>NC_047124.1:15330204-15936871 GCF_902500255.1 Thalassophryne amazonica
CATCCAAACCATCAACATGTTTGTTAGACCCCATTCCTACCAGGCTGCTCAAGGAAGCCCTACCATTATTTAATGCTTCGATCTTAAATATGATCAATCTATCTTTGTTAGTTGGCTATGTACCACAGGCTTTTAAGGTGGCAGTAATTAAACCATTACTTAAAAAGCCATCACTTGACCCAGCTATCTTAGCTAATTATAGGCCAATCTCCAACCTTCCTTTTCTCTCAAAAATTCTTGAAAGGGTAGTTGTAAAACAGCTAACTGATCATCTGCAGAGGAATGGTCTATTTGAAGAGTTTGTCAGGTTTTAGAATTCATCATAGTACAGAAACAGCATTAGTGAAGGTTACAAATGATCTTCTTATGGCCTCGGACAGTGGACTCATCTCTGTGCTTGTTCTGTTAGACCTCAGTGCTGCTTTTGATACTGTTGACCATAAAATTTTATTACAGAGATTAGAGCATGCCATAGGTATTAAAGGCACTGCGCTGCGGTGGTTTGAATCATATTTGTCTAATAGATTACAATTTGTTCATGTAAATGGGGAATCTTCTTCACAGACTAAAGTTAATTATGGAGTTCCACAAGGTTCTGTGGTAGGACCAATTTTATTCACTTTATACATGCTTCCCTTAGGCAGTATTAGTAGACGGTATTGCTTAAATTTTCATTGTTACGCAGATGATACCCAGCTTAAACTATCCATGAAGCCAGAGGACACACACCAATTAGCTAAACTGCAGGATTGTCTTACAGACATAAAGACATGGATGACCTCTAATTTCCTGCTTTTAAACTCAGATAAAACTGAAGTTATTGTACTTGGCCCCACAAATCTTAGAAACATGGTGTCTAACCAGATCCTTACTCTGGATGGCATTACCCTGACCTCTAGTAATACTGTGAGAAATCTTGGAGTCATTTTTGATCAGGATATGTCATTCAAAGCGCATATTAAACAAATATGTAGGACCTCTTTTTTGCATTTACGCAATATCTCTAAAATCAGAAAGGTCTTGTCTCAGAGTGATGCTGAAAAACTAATTCATGCATTTATTTCCTCTAGGCTGGACTATTGTAATTCATTATTATCAGGTTGTCCTAAAAGTTCCCTAAAAAGCCTTCAGTTAATTCAAAATGCTGCAGCTAGAGTACTGACGGGGACTAGGAGAGAGCATATCTCACCCATATTGGCCTCTCTTCATTGGCTTCCTGTTAATTCTAGAATAGAATTTCAAATTCTTCTTCTTACTTATAAGGTTTTGAATAATCAGGTCCCATCTTATCTTAGGGACCTCGTAGTACCATATCACCCCAATAGAGCGCTTCGCTCTCAGACTGCAGGCTTACTTGTAGTTCCTAGGGTTTGTAAGAGTAGAATGGGAGGCAGAGCCTTCAGCTTTCAGGCTCCTGTCCTGTGGAACCAGCTCCCAATTCAGATCAGGGAGACAGACACCCTCTCTACTTTTAAGATTAGGCTTAAAACTTTCCTTTTTACTAAAGCTTATAGTTAGGGCTGGATCAGGTGACCCTGAACCATCCCTTAGTTATGCTGCTATAGACGTAGACTGCTGGGGGGTTCCCATGATGCACTGTTTCTTTCTCTTTTTGCTCTGTATGCACCACTCTGCATTTAATCATTAGTGATCGATCTCTGCTCCCCTCCACAGCATGTCTTTTTCCTGGTTCTCTCCCTCAGCCCCAACCAGTCCCAGCAGAAGACTGCCCCTCCCTGAGCCTGGTTCTGCTGGAGGTTTCTTCCTATTAAAAGGGAGTTTTTCCTTCCCACTGTAGCCAAGTGCTTGCTCACAGGGGGTCGTTTTGACCGTTGGGGTTTTACATAATTATTGTATGGCCTTGCCTTACAATATAAAGCGCCTTGGGGCAACTGTTTGTTGTGATTTGGCGCTATATAAAAAAATTGATTGATTGATTGAAGATTTTAGAATTGCAAGTGTCACTGTCATGGTGGGGTTATAGGGCCTCTGAAATTCTTGTGTTTTTACAGCCCTCTCAGGCCCCACCTTAGATCCGCCCATGCTACATACCAAAATAGACCAAGGTTGTTATATAATATTTGTTTTTCACAGAAAATAAAATACAAATATTGCTGCTGGTCTTGCTTTTTCCATAACGTAGAAAGAACAATACAAAGCAAGAAATGGAGAAAAGGCTGAAGAGAAACAAAAATGCATATTTTAGACACAAACGCACAGTTTACTGACAGAGAGAAAAATACATGGATGGAGAGGGGAATAAAGAGGGGAGGGCTGCTGAGTGGGAGTGATGCACGCTGGGCAGAAAGCCAGGGTGAGAATTGTGACCATCACTATGGCGACACGGCACTCTTGTTCATCACATGCATCAGCACAAACGCGCCCTCGAACTATTACATTTGATACCCGAGACAGCGAAATGTGCTCAAGAATCAACACGACTCGTCATTTTATCGCTCGACTTGCATTAATTTTGTGCCGTCTGAGATCATTTCTGTTCCTCACAGAGGGACAGCGAGAGCTCCTGTAAGCGCCGATGTGCCGAGACACGCTCAGAACGCAAGCAATTTTAGTTTGCTTCACTTCTGTGGGTTCAGAGCTATAAGTGTTGCCTCTTTGGTTTTCCAAGTCCATAATTTGATACTCTGTGGTGTATTTTTCTCTCACAGTGTATCTTAAAGGGGTCATATTCTTTTAACAACCTATGATGGTGTAAAGGTCAAGGGGTCCGTGTTTTCAGCAAGCTGGTAGGTTACCAGGGGTCTTATCTGTAGATATATTAAAAGTTTGCACCCACGTTTACACAAGTCCCACTGAATCCACTACACCACAGATCTGCCCTAGGTCCTGGATGGAGTTCTCTTGGCGTTTTCCAACTTCTGAGGTCCTCAACACTAAAGCACCTATGTGCTGGATCATGCATAAAGAAATGCACTACATGGCTAAAATATCATAGCTGATACTTCCTCACAATCCAAGTGCTACACCTCCTCTTAGTCTTTTGTCTTCTTTGTTCTAGTTTCTACATACACATCATGGAATCATCATTTTGGGATATTTACCACAAAGTCAAAGGCATATAAAAAGAGACTTTGCAAAAATTTATCAGGGCAGGAAGCTTTGTGGTCTACCAATATGTTGACATGGGTTTGATTCCCAACCATGGTATTTGTCTGTGTCCTTGGACAAGACACATCAACTGCAAATGGGTACCAGTCTTGGATGGGGACCTAACCTTCACTGGACTGGCATCCCACCCAGGGGAAGTCGTAGAATCTGGAGATAGGTAATGTCACTGATGGGTCTCAAGTCCTATATTGGTCTTACTTCTCCTACTAGAACTTGTGATAATCACTTTTTGGCTCAGTGCAACAACACTTCTTCTTCACTGCATGCAGTAAAGGAAAGTGAATGAAGCTTATCGTCTACGAGAGTATTTTTCAGCCATCATTCTTGAGTGAACTTTGCAACCTGGTATGCTGGCCATACAATCATCACTCATCAGAATGTTTTTTGGGATTGTCTGTGGAATTACATCAGCTGTCCTGACTTTTCCCAGAGTTGGAACCAATGACCATGATGCTGAGCAGGGCGAACGTAGTGACAGAAGATGTACTAAATTGATGTTTCGCATTACCTATTGGTAGCAACCTTTTGTTTTACCTCTATTTGAACCCAATGGAGAGTTCCATCGAGGTTGTGTGTGTGTGTTTTCATTACAGATAAGCTGACAACAAATCCAGACTTTGTACAAGTAGGTGAACTATTAAGGACGTCAACGATTTGAGAGAGCGCGAGAACAATGGAAGGAAATAAAGATTTAGAACACGGCTGTCACAATACAGAGGGCTGATTGGACTTTCCTCAATGGAGGTTACAAGCCAAATATAACATATGACCCATTTAACACACACACACACACACACACACACACACACACACACACACACACACACACACACACACACACACACACACACACACACACACACACACACACACACACACACACACACACACACACACACATTCTCCCTGAAGGTGGTCTTGTCCTTTAATAAGTGGAACCCTCTGGTTTTTCAACCTGTGTCTGAGGCAGTGGCACAGATAAAAATCTATGAAATGTGAAGGACAAACATGAACATTAAGTCTTTCAAGCATGTTGTGGAACTTTGCAAAGATGCATGTATTAATCATTCTATCAAAGTGTTCATTCAGTCACTTTCTGCCATCTGGGTCTGGGTCATGGTTGCAGCAGAACAAGCAGCTCATTCTGCATTTTCTTGTCCACGACCAAGTCATCAAACACCCCCTGGGACATTCCTAGGTGTTCCCAAGCCAACTGGGAAATCCCTCCAGTGTGTCCTGGGTCTTCCCCCGGGGCCTCCTCTCAGTTGGCTGTGCCTTGAAGCCCTCTTCAGGAGATGAATAGGGAGCATCCTCATCAGATGCCTGAACCACCTCAGCTAGCTCCAGTTGATGCGAAAAAAAAAAAGCTCTACTCTGAGTCCCTCCTTGATACTCCAACTTCTGTCCCCGCGTGTAAGCACAGATACCCTACAGAGTAGCCTCATTTTCTCTGCTTGTATCTGTAACCTTGTTCTTTTGGTCCTTGCCCAAAGCTCATGACTATAGGTCAGGATATGAGCCTAAATCGAGAGTCTTGCCTTCTGACTCAGCTCAGTCTGGTACCATCATGCCTGCAGCCCCAAACCATCTGTCAGTCTCCATCTTACCCCAACTCTTGAACAAGAGTCAGGGTTACTTGAACTTGTCCACTTGGGGCAATAACTCTCCTCTGTTCCAGAGGGGACAAGCCACCCTTGTTCAATAGAGGACTATGGTCTCAGAGTTGGAGGTGGTGATCCTCATACCTGTCGCTTCGGACCTTGCCTCAAACCTGCCCAGTGCAAGTCAGAGGTCTATCAAAGGAGCATTCCCAAAATAGAGTTTTTACAACTATGCCAAGAGGCTGAAGAAATAATATTTGTGTTCAATTATTTTTTTCTTATGTGGGCATCATCTTGTAACTCACCAAATTAAAACAGGGAATAATGAGGGATGAAGGAATTCGATGTTGATTTGGGTATGTACCATTAACATCATATGCCTGCTACCTGCTGAATTGTGGAAGATTGTCTATCACCCGCGTAACATTGGGCATGTTTGTCAGTGCCCACTTTCAACTTGAGAAAGTACATTTTGTGTTGAAGGTTGCACCGTGCCACTCTGTTCACTAGATGGTGGTGTTGTTCTGATAATTGGCACACAGGCCCTCCTGTGGCCAGGTTGTGTGTCTGTGTGTGATTTCTCCTCTTTCATCTGTTCCTGTAACTGTGTGTGTGTTCCACTCATACCTGGCTCTTAGATCCCACATAGACAAAAATGCAACATGTGTTTTTGTGGAGATCGAACTATGTTGAACCACAGAGCTGAGATTCAGACGGGTTTACATATTAACTCAAGTGAATCAGATTTTAACATCACAAAACTCTTCCATACATTAAATGTCTCTAAATTTGATTTTAAACATCAATTTTCCAGCCAGCAGTTGTTTTGGATGTAAAGATTTAGTGGCTAAATGGTGTCCTGTGATTAGGATGAAGCAACACTCGCTATGTTTGTGTGTTGTCTGAGCTTTTCTGTCTTGTGTTTACATTCCTGATCTGTGTGCATGTGCATGTTTAGTACATGAGATTCCTACATATGTATGTTTATTGTAGGTGAGTCCTGCCTTGGGAGACTGTTACCCTTCTCCAGATTCACGAAGAGACAGCAGTACTCACTACTGGCTACAATGCTGTTGAATTGTTTTCAAAATGGCAGACATTAGAGACTTTCCAGAAATTCCCCCAAAACAACATATGTCTGGAGTGTCCCACACACAGGGTCGTTCAGCCTGTTAAAAGGATCCAGCTGTTGTTCCTTCTGTTCAGTGCAGAGGAGGGAGGGTTGGGGAGGAGTGGCTGAGGAGGGAAGCTTTGTTTTGGGTCTGAAAAACTGATGCTAGTGTGAAATAATTGATTTGTCCTTTTAAATTTGCTCATGTTTCAGACAGATGCTAGCTTCATAGTAGTCTGTTGACCACGGGATCGACTTACTTTGGACCTGTTCAGATGGTTGTCATCGTCCTATAAGGGACTTTTAACTTCGACTCGTTCTCTGTTTCATTCTCTTTATGGTCAGGCTGCCATCGAGAAGCTAACCTGGAAAGATCGTCTTCCTGGATACTGCATCAACGTGTCCTCTGTTCTCTTTATGGTTTGTATCTTCAAACCGAGTTAACTTTCTGAAGTTCTTCACACAATTGTCACTGAGTGATTTATTGTCTTTCTTTGCTCTTAGTTGGGCTGACATTTCTGCAGTTTTTGGGAGTCATCATCTACCGTATTACAGTGTCAGCCCTGAATGGCGATGAGCCCCGACCCTGAGACCAAATCCAATGTACGGGTCACAGTCACGGCCACTGCGGTCATCATCAACCTGGTCGTTATTTTGATCCTTGATGAAATCTACGGTGCTGTGGCTCTGTGGCTGACTGAACTCGGTAAACAACTGTTTCCTCAGGAAATCCAATTTACGGTTATTCAGCTTCCTTTTGTGTTTTAAATGTGGAGCATCTGAACAGATTCACAGACTGTACAGACAGACAAACAATGTGAGATATACCGAATAAATAAATCTATCAAGTGTTTGCTCTGAGGGCTTCTGATTAGCTGACTCAGTTGTGCCTAAATTTTCCAAGTCTATTCTTCCAACTTTCCATCTGCCACTGGCAGGAATAGAAGCTGGATAATGGAATGATTGGAGATTGTGTACCTTGAGGACTACAGCCCCCCCCCCCCCAACCCCCCACAATCTCATCCCCCTTCCACAGTTTAGACATCTGTCAGAGCGTTGGAAGATCTCTTTAGTACGCATGATGACACATATCAGAGAACTAGTCATTTAGTAGCTTTTTTGACGCTTTGAGGAAACTTCTTTTTTTTTTTTTTTTTAATGCTCCATCTGTCTAGTCGATGGTGAGTCTGAGAACTGTGGTGTCCCTAATTTGATAGATTAAATGACTTGACCAAAAGAGTGCTGCATGTTGTGGAAGACGTAAAGACTTTGAGTTGTGGACTACACCATTGTGTTGAGGAAGTAACCTGCGATGGACTGCATGGCGTTCCATCCAGGGGAGTTGTTGACTCTTGTCTGCTTCAAGTTATGGTATCTGGGGAAAAGCATCAACTTCAGTGAGGTCCAGAGATGTCTGGGAAGAGCTTATGGAGTCATGAGGGTGTTGGAAAGAGACCTATGGTGATGCTGATGTCTTTGCAGGAAGATGAAAGTCCAGTTCTTTAGAGTGCTGGTCTGGTCTGCCCATATGAGGGAAGCTTGGACTCTAACCAGTGACCGAAGATGACAATTGGATGTTTGGTTCTAAATTTCCCCAGATAATCCTTGGTTATGGCTGGAATGGCTGTGGGCAATGAGTGCTTACTTACTGAGGGTTGGATGATGCTCACTACTCAACCCAATGGCCATGTGGCATGTTTCTGCAAAGATAATCCAGGATGCAGGTGACTCTGCTGAGAACCCCAGCATCTGGACAAGGCCAAGGGGACACCACATTCAGGAGATGGAGATGAATCACTACTATGCCTAGGTGGCTGCTATTTGGGGCCCAGGACAGCTTGGTGGATGGTGGATACTTCAACATGAAGCATCAGTGCATATTCCAAAACATGATGACCACCTAAAAGAGCAAGACTTTGACTGCAAGAAACTGACAAAATACCTAAACAGTCTCTTTGCAGGTCAACCTGTGACCTCATTAAACAATACTAAGTCAAGTTTTTTACTCTTTTTCAGAGATTCCCAAAACAGAAACCAACTTTGAGGAACGTCTCATTCTGAAAGCCTTCCTGCTGAAGTTCATGAATGCATACGCACCCATCTTTTATGTAGCGTTCTTCAAGGGAAGGTAAGTCTTCAGTTTCAATTTTTCAATTTATTTTCATTTATATAGTGCCAAATCACAACAAAGTTGCCTCAAGGTGCTTCACACAAGTAAGGTCTAACTTTGCCAACCCCTAGAGCAAGCACGCAGGTGACAGTGGTAAGGAAAAACTGCCTCTGATGATTTGAGGAAGAAACCTCAAGCAGACCAGACTCAAAGGGGTGACCCTCTTCTTCGGTCATGCTAAGCCAAGTCTGGCTTTTTAGGAACAAAAAAACAACAACAAACAGTTATATTTACTTACAAATAGAAACCCAAGTGAAATATCTTGTCCTTATTGTGTTTCACAGGTTTGCGGGTCGACCTGGAAATTATGTATATGTCTTTAATGGCTATCGGATGGAAGAGGTGTGTCTCCATCTGTTTTTTGTTTCATTTCCTGAATAATTAAAACAATAATTATTCACCAGTAAGTGTACAAACGGACCATGTCTTCTTCAGTGTGCTCCAGGAGGCTGCCTCATTGAGCTGTGTATTCAGCTCAGCATCATCATGTTGGGGAAGCAACTCATCCAAAACAACATCTTTGAGATAGGCATTCCGTAAGTAGACCTCAGGTACCTCTCTCACTGCTTTCATTTGGGAGCAGAGAGTCCAATGGCAACCCAGGCAGTCAGAAAGACTGCAAGCTGAGATGGAGATTTTGGGGGCTTTTTTTTGCAAAGGTGACAGCCATTAGGGTCCAAGGTCAAATGTTTGGTTTATCTGTCTGTTTGTTCTCTTACACCTCCCAGGCTGGGTTCCACCAATCTTGATATGTAGATGACAGTCAAACCCAGAATGGCCGTTTAAGAGTTTGTTTTGGCAGAGGTCAAGGTCATTGGGATCAAAAGTCAAAATTATATTTTTTTCTTACTCTGATTTACATTGAATTTGGCATATTTATGGGGACGTGTTCTGAAATTGCCCAGAAAGGTCAAATTTGCCACAGGTCAGTCACTGGGGTGAGGGTCATGTTTTTAACCAGCTCTTTCCAGGTCCTTTTGCTGATCTTTATCCATCCTGGTACTATGTTAATGAAGGTGGACCTCCAAAATTGCTGCTTAAAAATGTCAGTTTGGCAAAACTCAAGGCATTTGATTTTCAACTAGATCTGAACCACACTTAGGTGGATTTAAAAACTGCCCTGGTAAGGCCAGTCAAAGGTCAGTCATCTGGGTGAAGATCAAGTTAATTGGGCTAAATGTCAGATTGACATAGCCCTGACTGTTTTCACACTCATGAGTACTATTACGTAGTTAAGAAGTGGCTACCCATAGTTGACGCTAACATTAGCATCATCTGTAGTTATTGCCAAATGCCGTTAATGCTAATGTTAGCGTCATGGGTGGCTAGCATCATAGCCTATCAACACTCAAATGTGCCATGTTGACATAATTATACTCAGACATAATAAAACCCAGAAATATAGTAACTTCCATTAAACCTTCCTGTCTAAGAGCAGAATTATGTTTTTTTTTATGTGCATAGGTGGCTTGGGAGATTTGTATTGAAATGGCCACATGGTGGCAGTGTTGGCATTTTTTTCTTCTTCTGATATGAGCGTCAACAGAAGGGGGTACATGTTCCAGTTTATGAAGCCAAGTGAGGCATTTTTTCAAATAAACTTGCACGTCAGACACTGATCTGGGACAATCCCTGTCCGTGGTGTTGAAGTGTCGCTTTGTCCGGCTGTGTGTTTCGAGGAAATATTAGGCCCGGTGTCGCAGACCCCCCCCCCCCCCCCCCCCAAAAAAATTCTGTCCACCCTACCTTCACTGTGCATGCGTCATTAGCCGCGGTTCACAGATTATCACCTTGTTTCTGCTTCAAACTGCACTCCAGTCGTCATCTATCTCAGTGACAGATATCTGAAGCTTTTGTACAACAATCATTTCTACGTAAATTCAGCATTATTTCATCAGAAAAGATGGATGAAGCGGTCATGGCGCCGCAGCTAAACAAGCTGCTAGCTGATGCGTTGATGCTGGTCATTTTAAAGCGTCCCTGAGTATCGCCTTGATTTAAGAGGTTTTACCTTTGTCATCTGATAGTTAATAATCACATTAATCCATTTGAGCGATTTGGGAGAAGAGGCTCCTTCTCAGACAAGCTGCTGAGCTCTGAAATGAGACATGCACAGTGGAGGCAGGGCGGACCAGTTTTTAGGGGGGGACCATTCAGTCTGCAACACTGGAAAGATACTCTATTCTCCTTAGTTTGCTCAAGTCCCAGCCAGTCACTAAAGTAATCATCCCTCCTGCACATGATCAGTCCACAGCCACCAAAGCTTCCTTTGACAGCAACTCTGGATACTCTCAAAAACATTCCTCTTTTGCTTACACCCTCACAGCTTATCTTTTGTAGAAAATCTGCTTTTAAATGCAAATCTGAAAGGTCAGAGGTCATCTCGGTTTGTGACAGCTGTCACAACAGAGGTCGGGGTGAAGTCGTTAGAAACATTGTCTCCTGCAGGACGTCCTGAGGGATAAGTGAGCCACAGCGGATACTATCGACCCATCTACATACCGCCACACTCCCCTGATTCACATTTCACTCACACCTGCAGGCCGGCTTGTAAAATCACAAACTTCTACTTAATGTGCAGCTATAAGAGAACGCTGCATTTGAGGCTTTGGGGGGAGGCAATGTGACTGTTTTAAAAAGGTATAACAAATGGACCTGTCGTCTCATGGAGTAAATGAATAGGAGTCCAGAAACCCGAGAAGAATGAGACATTACTGATGGATTCCAGAACAGAATTATATTCTACGTGACACAATCCCTGATTGCATTTAGAAAGGCTGTAATGGTTGCAGACATATTAATTAAAGGATAAACTGAGTGTGTTTCTGAGAGCAGATGCCGCGGGTGTGCATGCACGGTGATTAATTGCACAGCTGGAGCAATAAGGGTGTCTTTGTGGTTCTAATGAGGGCAAAAAAAGTGCTGATCTTTTCTTTACATCTTTATTTTCCCACTTTCTCCAGATTAAAGCTACAGCGTGTCTGATTTTGGGGTTCATTATTCTATAATTACCTGCAACAATGAACTGATGTGTTTTCATAATACTAGAAGAGCTACGACCACTACCTTTGCACCCCCCCCAGGACTAAACCAAACCAACTTTTTTAGGTTCCTTAGATGACCCCAAAATACAATCAGGATGTTCCCAAAAATAAAAACTGGACTCAAGCCAGTTATCCAAGATGGCTGCCAAAATTGAGTTTTTCACTAAAACATCTTTAAACAACATATAAACAGCTTAAATATCACAGAGATTCAATGGGAAGATCATTGCAGGTCACAGCAAACTCATTTGTGCCTAAACTAAATTCATTCATGGGTTTAAGATTCAAAATGGCATCCAAAATGGCCGCCTATAGACCATTATCATTAAAATACATAGTAGGAAGTTGTTTCTGTGTTGTTTAAAGGTGTTTTAGTGAAAAAAAACAAAAAAATAAAAACTGTTTTGGCGGCCATCTCGGATAACTGGCTTGAGGCCAGTTTTTATTTTTGGGAACATCCTGATTGTGTTTTGGGGTCATCTAAGGAACCTAAAAAAGTTGGTTTGGTTTAGTCCGGGGGGGGTAGTGCAAAGGTAGTGGTTGTAGCTCCCCTAGTATAAGCTTAGAAAGAGGTCTTTATATCTACATGGGAGTAGAAACCTGCAACATCTGCAACCTCACCACTAGATGACACTAAACCTTTTCTCCCCTTTTTCTTTTTGGACTTACTTCATCACTTAACGTCTGCATTCTGGCAGAAAGTTAAAGAAGTTGGTGCGTGCTCTAAAGGACAAAGGAAGGACGGAGGAGGAGAGGGCTGAGGAGAGACCTCCACAGCAGTGGAACCTGGACTATGCTCTGGTTCCTTTTCAAGGCCTCACACCTGAATACATGGAGATGAGTGAGTGTGCACACGTGCTTCTGCCCTTGTTGTTCCCAAATAAACACACCACATTTACTGTGTACCTGCAGCAGTAGAGTTTAGAGAATGATAGAAACTGACAAGCTCATTTCAAGCTGCGTCAACTTGAACCACACCTGCTCCTAATTTTCATCATGCATATGATGATAATTAAGATTCCTCTGCAACAAGCCCAGACTTGTCTGGACAGGTGTCAAACAGGATGGATGTAACTTTAAAACCAGTTAACCTGATAAAAATAAATAAACAGTCCAACATTAGTGAGCAGCGTCCAGCATTTGTGTTCACACCAAAGCAGAGATCTAGTAATTTACATAAAACATTCATCATTATAAGATATTTGAGTGGGGCAACAAGATGTATTGATTACCTTATTTACATCTGAAATAAAAAGCAGTGATGGACCACAGTGGGGAACCATGGATTTTTAAAGTTCCAATTACCTAACGGTAAACTGCATCGGCTTGTTCTATACTGTATTTACTGGAATTCCCACCCACCACAGAAAACTGGCAACACCAGTTTACATTCCTGTTTATTGTAACTGGCATAAATGCTGGAGGGAACGACACACACGGAAAGAGAAAAAGCCTTTTTAAAGGCTTATTAATCTTTCATCTCCTATGAGTAGTTGAAATAGTGATATTTTCATATAGGCTGGGGTTCATCTTCATGTGCACTGTTCCCAGTCTACCTAGATTCAACAGTTTTGTGAGAGTTTGCAAGTAATGTGGGTGGAGGTCTTGTAAATATGGATAAAATAAAATAAAAAAACCCTGAAGGAATGCGAGAGTTTATTCCTGACAAGATTCTGAAAGCTGCCCGGGATTCCGAATGAATTTGAATATTTGATATGCAGTCATTCCAAAAATACACAACAGAAATTTTATATATATATATATATATATAATATAAACGCAACACTTTTGGTTTTGCTCCCATTTTGTATGAGATGAACTCAAAGATCTAAAACTTTTTCCACATACACAATATCACCATTTCCCTCAAATATTGTTCACAAACCAGTCTAAATCTGTGATAGTGAGCACTTCTCCTTTGCTGAGATAATCCATCCCACCTCACAGGTGTGCCATATCAAGATGCTGATTAGACACCATGATTAGTGCACAGGTGTGCCTTAGACTGTCCACAATAAAAGGCCACTCTGAAAGGTGCAGTTCTGTTTTATTGGGGGGGGATACCAGTCAGTATCTGGTGTGACCACTATTTGCCTCATGCAGTGCAACACATCTCCTTCGCATAGAGTTGATCAGGTTGTCAGGTGTGGCCTGTGGAATGTTGGTCCACTCCTCTTCATTGGCTGTGCGAAGTTGCTGGATATTGTCAGGAACTGGTACACGCTGTCGTATACGCCGGTCCAGAGCATCCCAAACATGCTCAATGGGTGACATGTCCGGTGAGTATGCCGGCCATGCAAGAACTGGGACATTTTCAGCTTCCAAGAATTGTGTACAGATCCTTGCAACATGGGGCCGTGCATTATCCTGCTGCAACATGAGGTGATATTCTTGAATGTATGGCACAACAGTGGTCCTCAGGATCTCGTCACGGTATCTCTGTGCATTCAAAATGCCATCAATAAAATGCACCTGTGTTCTTCGTCCATAACAAACGCCTGCCCATACCATAACCCCACCGCCACCATGGGCCACTCGATCCACAACATTGGCATCAGAAAACCGCTCACCCACACAACGTCTGCCATCTGCCCTGAACAGTGTGAACCGGGATTCATCCGTGAAGAGAACACCTCTCCAACGTGCCAAATGCCAGCGAATGTGAGCATTTGCTCACTCAAGTCAGTTACGATGATGAACTGGAGTCAGGTCGAGACCCCGATGAGGACGACGAGCATGCAGATGAGCTTCCCTGAGACGGTTTCTGACAGTTTGTGCAGAAATTCTTTGGTTATGCAAACCGATTGCTTCAGCAGCTGTCTGAGTGGCTGGTCTCAGACGATCTTGGAGGTGAACATGCTGGATGTGGAGGTCCTGGGCTGGTGTGGTTACACGTGGTCTGCGGTTGTGAGGCTGGTTGGATGTACTGCCAAATTCTCTGAAACGCCTTTGGAGACGGCTTATGGTAGAGAAATGAACATTCAATACACGAGCAACAGCTCTGGTTGACATTCCTGCTGTCAGCATTCCAATTGCACACTCCCTCAAATCTTGCGACATCTGTGGCATTGTGCTGTGTGATAAAACTGCACCTTTCAGAGTGGCCTTTTATTGTGGACAGTCTAAGGCACACCTGTGCACTAATCATGGTGTCTAATCAGCATCTTGATATGGCACACCTGTGAGGTGGGATGGATTATCTCAGCAAAGGAGAAGTGCTCACTATCACAAATGTCGACTGGTTTGTGAAAATATTTGAGGGAAATGGTGATATTGTGTATGTGGAAAAAGTTTTAGATCTTTGAGTTCATCTCATACGAAATGGGAGCACAACCAAAAGTGTTGCGTTTATATTTTTGTTGTGTATATATTGCAGAGAAGAATTTGTGAGAAACATACCAGACTTTTTTTTTTTTTTAAAAAGGGACAAATATGGGACATGGAGAAAAACAGACTGTAATTTAAGTGATGGACATTCTGCTGTCTTGTTTAAAAAAGAGACAGCTACGCCGTTGAATAGTTTCAAATGTTTCCTCTGGCTTTGTCAAAGTGCAGCGGCGGTTCACGGAGCACGGAGCGACAGGCCTGATTGGCAACACGTGTACAGGAAGGATTGTTAACCAGTTAAACGGGCTGAGCTTTGCTGCTTTATTTTATTCCCCAACATGCTTCAAGGTCAAATCCATAAAAACAAACAAACAAAAAAAAACAACAATAAACACGTCGAGTTCTGTAGAACTATAAATAACGAGTAACATTTTTCAGTTATGAGAGCTGAAATAGTTTCTCAGCTATCTGCTTCATATCAATTGTTTTGTGATGAGTTCAGGCACTGTTATGAGATGTGAAAGTTTAGAAGTGGGAGTGGGAGGAAAAACAGGAAAAAAAAAGGATTGGACTGATGTTTCTGCAGGGCAAAGCTTACTGCAAGATGTCTCTGTGTTTTTGTATTTTCATTGTGTTTTCGTATTTATTCATTATTGTGCGATAAAGCATAATTTTATTCCATCAGAGTCTACTCTGGCAGATGGGAACGTTATTCTGAGGCCGCTCTCTAGCTTGATGTCGTATTTCTCACTGTTTTGTCTTTGCGTGGCGTTCCAAAGTGAAGCCATCATTCTTCAGCTCATTGGAATTTCTCATTCCCACAGTGATAAAGTTCCGATCTCACAGCCATTTCTCACACTTTGTGTGAAGTAGAGGTGGGCGATACTGGGAATTTTGGTATTGATCTGATACCAAGTAAATACAGGCCCAGTATCGCCGATATCGATACAGATACTTTTTCATATTTAAGCTTCATAGATCCAAAGGACCCAAAAGACCTTGGATAGAATTTCGCCAAACATTGTACATGACAACAAAATACTTTATTATCACAAACATCATTTTTGTTAAAAAAAAAAAAAAATCACTCAACACAACTAAAAACAAAATATCCTGAGGTAGAGGGCTGACAAACCACAATACAAGGGTGCGCTGCTCTGTGTTGTGTGACACAGTGCAGCGCTGCTCTTACAGACAAGCTGAATATCGATCTTTTTACACGAGAATCGTTCAATATCAATACCAGCGTTGGTATCGATATTATCGATATTAGGATCGATCCACCCCCCTCTAGTGTGAAGAACGTACCTGTTTTTCTTGCGTTTTCTTGCAAAGTTCTGAGGAAGCAGTTAGATTCCACGCATAGATGCAGTTAGAAGCGACAGTGGTGACTCTAGAGGTGAATTGAGGGGGTTGCAACCCTCCCACCTCTGGACCACTGAATCTCTTCTTTTATAGTATATATACTCAACAAAAATATAAACGCAACACTTTTGGTTTTGCTCCAATTTTGTATGAGATGAACTCAAAGATCTAAAACTTTTTCCACATACACAATATCACCATTTCCCTCAAATATTGTTCACAAACCAGTCTAAATCTGTGATAGTGAGCACTTCTCCTTTGCTGAGATAATCCATCCCACCTCACAGGTGTGCCATATCAGGATGCTGATTAGACACCATGATTAGTGCACAGGTGTGCCTTAGACTGCCCACAATAAAAGGCCACTCTGAAAGGTGCAGTTTTGTTTTATTGGGGGGGGGATACCAGTCAGTATCTGGTGTGACCACCATTTGCCTCATGCAGTGCAACACATCTCCTTCGCATCATCCGTGAAGAGAACACCTCTCCAACGTGCCAAACACCAGCGAATGTGAGCATTTGCCCACTCAAGTCGGTTACGACGACGAACTGGAGTCAGGTCGAGACCCCGATGAGGACGACGAGCATGCAGATGAGCTTCCCTGAGACGGTTTCTGACAGTTTGTGCAAAATTTCTTTGGTTATGCAAACCGATTGTTCCAGCAGCTGTCCGAGTGGCTGATCTCAGATGATCTTGGAGGTGAACATGCTGGATGTGGAGGTCCTGGGCTGGTGTGGTTACACGTGGTCTGCGGTTGTGAGGCTGGTTGGATGTACTGCCAAATTCTCTGAAACGACTTTGGAGACGGCTTATGGTAGAGACATGAACATTCAATACATGAGCAACAGCTCTGGTTGACATTCCTGCTGTCAGCATGCCAATTGCACGCTCCCTCAAATCTTGCGACATCTGTGGCATTGTGCTGTGTGATAAAACTGCACCTTTCAGAGTGGCCTTTTATTGTGGACAGTCTAAGGCACACCTGTGCACTAATCATGGTGTCTAAGCAGCATCTTGGTATGGCACACCTGTGAGGTGGGATGGATTATCTCAACAAAGGAGAAGTGCTCACTATCACAGATTTAGACTGGTTTGTGAACAATATTTGAGAGAAATGGTGATATTGTGTATGTGGAAAAAGTTTTAGATCTTTGAGTTCATCTCATACAAAATGGGAGCAAAACCAAAAGTGTTGCGTTTATATTTTTGTTGAGTATTTAGCTTAGAATGCACAAAATAGCCTATAGTTTTTCAACATTTTCATGAGAAGCAGTATAAATTGTACAATGCAGATAACGAAAGTTATACTGATAACGAACGATCTTTTCTCTCTGTCCTCCAGTCATCCAGTTTGGTTTCGTCTCTCTGTTTGTGGCGTCCTTTCCTCTTGCGCCTGTCTTCGCCCTTTTAAACAATGTCATCGAGATACGACTAGATGCCAAGAAATTTGTCACAGAGCTGCGTAGGCCGGTTGCCATACGTGCTAAAGACATCGGTAAGATGATCTGATACACATGTCAAAATTATTCATATTATTGCTGTCAGGCTTTTGGAATTTCTCTCTGTTTCTTAAAAGCTAATGTTTTAAGATGCGTGTCACATAAAAGCATCACCATGTCATGTTGTTTCGTTAAAGGACACCACCAGCTATTTTGCATTTTTGATCCCAAAATCGAGCAGTGTTTCATCATCCTGGTTCTTGAGCCCCAACATACTTCACATTCTCCATTTCTCAGGAAGCTAATTGCATATACCTTTTTTTTTTTTTGACTACTGTATGTCTCACCAAAGTCTTAATCGCATTGGCAAAAAAATGTCATGAATTGGGAAAAACATAGAGGTCACATTAGCCTATAACGCAATTATTTTTGAGCCATGGTGCTACTGCTTCATGGAACAAGAAGCAAAATTTAATATGCATATTATTTATATACTCAAATGCTACATTAGCAAGTAGGCGCTAATGGGCTAACCACTGAACAGATGAAAATGTCAATGCAGAGCTAAATATGTGCATGTTTACCTCACTAAATTTACACAACTGTTCAGTCATCAATATTATTTATGCTGTGACCCAGATTTGAACCCAGGGTCATTGCTGCCACAAAGCACTGAGTACTGGCTGCACTATACGCTCACAGCATTGCCATCTGGACATGAAAATGAATATATGTTTTAAAAATGATTATACAGTCAGCTTTACCTTATAGTAGCAGCCTTCATCCATTGTGCTTCTGACTGACCTACAACGTGGAAACAGCTTGGGTGCTGAGTAGTATGAAGGTTATTTCCCCCCTCTTTATGCAGTAGCACGGTCTTTCAGTTTGAGAGCATGATTGATTAATTTCTCTCATTCTCTAAGACTCAAGTTGTCCTCATTCAGATAATCTTCTGCTTCTTTTATGGTGGTTGGCATCCAGCATAATGGTGGATTATTTCCACCTTCTGCTAAGGAGTGTGGATCAGACAGTACCTCATTCAATTCAGTAAACGGGAGCAGCTTTCACTTGTCATGCATGTGCATGGTGGCATCTTGCGGCTGCAGATGATGAAGCATTGCATTTTTGACATTAAATTGTTTGTAATATAAGTCGCAGGACCATGCAAACCAGTAAAAAAACTTGTAGTCCAGAAAAACAAGCCAAATCACGTGGGTTTTACTGTTCAGTCAGTTGTTGACTGGCTGAATTTCTGGTTGATACAGACATTTACTTTTAAAAGTTTCACATTCAGCTGCACCATAATCATGTTGGGACATTCAACATAGTGGAAAAAAATTTCACCTGCAAATAAGAAAACATGCCACAATATGATTTGGAATTGATTTTAATTGAATACCGGAATGAAAATGGTTGAAAGCAATGTAATTTGCAGTGTTTACTAATTGTACATTTTCTGCTCAAACATGCAAAATGTCCTGGGTGGTCATTTATCCTTACATTGCACAAATTTTCCACCCACAAAACTGCTTACATTTTATATTTTTAATCATACAAGGATAGTATATGCAGTACTGTAATAGAATATATCTATTAAAATTTTAGATATCTTTTATTTTTTCATGTCCTAACTCAGCATTTGAAGTATTCTGTTTCAGTGTTTGTCTGTCTTTATCTTGTGCCTTCCTTTCAGGTATATGGTACAACATCCTGAGTGGAATGGGAAAATTCTCAGTCATTATAAATGTAAGTGTCAACTTAATAATGGACAACGAATAAATGTACACTGGTTGTTTTTAGATATTATGTCTTTTAAAGGTCACACATGAAGTGCATTGAATCCACACATTAGCTAGTTAGTTTTCAAGAGTTTTGCTGTAATGGGGTTTGATGATGATAGAGTCATTAAGGGATGCACAAGGTAGTGTCAGGCCCAAATAGGGGCAAACAATCAAATTAGATTTACATGCCAACTCGTTCGCAGCTCGCGTTAACGACAAACACTACTGGTCCTGTTGGCCAACAGGGCACCAGCAGAAACCATGCTACTGTTGGGTGAAGGAGCAAAGGCAGCAGGAGAGAAGATAGTGTTGATGTGTTGAGCTGATGTGGAACGAATGCTGGCACTATAACTGATAAAAGTAGAAGGCTGACTGATATAATGAAGAGGAGAAGGGTAGATACAAAGTAAACAAGAGACCAAGTGGTAGGGGAGTAAGGCCAAAAGCACCGGACATGGGTTTGAACTGTCCTGTCGTGGTGTGGATGTGAGGAAAAATGTTGTTGGGGTAACCCTGAAGCAACAGAATATCAAGTTTCCTAAAAGTGGAGGTCAGGAAAATGTATAGATAGAGTAATGAAGCTGTAAATTGAAGGGGTGCTGACAAATGTCATCAGTGCATATGTCTCACATATGGACTCTGAGATAGAGGAGAGATAATTTCTGGAGTGAGTTTGATGGAGTCGACTTTAGTGGGCATATTGGTGAAGGAAACAGAGGTGATGAGGAAGCGATGGGTAGGAATGTGGAAGGGCAGCTGATTGTGGATTTTTGCGAAAATGATGAAAACGACTGTGGTGAAAACATATTTTAAGAAGGTGGTGGTGTACAGGGTGCTTTGTAAGAGTGGACGAAGGTGCACGCTCTTGGACTATATCTAGGCTTTGTCCTTGTGTTTATAGAAGAATGTATTTACTGCTTTCAGTGCAGTCTTTAACACCAACTCTACAGTTTATAACTTAATTTAGATATGTTCTTCCTTTATATGTTAAACAGTGTTGCAGCTCTAATTCAAAATGTCACTTATTAGTGATAGATTAACCTGAAAATGGTTATTTTATATTGGACAGAAATAGGTCAGGGGTATGGAAAGACTCAAGTCTCTACTTGAATACTTTAACACTATCCAGCTTTCCTCTGGTCTTATAATTCAATGTGTCTGCATAGTTTTTGTATGATCCATTGCTGACACTAATGTTTGTAATATTAAATATTGAGTAAACCTCTCTGATTGCTCTGAGATACCATCTGTCACAACCTTACGAGATGCCGGAATCAAGTCTGAGATGCCCAAACATGCTGATACCAAGAGGTTCATGTCTTTGGGAAGTTAACCAAATCCTGTTCAGTTTACTTTTAATACTGAACAGATTTGTGCAGGGTTCAGAAAAACGAACAGCAGGAGTCTTTATTTATGTTTCACCTATGAGACGTACAAACCTAAGCTAGTCCAGAAGCTTCAAGGCAGCGGAATCTAGCAGCAGAATTCCTCTATATATGCAAAGAGGTTGAAATGGTTGACATCCAACAAAGCACTAGAGGGCACTCGGGGAAGGCATACATCCATCAAGCTCCAACGGTCTTTTGGTCATCTGTCCTTAACTCGGTTGGCGTTCAGGTGGGGGTGCTAATTATAGGTCCATAAGTATTTAGACAGTGATGCCAATTTTACTTCCGGGGCAATGGAGATGAAATGTCTTGTTGAAGGACACAGGCATGATCTGAACTCAGGCTTACAGCCCAAGTCCTTGACCCACTGAGCTACCTACTCTAAGAATTCAGGTTAAAAAAATATCACAGTTAGCCATTTAGGAATTACACATTCCATCCATTTTCAGACATTAGGAGTAATTGGACAAACTAAATATAATGATTGTTGTTTATAACAACCATCACTTTTGCAGCTTTTGTTAAATTTAGATAACTAGAGATAGATCCATGAATATTTCCAAGTCACTGGATATGACTGGGACTTTAATTTGTATCAATCATTATGAAATACAAACTGTATGGTAAAATCTGTCTGGAGTAGGTATTTCTCAAAAACTAACTGTGCAAGAAAGAGACAAGCGAGGGAAGCCACCAAGACACCTACAGCAACTCTTAACTAGTTAAAAGGCTTCACCAGTCACAGGATCACAGTGGAGGGAATCAGGGCAGGGATTTTCATACAGTACAAGAAAACTCGAATTGCTGCTCCATCCTGAAGCTGTTAATGTTTCACATTTACATTTCTATGACTATATATGAATTGTACATTATGTTTAATGTTCATGACAGAAGGATTTCTGTTTTTTTTTTTTTTTTTTCCCTCTCTGTGGAGGCCTTTGTGATTTCGTTCACATCAGACTTCATCCCTCGGCTTGTCTACCAGTACACGTACAGCCAGACTGGCACCATGCACGGCTTCATCAACCACACTCTGTCTTACTTCAATGTGTCCGATTTCAAACCCGGAACAGCACCACACAACTCAGAGCAAGGAGACTTCATGTTTTGCCGGTAAAACACCACGCACACTCAATCACAGACGCTGCACACGATATTTGGCCTTTGTGTCGCTTTACCAGTGTAATTTTGAACTTTAAACATTGCTAGATTTAAATCCTGCAAGTTGGCCGTTAAATGTGGCTACTAAAAATTTGCATTATTTTCAGGATAATGCAATTTTCTGCACTCATCGACATGTCCTTTTTAAGTTAAAGAAGAATCTTCATGCTCAGGTTCTGCAGACTGGAGCCTGTGAAGCTACTTCATAGCTCATTTTATCTTTAGTGAATGTAGTTTTTGCAGTAGAAAAAGCATCAAACCATTATTATAGGTTGTTGCTTATAAAAGTTGCATGTACCAAAAATTCATTGCACTGAGAAATTGATTAAATATTTTACTAATGGCATGTCTAGTGACAAAATTTACAAAAACAAGTGTTTGCAGGAGCAGAAAACCATTTTTATTGGAGTTCCTCAGTCATAGGCTGCACAAATGCTGAGTGAATGTGAGATTTGCGTGACAGGTGACCATGTACCTAAAGTCATGCCTGCTCAGGAAGACACTAATTGGCCATTTTGATGTCTAATAAACAGGCAGAACTTTGTTCAGCTTAATCAGACAGTACACTCTTATATGGATTTACCTCATGCCTGTGGCAACGGTCGCATTGACAACACGAGTACAAAACACTGTAGACAAAAAGGTCACAGACGCCAGCGCCCACAGACAGCTGTGGCTGACCTGCTGTTGCATAAGACGGGGAAAGGATCACAACTCAAGAATACAGTCTTTGTGTCATTGTAGTGTGCTGTCATGTCAAAAACATGAGGAGATACTGTATTCCTTGAATGCCCATAAGCATGAAATTGGCTGAAAGCTATTCCACAGAGGGCGTGTGTATGCACAGACTCTATCCGTGCAGTGTTGGAGCTCTTGTGGGCAACGCCTGAGGGCTGCATCCAAACGATTCAAATGATGCGATGAATAAATCAAAGGGCTTTTTTTTCCCCAAAGGATGTCGGACTCTATGGACACTTCTTTCTTTCATTCGTTTTCTTTCTGACTTTTTTTACTTCAAGAGGCAAGTTGTGAGTGTGAGCTAAAGGAAGTAGGAGAAAAGCCAGCACTGTTGGCATCAGTATCATCTCGGCACTTAGGTCTGTTTTGATCATCTGTCTGGTATTTTGATGCCAGTGCAGAATGCACAGTACAGGTGGGAAGAATTGAGCAAGCGTGGGAGTTGTCTTCCAGGTGGGCGTCTTAACGCAAGGTTTTGGCATTTTTGTGGAATTTGGATGAAGACATGCCTGTCAGGTGCTGGTGCAAAAACACTTTTGCTGATAAAGCCTTGAATCTGCCAACAAGCTGGAAAATAAAGTCTAAAGAAACACCTTAAACGAAACACCCAGAAGATGCATGCATGCATATTTTATTCCAACATCATGTTTAAATTCACTGACTTTTTTCAACTTTTTGTGAATTTTTTTTGCTTGTTTGCTGTCACAGAGAGAGAGAGAGAGAGACACAGAAGAAAAGTCCCGTTCTCAAAACGTGCATACACACACACACACACACACACACACCCCGACCCACATTGGGTCTGTGTGCTGTCATCAAACCCACGTGTAGTTGGTGAATGTGATTGGTTAGAACTTTTTTTTCCCAATTGTTTGATGCCATCACATGTCATCGTTGTCATTAGACGTCTGACACATTTGGTAGCCCAGAGAGAGCAGAGGTCTGGGCAGAAAACCCTGTGTCATTATCGCATGTTGTTCTTGAAATATGGTCATCAATGCATTTTAGACAAAACCTCTGATTTTGCCATGAACTTTGACCTATGATTTTGCTATAACCTGTATTGCAAGACGAGGGTGAATTGAGATTACCCACCAAGTGTGATTGAAATTGCGCTCCATGTTTTGAAGTTATCACCATTTATTGTTGAAAGTAACTTCAGTTTTGATGTATGAGTTTAACATAACTGATCTTTCTGTGAATGGGTTAAAAACGTTACTTAAGTTGAGAAATGGCATTGTTGGCAACCTCAGGCAGTTTTTTGGTTGGCTTCAGGCATAATATCACTCCATCCACCATCTGCGGTGATATTCTTCATTACTGTATCCTTGGTAGTAAAGGTTTGGCCTTTTTTCAGAAATTAATAACACCTTTTGATAGTTTCATATTTATTTGCATGCATTTAGTAAAGCAAATACAAAACATGCAGTCATCAGAAATATGTTGCAGATTTGTTTTATCACTGGGTGGTCTTAAGCGTCATCTTCTACGCTGTAGTGTGCTGGGGCAGCAGGCTGAAGGCAGCTGACACAGACTCAACAAGCTCATCCCGAGAGCTGGCTCTGTTCTGGTGGTTGAGCTGCAGTCTGTGGTGGAGGTGTCAGAGAGGAGGATGCTGAGGAAACTGCTCAGCATCCTGGACAACACCTCCCACCTTCAGCCACAAACTGAGACCACCGAGGTGCACCACAGATCACCACAGGAGGTCTTTCCTACCTGCAGCAATCAGACTGTATAATTATAGTTATTCAGTTACTCAGTTATGTGGAATATTATCAAACATCTTGTGCAGATGTCTTCCAGTCATTTCATATAAATTTGTTGTACTTACTGTAAAAAACAAAACAAAAAGCACATACATTATTCACTGTTTATTACTTCAGTACTCTGTTAAAATAATTGCCTTCGGGGTGAATAAAGTTTATCTTATCTTAACCCTTCTGCATGCCTGACACATACTGAAATAAGATCATTTCAATCAATGTGCCACTGCTGTGCGGTGAAGACCTGTACATATTTGAAATAATTTCGTAGTTCATGATAAAACAGAGCTTATGTTGGGGTAACATAAAAAATAATATTGTTGTTGGAATTTCACATCTGTTTGCTTCATGTTAAGGCGGCGCTCGCTCCCTGAGCAGACGAGAACTTGGCCGAGGTTTTGCTCTTATCGCCACAAAGTTAAATAAAGGCCAAACATTAATCTGATGGTTATTACAATATTTATTTAGAATATATCCTCCTGGCACATCACTAGAAAATACTTTGTTCAGTGTGCTTGAAGTTTAGAATCAAGTTTAAATGTCCAAATATCAGAAAAAGACTGAAGTAAGGTGGCAGTAAACATATGTTTTCAATGAATGAAGATGTACTTTAGTGTAGAAACCAGCAGCTATCATGTCATTGGAGTTTTTTCCCTGTAAATTCCTTCACGCTCAGCTTGTTTTATGAGCTGAGAAGAAGACACCTGTTTCGGGGCCAATTTTGATATCCATGAGCACAGTAGCTAAAGTCATTTTCTTATGAAGTCTGTTCATGGATATTTTTAGAAATTTCAAAGTTCAGTCAAAAACAAGTGGACTTCTTAGTTATTACTTCCACCAAGGAGGTTACGTTTTCATTACCATTTGTCTGATGGTCAGTTAGTTTGGGGGTTGTCTTCAATGAAATTTAAAAAATAATATTGTTGGATCATGAAAGATGACGTTGATGAAATTGAAAGTGTTATTCTTTGTTTTACCTTGAATCCCGATTTCTTTGATCCCTAACCCATCTTTGATCCAGATTACTTTGATTCTGTAATCAGAGCGACTTATTACTTCAGTGATTAGGCTCAAAAGTAAGAATCTTGCCTTTTGACCCTGATGTCTTTGATCCTCATTACAGAATCGAAGCAAGAGAGAGAGAGAGATGGTAAGGAAAACATAACATCTCCGATGAGGTACAAACATCTGCAAAAGATGAGTGATCAGGATCAAGATCTGCATCCAGGGCTTGTAAATAAATAAAATAAATAACGTTTTTCTAAAAAGTCATGATTTTTACATTTTTTTTTCAATTTAAATAGACTTATTGATTTAAATTGACTTTTCCATTTTTTAGTTATTTCACTCTTCTAAATGAGACTATACAAATTATATCATTAGTTATAATCTGACATGTTAAAACATGAAGGTGCACATACAACATGTACCATTACCATTAATTAATGGTACTGATTTCATATTTCAGTGATGTTTTAAGTACTGATTTCTTAAAAAAAAAAAAAAAAAAAAAAAAGATTTTTTTTTTTTTTTTTTACAGCAATTTAAATCAGCTGATTTAAATCATACCAGCCCTGTCTGCATCTGAGTTTAGGTTCAAAGGTGACATTTCAGAATTAAAGCTCAGCATCAAAAAGGAGTGATCAGGTCAAAGTGCCTGATTTCACCACTTTCTCCTCTTAATTATTTGTTCTTAGTGGGAGAGACTGAGGATGGAAAGAGAACAGGGAGCTGGTTGTATTCTGCCTCTCTCTCCTCCTCAGTCTCCTTACCATTTCTTTCCCCAGCCAGAGGGAAGCAAGGAAGAGCAGAAGGATGGAAGTGATTTTGGATCAAAGAGAACAGAATGCCAGAGCTGTGGTTTATGTTTTGCAGCCCCTTCTTATTTAGCAAGAGAATGGAAGTAAAAACAAACAAAATTCTCTTTTTCGTTTAAATAAAGGGAGCATGCAACAGTGCTACATGTCATCACATCCACCACACTGTGGAATCATCTTGGGTCTTGGATGACGGTAAGAATTTATCTGCTGCAGCAGCTAGGTGAGACGTAGGCATCATCTTGGCCTTCTCCAGCCACTGGAGTCCTCATGCAAGTGATACTCTTCATCTTAGCTTCCCTAACTAACCCTTTCTTGACACTAAGTCATTCCAGTGGTACCCGAGGATGCTCTGAAGAAACAAAGCCATGCAGTCATTACCAAAGCTCTTATGATCAAAAAGCTCCAGCACCCTAAAGACTTGGAATGTCATTCTCATGCAAAGGAATCAGCATCAGCAATCATTTAAATCATTGAAAACCTGGATGTGAGTCAATCCAGGATAACACTCTGACTTACTAGGGGAGCTATGACCACTACCTTTGCACTCCCCACCCCCAAGACTAAACTAAACCAGCTTTTATAGGTTCCTTAGATGACCGCAAAACACAATCAGGATGTTCCCAAAAATAAAAACTGGCCTCAAGCCAATTATCCAAGATGGTGTCCAAGATGGCTGCCAAAATAGGGTTTTTCTCACTAAAACACCTTTAAACAACATATAAACATATAAACAACTTCCTACCATTTATTTTGATAAGGGTCTATTGGCGGCCATTTTGGACGCCATTTTGAATCTTAAACCCATGAATGAATTTAGTTTAGGCACAAATGCACAAATCTTGGATAACTGGCTTGAGGCCAGTTTTTATTTTTGGGAACATCCTGATTGTGTTTTGGTGTCATCTAAGGAACCTAAAAAAGTTCGTTTGGTTTGGTCCGGTGGGGGGGGTGTGTGTGTGCAAAGGTAGTGGTCGTAGCTCCCCTAGTAACTTCTCAGTTGGCTTCTCTAGTGCAGCAGTCAGGGCCGTACGTACTTTGACTGCACAAAGTCCGCAGCGTCGTTCACAAAGTCAAGATCAGTCAACATTTCTGGCAGTGTTAAACTAAAACAAACGAATGAATGAATGAATAAAAATTCTGGTTATATGTCTGTATAAACAAGAGGCTTTATCCATGTGACTGAGTCTTTTTACAGATGGGAAAAGGCTGACCTCTGTTTGTCTGTGAATTTATTCCTTCACCCCAGGGGGCACCGTTTTGGCAACAGACACACATGCGTTACATCTCTCTCTGGTCATAATCTCATTGAGAGGTCTTTTTTAAAAAGAAAAAATAAATGGACTTAAATGCTCCACTTACTGCCGAGCTGCATAATTACAGCCAAACATGGGCTGTCCAGAAATGACACACATGCACACACGTGCACTCACAGAGGAAAAAAGACTTTCATAACTTTAACATATGAAATTAATTTTTAAAGCAGTTTTTAAAACACATACAAATAATCAGTAAAACACTAGAAAGTGCCATGAGAGGAATAAAATCAAATAGTTGGAGCGTGAGATCGATAGATAGATTGGGGCGGTGTTTGATGTTTTACAGACTGGACCGTTATGGTGAACAAGGAGCTGAGCCAGAAGTTGATCTAAGCTCCTATCCTCACATGTGGTCATGAGCTTTCAGTAATGAACGAAAGCTCGCGACCCAGGAGGGACTCTGAGTAGAGCCGCTGCTTCTTCACATCTTAAGGAGCCAGTTGAAGAGGTTTTGGGATCTGGTGAGGATGCCGCCTGGTTGACTCCTGACAGAGGTTTTCCAGACACATCCAATTGTGAGGAGGCTCAGGGGAAGACCCAGGACACACTGGAGGGATTACATCTCCCAGCTGGCTTCGGAATGCCTCGAAATCCCCCAGAAGTTACAGGATGAGGCACAGATAGGGAGGTGTGGGGATGAGCAGCTTATTCTGCTGTCACCATGACCTGGACCAGATAGGTGTCAGAAAATGAATGAATTAAAGGACACGCCTCATGTTTTTTAATGTCCCAGTTAGGAAGACAACATAAAAGTGTCTCTGCACATATGTGCTAATAATTAGTGATCTCTGATGTATTTTATTCCTTTCTCTCTGAGCTTTAGCAGGTACATTTACGGAAAATGTTTCACTCGGCAATCCTCTGCATTTTTCAGTGTGTGACGTCCAAATTAGCAAAACAGAAACATCCCAGTGACTGACAGACAGAGCGAAAAGAACCTGCTCCGTCCAAAAAAAACAAAGCTTCTGAGCTGCCATTCGGAAGTGATGGCTCAGATTTACAGAGAGGAGACGACACCCTTCACCCCGAATCTCTTAACTTTTTCATTGTCGGATTTTGAAGTCTAAAGTGTGGAGACGTGCTGGTTGCTGAAGCTGTGTACATGGACGTGGGACATTTAACGCTGTTTTTAACAGACTGCGTGGACACAGAGATGGGTTTGTACATTGGAAAATACATTATTTCCAGGAATTAATGGACAATATTTAACGTGCCACGATTGTGAGAGAGGCTGGAGCCGGCTTCGTGCGCACTTCTTTGTTCGTGTGAAGTTTACATTTTGGAAAACAGTATAACACAGTGAATCTGGCATGTTCAGCATTTTACCCCTTTTGTTGTGTTTTGTGGCTTTTTTATTTAATTATTTTTTTTGCTTTGAGGAGTTGGAGTGTGTGTATGTGTTTGTGTTGGCGTGTGTGCACTGCTGCTCATTGCCCCTCTCAGCTAACTGCGAAAAGGAGTGTCTCCAAGATGCTTGTTTTCCCCTGGCAGCAGATGTGTTTTTTTTAGATTTTATTGATAACAACATAATCGTGCACAAAGCTGAACCTGCAGCAGAGATGATTATTGACAGGCTGCGTTTCTGACTCATGGCTGTGCAGGTGCACAGACAGAGCTGCAGCTTTTACCATGACTGCATCAAAATGAACAGTTTGCACTTAAAAACAAGTCATCATAACATGACATCACACTTATGTCAACTTTGGAATTAATCTGTGACTCTGTTCTTAATGTTATCGGCTACATCCCATTGAAGCGCACGCTGGGATTCTTCTAGTTGCGACATCAATTGTCAGAAACACCCGAGTACTCACGAGTACTTTGTTTTTGGATACCTCCATAGCTGTTTGCTGCGAATGCCATATACTTTGAAACCTGTCACGGAAGTACACAAAGTAATCCTGGTGGCTCATTGGATGGTCACTAACAGCCTAAATCTAAACTGTTATGATTTTGGTGCGACATGTCCTTTAATGTATTATTGCCAATTCTTCAAAAGACATGTTATAAGCATTAACTTGAAGTCTGATTTTGACGTGTATGTGAATAACATATGTAATTAGCGTGATCTTTTTTCTCTGTCTCTTTAAAAAGGCCCATCATAAGCCAAAGTAACCATTGATGTCCTGCATCAAGGTGAGACGTGGGTGTCCCTTTGGCCTTTTCCAGCCACTGGCATCCTCAATGCTGAGTCACCTATGTGCTGGACAAGAGAAATAAGCCACATATCCAGTGGTATAGATGATGCTGCTTCTCAATACAAGGGGCGATTGAGAAGTTTTGAGCTTGACCCAGAAAAAAGTAGGGTGTGGCTCTCCATTGTTTACATTCTGAGAAACCAACATTTCTCAACATAGCACTCAGCGAGAAAAAACATTTCTCAACATAGCACCCAGCGAGAAAAATTTCACACGTTCTTGAGAAATGTACATGTGATACTTCTCATCTGTGTCTCCCTAAGTAACCGTTCATTTGACACAGTCATGCTAGTGGTACCCAAGGATCCTCCAAAGATACGTAGTGTCACAGACATCCAGTAGTCACCTTCGGTCAGTGGTTAGCATTCATGTTTCACAAGCATACAGTTAGACCCTTAGCACCAGGACTCTAAAGACTCCATATGTTCTGACCCAGAGACATGAATACATATGTCTACAAGTTTGATGGTTTTACAGCATACAGATGCATTTCTGATGGCAGAGTCCATGAAGTCATTGAATACCTCGGTTGTCGTCTTTATCAGGACACTCGCAAACCCAAACATGTTTCTCAACTGCTACAATCAGGGTATCCGATGATTACATAAAGCTCACAGATCATCCATGGAGCCAGTGTTCAAAAACATTTCTACGCCAACAAAGGCATTGAAGCCACCTGCTTCCACAACCCTACCCAACACCCAGTCCTACCAGGATGCAAGTGTCTTACATTAAATTCTGCCTGAATATTGGACTAATACACAAATATTGTGGAAATCAGGAAGGCGGTATGTCATTTTTTCTTTTACAGGATCATGTTATCAACCAGTGAAACTTAAATGGACTTGAGTTTGAGATGACTGCCGGTCTTTTCCGGTTTAGGCCACTGAGGAATGTGATTTACAAGATGCTGTATAACACCCGCTGTTGAGGAAAAAGGATGAATAGATCAAAGAAAGATTGTGACAAGCAGCATTCCTCATTCATGACTGTATAAGGAGAAGGCTTCAGTCATCCCACTGATACGCACGCTTTGCCCTTCCTCATGAACATTTCTGTTCTCTTAGTCAAATCATTTAGGACAATGATGGCTAATTTATTGAATTTTAAAGGTTTCTTTTTTCTTCAAAGCTTCACAGGAATTTTATCCTGAAAGCATTTCACCAAATGTGGTCACTTTACATTGAGTGTGTTGCTACAAAACAAGCAACAGGCAAACAACAAACATGTTAGCTTTGTAATTACACTACACTCCAATGCAGGTGTACTTAGTTTTTAGCAATGTTTTAAGGAAAAAACAAAGTGACTGTATCCAAATAATTAGTTCATAAATAAAGAATACAGTTGATGGTCTTAACGTGTTTTAGGAACAATTACATCTAACAGGAAACAGCCTGAGCTGTTCTTATGTAATTGACGGCATGAATGTCTCGGGATATGGTGGAGGTATGCAACAAAGTTTCACTCCTTTAACCCCGCGACACTGCCGTTACAGTTTGACTAATTGCACATTAAACAGTCAACACTCCCTTGATGTTTTGCTTTTATTCCTTCCTGTTGCTCTACAGCCAACAGAATTAGCAGCAGCAATTCTGGCGCCTGAATTGTCTGACTGCCTCTGCACTGTCTTTATTTATTTTATATTTTTTTATTGCACCGGTGCCAAACTCTCAGTCATGTGCAATAGGGTACAGTTAAGGTCGTTGCCTTGTGCAGTGCGACGCATCTACTTTGCACGGAAGTTGATCAGATTGATGATTTTGGCCTGTGGAATGTTGGGCAACTCCTCTTCAGATTTTGGTAGGAATTGGAACACATTGTTGATCCAATGCATCCCGATCATGCTTCATAGGTGATGTGTCTGGGATGTATGCAGTAAAGCCAGACTGATACGGATCATTTTTGTAGGGCAGATACTGAAAAATGGGGAATTAAAAAAAATTTCAATCATGATATATCTGCTAATGTATACGTAAACAGCAGCAATGATTACCAGTCTTTTGTTATCAAACCCTTAAGACAAAATGAAATGGATTTGAGATTTGACGTTTTACACTTTAGTCATCCATCCATCCATCCATCTTCTATACCAGCTTACTCCAAATAAAGGTCGTAGGCACTTTAATCACAAACTTTATTTTACATCGGCCAGCATTTGCATAAAAGACTGGCTGGTGGCATAGCAACCACATGTCTGTTGATACTGTAAAAACGCTCCCCTCTGATTGAAAATGAATGGCAGCTGCTTGCTTTGCCTGTGTCTCTTGTAGAGAAGGGGTGATGGGGGTCCAAGCCATGCTTGACATTATTGTAAACAAAATCTTCGGATCACCCTCTGCTGGACAAACCAAAGTGTTTTTCTGTTTGTTGTTTGTTTCCCAATGCTAGTGGGCTAACGTTAGTACAAAAACCCGCTAATGTCGCATAACACGATGCTAACAGACTAACAGTTGAGTGCCTCTACTATAAACAATGGGATTTATAATGTGCTATTACAAGTGACAATTTTGCTTAGAAATTTCTTACCGCACATCTTTAGGTAATTTCACATGTTGCCTGACAAAACCTCTAATCTAACTATGCCTTGTTTTTGAGTTGTTCACTGGACAGACTAGTTAAAATATAACAGACACCCACATTTGGGGTTCAGAAACCTATGGTGTAGATTGCATTTTGTCTTGTATCTCGACTCCGCGTCTTCGCCCAATCCCAAAAAATGTAGGCACAAACCAGTTTTCAAGCCCCGCCCACAGCGTCACCAATTGGACCTGTTCACATTTGGGCTGTGGCTGTTCAGTTTGTGATGCAACAACTTGACCTCATCTGTGCTTGTGAGAAGCTCTGATTTCAATCAGGAACTTGCCCCTTCAAGAGAGGATTGGGAAAAAAAGCTGTATACGTGCCAAGATGTGCGGTGAAAACTAACCAAACCCGGTGATATAACTGCAAAAAACACAAGCTTGAATGGAGTAACACTGAGTGAACCGATGGTGGCTTGTTGAATATGTTTTTGTTTGTGTTCGATCCTGCACTTCCTGAGGCGTGGAACCGAATCTGTTTCCCTGATGACCCAAACAGGCGTACAGCTGTTTTCTATGTGTATTTCACCAGATGAGCCCAAATCCTCAGCCTGCCCATATAAATAAATTCCCTTTCAGTTCTGTATCATCAGATGGCCCAGCAGTAAACAAAATGCACCCTCTTCTCTTTTCTTCACCCATTTCGCTTTCACCTTCTCCTTTTATCTCATTTGTCCGCCTCCACTTTTCTCGAACCCTTATTTTCCTTCGGTTTATCTCAACCATTAGTGCTCCATGTGGTTCCGATTGTTTTGTCAGCATTATAAAAAAAGTGTTTACTACAAAGAAACCACGAGGATAGGAATCCTAACAAACTTTATGATGCTTTGAGTTTTGTCAGCTGGAGGATACTGTAGCTGACTAATGATGAATGGCTTTGGAGAAAACAGTCCGAAACAGACAGAGCAGCTGCCAGTCAAACAACAGATAGTTTATTCCAGGAAATTAAGGTTTTTTTTTTCTTGTTTTTGTGGGAGATAAATTACATTAAGGTAGCAGAAAATTAGACGTGGACACATAGCTGCCTATTTTTAGAAAACAGGGATGGACTTTGGCCTATTGGGGTTCCGTAGGATGGAGGGTGCAGCACCAAAGCAGAGACCTGAAGGGACCTGCGGGCGTTAAATGATAACTTTTCTCCTTGGAGAAGCAGATTTCAGTGCTGCACTTGCAACAAAGTGCCATACGAAGACAGAGGGGATCAAACAATAACAGTATCAGAAATTCATAAAAAAAAAAGAAAAAGAAAATGATTAGATTAGATTATGCTTATTATTGTAATCTGTTTGTTTGCAGGTATAAAGACTACAGGGAACCCCCCTGGTCTCCAGAGGCTTATCAGTTCACCAAACAGTACTGGTGTGTGCTGGCTGCAAGACTGGCCTTTGTCATATTATTCCAGGTATGAGCTCACTCACACACACACACACACTCACACACACACACACACACACACACACACACACTGGGTGTGTTCCTGGGTGTTTTTGTGTGTGTGTGTGTGTGTGTGTCCGGTAAAATACAGTGAGTGAATGGGTCAATAAATTAGTGCACTCTCCCAGGTTGTATAATACAGTAACTCAAAAACAGAAAATACCATCATCTTGTAACTCATCAAATTAAAAGTACATATTTTGATGATGAACTGATTAGACCGTTAACATTGATGTACCACATCAATACAAAAAGCAGCTGTTTTGCTTATTTAATCGCTCTCTCTCTTTGCCATATCTGTCTGTCTGTCTGTCTGTCTGTCAATGCACTTGACTTGTTCTATATCTCAATACTGCAATACTCAATTTTTCAACTAGAGTTGCCATTTTTTTTCCCATGTAGCTAGAGCTGGTATAGTCTTGGCATATGCATGAAGGAAGTACGGGTTGTACTAAATACACTGTGCATACAAGTAGTACAGTACTTGGGGGTGGCATAACTATGGTGTAAAACCAGCATAACCCCTATGTAAAACCAGCATAAATCCAATGTAGGAAGGTTGGTGTTTATTGCCACTCTAGTTGTGAATTAATTTTAAATTCTGTCACTAAACTGACAATTGATGAATTAAATATATATTCTTGCAAGGTCCCCTTCCCTTAAATTCAATTACAGACTTCCTTGCAACTTCAGCCTTATGTCTTAAATAAAATCATAAACAAAAGACAAAAATCTTTCAAGTAAATTCCTATTATAGGCAACAAGTACAGTTTCTGGCACACTGGATCACATGAAGGCAATAGCAAATAAAGGTTATAGACGTTTTAAGTATTTATGGTACTCTGTGCAGTCTATATTTGAATTTCTGTCAATTAATCTAAAAGGAAGTTTTTAAATACTTAAAGGATGTTAGATATTCCACCAATAACAGCACTTAATTTTTTTTATTGTCTTGCATCGCAGAGGTATCACAAGGTGTAGACGTTCCACGAGATTTCACTGAACAATGACATCGGAGAAAGAATCACTACGAGGCTTAAACCCGGCAAAATCACTGTAGAAAGCAGGGAACAAGCATTTTAATTTTGGGGGAAGTGATGGCCTAGTGGTTAAAGTTTTGAGCTTGAGACCAGAGGATCCTCGGTTCAAATCCTAGCCTGACCGGAAAATCACTAAGGGCCCTTGGGCAAGGTCCTTAATCCCCTAGTTGCTCCTGGTATGTAGTGAGCACCTTGTATGGCAGCACCTTCACATCGTGGTGAATGTGAGGCATTATTGTAAAGTGCTTTGAGCTGATGCAGATGGAAAAGTGCTATATAAATGCAGTCTATTTACCAATTAATTTTGAAAGTTGGTTTGAAGTTGCTAAGATTACGGTATGTTGGTGCACCACCCTTGTTCCATTCTTAAGGGAGAATCCTGGATTCTGTCATCTGGAGTAACCAAACTAGGCAATGGTTGTGCTAAATCATCTAGTATATCATAGACCTTCATCCCACCTGAGGTTGAAGTTACATGCAGCTTGAAATGAGCTTGTCAGCTTCTTTCATTTCAAAGCCTAATTTCAGAGACCACCAAGGCCTTGGTCCGGGGACCTTTAGAATTAAATATATGGCTCTCTGCAACTTGTACTGAATAGAATTTAATCCAGCCCAAGGTAACTACAGCATTATAACAAACAAACAAACATTTCCATCATTTTTTTAAACTTTTTGAACAATCCTCAGTCAGATGGACAAACTGAGGTGAAAACATTGTCTCCTTGTGCAGTTGTACATGTAGAACAGACACTCCGGACTGGGTGAATCATTCCATATCCTCATCCTGATTTGGATTATTACCATATGCCTCAGCCATTTGAATTGATAAACAGCTCATTTTGTCTGTCTGCTTTCATGCCTCACAAACATATGTCTACCAAATGTCATTCAGCACCAAAGCTGTTGCAGAAGTTTTTTTCCATTTCCACCGCAGATAGTCTCTTCTTTAATGTCAGACATTTGAATTCAGAAAACTATTAATGAATAAAATTTTTACATATTTCTGTATCTACCATTTTACTTCTTGCATGCACCAGTAGTGTATGAAGTTAGTTCTGTGTTGTGAATTGTAGTCAGATTTAGACTGGGCCAGTCCATCATAGGCTATTTTCCCAGTCAAGGCTGGTACCCATTTACAGCTGGGTGGACTGGGACAGTGCAGAGAAAGTGTCTTGTCCAAGGATGCAGATAGGGAGCATGACCTGGACTCTAACCCAGGTTGAATTATTGGAAACTGAACTCTTTAACCCACTGAGCTACCTGCTCTGGTCACAGACCGAGGTCAAAATATTGGCCTAATGCTTATACATAAGGGATATTTAGAATTGGGGGGCACAGTGGATCAGTGGTAAGCATTGGTACGGTAGCCCAGAAAGGTCATACTTCCCTCTTCTTTCCATACCACTCTCTGTTTTTGTTCATCTTGCAGAACCTGGTGATGTTCCTCAGCCTCACTATCGACTGGGTGATCCCCGACATACCAAAAACCATCACGGAACAGCTCAAGCGGGAGAAGAAGCTGCTGGTTGACCTCTTCCTGCAGGAGGAGAAGGAAAAGTTCCAGCTCATTCGGAGTCTCTTCGTCAAGGATGCCACCGTCCACCCAGCGGCCCAGCAACTGGATGCAGGCCATGGATTCCCCAACCCAGGACGCTGCAGTACTCTATCCCAAGGTCTCGCACAAGGCCTGGCTGGAGACGAAGGAGGGGGGCCAAGGGCAAGGTGTCGGGCTGCCAGCTTCAGCCAGTTCAGCAGGAAGACTCCCTCATCTCCTGGAAATGAAAACGAGAATTCGAGACACACAGCGGTGTGATTTGTTGTGTGTAAAGATCAGTCAAGGCCCTGATGGAACGTGTTGATTGTTGGGATGTCTTATGTGTCTCGGTGTGTATGTGAAAGACAGAATAATGCTGTGATTATGGCATCACAACTGATTTTTTTTTAATGTGTGGCTTCATTTATTTGTGGTTAAAGTGCAATTCCCACACTGGTTTTGTGGGTTTGTACTCATCTATGTGTGCGTGATATTCTTACACTCGCTCTATGTTCATTGGTTTGTACACTGTTACTCAGTTTAGCGAGGCTGGCTAGCTTCATAGCGTAGAAAAGCAATAATTACCATAATAGGCTTAAAAAACAACTGCATATGAGGATCCTGAACGAGATGGCTTATAAGTAGTCGTGGCGACAGAATTTCACCACTTTATTTGCTTATGGTCTTGATATAGTCCAAGTTTTCAACCCAGAATTAGTAGTTCTAGGCATAACCTTGTAAAGATGTTGCTCCAGTTGATTCTGTGATGTACTTCAAAGGTTGATATCCAGGAGTCATCCTGAATCCTTCTCATGCCTCTGTATCTAAAATTACACTATCGCGTGATGGCTTTTATGTATTCAATGACTTAGCTGGATGAATGAGGTGGACCACCACCTTGATTCAAACCCAGGGTGTTGTCCCAGATTTGCAGATTTCTCCAACAGCATTATCCACATGGTTTCCACCTTCACGTCTCGATGATTGACTGTTTCTTCAATGAATAATGTTTGAAGGCTAGCAAAAAGCCAATTCTTGCAAACTGTGAATGGATATGAGAAGGTGACAATCTCAAGAGAATCAGTACTTCACAGACATTTCTTCATTTTGAAGTACAAGACTGATATGGATATATTCTGACAAGTTTATAGTACAGATCACGTCAGTCACCTGAACGAAAGATGTTTGACTTGCACAAAAGAAAGCTGACAGAACCCGCAGGCAGCCATAATGGACGTATTATTCTGCTGAAAAACAAACTGTGGCAACAACCATGAGTTTGTTGCTAATCCTGTTGATTCACTTGTATTTAGATAATTCTAGCTTGCTAGCTAGCTACTGTCAGGTCAACTAACTAGTGCTTTATTGTTGTTAGCTGTCTAGTTAGCACACTTAAAGCTTAGTTTTGCATGTTAACAGTGGAAATATCAGGAGAGCTGGGTATGGTGTTAACTACTAGCCTTCGGCAGGATTTATTTATTTATTTTTTAATTTGTTCACCGGCTACTGGCTCTGTTTTGAGAAGATAGTCAAAAGGTGTGGTCGGGATAGAATTAGGTATTTCTCTCGAAACCCAAGTGATTTTCTAACTACGAGGCCTTCTGATAATAAGGGTGTCGCTGCTAGCTACATCCTGACTAGCCAAGCTAGCATGGTGAGTCACAAGTGGTTAGGCTCAGCTAACACAGCGGTACATGTAGCTAATGTGATATTATTGTTGACCAGTTTACTCTGGTTGCCTCAAACATCAAAGTTGGGCAGCAGTAGGACATCTTCAAGTACACTGGTGTTGAACTTGATGTTAGCTCCTTAAGCATATTTTTTGTCTTCTCCATTAGCAAGACGAGGACAAATCGAAATGATCTCTGAATTTTTTAAAACCAAAGTGCGAGTGTGAGCACAGTATAAAACTGCGAAACAAATGCTGAATGACATTCAACCATTATGGCTGTATTATGAATGCTTAAATCTGTAGGATTTTAAAATTTAGAAACTTTCTCGAGCTTTTACTGATTAGTGATGTGTGAAGTTATAACTCTATGAGTTTTCCTGATAGCTCCATGATGTTAATATGCTGACTATTTGCGAATCTTAAGTTGTGTTTCAGAGGCCTTGTACCTGCTCCAAGTTCTGTCAGGTAATTGCGATTCTCTACATTTGTTATACCGGCTTCAACTGTTATATGATTCTTAATGTTATTAAGCGGGTGTAGATATTCTTATACATATTTACATTATTTGCAATAATTTGTAAATCTTTTTGTGTGTGTGTGTGTGGTATGTGTGCGCGCGCATGTGTGAATTGCTGGCTTTTCTTTCTCTTATTTTGTGTTGAGGGGTTCACCAGCTAGTCCTACTGAAATGAAAATATCCCAAGCAAATAAAAAAATAAGTTGAAGCAAGTATACACACACACACACACATATATATATACATATATATATATTACTTGCATTGCCTCTAATTTAATAGTAATATATTGAGAAAGTCCAACACTTTTATTTTGAAACGTTGACAACAGTATCTCAGGTACCCGTTCCCTCTTCCTGCTTCACTACTTGTTGATCCCCATATCTGTTGGCGAAGGCCATTTCAGTCTAGGTTTGGTTTTTGTTGCTCCTTTAGAGGATCAGGGGCCCGTTCCTGTTTTGTGGAACAGGCCCTAGGTCAGGGGTGGCCAAGTTTGGTCCTCGAGATTTACCTTCCTGACACTCTGAGTTGTCTCCCTGCTCCAACACACCTGAATCCAATGAAAGACTTATTAAAAGCCTGCTAAGGAGTCTTTCATTGGATTCAGGTGTGTTGGAACAGGGAGACAACTAAGAGTGTCAGGAAGGTAGATCTTGAGGACCACCTTGGGCACCCCTGCCCTAGGTGTACAAAATGGAAAGCAATTTTGGGACAAAACATGCCAAATTTTCTTCTTGATATCCCCTTTGCCTTTATCATTTTATCTTTACACATAATTGCCTGAATAAAGTATTCAAAGAAATACTTGCATCTTCTTACCAATTGAGCACCTCTATGGCTTAAATATACACATTACAAAATAAAAGCACCAGCTGGAGCATCCCATTGATTGCAATGGGTTTGAAACAGCAGTCTACTGTTTTCACAAGTGAATGGAAGAAACTTTTCAGTTTCCATTTGTCTGCACATTTCATCATAACATGCACAGATATATCATGCAGTTATTAATGGGAAAAGGTCTCTCGCCAGGTTGCATTCCCCCCATCAGAATGCTGGTTTATACTCCAGGCCAGGTGGTGGCAGTAATGCACCAATAAGCTGGTTTGCCAACCAATAATCAAAGTAAAAGGTTTCAAAATGACGCAAAACGTAAAATCTAGAGATCATTTCGATATGATGGATGAATCACATGGAAGCTTTTCAGTTCTTGAAAAGCTTTGCATCATTGTGTGTGGAGATGTTTTGAAAAAGACTTTATTATTAGTGTATATAAAGTTGGCCTTTTATAGTACAGATTGCAAAATGGGTTGAAAACTAAAATGTATTGAAAATTTTCAAAATGTTTGGGAAAACTGTTATATTGAAGCAGTTGAACAGCCTACTGTTAAAATTATGTACTGCAACTATTATAAATGTGTTGAAATTCAAAGTCACTGGGGAGCTGGAACCTTTCTTCGCAGTCGCTGGTGAGTGGCGGGGTACCGTGGTCAGGCCGCCAGTAAGTCAACAGTAACATCATGTCGTCTCAAAATACAGTTGTAAAGTGAGTGCTGCTGACGTTTTGAGCATGTCGAATGTTGAGAGAGCCATCTGTTTTGATTTTATATATTCTGAACTCAATAATAGGGCCGTTGGGAATTCTTTATGGTTAAACGGTCAACCACAGTGCCCTGAAGTAGAAAAACATCCTTTCAATTTGGAAAGTCAAATGACTAATTTATAAAGCACAATAGTTGACCATGGTGCTGTGCAAAGTCAATAAATAAATAGCATAAAACAAAACTGCCAAATTACAAGTCATTTATTAGAAATTGATAAGCCCTTGTGGAATCTCGCTGTTTTATTCACAATATTAATATCCAACCAGCCTGCCTTTGTGAAAACCCATGGTGGGAACAGAAGTAAAGGATATGTCATGGTTTTTTCTTTGTTGCATTTGATTACTTGAACATCTGCCAGTAAATTTGAAAAGTTATTGGCCACCTGGACTGTTGGCCAGTTCTTCACCTTTGAACATTGTCTGAATATCTTATAAAGAAATATCTAATGGAGGGTAAATTAATAACACAAAAGTACTAACATTCAAATGTAGGTGTTGGTGGACTGAAACTAGTGTCACAGGGGTGCCTGGATCTGGTCGAGTTGATCAGCCACCACAGAAGATTGAATCTCCCAGTTTTCTTGATGATGTGTCCAGCAAAACATTAATTGGGCTTGAATGTACTCCTGGGCCTGATGAAACTTCCCCTTTCAACCAGGTCATAATCACATGAAGATGGCATCTGGTACGGTGTTCAGTTGTCACCCTATAGAGAAGCAGCAATTATAACACGTAGTCTACACATAGGTTTTTTTTTTTTTTTTTTTTGACGTTCTTGCAAAACTGTGCTAACCTCAAGATTGAGTCAACCCAGGAAACAGTCTTCTCATCTACCTATATAGGGTTAAAGCTGACTATACATTCTTGGTTACCCTAGTTATCCTAGTTCCTCAAGAATCTGCCCTGTGATGATATAACCCCAGAAATATTGAGTCAAGATCTCCTGCCAATTCCAGATGTGGATCAAATTTGAATATTCTTTCATAGGCATCAATCGGACAAGTGTGTGTATCTGAATGCTTCCAAAGAGGATTACGTAGGCTGAAAGCCTGACATTCAGTGTATATCAAAGTCTATATAGTCTGATCATCTGACAGAAGGTGCACTGAGAGACCTAAAGGTTTGAATTTCTAGACTCTGGAAACCTTAATCCATCCAGAAAAAAATAGATGGATAGATTGCAATACATTTCTGTGGCGAGGTTAGTCTTGGGTCAAAGTTGATTAGATCAGAAAAGCAGTCTTTAGTTTCCTACTTTCCTTGTTATTTTTAGTGTGATGAAACAGTGACCCCAACATGCTAACCTCAGTAGAATGACGGATGAGGTGAAGACAAGAACAGCCTAAATGCGTTAAGGATAGCAGAGGACAAAAACGGTGTAAAAGTCAGAGTCTACACACATGTGGGAGCACTGGATATTTTAAGGATGAGAAAAGAGCAGGATGAGGCAATTTTTTTTTTTTTTATGCTCCGATGAGGCAATTTTTTTGTTCCCATAGGTTTTCAATAATTAGGGTACACTTGGACAAACACTGGGAATGACTAACAGACACACTCAAGATGAGAGAGACGGATAAAGGGGACAGAAAAGTCTGATATTTATTTATTTATACAGAACACAGTGAGGTAGTGCTGAAATACTGTATTCTCATGATTTTTTGTTTGGAATTTGAAGAGTTTGGAACCAAAGACACACACACACACACACATCTATCTATATCTATCTAAGATAGATAGATATAGATAGATGATTTCATAAATAGAAATAAATAAGATTTGCAGAAGAGTGGGTTCAAACGGGCGACTCCAAATGATGAATGAAGCCAGAACACACCCACATCTCATACTTTGCCGCACAAGCTAACAGGCTAATCTTAGTTCAGGTGTCTTATGAAAGCATGTTTTTGCAGACTGGCTGGTGGTTTATGTAACATGATGTGGGTATTAAAAGTCATGGCTGGCATATTGACTTAGTGGAGATAAGTCTACTAAGCTCTTGATATCTGCTAATAAGTGCTAACAGTGCTAATATAAGTCAAAGAATACTAAAATTACACTCAGTGGAAATACTGGAGCACAGACTTCTTAGATGATCCATTCATACAATTAACCGCACAGCAAGCTATATTATCTCAGATATTTGGAATAATATGCTTGGAAAGAACACAGCGGCTAGCAGCCAGTGCTTGGACCTGCTGGCACACACTAGCTGTAGCTCAACGTGGCCACACCCCTAGTTATTCATAAATTTATGACTTAAAATATTTTAAAGTGATGAGTTATTTTTAAAATATCACCCCACCATTGTTGTGGCAATCCCTCGGTGGCGAGGAAGATCGTCTCTTGATCGAGACGCCTGTGTGTGGCTTTGTTTAACATGAGAATGTCGTTGTACGCTGACCAACACACGGCCCTTGACCGATCCTTAGCCTGGTTCGATAGCTGGGAAATCCCAGACGATCAGGGTCTGAGGACTTGCTGCAGCCTTCATACGCTTTCACAGCTGTTGGTTAGACCTTCATCCCGCTACATAGCTCCCCACCATTTTTAACTTCGTTCTGAAATCACAGGTGCATTTAAGCATGTTCTGTGACTACCCACATCCTGTTCGTGACACCAGATTGTGACCGCAGGACCTTTGTGGCTGGGACGGCGGTGAGATCGAACCTGGACAGCTCACACTAAAGACCATTCCTCTACCAGGTCAGCCAAAGGGGAATTCCCCATTAGCCAAGTTAGCGAGAACATCTTTTCAATCAGGACCTGGGACCTTCATCCCGCTACATATCCCCCCACAATTTTTGACTTCGTCCCAAAGTCACAGGTGCATTTAAGCATGCTCTGTGACTACCCGCATCCTGTTTGTGACGCCAGATTGTGACCACAGGACCTTTGTGGCCGGGACGGTGGTGGGATCGAACCCCGAACGGCTCGCACTAAAGACCATTCCTCTACCAGGTCAGCCAAAGGGGAATTCCCCATTAGCCAAGCTAGCGGGAACGTCTTTTCAATCAGCACCCGGGACCTTCATCCCGCTACACTTGGATCTGGTGGACATTTTTTGTTTTGTTTGTTTTTTTTAAGAATGAGGTGGTCCACTAAGGACTGGAATTTGGTTTGAGGCTTAATTTAAAGGACGCTGGTGCCTTGACAGAGGTATGCGCTTTACTGTGTAGCCTTCAGGTATTCCAATTATTTTTGTTCAGCATGACAAAATCTATTTAGAATTCAAAAAGTCTCATTTTCTGCTGCCTGCAGCCAAAGCAGATTCATACTTGATGTCTTGTGCTGTATTTTGATCGGTTTGGTGGTTTTGTGCATGTCCTGCCTTGGGCTAATTCCTGGCTTGCCCTGATTTGTCTCAAGTGAGATCCATTAACCTTTTTGCTTGCGTGCTTTACTGTTACAGTGAAAGCTGGTTGGGGGTAATAGTGTCGTTTCTGGAGATGTTTGTTTTCTCAAAGTGTTTCACATAGTTTTCATTCACCTGATTTTTCCCCCTGTGTTCAATTTGATCGTTTGTTTGTTGTGTTAATTGTCTTAATGTATATGTAAATATGGGAACATCCCAATAGTTCTAGGGACCCTAGGACTAGTCCTAGTTAGGGTTAGGGTGAACTTTAAATCAGTTTGGGGTTTTACTCTACACTAATAAATAATATAAAGATGTTAGGACCAGTGGACCCTCCCTGTGAATGAAAAAGAATTGTTTTACTTAGTTAAAAATTCATTAGAACGTTTTAAACAAATTAGAGAGTTTAAAATGACACAATCGGAAAAGACATTCCATCCGGGAAAATAACTGCTTTAAAACTGCCATTAAAAAGCCAGACAAATTGAAACAGAAAGTTACTTGAAATAATGGTAACCATTAAAGTTCTGTTTTTCATTCTTTTGTTGTAAAATTCAAATATTTCTGCTTACAGATTGGTGCTGAGTTCACTTCTTGTCTTCCTCTGGACGTCTGTCTTTGAATGGCGGAGAGAAATTTAGCAGCAGCAGGCGGTTAAAATAAAATGTGGTGCTGTCTCCCTGTTCCAACCAGAGGAGGTAAATATTGTACAAACCACCTTATAAATGTTGGTCTTAGACATCAATTTCATCAGTGTTTGATAGACAGGGTAACACGGAAAGAGAAATAATGTTGGAAACGGTTAGCTAGCTCCAATTAGGCTAAACAATGTGCCCAGCATAGCCTAGCTTTTAGCTGCATGAGCGACAGACTGTAAAGTAAAATATAGCCTTTTGTATATCAATCTATATTTTTATAACGACCAAAAAATACCTGTCATGTCACACAGCTTAAATGGAACACTATGAACTGGTATTTTATCTGGTTCTAATTGGTACAGGAACAATAATGTTAAGGTTTAACCTAAAATGTTAATATTTGATTCTGAAAAAACATTAATTTCCAACCTAAAAAAACTGAGTTGAAAAGGTGAAGTAATTATTATCTTATTGACTGTAATCATGGCTAAATATAGAAAAAGTGAACCAAAAAGTTGAATGTGTATTGATGTGTGAAAGGTGAAAAATGTTTACAACACAGTTATAACTATGATGGCACCAGAAAGGAAAAGGGAAATTAATGCTTCAGACAAACTGCGCTACGACAGAGTTTTTTTTAGACTTTGAGAATAAAGTCATATTACAAGTCGTAATTTTATGAGGAAAAAACTCATAATATTACGAGAATAAAGTCATAATATTATGACAACAAAGTTGTATTTACAGTAGTGTTCAGAATAATAGTAGTGCTATGTGACTAAAAAGATTAATCCAGGTTTTGAGTATATTTCTTATTGTTACATGGGAAACAAGGTACCAGTAGATTCAGTAGATTCTCACAAATCCAACAAGACCAAGCATTCATGATATGCACACTCTTAAGGCTATGAAATTGGGCTATTAGTAAAAAAAAAGTAGAAAAGGGGGTGTTCACAATAATAATAGCATCTGCTGTTGACACTACAAACTCAAAACTATTATGTTCAAACTGCTTTTTTAGCAATCCTGTGAATCACTAAACTAGTATTTAGTTGTATAACCACAGTTATTCATGATTTCTTCACATCTGTGAGGCATTAATTTTGTTGGTTTGGAACCAAGATTTTGCTTGTTTATTAGTGTGCTTGGGGTCATTGTCTTGTTGAAACACCCATTTCAAGGGCATGTCTTCTTCAGCATAAGGCAACATGACCTCTTCAAGTATTTTGACATATCCAAACTGATCCATGATACCTGGTATGCGATATATAGGCCCAACACCATAGTAGGAGAAACATGCCCATATCATGATGCTTGCACCACCATGCTTCACTGTCTTCACTGTCAACTGTGGCTTGAATTCAGAGTTTTGGGGTCGTCTCACAAACTGTCTGCGGCCCTTGGACCCAAAAAGAACAATTTTACTCTCATCAGTCCACTTAATATTCCTCTATTTCTCTTTAGGCCTCTTTTGCACATGTCTTTTATTTAACAGAGGGACTTTGCAGGGGATTCTTGAAAATAAATTAGCTTCACACAGGCATCTTCTAACTGTCACAGCACTTACAGGTAACTCCAGACTGTCTTTGATCATCCTGGAGCTGATCAATGGGTGAGCCTTTGCCATTCTGGTTATTCTTCTATCCATTTTGATGGTTGTTTTCCATTTTCTTCTCCTCTCCAATCAACTTTTTAATCAAACTACGCTGTTCTTCTGAACAATGTCTTGAACGTCCCATTTTCCTCAGGCCTTCAAAGAGAAAAGCATGTTCAACAGGTGCTGACTTCATCCTTAAATAGGGGACACCTGATTCACACCTGTTTGTTCCACATATTGACGAACTCACTGACTGAATGCCACACTACTATTATTGTGAACACCCCCTTTTCTACTTTTTTTTTACTAATAGCCCAATTTCATAGCCTTAACAGTGTGCATATCATGAATGCTTGGTCTTGTTGGATTTGTGAGAATCTACTGAATCTACTGGTACCTTGTTTCCCATGTAACAATAAGAAATATACTCAAAACCTGGATTAATCTTTTTAGTCACATAGCACTACTATTATTCTGAACACTACTGTATACGAGAAGCGATAACCCTGCAGACTGCCAGTTCCAGCCATCTCCTTCTCCACGAAAGAGGCAATTTCAGGAACTACTTATTACCAGAACTATAGGCGAAGTCCGTGTGGTTCCTGCTCCAGAATAGACACATTTTCTTGCATTTTCTTTTCAAAGTTCTGATACTAATAATAATGTAGTGCAGATGGGCCAAGAGATGAAGCATTTCTTTATTTGTAAAACCTTTACTGAAGTACAACTTAACAAAGTGCTCCACAGATCTCATTTTGAGATGCAGTTTTTCTCTCATAAAATTATGTCTTTATTCTTGTAAAATTACAAGTTTATTCTCATAATATTACAAGTTTATTCTCGTAATATTATGACTGTATGTATGCTTGAGTTTTTTTCTGAGAAAATTATGAGTTTTTCTCATAAAATTACAACTTTATTCTCGTAATATTACAACTTTATTATCGAAGTCTTATAAAAAAAAACCTAAATGTGGTAAAATGCCGTCGTACAGGACAGGAGTTAGACAAGCAGAAAAAACTACCTTCACATGCTGATTTCACATTGCCTTCTCCCTCGATCACAGTCAGTAGCTTTTGCCTTTCTCTCCTTTTCACATCCAGAAGAAAGACTTTGACAGACGAACCTTGTGCGCTCTATTTGATGTGAATACTTTTGTGTGCCTGTCTGAAAAACGCCCCGGGAACACGCCTTGTACGCAAAGATACAAACCACCTCTGTGCATTCACACAATACAAGAATATTAATCATACATGAACATCTGCGCACTCTATGTCCACACAACAAAAGAAAGTAAATCATCACACCACATTCATCATTTTGGCTGGTTGTACGCCACCACAATGACTTTGAAATAAAACAATCAATATTTAATTTGAGCTTACATCCAGCGATAGAGAAAAGGTGTAATTACAGCCAGTTTAATGTAAAAGTAAACAATCAAGAGAAGACTTCATCAGGGAAAATAGGAGGGATTCATTCAACATGTAAACCACTTTTAAGGTGAAAAACATGTTTATGCTGTCTGTAAACCATGAAAGAATATCTGTACAAGTCTGCAAAACATTAACTTAACTTTTACAGAATTCATGGTGAAGGTGATTAAAATTTTCAATATTGCTCGAAATATATATATTAAACATATGTAAGCATGGCAATAGTTCACAAAGTATACTGCAGTTGTTTTGAGCTTTTATACACAACAAATTTTAAGTCAAGTAATGTATGCATGGTGCACAAACATCAACAAAAATTATGTAAATATGTAATTATGTAAATAATGTAAAATTATATCGTACCTCTGGTCTAATCTGGTATTGCAATATTCTCCAAAACAACAGGTGGCAATAGAGAAAATGTACTTAAAATGATCCATCTGGCCATAGAGTTATAGTATAGAAAGGCTTTCTATAACATGACAATATGATACAACGGCGTATTAGGGCCATTCAAAGACAGGAAAAAAAATGGAGATTAAAGTTTTGAGTTTAAAGTCACAAATATATGAGAATAAACATGCAAATTTACAAGAAATATCATGCAAATTTGTGAGATTAAAAACATGCAAATCTGCAAGAAAAAAGTAGCAAATTTGCCACAATTAAACACGCAAAATTTTCGAGGTTATAAACATGCAAATATGTGAGACAAAAGCAGCAAATTTGCAAGAAAAAAAGTAGCAAATTTGCCAGATTAAACACGCACATTTTCGAGATTATAAACAGTTTAAAAAAAGTAGCACATTTAATGCTAGCTACATTAACTTAATAATTTGATAAATAGCCAAATCAACATAGCTAACATCCAGGCTAGCTGTTACCTGCATCTGCATTAACTGCAAGCACAAGCATTATAGTATTATTTCTCTTATCTCTCAGACATTAAATACTGAAACCGCTGCCCATGTATTAATTCTTTTTGACTGTAAAAACATACATGATGAAGCCATTGTCCCGTTTCATTCCATCACTAAGGCACCAATAAACATTTGCATGTGTATTTATGTACCTGTAGTTTGATGTGTTCTAATATCACGTTGTCTTTTTCTTGCAAATATACGTTCATAATCTCGCAAATATGCATGTTTAAATCTCCCAAATTTGCGTGTTATTTCTCGTAAATTTGCATGTTTGTTCTCGTATATTTGTGACTTTAAACTTGAAAATGTAATCTCTATTTTTTCCCCCGTCTTTGAATGGCTCTAATATGCTGTCGTACTATGATCTGGATTTTTGTTGTTACCATCGATTTCTATTTATTCACTCGATGGAGGACCGAGTTGATCCACTCATTCTGTTGCCAGAGCGCTGCCATCTTGGTTAGCGTTTAACAACCAGACGTGATCAGTGTTTTTAAGAGAGTTTCAAAATAAATCTGCAATTTCCGTGCTATTACTGTGCTGTTACATTTATTCAAACTCAGTCCCACATTTGTACAGGCAGTATTTGTCAAAACAAATGCAGAAGAGGATTAATTTAATAGACTTGAATGAATTTGTTAGTCCCAGTCCAGATAGAAAATAATACCATCAGTTTGTCAAACACACTATATCTGCCACGACACAAGATACTAGTCTGATCCTTAATTAATGTCATTATGACGTTAAAGATAGGAAATAATCGGGGTGAAAGTAAGAGCTTCGCACGCTCACATCATATTAAAGATATTAATATTAAAGTCTGCTCTTAACCCACCTGTAAAAGTAAGTCCCTTCAGCTGCTCCCTTGTTTGCACTTGGGGTCGCCACAGCAAATCCAAGGTGGATCTGCATGTTGAATTGGCACAAGTTTTACGCCGGATGCCCTTCCTGACGCAACTCCACATTACATGGAGAAATGTGGCAGGGGTGGGATTTGAACCCGGAACCTTCTGAACTGAAACCAAGCGCATTAACCACTTGGCAGCGCCGCTTTTATAGAGCGCTTCTCCGCGAAAATATAAATAAATAAAATGAAACAACCACATCAGCCAGGGTGAAAGTAAGATTATTCAGTAATTTCTGGACCAAGTTGAAAGAAATCTGAAAACACTACAGTATATCATAGAGAAATTAATCTCATTCGTGTATATTCTTATATTAGTGAAATATACAATGTCAAAGCGACTATCATGTGACCCACCAAACTGAGAGATAAAGTATTTCCATTCTATGAATTTGCTCTGACAGAATATCTCAGGATGGAAAACCTGATGTGAAGAAAAACACCTGAGGCTAATTAAAAAGGGATTCGCTAAACGAATGGTGAGATATTTATCACGACAAAGCATTCAGGCAGCAAAACTGAAGTTTACAGAATACAGATCGATACTAAAAAATAAATCATTTTCTAACCTTTTTTTTTCAGAAATTTTAGTAATTTCCCCACATCATTAATATTACATTTAATACACACTCATGAAAGCTCTCTCCACAATTTCTTATTATTTATTTAACCTTTATTTAACCATTTGACAGTCCTATGTCAGCTTGTCACTGTACCCGAACGCTGGACAAAACAGCATTTCCAGATCACTTTAACCCAAGTTTAAGTCAGCGCATCATAGATTTCTATTTAATCTAATGCCTGATGACATGGAATGACGCTAAGCAAGATGGTGGCTGCTGGCAACCGCTCACCGTCTGCATCCGCCATCTTGTGGATTAAATAGAAATTGATGGTTGTTACCCACAAGGCAGTGGCACCTGCATGCAAAATGGTTCACTGTAAAACTCAATGAGTTAGTTGAAATCAAACGATTTGAGGAAACCGATTGCCTTAACCATTTCAGTTTGCCAACTTAAATAAAATAATTTTCAAAAATTTAATTGTTAAAGTTTTAGTAACATAGCAATTTATAGTTAATTAAACTTATGTAAATCTAGTTTATGTTTTTCAATAAAAAAGTGACAAATTTCTGCCTAAAAAAAATTGCATTGTATTTTACATAAAATTTTTGGATGCATTCTTTGGTTTACTTGTTGACAAGAATCTGCTTTCTAAAAAAAAAAAATCTAAAAGCACTACAACAGAATGAAAAATGTTAAATGGTAGCCCATGAACAGAACTTGCAGTTTTTCCATAATGGTATAAACTCAATTAAAATGAGTGAATGGAATGCACTGGAAATACATCACCAACACTTAAATGCCCCAAAACTTTAAAGACACTTAAAGGAATTGAGTTGTTATGACAACATTTCATTTTTTAGTTAGTTTAATTAATGGAAATGAGTGACTATAACTTTTTTCAAAGTTTGAGTTACATTAACTTAATTGTTGTATTAAAATGGAGTGTTCGGTTTAACAGTGTTGGAATACTTCTTGCTTGGCTTATGTAATGTGTATGCAGCAAATTTACTTTGGGGTCAAACCACCAAAATGTGTTCGTACACTTTTTAATTTTTTATTAAAATCACCAAATCGTTTATTTGTGGTTTTTGCAAAGTAAAAGAGGATGTAATATGAAATGAGCAGTAAAAAAGGTACAGATGTAGTAGTATGACTTTACTGATATGATCTTTACAGAAGCGACATCACGTACTAATGTCCTCTTGCTATTTTGTGACGTTTTAGTCTTCTTCCGTCTCAGATTTATCACACAAAGCCACACTGAGCTAAAGTCTCAGGACCTCTTAAATCTTGTCCTATCAAATAAAAACTTTTAGTTACATTGCAACACACTGAACGACACAAAACCACATCTACACAAGTATATATACACAAATCCATCCACAGAGGCATAAAAGTGTGTGTGCACATCAGTTTTAGGAAAATACAGTAGATACAGACTTAACAATAGTTGTAATATGGAAATGTTTTATCCGATCTTCATTTATTTGCCATATATACATTATACTTTAAAATTACGTTAAGTGGTACCACCTGGACGCTTCATCGTCTCAGTCCACTCAGCTGTAAATGGGTTCCAACCACAGCTGGTGAAGTAACCTCTGTCAGACTGGTGTCCCATCCAGGGGGAATCGTAGAATCTCATTCGCGTCACCCACAGAATCTGGCTAGTACCAACTAGTAAGGCTTCCAACAATGGACCTCGTGGCCTGTAAAGTCTAAATAGCATTTCTAGCTTATATGAGCTAAGCTTGAACTGTGACCCTTCTGTAACTTAATGTCGTGTACTAGAAGCCGGTGTTTGATAAATAGCTCGGCTTCAGCCTTAAAAGAAGCTTTTCTTCTGCAGGAGCTTTGAAAGTTTAGAGGTGGTGTGGAATCTCATAATGCTAGAGTGAGTGTTGGAGTGTCAAGAAATATCAAAGATCACATGGCGGATTTGTCAGCTAGAACTTTCATTCTGAAGTTTCAGGTTACAATTTGTGGCATTCTCACCCTGAACCTTCTGAGTCTTGTCAGTCTGTCCTGCAGAGTTTTCTGAGTGGCGGTCAGCTCGGCTACGTGATTCCGCCACTGCTGCTCCTTTTCCTGCAATATACAGATCAATGCGGTTATAATCAGCCCAGTTCTCTAGATAAGACTGCACACCGGTGTGCCGTGTGCCAACAAGGTTTAGGCTTCTACACTGTTTCAATGGCTTCTACACTGTTCAGTGCTTGCATAGGCTGAGTGCTGGGTAGGGTTACGGAAACCAGTGCTTTTGTTTGGTTTGCAAGGTTTACTGACTTTGACTTTGTGGGCGATGCTGTGATCTTTGCAGAATCAATGCATGCTCTGATTGCAACACTTGAGAAGCAAAGTGAGGAATCGGAGTCTGAGTTTGAGATTGTCCTGGATCAAGACTAGGAGTCAGGCTTTTAAAGACTTCCTGGACTCTGCCATCGTTGTATCTGTCTCTGGTGAAGTGTTGAACTTGTAGAAACATTCACTTATCTTGGCAGTGACCACATGTCTCTGGGTCCTCTGCCTTTGAGATTGAGAGGCGCCTGGGAAGAGCTTATGGAGTTATGATGACATTGCTGGACAGAGGTGTTTGGCGATGCTAATATCTTTGCAGGTGAATGAAGGTCCAAGTCTTTAGGGTCTTGGTGCTGCCGGTCTTGCTGTATGGTTTTGAGACTTGGACGCTAACCAGTGACCTTAAGATGATGACTAGATGGCTTTGGTACTAGGTGTCTTCAGAGGATCCTTGCATACCACTGGAATGACTTCATCAGATGAGCAGTAAGATGACGAGCATCACTTGCATTGTGTGGAAACGTCAGTTTCAACATTTTAGCCATGTGGCTCATTTCTGCATGATCCAGAATGCAGGTGTCTGAGTTTTGAGAACCCCAGCAGCTGGAGAAGGCCAAGAGGACGCCCACATTTAACCTAGCTACGGGAGATTGATGTTTATTGTAGAGATGTGGGAATGGACCCAAGGCAGTTCCATGGTAACGTGGATGAGGCACAGCGCAGCACCAGCACATGCTCCCAGACTTGACTTGAATGTTTAGGGTAAATATGGTCCTATATGGAGAAATATTATTTTTGACAATGCTCAGTTTATGCATGCTTTTAATGATGTAAGTGGCCAATTTATTTTAAACAACCGTTTTAAAAGAATAGGCTCTTATTCTTTTAAATTAATTTAAGTTTTGCGTGAACATACAATTTTGTCCAAATTTCCATATTTATATTTTCCATGTTTATGTTTGATTTTTGTAACACAGTTCTTATTTTTGTGGGCTGGGTGGTGGTTTTCATAACTGGTGCCCTGGGTGCAGGCATTAAAAATTATGACCCGCTTATTGCCTCAGTAACTATGTAGCTAACATCACGTAGCTACCAAAAACTGTTACCAGTGCTCACGGTGCTCACATACAAATTATCAGGGTTGGGAGGGGTACTTTAAAAATGTATTCCGATACAGTTACTAGTTACCTGTTGAAAAATGTAGTCAGTAACGTAATCCAAGTACCATAATGTTAAAGTAATGTAATTTGATTACTTTCAATTACTTCTGGATTACTCCAATATCAAATATGCTAATACAGACAAAAGAAACTAAATAGAAATAGTCTTGACTACATAGTACAGTTTATTAAGCAAAAATAAAACTGTTTCTTTTACACAGCATGCTCTGTTTTACTTCACATTATGAATTAAGAGCACCACAATATTGTTTTAAACACACCCAGTGTTCACCTGCTAAATTTTCAACAAAAAATGCAAACAAATGAAGGATAATGAAAACTCAGGTGTGTGCGGATGAATTTGTAATTAAAAGTGGCTTGCAGAACAATATACAAAACAAAAAAAGTCTACTACTTGTTCAGTAAATTCGCACCATGTTTAACATATCAGTCCACTTATTGAACTTTCAAAATAAGAACAACAGCATAATGACAACCATTAAGTAAATCCTGTCAGTTAGGAGGCGTGATCGCCATTTTAATTCCGGGCAAGTTAGTGATTTGCGTGCATAGAAGTTCAAGAAACAGGTGGAATATGCCAGAAAGCCACAAACAGAGGAACAAGGGAGACAATATTTCCTTCCATAAGTAAGTGGTTTTGGTTCTTCTTGTTACTTTGTCCATGATATTTGGATGATAAACAGATGTATGTTTCCTGCCGTACCTGTGTCGCCCGATGACACAGACCATTAACTTTTCACTTATGTCTAGTTGATATTTTCCACTGCTAGACCAATGTCTAGTTAAAATACTTGTCGTTAGTGATTAAAATTGTTCGACGAGACTGGGGATTTTTTTAATTTGCACCTTAAAATAATGAGATTATAATGACCCGCGCTGTGCCGCTCACAGTCACACCCACACTTAGAGATGTGTACACACACCACTGACTTCATGAATGAAACTTGGTCAATAAAGGATAATTGTATAAAAATATAATATATATATAAATGTATTGTAATGGTTTTAGGAGCTGCGTTGAACAGCAGCTGCAGGACGCCTCAGCTCAGCAGCTTGAACAGCACAGATCCGTGTAACTTTCAACACTAATATTTGGGAATGTGTGTGTGTCAGAGTAACTTTAATACTTTCCTGACATAATTTAATGTAATTTAATTTTACTGGCTCAATATCCAGGTCAAAATGGCATTTTTTAACATGTATTTTGCGAGCATTTTTCTGAGTGTGTCCAGTCGCGGATCGCCATTTAAAATGCATTAACATCCGGGTACTTCATCAATATTTTGCCCAGTTAGGAGACATCATGTCGCTGTTCATGAAGGGACGTTTTTGTTTCAAAGAAAAAAAAAATATTATGTACAGATAACAAGGTTCTAGCTAGGATAAAATTTTAGCTTAGTGGTAATGTCGAGGGAGCGAAGCGACCGAGGGGGGGCGGCGGGGGTGTGGAAGGGGGGCAGCTTTTGAGAATTTAAGCTAAAAATTGGCCATTCTAGGGGTACCCAAAGGGGAAAAGCCAGGTACGACAGCCCAAGTCCCTTCATCATGTCCAGAAGGCTGGGGAAGTTTGTTGAGTGGGCAATCTCATTCTGGGTTAGCCAGTACATGGCCCTCAGTGAGGCAGACGGAGTCCGTGGACATTTTTAATTCAAGACTTAAAACCTATTTTTATTCTCTTTCTTATGAGTAGTTTTTATTTCGTTATGGTTTACTCTTTTACTTCTGTTTTTAATTAGGTATTTGATTTTTTTTATTTATTTATTTATTTAATTTTTTTTATGTTGAACTGTTCTGTGTGAGGCACCTTGAGACGGCTTTTGTTGTAATTTGGCGCTTTATAAGCTTATTAAATTGAAATTTAACAACATTTTATTGAGTCTTAAAGTAAATAAATATGAAACTGGTTACTGGATCCTTAAACTCTGGACATAATAAACTCTACATGGTGGATCCTTGATCTCTGGACATAAACAGAAATAAAATCTGTCAGTTTTTGTCAAAAGCATTTCCTTTCAGACATTATTATTGGCATGAATGTCTTTCCATACCTATGAGCTGAGCTCTTGCAGATGTGCTGCGGGTCAGGTTTATAAAGAATGCAGGACGTCTCATTTTGGGAGGAAAAAATGTTTTAGTCGATTGTAGTTTATTGTCTGTACTGCAACGTTTGTAAGAGGTGTCATTTTATTTAAAGCGGAGATTCGTTTTGAAGTTATTAATTCCGAGCGGACTCTGTCTCAGAGAGACAGAGTCAGAGAGCCACGCAGCATTTGAAGCTGTAACAAAGCGGAGGCCGATTCTCGTTTCTCAACTGCAACAAGACCAGAGTCCCAGTTAGTGACTTTAATCCACACAAAAGTGACTCATGATATTTTAATGGCTTTCAGAGGGGTTAAGAAGCGGACTTACCACTTCAGAAGAGCAGCGAATCAAAGAGCCACGAGCCATTGAATCGAAGCATTGCTTTGATTCACGCTTCAAACTGGAGTCGCGCTGCAGAAACGGTTGATTACAGACACTGTATTGAAAATCGTAACAGTCTAAAATAAGCCTAACGGTCCAAAATTATAGCGTAATGGGCCGTAACGCAAGTGTGCGCTAGCTAGAACCCTGGATAATATCATAAAATGCATTAAAATTGTAATCCTGCGAAGTAATCCCCATTTTTACTAAATATACCTGTAATCTGAATGCGTCTTTTTTTCTGTAACTGTAGCAGAATACAGTTACCTTTTTTTTTGTATCCTAATTACGTAACGCCATTACATGTATTCCATTACTCCCCAAGCCTGCAAATTAAATAACACAAAAATTTAACTTGACAGAAATACTAGAGCACAGACTTCTTTAATAGCTAGCACAGTTATCTGCTAACTGAGATATGGTTGATCCACTACAGCTAGCAGCTACTGCTAGCAGGGCTCTGGACTTGGTTCAGCGGCACACGAAGTGCCACTCAAAATAATGAATCCCCTAATTAATTACAAAATTTATGGCTTAAAGCAACAAAACAAAAGTTAAAGTGCCTACAGGTTTTCATTAAGAAAGAACAGATATTCCTCCTCAAACGTGCAGCTGCTTGGTTCAAACTATGTGTGGGCAGGAAAGTGAGCCGACAAAAAAAGAACCACCCACAATTCCCTAACTGCGCTCTAATAGTTTAAAGCATTTGTAGGATCATTTTGAAGGTTACAGAATTCCCCTGGTACGCTAACATAACAATACATGCATTCTGCTGGGGCAACACCCAAGGTGCAGGCTGCGTGTGAGCACTTGACCCCAAACCGGACCCGGTATCTCAGGGACACCATTTCCTGCCGTGTGCATTTGCGTGCATGTATAGTTTGCACGTGACATTGAGGTGGGATACATTTGAGCTTCTTTCTACAGACAGCGTCTGTCACCAATTAAGATTTTCCATCATGCTGTGACTTTGTGTGTGGAGGGAGCGGTAATGTGAGCAGAGGAGGCATTTAGTTTAATGTTGGTTTAAAGAGGAAGCTGCGTGGCACATGTGGAGTGAAGGTGAAAGCACTTACACCCTAACCTCCCCTGTTCCAGGGAAAATGTGTACGAATGAGCAGGACTTCCTTTGCAATATTAACATTTCATCATCCATTCATGTTTTTTTGGACACTGTGGTCTTGGTTCTGCAGCACTCTGGACAAATTACCTTGATAATAATAATAATTGCTGACAAAGTGTGTTAACACTTGTTTCACGTCCCTGATCCAATTGCAGCAATACACCAGCAATCCGCCATCTGGCCGACGGTGCAGAGCAGGCAGAAGCTGCTCCCTGCGGAGCCAAGACTTTTCTTCTCTGAACTGACATGATCATACTGTGGATAGCAATGTGTCAGGAGACATTCAAACCACTTTTCTGCCCGTTGGAACACATGATGCTCCATTTAAATGGCCCGTCCCTCTTCATTAAGAATCAGACAATAACTACTGTATTTTCTGGTGTATAAGTCACTATTTTTTTAATAGTTTGGGAGTGTTGTGTGGACCGCTGAAGAGGAGGTACTGCTGGCCCACCACCACCAGATGGCGCCCTGCTTGGAGTGCGGGCTTCAAGCACGAGAGGGTGTCGGAACTACTGGGAGTGACAACTGTCACACATCATCAACACCAGCTGTCACTCATCAACCACATCCTCCATAAAAGCCGGACTGCAACTCCACCTCCCCGCCGAGAAATCAGCTACCACTCAGGTAACTTCTCTGCTGCATCATTAACAAACAAAAAGTCTGATCTCATTTACAGCCATTTTCCTGCGACGTGTCCTTATCTGCTGCATTGGCGTTTGGTGTGGACTGCGACGGCTTCGCCTCACACCCCAACCAGATAAGTGGTTTTCCAGGAGCTGTACGAGTGTGTTACTGGAGGTGGAGGTTTTCCTTCCTGGAGGAATTAAGCACGGAAAGGTTGCTGGGTGTGTATTCACACACCCACCATTAACTGTTTCTGTTTCTGCCAGCAGTACCGGGTCTGACTGCTGAAGACGTTGGCCACCTGGGACGCAGGGCTTGGCGGCTCCGGTGTTCTTCAGATCTGTTGGCGGTGGAAACTGTGTGGGATCCGGCTCTTCTCTGGCCAGACGTCTTCTATCTTCGAGCCTGCCCACACATCACCTTGTGTATGATTGACCATCCTCATCCTCTGTTATTGTCTGTATTTCGTTGTGCGATTCACAACATTAAATTGTTACTTTTTGGCTTATCCATTGTCCGTTCATTAACGCCCCCTGTTGTGGGTCCGTGTCACTACACTTTCACAACAGGGAGGTCCTGCAACTTATAATTTGGTTTGATTTATATACCAAAAAAATCATACTTTCATTGTGAATAATAATAATAATAATAATCATAATAGCTATTTATATATAGGACTTTCCCAGGAATCAAAGAACTAAACAAAATAAACTCCAATAATAAAAGAGCAAATGACTATAATAAGGAGAACTCTACCAAATTAAAGAGCAACTTTAATTAAAAAGTGCAACTTATACACACCGGCCACTTTATTAGTGTAGCGGGATGAAGGTCCCGGGTCCTGATTGAAAAGATGTTCCCACTAGCTTGGCTAATGGGGAATTCCCCTTTGGCTGACCTGGTATAGGAATGGTCTTTAGTGCGAGCCGTTCAGGGTTCGATCCCACCACCGTGCCGGCCACAAAGGTCCTGTGGTCACAATCTGGCATCACGAACAGGATGCGGGTAGTCACAGAACATGCTTAAATGCACCTGTGACTTCGGGACAAAGTCAAAAATGGTTTGGAGATATGTAGCGGGATGAAGGTCCTGGGTCCTGATTGAAAAGATGTTCCCGCTAGCTTGGCTAACAGGGAATTCCCCTTTGGCTGACCTGGAAAAGGAATGGTTTTTAGCGCGAGCCATCTGGGTTCGATCCCACCGCTGTCCCGGCCACAAAGGTCCTACGGTCACAATCGGTACACCTGTTCAATTGCTTGTTAACAATAGCCAATCACAACAGCAACTCAATGCATTTAGGCATCTAGACGTTGTGAAGACAGCTTGATGAAGTTCAAACTGAGCATCAGAATGAGGTAGAAAGGGGATTAAGCGACTTTGAATCTGGTATGGTTGTTGATGCCAGACAAGCTAGTCTGAGTATTTCAGAAACTGCTGATCTACTGGGATTTTCACACACAACCATCTCTAGGGTTTATAGACGATGGCCCAGAAAAGAGGAGATATCCAGTGAGTGGTTGTTGTGTGGACGAAAATGCCTTGTTGATGTCAGAGGTTAGAGGAGAACAGGCAGACTGGTTCAATGGGCGACTCTGTGATGCTTTCATGTCAATATGGACCAACATCTCTGAGGACTGTTTGCAACACCTTGTTAAATCTACGGAATAAAGAATTAAGGTATTTCTGATGGCAAAAGGGGTCCAACCCAGTACTAGCAAGGTAAACAAACACAAAAAGATGGTCACAGAAGTGGGTAGAATCCAGGTTTGGCAAAAAAATGTGCAACAAAAGGAACTTGTCTCGCAACCCAAGCTTGAGATAATGTCCTAGAACAAATTGGTCAATAACAGTCACGTGTAAGGAGAGTCCAACAAAGCGTCAAACAAAGGTTGCGAGATCGAGAGACAAAGTGTTTAACAAGAGTGTGTGAAGGCACCAATCCACCACTGCCAGTGAGCAGTGAGTGTGAAGGAGGCAGGTGGGACTGATTTCTGGATCGGGATACATTCAGACCATAATGGCAACACTACATCAAATATAAACAGTGTTTTTGTCAATTCATATCTAAATGTAAACACACAACCCTTTGTGTTGGTCTGTAGCTAAGAAAAACATGTTGATAAGGGTTAGGCGTTGACAGATATGTCACTGTAAAATTACAGATTTAATCTTTAACATTGTCATACAGGCGTACTGCCGTACTTCCATTGTTTGGGAGCCTCAGCTAGTGTGCAGGTGCCTCAGTGCTGGGAATGCCAAAAGGACAAGTATTTACAGGCTGTTGTCTGACTGGGTGGTTGCCATCCATGACCCAAGGCAGTTCCAGAATGTGGTGGCTGTGGTTATGTACAAGGTATTTTTCCCTTACCTCATCAGATATAATCGCTCTCAAAGCTACTACATGCTAAACTGTATGCTACATGTGTGTTTGGATGTGAGATATAAAAGTTCCAATTTCCATTGGTCAAAATGGAAATTGTCACTCAGATTACTGCCAACATGAAGTCTCGTCTTTTGCCAAAGCTACTTCTGTGTTGACGTACTTTACGCTAAAGGTTAACCCCTTAACGCCCGAATTTATATAGCTGTATATAAAAAAATGTTTTGTGTGTGTTTTTGCCTTTAAGTAGATGGTAAATAATGTTGAGATTATTAATTTCACTTTTGCACAAAAACTAGATAGTAATATTGGGTATTCTGGTAATGACTTTATGTTATAATGTTATAATAATAATGATGGTATGTTGCAAATTTGCGACAACGGGCATACAGGTCAGTTTGGTAAGTTGCATATTTGAGTCAGAGATTGTAGTATATATGCAACGATGGGCGTTAAGGGGTTAAGTAGCTCATTTGCAAAACAAAAGTTCACTTAATGATGCTGGATACTGTTCTTAAAATGTTTTTAAAGCTACAGTGTGTATCAACTAGGGGTGTTGAACTGCAGAAACAGAATATAGGATTCATAACCCATCTGTTCATTAATGTACAATTACATGTAGCAATGATTCAACCTGTTTTCATGAGTTTAGAATGAGTCTTTTTAATCCACATGGTAGCGGGCCTCCTCATGTTGCACCGACATGTTGAAACAGTAGCCCAAAACGAACATACTTGCTCTATCGTTTGCATTTTGCAACGCAGTCAGAAGACTGAAGAAGTGACGCATATTCAGTCGTTGCTAGTGCAGGCTAACAAATTTGAAAACCCTCATTTGAAATGGAGGCTTGTACATGTTGCATATCACAAAAAAAAAAGGCAAGGGAGCACGAATCGCCATCACCAAAGAAGCGAAAACGTGAAGAGAAACAATATTGTGACAGACGACATCATAATGCAGTATATAACCTCACCACTAGATGACACTAAATTCTACATAGTGTAGCTTTAAACAAAGCGGTTAGATAGAGATGGCTCACAATATGCTAAACTGTTATGAAAGTGTAACACAAAGGTCAGTTTTTCAAGTTACATGTTTTTATTGCAAACTAGTTTGAAATTGTAGTACACATATATTTCATAAACCACAAAGCTCAAGATAACTCATTAACTATTAACTTAAAAAATTTAAATTTAACCATCTGTATCTCGCACTTGGTTTCGACAGACGGCGTAACATCCGCAAGGGTCATTTTTAATTTAATTTTTTTGTACTTAAAATTGACTCAAGGGCCTTTTATTTACTTTTAATTTTTCATTTCATGGATTTTCTATTGACTAACACACAATGCAATTGCCGTGAGGTTGGTTTGAAAAAAATATAACCTGGTTGAAAAAGTAAGGTCCAATCGTAGTTACATTAGTGTTAACAATAACAAACATTTCTATTTAACAATCCATATTTAATAAACACATTCATGAAGCACCTCAGGTGTAATATAGCGGTTTAGCGTATTGTGAGCCAGATAGAGGTTTTGGTGTAATTTATTGTAATTGGGTGAGTGTGTTAAGAAGGTAACCACACTGTGTTGTGTATGGAATGGTTCGGCTGTTGCCTTTCGTGCTGTAAAAAGTCAAACTAATGCCTCGTGGTGTTTGTGTTTGTCCCCGTATACGTTAGCGGTCAGTAGATTGGACATACCACACTAAAGAGAGAGTTGCTGTCATTGCAGTCTGCTCAAATGCTATCATTGACCCTGTGCTTTTTTTGGGTGCGTGGAAACGCTGACAACAACAACAAGCCATATCCCTCGTTGACTTCGCACTCTCCTGTCAGATTTGGCACAGGCTCATCAAATGTACGAATTCCAGATGCGTGTTTCTGCTGTGGCTGTGCGCCTTCCACCGAATTTGTGGGTCTGCATGGCAAATGTGTGAGTTTCAAGTGACTGATAAGCCCAGCAGCCTTGAGTGAAAGCCAGGTTCTGTCTTTAATGTGGCGGTGAATCAGATTTTTTGCAATGAGTGATGAACTGAAACAGCGTGTGCTTGTCAAACCGTTACCACATCGATATTTCTTTGCAATCAATCAAACCACCAGTGTAGCCCTGTATGGTTGCTACAGGAACAAAACACTACACAAGACTATACAAAATAGCCTTGAGTGTAACAAAGTATGGTCTATTATCAATTATCTGGCTATTCCGCTATGTGTAAAGTTTGTCCATGCTCTTCAAAAACTTTATAAACACAATTCTTTCACAAAGGTTTTATTTCAGTCACACTGTGTGAATAACAGAACTTTGGAGGAGGCCATGCTCTTCAAAAACTTTAAAAACATAAACCATTGTCAAAGGATTTATTTCAGTCACACTGTGTGAATAACAGAACTTAGGAGGAGGCCATGCTCTTCAAAAACTTTAAAAACATAAACCATTGTCAAAGGTTTTATTTCAGTCACATTGTGTGAATAACAGAACTTAGGAGGAGGCCATGCTCTTCAAAAACTTTAAAAACATAAACCATTGTCAAAGGATTTATTTCAGTCACACTGTGTGAATAACAGAACTTAGGAGGAGGCCATGCTCTTCAAAAACTTTAAAATCATAAACCATTGTCAAAGGTTTTATTTCAGTCACACTGTGTGAATAACAGAACTTAGGAGGAGGCCATGCTCTTCAAAAACTTTAAAAACATAAACCATTGTCAAAGGTTTTATTTCAGTCACATTGTGTGAATAACAGAACTTAGGAGGAGGCCATGCTCTTCAAAAACTTTAAAAACATAAACCATTGTCAAAGGATTTATTTCAGTCACACTGTGTGAATAACAGAACTTAGGAGGAGGCCATGCTCTTCAAAAACTTTAAAAACATAAACCATTGTCAAAGGATTTATTTCAGTCACACTGTGTGAATAACAGAACTTAGGAGGAGGCCATGCTCTTCAAAAACTTTAAAATCATAAACCATTGTCAAAGGTTTTATTTCAGTCACACTGTGTGAATAACATAACTTAGGAGGAGGCCATGCTCTTCAAAAACTTTAAAAACAAACCATTGTCAAAGGTTTTATTTCAGTCACACTGTGTGAATAACAGAACTTAGGAGGAGGCCATGCTCTTCAAAAACTTTAAAAACATAAACCATTGTCAAAGGTTTTATTTCAGTCACATTGTGTGAATAACAGAACTTAGGAGGAGGCCATGCTCTTCAAAAACTTTAAAAACATAAACCATTGTCAAAGGTTTTATTTCAGTCACACTGGGCCTCATGTATCAATGTTGCACACTTGTGGCGTAAATTTATGGCGTAAACTTGAAATACACCAAAGTCACCATGACATGTATCAAGCAGTGCGCACCTGCCCATTTCTGGCGTATGCCTGACGTGATCTTGATAAATGCGGCAGGTGGAAATGATTGTAATTATAATAAACACGCCCATAAATGTTCAGACTCTGCTTCAGACACACCCTCATTTTACGACATGGAAGCCGGAAAGACGGCAATGAAAAAGAACTCCACCAATCATGATGCGTGCCAATAGAGCGTCAAAAGCGGCCGTCGTATCAAGTATATAATCAATAAAGTGTTACAGTGGTCCCTCATTAATCGCTGGAGTTACGTTCTAAAAAATAGCCCGTAATAAGCGAAACCGCGACGTAGTCAGCATTATTTTTTACAATTATTATAGACGTTTAAAAGCTGTAAAACCCCTCACTACACAGTTTATACACTTTCTCAATCAGGCATGAACATTTTCTCACTTTTCTCTCATGTGTAAACACTCTCAAAGTTCAAACCTTAGTAGAAAAATAAGACCAAACTGTTTTCAGGCCCAAACATTTGTTTGAGAAATAAAAATAGAACGTTTTCCTATAAATAATTATGATGGCACGTGAGTGCAACAGGTGCAGCAGATCACCGTGACAGAGGTGAGAGACTCTTCTGCAGCACATTCTCCCCAGAGATCAGCCTCAAACCACCTGGGAAGGAAAACAAACACAAAAACCGCAAAACAGTGTCCAGCCAAGCCCCCCAACACACAACATATTTCTGTATTTATTTTATTGTGACAACCGAATGGAAACGACAAAACATGATTGCAGCACGGGCGAATTAAGGGAATGACTGAACTACAGTTGTTATTATCAATTTCATAGTCTAAAACTCTCACACCACATGAAGTTAAGCTCAGCGCTGCTCTGGCTCCAGGCTCGAAGTCTGGAGAAAAAGGGCGAGCAGCGCTTTCTTTGCAGTCGGCGCTGTGACCACGGATCGTGCTCCATAACAATCCCGCAAAGGCGGGATTTGTATTGATTATTATGTAGTATAATCAGGAAAGTGTTATTTATGTAACATATGCATTGATTTGTATAATGGCATTGTTTATCATGTTGATCATCTTCATTTTTATGTGGATTCCAGCGCTGGTTCATTTTGGTGTATAATTTACGCCACCTCTCGACCTGGTGTATATTTTCAGCGCAGCGTACGCCAACGACCACATTAATAAATGCCAAGTAGCGCAGCCGTTTTGGAGTACACCCCATATACGCTCAAATATCGCCGTATGCAACGTTGATACATGAGGCCCAGTGTGTGAATAACAGAACTTAGGAAGAGGCCATGCTCTTCAAAAACTTTAAAAGCATAAACCATTGTCAAAGATTTTATGAAATTCTTTAGCCTGAGATCTTGTTTTTGGCTTGGCCATGACACTTGATTTACTACAACTTGCCATGCCGTGACTTGAAATTACATGTGTAATTGCATGATCACTGTAATAATATCACTGCTTATGTAGCTTTTGTGACTTCTCTAAAACAAGTAATACCAAGTCAGGAGCATTATATATCATAAACTTGAATGTTGTGTTCAATGCAGGGTTCATCAAAACTAATCATGAAGTCAAAACAATTACATTCTAATATTTTGAAAGATGTTACAATTACAGTATATATTGCAGTTTTCTTTTTTGCATGGGGTAGGGTTTTTTTTTTTTTGTCATGGTAGACACCCTCTTCCTATATGAAATATCTCCCAAATTACACAATGCACAATCTCTGAAGGGGATGTAAGCATATTGGAGAAAAAAAAAATATAAATTTCTACCATTACCACCTCCTGCTAGCAGTGATTGTAGCTGCAACAAGCAAGAGAAAACTTTTGCAATTACTTTAATAAGTTGACATTATGAAACAAATAAATGGATGGATGGATGGATGGATGGATGGATGGATGGATGGATGGATGGATGGATGGATGGATGGATGGATGGATGGATGGATGGATGGATGGATGGATGGATGGATAATTGGATGGACTATAAAGTACTGCAGTTCTGATAAACATGGTGTCCATATTGTGCCAGAACATGGACACCAATTGTCCAAAAAGCTGTAACTTTTCCCAGTTTGTTAAAAATTTTGTGCTTTTACCATAAAATGCACAATCGTTTCATATATCTGCTCTGCTAAAATTTGCAATAATAAAAATGCTGAATTGGACTCAAGATCTTCATTGATAAAGGACTCATGTAGGGTAAAGCCCTGTTCTCAGTTTCATTGATGTGTTTTCATTTTGATGTGTCTGTGATGATCACGGTTGTCTATGATTATGATATTGCCAAATTTTATGACAAATTCTCCTCTGGTAATAATTTTCATCATCACACTGCACCAAGAGGCTGAAATCCAAAATTTCCGGCATTTTCCCCACTGTTTTCTTTCATAACCTGGCTTGCACTCAGTTATGTTGACAGACGTAGCTGCCGTTGCAAAAGCTAATTACATTGCTGTGGCTTGGCTGCAGGGCATTTGAGAATGTGCATGCATTGACAGGAGCGAGTCCTCAAAAGAAATGTAAAGAGAGATGAGATGTTGATGCTGGGACGGGAGCTTACGCCACTTCCTGAAAGCCTTCATGTAGCCATACAGTAGTGTTCAGAATAATAGTAGTGCTATGTGACTAAAAAGATTAATCCAGGTTTTGAGTATATTTCTTATTGTTACATGGGAAACAAGGTACCAGTAGATTCTCACAAATCCAACAAGACCAAGCATTCATGATATACACACTCTTAAGGCTATGAAATTAGGCTATTAGTAAAAAAAAAAGTAGAAAAGGGGGTGTTCACAATAACAGTAGTGTGGCATTCAGTCAGTGAGTTTGTCAATTTTGTGGAACAAACAGGTGTGAATCAGGTGTTCCCTATTTAAGGATGAAGCCAACACCTGTTGAACATTTTTCTCTTTGAAAGCCTGAGGAAAATGGGACGTTCAAGACATTGTTCAGAAGAACAGCGTAGTTTGATTAAAAAGTTGATTGGAGAGGGGAAAACTTATACACAGGTGCAAAAAATTATAGGCTGTTCATCTACAATGATCTCCAATGCTTTAAAATGGACAAAAAAAAAAAAAAAAAAAAAACAGACGCGTGGAAGAAAATGGAAAACAATCATCAAAATGGATAGAAGAATAACCAGAATGGCAAAGGCTCACCCATTGATCAGCTCCAGGATGATCAAAGACAGTCTGGAGTTACCTGTAAGTGCTGTGACAGTTAGAAGACGCCTGTGTGAAGCTAATTTATTTTCAAGAATCCCCCGCAAAGTCCCTCTGTTAAATAAAAGACATGTGCAGAAGAGGTTACAATTTGCCAAAGAACACATCAACTGGCCTAAAGAGAAATGGAGGAATATTTTGTGGACTGATGAGAGTAAAATTGTTCTTTTAGAGTCCAAGGGCTGCAGACAGTTTGTGAGACGACCCCCAAACTCTGAATTCAAGCCACAGTTCACAGTGAAGACAGTGAAGCATGGTGGTGCAAGCGTCATGATATGGGCATGTTTCTCCTACTATGGTGTTGGGCCTATATATCACATACCAGGTATCATGGATCAGTTTGGATATGTCAAAATACTTGAAGAGGTCATGTTGCCTTATGCTGAAGAGGACATGCCCTTGAAATGGGTGTTTCAACAAGACAATGACCCCAAGCACACTAGTAAATGAGCAAAATCTTGGTTCCAAACCAACAAAATGAATGCCTCGCAGATGTGAAGAAATCATGAAAAACTGTGGTTATACAACTAAATACTAGTTTAATGATTCACAGGATTGCTAAAAAAGCAGTTTGAACATAATAGTTTTGAGTTTTTAGCGTCAACAGCAGCTGCTACTATTATTGTGAACACCCCCTTTTCTACTTTTTTTTTACTAATAGCCCAATTTCATAGCCTTAAGAGTGTGCATATCATGAATGCTTGGTCTTGGATTTGTGAGAATCTACTGAATCTACTGGTACCTTGTTTCCCATGTAACAATAAGAAATATACTCAAAACCTGGATTAATCTTTTTAGTCACATAGCACTACTATTATTCTGAACACTACTGTACCAAAGCTTTGAAAGCGGATTGTTGGTGTCGCAGAGGTTCACTTTACCTTCTTGCGCTCCTCTCTTTCTTGTGCTCTTTCTCTTTCCTGCTGCTCCCTCTGCAGTCGCCGGTGGACCTAAAACATGCACATGACTCCTCACACACTTACCATTAAAAGCAATGAGCATGTCTAGTTTAATATAATTAAATAATATAATATAATATAATTAATAATATAATAAATATAATTTATTAGGTTTGGGGTTTTGCACCTTGTCATGCCTTACCTGCTCCTCCTTTGTCTCATCCTCTGAAGCACCGGCATCCCTCGTAGTTTTGTTTGGTTCTTCTGACTTTCCCAGGAATGCGTAGTCCTCATCTGTGCACAGATCTCTCATCGACTACAACGAGAAAAATGCAAATAAAAAATGGTAGTTATGAGTAAAATTAGATACATGCTCACATTGGTCAGAAGTATCTTCAAGCTACAGTATGTGGGATTTAGGTTTTTTGGCAGGACAAGTGCCCCGCGATACCCGAGTCCCACCTTGAGGGATTCTCATTCACATCATGCTATGGAATCCTGGGATAAGCACAGGGACCAGTGGGCTTCAGGGCCTCTATCGGACTTACATGTGCTTTATTTTGTAGAACTGAGGTAGAGTTTTGTTTTTTGTGCTGCAAATGATGCTTTTATTCTGTTAGGCTAGATTAGAAAAACTTAAATTTCCACTTGGGGATTAATAAACTGCCGCACAACTCATCCATACACAAGCAGACAACACAATCAAATGAAAATATTGAAATTTACCTCATGTCTACCTAAAATGGTTTGTAATTAAATATCAAACTGTAGGTGGGGGCACCGGCTGTCCAAAGTATAAATAATATGGAAATCTATACTGTAAAAGCTATCTTCTAGTAGACCCGAAGACAACCTCTAAGCTAAGTTTGACATCTGTCGGGGCTTTTGGTTTTGCATAAGGTCGGCACAAATTACCCCAAGGTTCCTCACTTTGTCGATATGATGTATGATGTATGTACACATCATACGGACAAAGTGAATATTCATCCCATCCTGACTATGGGTGATACTGAGACTCTGATACGTGTATTTATCTCTTGCAGATTGGACTATTGCAATGCTTTATTTTCTGGTTTACCGCAGTCCAGCACTAGAGGTCTTCAACTGGTTCAAAATGCTGCTGACAGACTTTTGACACGAAGCAGAAGGTTCGACCACATTACACCCATTTTGGCATCCCTTCATTGGCTTTCTGTCTCTTTGAGATCAAACTTTAAGGTATTGTTACTGGCCTATAAAATTGTTCACGGACTGGCACCTCCCTACCTGGCCGACCTGGTTGAGCCCTACGTACTGGCTCAGGCCTTGCGTTCGCAGGGTGCAGGACTGTTGTGTGTCCCTAGGGTGAACAAAAAGTCGGCGGGTCACAGAGCCTTTTCCTATTGTGCCCTGGCTCTGTGGAAGGATCTGCCCGCGCACATATGACAGTCAGACTCTGCGGAGATTTTTAAATCTAAATTGAAGGCACATCTTTTTTCTCTGTTTTATCACTAGTATTTTATGTTATTGCATGTCTTTTTACTTATTTATGTTTTTATTCTTTTACTCTGTTTTTTTTATCTTTTAATTAATTTTGTTTTGCTTTTTTAAGTTGTGTTGTGTGAAGCGCCTTGAGGCGACCCTGTCGTGAATTGGCGCTATAAAAATTAATACATTTGAATTTTGAATTTTGCACAGTGTTTTGATAAAGTCAGTGAATTTCTTTTAAAGTTCAGTTCGGTCATCAAATGGAAGTGGTTTATCCCCATTAAATAAAGCTGATTTTCCATTTGTATGTGTGAAGAAGGCTTAGTGAGGAAGTAACCAAGGCACCAAGGCATAACAAGCATCAGTGTCTGTGTTTGGAGAAACTCTATCAACATTGATGTGGTTTGAAATAATTTTGTTATCATGCCAAAGGAGTTCATTGTGTACCTTTGATATTGGAATTCCTTGGAACTGCTTCACGTGAGTCATGTTGATTGAAGACCTGCTGCTGTCAACATACAGACAGTCACAGTTACTGGATTTGTTTTGCAGTTTGACCGTGATGTTTGACATTTACTGTATTTACTCAATTAAATGCCCCGGGGGGTTGCAATTTCCTTGAAAGGGGGGCGTTTATTGACTATCATTTGTGTGTGCATACATGCATGCATGCTGTACACACTACAGTCTTACGGTACATACAGACATGTGTATTGCATGCAAGAGAAGCAGCGCAGACTCCAAATGAATGTTGTTTATCTGCATGCAGTAGCTGGTGCAGAATTACATAAAATAGCGGCGCGCAAACATTGCTACTCAGCAGCGTTCAAACTAAAAGTTGTGAAAGAAGCGGAAGAGAAGGTGAAGCACCAAGCCGCTTGGATTTTCCTTGTCGATACACAACACCTGTGTGTTCACCTGTGGGGAGTGCTCCGGGAGTACGGGGTCCGGGGTCCTTTGCTAAGGGCTATCCGGTCCCTGTACGACCGCAGCAGGAGCTTGGTTCGCATTTCCGGTAGTAAGTCAAACCTGTTTCCAGTGCACGTTGGCCTATGCCAGGGCTGCCCTTTGTCACCGGTTCTGTTCATTATATTTATGGACAGAATTTCTAGGCGCAGCCAGGATGTAGAGGGGGTCTGGTTTGGGAACCACAGAATCTCGTCTCTGCTGTTTGCGGATGATGTGGTTCTGTTGGCTTCGTCAAATCAGGACCTTCAGCGTGCACTGGGGCGGTTTGCAGCCGAGTGTGAAGCATCCAGGATGAAGATCAGCACCTCCAAATCCTAGGCCATGGTTCTCGACCGGAAAAAGGTGCTTTGCCCTCTTCAGGTTGGTGGAGTGTCCTTGCCTCAAGTGGAGGAGTTTAAGTATCTCGGGGTCTTGTTCACGAGTGAGGGACGGATGGAGCGTGAGATCGATAGACGGATCAGTGCAGCATCTGCAGTGATGCGGTCGCTGTATCGGACCGTCGTGGTGAAGAGAGAGCTGAGTAGGGGGGCAAAGCTCTCGATTTACCGATCGATCTACATTCCGATCCTTACCTATGGTCATGAGATTTGGCTCATGACCAAAAGAACGAGATCGCGAGTACAAGCGGCCGAGATGAGTTTCCTCCGCAGGGTGGCTGGGCGCTCCCTTAGAGATAGGGTGAGGAGCTCGGTCACTCGGGAGGAGCTCGGAGTCAAGCCGCTCCTCCTCCACGTCGAAAAGAGTCAGTTGAGGTGGCTCGGGCATCTTTTCCGGATGCCCCCTGGACGCCTCGCTGGAGAGGTGTTCTGTGCACGTCCCACTGGGAGGAGGCCCCGGGGAAGACCCAGGACACGCTGGAGGGACTACATCTCTTGGCTGGCTTGGGAACGCCTTGGGGTTCCCCCGGAGGAGCTGGGGGAGGTGTGTGTGGATCAGGAGGTCTGGGCGGCTTTGCTTGAGCTGCTGCCCCCGCAACAGAAGTGAGCACACACCTGTGGAGTATCACTTACTTGGCTGAAAAGTAGAGCATTTCCTGTTATGAACAATAAAAAAACAAATACATCACCAAGATGATATTGATATTGATAGACGATATTGTTGTGACCCAGAATGAAAACAACAGGAGGCAAAAGAAACCATTTATTTATTTGTTTTATTAAATGGAGATATGTTTGTTATTCTTTGAGAAGTTAATGAACAGTCAACAGTGGCCTTGGTGGCCACCAGCATCCTACCATTACCAACAATGCTTCATAAATCACATGCAAGCAAAAGCACTACAAGGCAAGTCCAGATATGTCCTGGTGTGCCAACAGTCCTGTATACAATGATATATGTAAAACGATAAATGTAAAACGAAAAACTGTTTTGTTAATAGATGTTAAATGTCCCAAAGAGGAGGATCACTGCTCCTCACCTGTATGCTGTCTGAACTCAGAATTTCAGAGCTGCTTATGCAGTAGTTTGCATGGATTTACTTACAGATATATATATATATATATAATAGCCAAGTGGCCTGTGTGTGTGTGTGTGTGTGTGTGTGTGTATTGCGTTGATCACGCAGAAACCGGGAAGAGTTGACATTTGTTGTTTGGTATGCTTATGTATTTTGGGTCAAGGATGAAGGCTGTGAAAACAGAAAGTGATAGGAATAACAGTTTTGGTGAAATGAGCAATTTTAGCTAACCAGTAAACAATGGACAGTGTGTTGTAATGCACCATGGAAGCTTGGTGTTTTTGATGTTTTAAATATTATTATTGTGGTTCATGTTAGTTTAACAGTGTTGTTAGTGTTATTGATTTATTGTGTTTTCGTAGTTCAATTGGTTTAGTCAGTTTAGTTAAGAGGCATGTTGTCCTTACCATGAGTGAAAAGAGTATTGCTTTTGATGTCTTCTGCCACCGTCTCTGTTAGTGCGTGTGTAAAAAATTTAAAGCACCTGCTTGCAGCAGAAAAAACAAAAAGCTCTGTGTGTGTGCGACTGGGCACAGCTGACATTTGCCGTTTGGTATCCTTATGTGTTTTGGGTCAAGGATGAATGGTGCCAAAACGAAACATTGATAGGACTAATATTTTTAGAGAAACTATGGATATTAGCTGACATTGCTAATTACATTCTGGACTAACACACCATTCCAGCAGGGGGGCAGTAAATCATCTTTATATTAACAGCGTGAGTGGGTGCATGCATGATTTTATTTAGTAAGTTCAATGTAAGTACGTAATATAATTGTAAATATTTTAAAAATGCTTTGATGGCAGAAAAAAGTAAAAACACTTATTTCCATTGTGGTCCAATTTAAAAACCAAATGACAAAATAGAAGTAATATGAACATTAAAAATAATAATAATAATAATGATAATAATAATAATGATAATGATTGTTTTGTATATATTTGGTTGTTGGCGATGTGTTTAAGTATTATTATTTTGTGCATGTGTTCATTTAGACTTATTTTCTGCGTAGGTTCTGTGTCGTGGTGGGCTGGTCCCTCATGTTCCACCCCTGCACGCTTACCTGAGAAGTGTTGTCTAGACTTGCAGTCCCTTCACATATTTGAGTTTTCACATTGCTTTTCTGTGTTAGTTATTATTTTTTTGTGTTCTGTTCACTTCCTTATCTTATTATGTTGTTCTTTCACTCTTGCACTTTAACTCCTGAGTTCTATGTTGGTCTGCGTTAGTTAGAATTAATCTTTCTGTTCTGTTCACTTAGTTTGCATTCCTGCACTCTATGCCCTAAGCTCCGCCCCTTGTTTGTCATCCACCTGTTGTCAATTCCACCTGTGTTATTTAAGCACTTCCTGTTTGTTAATTGTTGCTGGTGTTGAACAAGTGAAAGTGCCTTTACAATTAAAAAAAAAAAAAAAAAAAAATTAAAGATTTGCATGTACACACTGTTTTGAAAGCAGAATATTGTCGTTAGCTGACGGGGAGCTCAACGTGACACACGTAACTGTTGATTTGCGCTACGGGGAGATCAATTTGACAGTTCATCGCGACAGAACACCGGTTCTTTGTTTATTCCATCCTGTGTTTGCACCTCGCCTTTGTTCCTGTTTATCTCCATGTGTAAGTACCTGCTCCCTGTGTTAACCCCTTGTAGTCCTCAGTACTTTTGGCTCTGCTTTTTGTTCATTTTCTCTACAGCCTTGTTGGTCGGTGAGCTTCACTGTGTTTTTTGGGATTGTGTTTTCTTTTGCCCTGTGGATTTTTTATTGTTTTTGGTGGAACTTGGTCACGTTCACATTGGAGACTGATCTGGATCTTGGTCACGTTCACATTGGAGACTGATCTGGATCTTGGTCACGTTCACATTAGAGACTGTTTTGGATTTTTGTGGGGATTTTTGGAGAACTAAATAAATCACCTTGTTTTTTTGCATCCTATCATCTTGTTTTTCCTGCCTGCATATGGGGTTTCAACTTAAACTCTGCTAACAAACCCTAACAATGTTTATCATAACAAGAACCTAAACAATTTGCAAATCCATAAAGATAGGAAATTTACATTAAAAAATTACAGAATTAACTGGAAATAAAAGGGTTGAGTTCCTCTTCTAAAAATGGTTGAGCTCTAAGGCTCTAAAAACATTCTAGACTCACACGCTATTCCAACTCATTATACAAATGTTGCTTAATTTATTACCACCCTTGAAAAATATCAGCTACCTGTTTTATAAATGCTACCCATTTTAGAGCCCGTGGATCCCCATGGGCAACACGCGATTATATAAAACCTGGAATCAGGATATTATGCAAATAAGCAAAAAATACACACACAAATAAACAGCAATGACAGCATAAATTCCTTGATGGATGATAACAGTTAGTTATAATTGAAATATTGTATTTCAGACTATGCAACTCACCCGTCAGCTGACACTTGGTGCATTTTGTCACTCCCATCACTCAGTGACTCTTCACTCCAGTTGTCGTGCTTATTCAGTTTCTTATTTAAAAAAAAAAATCCTTTCTCGCACTTCATGTCACAGATGCTCTTACGTAGTGACGCCTCACATCCGACACGCCAGCAGCTTCCATAACATGGTGTCAGAACTGTCACTGCCCCGCTAATAAAGAGTCAAGAACCCATTTGGAGGTAGTCTGAGGTTTCAGATCGAAAAATAAATGAAACGGACCCATTGCTAGTCTCTAATATTACAGCTTGGGCATCACTGACATTTTGTCTGGCTGTAAATCGGTGCTTCACCGTCCACTGGGCGTCAACTATAACCCTTGTTGCGGGACGAAGCCCGGCCCCTCTGCTGTCTTTATACGCATTCTCTATCTTACTCTGGTAACACTAAGCACATTTTTTGAGTGTGTAAAGGTTATTACCCGAGGCCAGAATATGGCCATTGGGTATTGCGAAGATTTTGTGTCCGTCTGTCTGTGCTCAGTATAACTCCATTGCTATTACTGCCAGGGTTTTTAAATTCATAGGGAACATTCTTTGGGCACAGACCTGAGACAAGTTCAAAGATGGCTAACCTTGACCTATACTGAAAGACAAAATGGCAGCGATTGCATCATCTCATCAGTGAAACCAAATCAACCATCATTCAGTAACGAAGAGAAGGAACAGAAGGGACTAATTTCTGTGCCATGTTTGTTTTACAAATTAAAATGTTAAAAAACCTTTTTGCCTTCTGCAGACTGCTGTGACATGACATCAAAATAATGGCTCATGTGTTCCTGTGCTGAATTACGGTGCAGAAAATCAGCTGCAGGCCCGCAGCAGCGGGTGGTGGTGGTGTCAGCGAACGTGAAGACACTGTATGAATGGGGAAACACGTGACCGTGCACAGATCACAGGCGAGGTGTGCGGGCCAAGCTTTTGGAGGCGCATGATTGGAAAAAATGTTTACTTTAACCGGCGGTATATTTTCCAGCTGCATGCACACACTGTACAGCTGCTGTCAAATTGGCCTTCATTGGGAAAGCGTCTCTGACTGCAGCCGCTTACTGTGGAACTGAAACCAGCCTGCGAACTGTGACATAAAATTATTACACATACAGGTAACAGCAGGTTTCACCGCCTGCTCCTGTGAACTGCATCAAGAATGACAAGAATTACAGTTTTAGCTTGCCTATTACAGGATAGTAAAACGCTATTGGTGATCTGACCTTGAGTGCAGAGGTTTGTCAGTTCAAGTCCCAGCTGTGGCCGGCACCTGTCGGCCCCTTCCTGCTTGCCCAACAGTATAAAAAGTACCTGACTGATTCCACTTGGGGTTGTAAGACGGCGTGGAAAGGAGCTGGCCACCCTACTTCACCACGCCCTGGCCTAGGACATGGATGACTCTAACTGGGATGCTTGCAAAGATTAGTATTAAATATGGATAAGAAGGAGGTAGGGTACCAAATATCTAGACCTGGGTTTTATTTCCTAGTCGTGCTACCTTTGTTGAGTCCTTGGACAAGACACTTGTCCCAGTCCACCCAGCTGTTTGTGGCAATCCCTCAGTGGCGAGGACGATTGTCTCTTGGTTGATTCCTGGATGGAATGGTGGAATTTGTCATCCAAGATCAATCTAGAGACACCTGGGAGACTCTAACTGGGGAGCTTAAGAAGGAGGTAGGGTACCAAATACCTAGTAAGTCCCTTTGGCATCTCCCTTGTTTTCGCTTGGGGTCATCACAGCAGATCAGAGGTGGATCTACATGTTGATTTGGCACTAGTTTTACACTGGATGCCCTTCCTGGCACAACTCTGTATTGGAGAATGGGCGGTGGTGTGGTTTGAAGTAGGAATCTTCCACACTGGAAACAAGTCCATTTAACCACTTGGCCACCACCCCCTAACTAGAGTACCAAATATCTAGACCTGGGTTTTATTTTCTGGTCATGCTACCTTTGCTGAGTCCTTGGACAAGACACTTGCCCCAGTTCACCCAGCTGTTTGTGGCAATCCCTCAGTGGTGAGGACGATTGTCTCTTGGTTGATTCCTGGATGGGATGGTGGAATTTTTCATCCAGGATCAATCTAGAGATGCCTGTGAGTGGGTTTGTTTAATGTGGGAATGCCATTGGACACTGACAAATGGTCCTTGACAGATTCTTAGCCTGGTCTGACAGCAGGAAATCCCAGATAATTGGGGTCTGAGGATCTGCTGCCGCCTTCATGCACCTTCACAGCTGTTGGCTTACAAGCCATCACCTCCTCTGCCTGATCTGCCGTTGAGGACTTCTTGTCACCCAGCTGTAAATGGCACCAAATAGGTACTAGACTTAGTTGGGAAAGTAACTCATTTTGGACTGGTGTCCACCCAGGGCAACTCGCAGACTCTCATCTGTTTAACAGATGGGAATTTATAGGGTTTTTTCCAGTATAGATGCCATTACTGATTCTGCTTCAGTCCAATTCTTTGTCAATTCCCTTATTGATTCCTGATAATTTTTCTGAGTGGGTAAAAATGCAGTGTCAGTGTAGCCATTTTGCTTTTTCCTAGAGAGAGATGATGTCGTGGTGCCAGACATTAATAAGAGGGATTGAAAATGTCTGACGCATATGATTCCAGTAGACTGAAAAATATGGAATCAGTTCTCAACTGGAAACGGTTCTCAATTCCAGCCATAAATCCTACAGTAACCAAGAATAAGCAGTAGGCCTCAGAGCCTAGATCAGTGGTATCCAAACTATTCCAGAAAGGGCAGAGAGGGTGCAAGTTTTCTTTGCAGCCATTGAATTCAGCAGGTGATTTCACTGATGAACTCATCCCACATGTTTTAAAGGGATGTTAATCAGTGAAAACACCTGCTCAAGTCAGTGGCTGCAAGGAAAACCTGCACCCTCTCCGCCCTTTCTGGAATAGTTTAGACCACCACTGGCCTAGATAGAACAGTGATGACGAAATGCTGTTTTTGAAAAGTCTTTGATTCATCTCAAAATTCTCCTTTTATCTGAGGTCAAACATTGCCTGCCATTATACACTACAGCCACAACAATGCAGGATTGTAAAAGTGATACTTAACCCAGATTCCACAGCTTTCTCTCAGCCTTTAAAAAAACCCAAACAATGTTAAACTCTTGCCAAGTCTTCTATGAAGGCTGACTTAGCTGCAGACAATTCTTTACAGATGTGTTATAGACCATCCACAAAGCACAGGAACAATGTATTAAGTGCAGAGGATGACTGAACGGACCCACAGCTGTGGCACAACGCCTACCTGTCACATCGTGTTCGATTCCAGATATAATTCCGTTGGGGAAATCAGATGTGAGTTGGTGTTCAGTCATGCTGATCTGTGTTGACCTGGAATGGCTCAGTGAAAGCTTATGTCATGACGCAGACTTGTGTCTTATTGCCTGATCTCTCAAACACAGATTTGTTCACCACATGAATCTTAACTTCCTCAGACCTGTATGATATCGGTTCAAGCCACATTAAGTCCATACACAGGGAATGTGTAGATCTGGAGGTTCGTACCTTATCTTTGTAAGAGGTGTTAAGTCATTTAAACAAGTTATTCTCGCATTTCTTTGGGGTTGGGGAAACACAACTTAGTCATAGATTTTGAGTTCAGAAAGAATTCCCCACTGGCAGGTTAAAATGAGTTTGGGTTTATTTTGTTAGATTCCTTGCTAAAGTGAGTGAAGGAGGAAAACATTTAGCTGATATTAACTTGCATACTCTCACGAGCACCACTAGCTTATCTTATGGCAAGTTAAAAGTGGATGCTCTCTTTTTGGCCAAATAACTGTGATTTGCTCTTGCTATTCTGTATTAGTACGTGCTCGCGGCTGACGTGCTTGATGAATTCCTGCGCAAAAAGTAGTCCCCAGATAATTGTGATGTATTCCTGTGAACTTGTGTATCTCGTGTGTCAGGGTGATTAGCTTGCTCATTAGCCATGTCTGTCTCTTTAACTAGTCTGTTTATTTGAGTGATGTTGCCATTTTGGATTCCTACCTAATTCTTCCAAAACGCTACAGATGGATTGTGTCAACGTCAACAACTGGCCATCTTGTATAGTCTTCAAGATGTTTCACCATTCACCAAAGTGACTTCGACAGTTATAGAAAAGTAAAATGGTGTGGTAGCCCCAATAAGTACTTTTAGAGGGAGAGAGTCCCTCCTCATTTAATCACTCTTCAAAACCGCATTTTGCTTAGTGAGAGGCTTTGCTCCTTTTGCCTCCTTTTTCACTGTGATGATCTTTTATGTGTGTTGAGCCAAAATATTTTAGCCAGCAAATGTCTCTGACTGAACGACATAGAATTACCTCAGACGCTCATAACACTGGATGTGAAATTTTGGCGTGTTCACTCAGGTATACCTTGTCTACTGTGGAATATTCTCCCTGGTGAATTTGACCAGCCACCTTATGGTCATTCATTCAAATTGTGTTACTACACCTCCTATAACTTTTTTCCCTCTTTGGTGGTCCTGTGTAATATGGGCCAGTAACCAAACTGTTGAATCTTAACTTTGTTTGTCCTTTTTTTCTATGCAATTTTCCCCCCATCTTTTTCTTTACTTTATTTTTTTTCATGGCTAATTGTCTTTTATAACAGTATAAAGCAATTTGTAACACTTGTTTGAAAAGTGCAATATAAATAAAATGATTTTCACAAGGATCAGGGTAGTATATTAATAGTAAGATCCATGGGAACATACTACTTCATGTGCTTGAGCTTGTTCAAGCACCATTTGCCAGGTTGGGAAAGAATGTTCATACTTGTGCTTGAGGGCAGAACAAAGTGAGACCATTTCATATAAGAATGATCAAAAAACTTTGTCATGTTCTTGTTTGTTGTGGTTAACAGGGCCCCCACCCATGTGTTCGCAGAGAAACGTAGGTAAATATAACACAAGCCTGGAAGACCTACTGACATCACTGGACGCCTGCCCACTCGATACAAAACACTGGCACAGTTGTTGTTGTTGGAAAATCCCCTCTCCCTCGAAACGAAGGTATCACATCTTTTTTTCTAACTGAATTAATCTGCTGGATGAAATGCGTGTCCACATTTCTTTCCATATTCTCGCACAAACTCCACCTCCTGGTATGTCATTTGAACGTCGTAGTATTACAAACGTCCTATGGCAACATACCACCTTCAGCCTAAGCCACTCCCATGTGGGCGGTCCTTAACCTGGCTTGAATCAGTGTCTATGTGAGATGGCTGCAAAGTGAGGTGAAAATAGGTGGCTGGCTGTCCGCGGTGCGTTCATGGTTATGTAAGAATCCTATAGTGTGTGTTTATGTATGTAGTGTAGTGTCACGCTATAAAGCGGTGTTCCATCATGCTGATTGGTTTCATCAATTAAATGTCTATAAAAGGATCAGATAGTTTTACCAAATACAAGGACATTTTGTGCGTCAGCCATTTTGAAAAGCAGGTTAAGATCAGATAGCTACAAGAACATTTTGGATGTGCGTCAGCCATTTTGTGTTATTTTAAGTAATTTTAATGATAAACAAACAATAAGAGAATTGCAGTAAATTTAATTCTATTTCTACCAGTTATTCTTTTGCCTGGGAGCCTGGAGTTGCCATTTGTCATTGCTTACAAAGACAAACACAACGTTTTATGGCAAACTTGGGTGCCCAAGCTGACAAAGTATTATTTAGGGTGACTGGGTCATGACTCTACTTCACCAAGGAGTAAAATAACATTATGTCAAAGAGTTATGGAAACAGGATTGCTATGACTTGGATCTCTGCCTTTCCACTGAAGCTGATGGCTCACATTTCCGGCATACGTCTCTCTGTCCTGTGTGACGGTTTTTGTCAACCTTGCATTTATCATCCATTAGTACTGTCAAAAAGTCCTATGTGCTTCTTACACATTTCTTACTTTGAAATACCAAGTTTTTTTTTTTTTATTGTTAGCATACATTACTATAGTTAGAAATTTGGATTTTTGTTCATTATGTGCTTCCACTCAAGAAAGCCATCTGCCTAAATATCTTGCACCACATTATCTAGAAATTTTCATGGTTGGCACAGATTTGAGGAACAACTCAGCAAGCGTTAGATGATAGAGACCTTGTCCTTAGTTAACCTTTCACTCATGTGTTACACAGCAGGAGATTAATGTCTAACACATACACACCCTCTAGAAATACGTACTCCATTTGGTTGATGAGTAGGGATTGCTAGGGACATGACAGATGTCTTACACATACTCTTAAGTAAGAACTCTTGATGACTAAATGTGCCTTTCAGATGGTTTAAGAGGTCTCAAACTTTACAAGAAAGTAATTGTACTTCTTGTCACATCTTCAAGCTGTTTCACCACTCACTGAAGTCGTTTCTGGAATCCCAAGATGTACTCGCCAATGAGTATCTCTTTTGTGACCAAATGCCTCATTCAGGTGACATTAAGAGACAATACCTCATAGTGTACTACAAAGCAGGTGAATTTCTTGTTTAGACTTGAAGATATTTCACCACTCAACCAAGTCCTCCTTAATACAAAGTGAATTGATGTGGTAGGCCCAGATATGTCTGTTCTGACCACATTAGGACATGACAATTACAGGTTTGTGAGAAAACATGGACTTCTGGTTCAATCTTCAAGGTGTTTAGTCTTCAGTGCATTTCACTGCTCATCCATGTGGTAAAACATTCTGAAGATTAAACAAGTGTCCACCTGCTTTCTAGTCAACCTCTGGATATGTCCTTTACCTACACGACTGAGAAATTTCATTGATATTAGGAGATGATTGTACCCCAATGAGTCCATTAAAGTCCCCCTCTCCCCAACTGTGTGGCGTGTAAGTTGTGTGAACTGTCCTCACAAAGAACATTAAGAACTCGCAATAAATTACCATGTACTAAATTAGCTACTTGAATTTACTGTGACGTATTTTGAAGACTAGACGTTCTTTCAAATAAACGTCTAGTCTAGATAAGTTGATATTGTTTCTTCTTGTTGGCACTTATTGGGGAACAGTATTCTTCAAGTCCTCAGAGTGCGAGTCACGACAGAGAGGACATTGGGTATTGGCTGGCACATTTTTGCATTCTGAATGGACTTGTTTTTTTGGTTTTTTTTGCTGGTCAAATGCAAAAGTACTGCGTGGGGATGAACGATATGAATACGCCAGCTCTGCACCCAACCACACCTCATTCTTAGACCACTACGCCCACGTGAGCACAAGTGATGTTGCGATTGACAGGACACGCATGAAAATGCGCATTGAGCGGACACTAACAAATACTGACAAATACTTTGCGCTGGGTACAAAATAGAGCTCTCTGTGTTTTGAATGGATATGAATCACCAGATTGGCTAAAGTAGCGGACGGGGCTACTTCACACAAACACCACAGAGAAAAACAACTTTTTATAAAGTTCAAATCTGCCACTTGAATTTCATCCTAAGGAAAGTTAGAATGGCCTGCGGAGCCAAGAGAGGCCTAAAGAGGGAAATGTACAAAGACTCTTTTGATTTGTTTTTACTTTTGGCACAATATTAAAACGGCTGATGGTCTTAAGAACATATTTTGATGAAAGTAGTGGTTGGCGCCATTCATTGCAGTGGCATCAAATCTAGTAGCATGACTGATCAGAGGGTTTGAAGTGATGCACTGTTAGCTGAAGGTTGTACTGATATGTTTACTGAAATTCAGAGAACATGTTGAACTTGTTGAACCATTTTAATATGCCATTCATTTTGTGAGTGGTCTGCAGGATTGAGATGCTTTCTTCAAGTTTCTTGGGCGTGACCTAGAAGAAATGGCTGTCTTTAAATATCAGTTTTTATTCTTTGCTGCTCATTTATTAGGGGTGTCCATCTCTACCTTGTAAAATGATCTGACGGACAACAGCATAATTCAGAAATCATACTTTTTATAATGGGACAATTCGATTTAATGTGATATGATACCTGCTTACACCAACCTATGGTCACATGGGGCTGGGACCTATCCCAGCAGTAATAAGCCACCAACCACGTTGAATTAGAATAAACCAAAGGTGGCATTGATTATCTTCAAATACATATTTAATGGACAACCAGATTCCTTCTTCAGCGTTTGACTACTGTACTGCAACAGATCGGACTGCCTCAGTGGTCTTCCAATGATTGACGACCGTATGCTAACAAAGCTGGTTAACAGTTGGGGTGTAGCTACCACAGCTCCAACATATTTATGATAAAGGGTCGGGGGTAAGGCCAACCAAATTTTGAACTGCCCTGAGCACCCATTTTTTGGGGAGTTTAACTTACCACTTTTTGGGGAGTTTAACTTACTCCCCTCTGGTCGCCGTTTTCGGCTACCCAAGTTAAGGACTAGATGTGCCAGGGATACTTTTATTCCTGTGGGTATCAGAAACTTGAAATCACTGGGTTGACATATTTTCAATTTCTTATAGGATTTTTTAAATATTGTATATTATTTATTCTTGTCCCTGTTCATGATGACCGTTGATCTTTGTTTTGTCCCATTGGATCTTGTCATTGGTTTTTTGGGGGGAAGGAGTGTTTTTGTTGTTGTCTTGTGTTTGTACAATAGCTGTGGCCATCTGGTGGTGCTTTGTTGTACATATTTTGTGCATCCTGGTGCACACTAAATTTCCTTTTTAAGGATAAATAACATGAAACTTGAACTTGCCTCTGCTCACCATTTATTCACCACTGGGGGCAACACAACATACAGTATCACAGAGCGCAGCATAGAAGAAGCCTAGAAAGTCAGCCGTTGTTAGCAGAGCGTAAATAGCATAGCATTACTTTACTGTTGTAACGGGATTCTAATGTGTTATGTCTTATCACTATAGCACATATTGATTTTTATTTTTACTTCACAAAGTTACACTTTTGGTCCATCAACCAATTCATAGTACATTTAGATCGACTCAGAGGTTCATGTATCAATGCAGTAGTATGTGTTTTCCGTCCATATCACTTTATTGTTAGACCCCTATTATTTCTATATTGTCATTTATTTGGTCTGTTTTTTAATTTTTTTTTTACAACTTTAGATACAAAATGAACATGTATTTCTCATAATCATAGGTGCACTTGCAACCGTCATTGGTTAGAATCCCTAGCGTGCAATCTTAAATGTTTTGGAGCAAAGTTTATTCTCCCCTGTGTTCGCCGTTTCCCCCACAGTGGGTGGTCGTTGTCTGCGTTTAACTCCAGATGTTCACACTAACAAGCCAATGCAGAGACGGCCTTACCGCGCCGGAAACGTCACCTGCCAATCATCGCCGCTCATTTCCTCTGCTTCTGCCTTCACCTCCCCTGATACTTTTGTTTGCTTGTGCTCACGCTTTTCCCTGTGCACAGGCCAACCGTTGTCATTTAGTTAAATGTCTCCAAATGGGGCACTAACTTAACGGCTGCCGATCTCACTGCAGAATGTACTATACCATAAACACCCCTGGGCACTTTGAACATTTTATTTATTTGCGTGCTTTCTCCACTCTTTCATTAAGATTTTGGCAACACCGCTGTTACTTTTTGACCTTCCACTGTCAAAAATCTCTGCCAGCGCTGAAGCTGTGACAGCGTCAGATGAGCTCATGCCAAATAAATTGGGATAAAACTGCATGTATGGATACAGAAATGGCAACACGCACTTTGATAATTTGCTGACAGCATTCCGTAACTTTTACAACAGCAGATCTCTTGTTTTGTAGCTATGTAAACTGCATGCTTCTGCCTCTGTAAAATGAAAGAAACCAGTTCTTTTCTGTATTAATGCTGCAGTCATAAGCATCTGAAGAATGTCTCTGCATCCATAGATTTAAATTTATTGCAGGGTATTCCTATTTTTGGCAAGACGCTGACTTGATCTCCCTCAGGGCCATATTTGGAAATGTGGAGGGGTTTAAATCATGGCATTAGCAACTCCTTCAATGCTGTTTTGTGGAATGTATTATATTGGCATGAAGCACTTGCTCCCAGGATGACCTAACCCTCTAAAGCACTGTATAATCCTCTAAAAGTCAGAGTTGAGTGTAAGTATAGCTGACAAGGTTGCCACATGCCAAGGAAATCTTCAAATGTTTTGCAGATTTTAGAAAAATGAAAACAGATTGCCTTAGTTTAGTAGGGGTCTTAACTTTTTACCTTGAGGTACACCACTAAATCAAACCCCCAGTACAACACTATCAAAACTGCACAGAGATCAGTGTCAAATCAGCTGCTGGGGATTCTTGACACATCTGGATGGGAAACTGTGGACAAGAGGATTTGGAGGTTAATGAAGTGAAGTCTCACAGGTCTGGTACAGTGAAGATGACTGGAAGCTCTTGCTTGCATTTGGGACCTAGATTGTTGACTAATTTGGTCAAATGGGATCTCTTTATCTTGCAGGCTGAAATGGCTCATAAACTCTGTTATGTTCTCCAGCAACAATCCTTTTATAATCAGGTTCACCAAAATCACTTTAAACACATCTTCAGTCGCCACACTGGAGGCAGTGGTGCATTGTTGTAAGATCCATCTAGAACAGGAGATTAATGCCTTAAATCCCAGCTATGCATGTATGCACACATCCTTAAGTCAGCTTTACCCCACTGTAAACCCCCAGCATCAACAGCTATGGCACATTGTGCTGCTTTCCTCACCTGGCTCACATTAAACCCAAATTAAATGCCATGATGGTGGCTGTTGCTTTGCAAGAGGGTGCGATCAAACCTCCAGCTGGGGAGAAACATCAGGAAGAAAATGCCTGATGTGAGGACACCAGCATTGTTTGCTTCTATGCCATGAAATTCACAATGGCTTTAATTTAAAGCACCATAATGTGAATTTTTTTAAGGTTGTGTAAAGTGCATTTTAAATATTAACAATATAACCAACAAGCACTACATTTTCTATGTAAATATTTCATGGTTTAATGGTGTTCTATGCAGAGAATGAAGCAACACTCCCTCTGTGCTCTGAGCTTTTCTGTCCCGTTTACATTCTCATATTTAATGGAAGAGATGCACAAAAATCTTTCATAGCACCTTGAAAAAGAAAATAAAGCTATATTTTAGTTAAACATAGTTAAATTTTCATTTTAAACACCCACAAAGTCTCACATTTCTGTCTTTGCAAATTACATTGCTACAAAACAGATTTAGGCCTGAAGCACCTTCACGTAGATTTCAGTGATGTATGTCATGGAGGTCCATTTCTGAGCTTGCATACACTCTATACAACACCCCTAAAAAGTCTGTTGGACAGAGACGGACAGTTTGGTTATTATAATCACCTCTGCTGCCCCCTTCTTTGGCCTTTTTATGCTTTTTAGGGTGCTTCTCAATGGGGAAGGTTTAGCAACAAATTTTAATAATTGTATTAATCACACCTGGTTCAAATCTACTCCTTTCGGCTGCTCCCGTTAGAGGTTACCACAGCATATCAATCGTTTTCATCTCTGTCCTCTGAACTTCTTCTGTCACACCAACCACCTGCTTGTCCTCCCTCGCCACGTCCATAAATCACCTCTTTGGCCTTCCTATTTTATTAAACAATCTGGTTAGAAACTCCACGACATTTCCATGCCGCCACTGGAATCCCATCTAGACCAACTGCATTTCCACTCTTCATCCTTTTCATAGCAGCCCTCACTTCATCCTTAGTTATGCCTTGTACTGTCTCCACATCACCCAGCCTTTTCTCTCTCTCTCGTTTTCTTCATTCATCAGCTCCTCAAAATATTCCCTCCAACTTCTCAACACACTCTCTCTGCTTGTCAGCACATTCCCATCTGCATCTTTTACCACCCTAACCTGCTGCACATCCTTTGCAGCTCTGTCCCTTTGTCTGGCTAATCAGTACAAGTCTTTTTCTCCTTCCTTACTATTCAACTTCTTGAGCAGCTCGCTAAATGGCTTTTCCTTAGCTTTTGCCACTTCTTTCATCTCACGCCGCTTCTCCTTGTACTCCTGTCTTTCTTCATCTCTCTGACTATCCCATTTTTTTTTTTGCCAACCTTTCTTCTTATGCTTTCCTGGATATCTCCTTGTCTTCCTTTTGCTGTCCAGATGTCACACCCAGTACCTTCCTAGCTGTTTCCCTCACCACATCTGCAGGACTTTTCCAGTTGTCCAAACTTGCTTCCCCTCCATCCAGTGCCTCTCTCACCTGCTCACTGAATTTCACACAACAGTCTTCCTCCTTCAGCTTCCACCAACTGATCCTTTGGTGAGCTCTCACTCTTCTTCTACTTTTTCACCTCTAAAGTCAACCTAAAAACTACCATCCTATGCTGTCTAGCTACACTCTCTCCGCCCAACACCTTAGTCTTTATTTTAGCTTGTATTGCCTACACAGAATGTAGTCCACCTAGGTGTAACTTCTTCCACTCATATATCACCCTGGGCTCCTCCCTTTTCTTAAAGTACGTATTCACCACAGTCATTTCAATCCTTTTTGCAAAATCAGCTATCTTCTGTCCTTCCACATTCCTTCCGTGATACCATATCGACCCATTACTTCCTCATCACCTCTGTTTCCTTCACCAGCATGCCCATTGAAGTCCGCTCCTCTCACCAGTCTTTCATGTTTGGGCACACTCTCCACCACCTCATCTAACTCACTCCAGGAATCTTCTTTCTCCTTCATCTCGCAACCTGTCTGTGGGGCATATGCACTGATGATATTCCAACACACTCTTAACATGCTCTTCCTTTTTTAAAATGACCCCAACACCATTTCTGGTTCAAATGACACATTGTATTTAATCTGCAGCAGAAATTTCAGATGGACAGATATTTTAAAATAAATACAACCAAAACTATCAATTTGATATATTTGTTCATCCAGTCATTACAAATGAGCAGCAGCTCTCTGATTAAAAAAAAAAAAAAAAAGTGCCAATGAATCCTTCCTAAATTAGTGTTGGTTTGAGCAAACATTTTGTGCAACATCTCTCCTAAATCCTTTATATTCATCTTTATATTCATTCATTCAGTTTCCTTCGAAACAACACGGTAGAATTTGAAAACAGGAGTGATAATTATTGATAATTACAGACTGGCTCCCACGTTATGGCGTCTCAGAACATGCATTTATGCCACATCAGCAGTCATCACTTTCACATTACCTTTTCACGGGGGTGTTATCAGGGTGTTATCAAAGTGTTCAGCTGAAGCTGCTTCTTACTGTTTGACACACGGAATACCCCTGTGCTCTGCAGTAACCTCTCAGGAATTTCTGTTTAAAGGCCTCTGGTCTCTTTCCGAGTCATTACACCTTTTGATATGATTTATTTGATGTTTCACTTTCTATGGCTGCATTAATGTTGTTTTCTCCATTGGTATTCTGCTCCAGGCTTCAGATATCAGCTTTGTGTATGCCAGGATAGTAGGAAAAATACTTTTTTTTTTTTTTTTTTTTTTTTTTTGTGGCTGTGGGTGCCAGAATAATTATGTTAAGAAAAAAAAAAAACAGTACGAATGTTTCAATACTTTTTTAAAGCATGTTCTTTGGTTGAAGGAGGAAACCCACATAGATATGTGAAAATATGCACACTTCAGAGAAAGGAGGTGATCCTAGGACATTTTTGTTGTGAGGAAACAGTGTTAAGCCACCATGCTGCCAATATGTAAATACCTTCACAGGAAATACTGTACATTTTACAGTATAAACCCAATGTAACAAAAAAAATACCCCTAAAAATGTATAAAATAAAAGGAGAATGGGGTATGTGTACCATTGGACCAGGGATATTCTGTTCTGTTTAGAAAAGCAGATAATAGAAGAATCATGTAAATGGTGATACAAGCGTGAAACTTGGCTTGTTCATTTTCCAAGAGTACTTTTCAAATATTTCCAATTAGCCATTTGAAAATCCAAGATGGCGGCCATTTTTTTCAAGCTGGCCAACAAAGGGCCGTAAAAAGTAGTAAAAACAAACAAACAAAAAAACATAAAATTCTGTTTAGTTTGCTTTATAGGACTGCTATTGCCATTGTGTTAATGTTGTAGAGCAGTGTTTGGGGAAACCTATAGTTCAATCAGTGCACTTCTGTTAAATAGTAAGCGTGTACAATTCACCAATACAAATCCATCCATCCGTCCGTTTTCTATACCCGCTTACTCCAATTAGGGGTCACTAGGAGCTGAATCCTATCCCAGCAGTCACAGGACGTGAGGCGGGGTACACCCTGGACAGGACATCAGTCTGTCACAGCACCATATATAGACAAATAGGGCTCGAAATAGTACGTGCATGTGCTAGTTTGTGCACATATTATTCGGGCGGTGCACATAATTTTATACTGCACTTGCACTGGTGCAAGTAACTTTATCCAAGTTTAATCAACTATAAGTACCAGTAAAATGAACCAATAAAGGAATAAATAAGGAAAAAAACAATTTCCAGTGTGTTGTCCATCTTCCCTGCGTTTTATGACTCAGACACACGGAGTGAGTTGCTGTGCTCTATTTGTTGTGTTCGCGCGCGCACATGTAAACAAAGAAAAGAAAAAAATCTGGCTGGCTGTGATTCCTCTCTCTCTCTCTCTCTCTCTGCCCTCAAACTCTGTTGTCATTGTGTTATAAACCAGTCACCATTTGTTTTATTATACATCTGTGTAGTTAATAAAATTATCTTCACGGATGATTAGTTAGCGCGCGCGCGCACGTGAAAAAAAAAACAAACTGGCGGCCTCTGTGGTTCCTTTACGGAACCGGGAGAGGTTACTTAAAGTGATTTTTTTTTTTTTTTTCTGGCCATGATCATTTGTGCGCACATTTTCCTTTAATTGAGCACACAAATTAATAAAACATGCGCACAATATCATAAAACGAGCGCACATTCTCTCCACATGCAAAACATTTTGTGATGGCACGTCCAGGGCTCTGTAGTTCCTCTCTCTCTCTCCCCCCTGAAACTCTGTCATAATTGTGTTATAAACCAGTCACCATTTGTTTTATTACACATCTGTGTAGTTAATACATAAAATAATCTTCACGGACGATTCGCTCGCGCGTGCAATAAAAAAAAACTGTCCTGCCGCTGCTGCTGCTCTCCCCTCAAACTCTGATTGAGGGGAGTCTGACACATCAGAGGAGGAGTTTTAAGGTTGATATAAGACTGACTTTTGGTTGTGCAAGTAAGTTTTTTTTTTTTTTTTTTTTTTTTTGGTGCAAGTAATTTTTTTGTTACTAGTACCAGTGCAAGTAGGTTAAAAAATGTATTTTGACCCCTGACAAACAAACACATTCGCACTTGCACACCCGATACAAATCGAAAACCAATTTTATAGATATGATTTCATCGATACACAGACCACTGAATCAATGTAAATACACTATGAGCCAGTCAATGGCAACTTTATAAATTGGTTGAATTAAGCTTGTTTTGCTGCTACTTCCACATCTTCCAACTCCCGTAAAGGCTCAAAGGTCGAGACTGGTCAAAGAAGCTCAAAATAAAATCATAGTGGTAGGCGTTTTAATTGATAAATGTACCTGTTTGAACTTTACATTCAGTTCACAGTTTGTTCATGTTGTCGTAACTGTGTGTTTTGTATATGGTGCTGCCCCCAGTAGTGAAGAAAAGGCGAGCAGTGTTCTGCAGCACAGTAGCAAAATGCCACTTTTGGCTCATTCAAATTTATCATGGAAAATGAATGTCGACAACAAACACAGAATTGCTTCAGATCACACTGAATCTCATTACTTCTAGACATTGAAACTCCACTTTGTTTGATTTTTAAATTTGAACGTGAGCTTGAAAGAGTTTACGCTTCTATGTCAGCTTTAAAAAAATGTCTGAGGTTTCGTTGAGGTTTTCGTTGAAAAACCATCAGGTCCACATGTGATAACATAACTGACATGGTAATGTTGTGTTTTCTAAAGACTCTGTCTCAGTCGGTCTGCTTCCGCTGTGTGCACACAGTGTCCCACGTGGTCCTAACTTATCTCCAACATGATTCAAAGTGCACATGTACAAATAGTAATTTCCATGCTGACTTGTAATCTTCTGAGTGGGATGGATATTTATTTTTGATTTCAAAATATCACAAAATACACTTTGGAAGGTGACTAATTTACCTTAAAGAAATGTAATATACGGTCAAAAACAAACATCTATGTAACAGTCTTTGTCAGCGAATCATAGGGCTTATTTTCACTGGCTAGTCCATTAATTAAATGAGTCCTACGTTAGAAATTTAAAGAACAAACCATTATTTGTGTTGGCAATATAACAGTCAAGGTGGTCTGGAAAAAACCAGTGAGGCTTTAATCTGTGTTTGGTATAATCTCCCATCTTTGGATTCGTAGGTGTGTTGTGGTCCTAGAACTAGTTCTGCATCTTCTGTCTGTCTCTAAGTGTTAATATCAACATTCTAGGCCCAAAAATTGGAGTGAATGGCCCCTGCAACTTGTACATTTTTGGTTCTCTTTGGTCTTGCAAAAAGACACCTAACAAAGAACCTTTTCGGCAGCTGTTACCTGTTAAGTTATCATGTCCAGTCTGTAGTCTATCCAACTACACTGGTCAAGGCACATGTAAAGTCTTATGGTGTGTTCATATTACAGCGGAAAATATACTTTCTTGTGATCTATGTGCCTTATTGATGGAGCTTGATTACCATTTTTAAACTAGCATAAACTTTACATAACACAGACATAGAAGTTAAATATTGTTACAATTGGTTCAGGCATTTTTCTTCCAGGATTAACTCGGTCATCTTATAAATCTAAACCATTGCTAATATTTTCTTTGTTTCCACAATGTCGTGATAAAATTTTACATAGATTGCTTGCATCCAGGAGACTCACCTCAGTTGTTTTGCTGCATTTGACAACTGGCAACTCATAATTTCCAATGTTCAACTACATATAATCAAAGAAAATGCTTCCAGCGCTTTGATTTCCTTAATGGTAATGAGGGAATGTCTTCTCATCTCTGTCTTCTACAACTTATTTTATTTATTTATTTTTTTGTCATGCTTGAGGGCAGTTTTTTTTTTTTTTTTATTTTTTTTTGTATCAAATGCCTTGATATAAAATTATGTAATTTCAAGATACAACTCACTTATGAGGTATATCGAACACAGCATGAAGCCTACAAAGCGAAGCACTCACATCAGATGTTTTTGTAACCAGGTGAAATACAACCGCCAGTGAGGGGGAAAAAATGGGACCATGTGGAAAAAGGTAAAAAAAATATATATATTCTTACATTTTCTTTGACAGATTGTATGAAGCAAGGAATTTCATTTTTTGCATGGTCAACTTCATTTCATTCATTAATATACATCCATTTGTGCATTTCTGCACCACATTCCAAAAAGGTTGGGATAGGAGCAATTTAGTGCTAGCACTGAGGGTTAAAAAAGGTATTAAAATTAAATAAAGATGATATTTAAAACAGGTGATTGTAATCACAATTTAGTACAAAAGCAGGATCCAAAAAAGGGTGTTTTTGAGGAATAAAAATGGGTAGATGATCTCCAGTTTGTCGACAGATGCATGACAAAATTATTGAAATTGTTTAAAAAATAATCTTCGTCAAAGCAAGATTGGAAGGGATTTGCATATTCCTACTTCTACATTCTGTAATATTGTTAAACAAGCCCAGGAATCTGGAGGCATTTTACATCAAGGAATATTTTTAGATCAACATATTCTGCCTTTTCCAGAGATGTCCATGCATTTTTCAACATTACAATGCAAAACCACATTCTGCACACATTACAAAGGCATGGCTGTGGAAGTGGGTATACTGGACTAGCCTGCCTGCAGTCCTGAACTGTCCCTAATAGAGAATGTGTGGCATAAAAATGCAAGAACTGCATACTGTTACACACTTTAAAACGTGTTTGCAAGATGAATTTGACAATATAACACCTGAAACACTTCATCGCTTGGTATCCTCAGTGCCAAATTGTCTTTTGTATGTTGTGAGAAGAAATGGGAACATTACAAAGTGGTAAATGCTGTAGCGTCCCAACTTTTTTTTTTTTTCTTTTTTGAATGTGTTGCAGGCCTGAAATGATGAAAAACCCCTTATTGCCCCTTGGCTTGCCTCTACTGGTGGTTGGCTCTCACTGCGGTATTGTATCACTTCCTGTTCCGGAGCACAGCGGTGTTTTGCTGTATTTGTTAGCTGTTTAATCTGCGCAGTTAGATTGATCTAGTTACCTAGATAATGATTTGTTTCACAGTGTAATCTTCACGTGCCTTAACTAAAGCACTCCCTCTGCTGAATCACCTCTAAATTATTTACACATTATTCACTTTTGTTTTTAGGAATCCGCTAGCTTAGCGCAGCTACTAGCTCTTAGCTGGTTTAGCATGGTGGCTTCTCCTGTCTCTCCTGCACTTTTCTGCTCTGGGTGTGAAATGTTTAGTTATTCCTCAGCCTCCTTTAGCAGTAATGGTACTTGTAATAAGTGTAGCTTATTCGTAGCTTTGGAGGCCAGGCTGGGCAAATTGGAGACTCGACTCCGCACCGTGGAAAATTCTACAGCTAGCCAGGCCCCTGTAGTCGGTGCGGACCAAGGTAGCTTAGCCGCCGTTAGTTTCCCTCTGGCAGATCCCGAGCAGCCGGGAAAGCAGGCCGACTGGGTGACTGTGAGGAGGAAGCGTAGTCCTAAACAGAAGCCCCCTGTACACCACCAACCCGTTCACATTTCTAACCATTTTTCCCCACTCGAAGACACACCCGCCGAGGATCAAACTCTGGTTACTGGCGACTCTGTTTTGAGAAATGTGAAGTTAGCGACACCAGCAACCATGGTCAATTGTCTTCCGGGGGCCAGAGCAGGCGACATTGAAGGAAATTTGAAACTGCTGGCTAAGGCTAAGCATAAATTTGGTAAGATTGTAATTCACGTCGGCAGTAATGACACCCGGTTACGCCAATCGGAGGTCACTAAAATTAACATTGAATCGGTGTGTAACTTTGCAAAAACAATGTCGGACTCTGTAGTTTTCTCTGGGCCCCTCCCCAATCGGACCGGGAGTGACATGTTTAGCCGCATGTTCTCCTTGAATTGCTGGCTGTCTGAGTGGTGTCCAAAAAATGAGATGGGCTTCATAGATAATTGGCAAAGCTTCTGGGGAAAACCTGGTCTTGTTAGGAGAGACGGCATCCATCCCACTTTGGATGGAGCAGCTCTCATTTCTAGAAATCTGGCCAATTTTCTTAAATCCTCCAAACCGTGACTATCCAGGGTTGGGACCAGGAAGCAGAGTTGTAGTAGTCTTACACACCTCTCTGCAGCTTCTCTCCCCCTGCCATCCCCTCATTACCCCATCCCCGTAGAGACGGTGCCTGCTCCCAGACCACCAATAACCAGCAAAAATCTATTTAAGCATAAAAATTCAAAAAGAAAAAATAATATAGCACCTTCAACTGCACCACAGACTAAAACAGTTAAATGTGGTCTATTAAACATTAGGTCTCTCTCTTCTAAGTCCCTGTTAGTAAATGATATAATAATTGATCAACATATTGATTTATTCTGCCTTACAGAAACCTGGTTACAGCAGGATGAATATGTTAGTTTAAATGAGTCAACACCCCCGAGTCACACTAACTGCCAGAATGCTCGTAGCACGGGCAGAGGCGGAGGATTAGCAGCAATCTTCCATTCCAGCTTATTAATTAATCAAAAACCCAGACAGAGCTTTAATTCATTTGAAAGCTTGACTCTTAGTCTTGTCCATCCAAATTGGAAGTCCCAAAAAACAGTTTTATTTGTTATTATCTATCGTCCACCTGGTCGTTACTGTGAGTTTCTCTGTGAATTTTCAGACCTTTTGTCTGACTTAGTGCTTAGCTCAGATAAGATAATTATAGTGGGCGATTTTAACATCCACACAGATGCTGAGAATGACAGCCTCAACACTGCATTTAATCTATTATTAGACTCAATTGGCTTTGCTCAAAATGTAAATGAGTCCACCCACCACTTTAATCATATCTTAGATCTTGTTCTGACTTATGGTATGGAAATCGAAGACTTAACAGTATTCCCTGAAAACTCCCTTCTGTCTGATCATTTCTTAATAACATTTACATTTACTCTGATGGACTACCCAGCAGTGGGGAATAAGTTTCATTACACTAGAAGTCTTTCAGAAAGCGCTGTAACTAGGTTTAAGGATATGATTCCTTCTTTATGTTCTCTAATGCCATATACCAACACAGTGCAGAGTAGCTACCTAAACTCTGTAAGTGAGATAGAGTATCTCATCAATAGTTTTACATCCTCATTGAAGACAACTTTGGATGCGGTAGCTCCTCTGAAAAAGAGAGCTTTAAATCAGAAGTGCCTGACTCCGTGGTATAACTCACAAACTCGCAGCTTAAAGCAGATAACCCGTAACTTGGAGAGGAAATGGCGTCTCACTAATTTAGAAGATCTTCACTTAGCCTGGAAAAAGAGTCTGTTGCTCTATAAAAAAGCCCTCCGTAAAGCTAGGACATCTTACTACTCATCACTAATTGAAGAAAATAAGAACAACCCCAGGTTTCTTTTCAGCACTGTAGCCAGGCTGACAAAGAGTCAGAGCTCTATTGAGCCGAGTATTCCTTTAACTTTAACTAGTAATGACTTCATGACTTTCTTTGCTAATAAAATTTTAACTATTAGAGAAAAAATTACTCATAACCATCCTAAAGACGTATCGTTATCTTTGGCTGCTTTCAGTGATGCCGGTATTTGGTTAGACTCTTTCTCTCCGATTGTTCTGTCTGAGTTATTTTCATTAGTTACTTCATCCAAACCATCAACATGTCTGTTAGACCCCATTCCTACCAGGCTGCTCAAGGAAGCCCTACCATTATTTAATGCTTCGATCTTAAATATGATCAATCTATCTTTATTAGTTGGCTATGTACCACAGGCTTTTAAGGTGGCAGTAATTAAACCATTACTTAAAAAGCCATCACTTGACCCAGCTATCTTAGCTAATTATAGGCCAATCGCCAACCTTCCTTTTCTCTCAAATTCTTGAAAGGGTAGTTGTAAAACAGCTAACTGATCATCTGCAGAGGAATGGTCTATTTGAAGAGTTTCAGTCAGGTTTTAGAATTCATCATAGTACAGAAACAGCATTAGTGAAGGTTACAAATGATCTTCTTATGGCCTCAGACAGTGGACTCATCTCTGTGCTTGTTCTGTTAGACCTCAGTGCTGCTTTTGATACTGTTGACCATAAAATTTTATTACAGAGATTAGAGCATGCCATAGGTATTAAAGGCACTGCGCTGCGGTGGTTTGAATCATATTTATCTAATAGATTAGTATTTGTTCATGTAAATGGGGAATCTTCTTCACAGACTAAAGTTAATTATGGAGTTCCACAAGGTTCTGTGCTAGGACCAATTTTATTCACTTTATACATGCTTCCCTTAGGCAGTATTATTAGACGGCATTGCTTAAATTTTCATTGTTACGCAGATGATACCCAGCTTTATCTATCCATGAAGCCAGAGGACACACACCAATTAGCCAAACTGCAGGATTGTCTTACAGACATAAAGACATGGATGACCTCTAATTTCCTGCTTTTAAACTCAGATAAAACTGAAGTTATTGTACTTGGCCCCACAAATCTTAGAAACATGGTGTCTAACCAGATCCTTACTCTGGATGGCATTACCCTGACCTCTAGTAATACTGTGAGAAATCTTGGAGTCATTTTTGATCAGGATATGTCATTCAAAGCGCATACTAAACAAATATGTAGGACTGCTTTTTTGCATTCACGCAATATCTCTAAAATTAGAAAGGTCTTGTCTCAGAGTGATGCTGAAAAACTAATTCATGCATTTATTTCCTCTAGGCTGGACTATTGTAATTCATTATTATCAGGTTGTCCTAAAAGTTCCCTGAAAAGCCTTCAGTTAATTCAAAATGCTGCAGCTAGAGTACTGACGGGGACTAGAAGGAGAGAGCATATCTCACCCATATTGGCCTCTCTTCATTGGCTTCCTGTTAATTCTAGAATAGAATTTAAAATTCTTCTTCTTACTTATAAGGTTTTGAATAATCAGGTCCCATCTTATCTTAGGGACCTCATAGTACCATATCACCCCAATAGAGCGCTTTGCTCTCAGACTGCAGGCTTACTTGTAGTTCCTAGGGTTTGTAAGAGTAGAATGGGAGGCAGAGCCTTCAGCTTTCAGGCTCCTCTCCTGTGGAACCAGCTCCCATTTCAGATCAGGGAGACAGACACCCTCTCTACTTTTAAGATTAGGCTTAAAACTTTCCTTTTTGCTAAAGCTTATAGTTAGGGCTGGATCAGGTGACCCTGAACCATCCCTTAGTTATGCTGCTATAGACTTAGACTGCTGGGGGGTTCCCATGATGCACTGAGCGTTTCTTTCTCTTTTTGCTCTGTATGCACCACTCTGCATTTAATCATTAGTGATTGATCTCTGCTCCCCTCCACAGCATGTCTTTTTCCTGGTTCTCTCCCTCAGCCCCAACCAGTCCCAGCAGAAGACTGCCCCTCCCTGAGCCTGGTTCTGCTGGAGGTTTCTTCCTGTTAAAAGGGAGTTTTTCCTTCCCACTGTCGCCAAGTGCTTGCTCACAGGGGGTCGTTTTGACCGTTGGGGTTTTTACGTAATTATTGTATGGCCTTGCCTTACAATATAAAGCGCCTTGGGGCAACTGTTTGTTGTGATTTGGCGCTATATAAATAAAATTGATTGATTGATTGATATACACATAAAATTAAGTTGACCATGTAAAACATGAAATTTCTTGAGTTCTGGGTCTTCCCCGGGGTCTCCTCAAGGCTGGATGTGCCTGGAAACCCCTCCCTAAGAAGGTGCCCAGGGGGCATCCTTCAGATGCCAGAACTGGATTGTACTGTTGTCTATAAATCTGTCGAATTGAAAATCAGCAAATAATGGCAACTCATCATAATTAAATGGGTTTTTTAATTTTCACACTTTTCTAACATTACTTAACCTACTTCAGTGCAACATATAGCCTACCATAAATGTAAAAATAACTTCAATATGCTCTCCTTAGGACTATGACTAGTGGACCTTAGGACTAATGAGAAGTTCTCTTGCTACCATAAGCTGCAATCAAGATGTTTTTGTAAACAGATGAATTAATCCTACAAAACTAAACATTGTCACCTGAAGCTACACTGACCTTGGATGTTTTGTAACTAGGTCAACTTAAACCTACAAAACTAAATTTTGGTAGCATTACACTAAAGGTGATGAAGCAAAACGTTGCTAGCATTAGCTGCACTCGCCTCATATGTTTTATAACCAGGTGAATGTAACCCTGCAAAGCTAAATTTTGGTAGCATTACACTAAAGGTGATGAAGCAAAACGTTGCTAGCATTAGCTGCACTCGCCTCATATGTTTTATAACCAGGTGAACGTAACCCTGCAAAGCTAAATTTTGGTAGCATTACACTAGAGGTGATGAAGCAAAATGTTGCTAGCATTAGCTACACTTGCCTCATATGTTTTATAACCAGGTGAACGTAACCCTGCAAAGCTAAATTTTGGTAGCATTACACTAAAGGTGATGAAGCAAAACATTGCTAGCATTAGCTGCACTCGCCTCATGTGTTTTATAACCAGGTGAACATAACCCTGCAAAGCTAAATTTTGGTAGCATTACACTAGAGGTGACAAAGCAAAATGTTGCTAGCATTAGCTGCACTCGCCTCATGTGTTTTATAACCAGGTGAACATAACCCTGCAAAGCTAAATTTTGGTAGCATTACACTAAAGGTGATGAAGCAAAACGTTGCTAGCATTAGCTACACTCGCCTCATGTTTTGTAACCAGCTGAGATAAATGCTAAACATGATTATTTACATACACTAGCCTAAGCTTTAGCTGCAGTCACATGAGATGTTTTTGTGTTAATCACTGAGCTTTTCCCAAAAGCTGACATTTGTATTTTCTGAAAATTTGACCTCAAAAATAACTGCTTGGCATCCTTCACACTGATCATATTAGCCAGTTCAAGAAATTACTTTTTGAGTGCACATAAGTATGTCAGACCAAAAAAATGTATTTTTCCGCAATAATATGAACACCCCTTTACAGTGAAGCACCATTGCAGCCCAACTCTTTGTTACGATCTCAAAATGAATTCATAGCTTGTTTCATTTCTTTATATAGACATGTTTTTTTCCTTTTGAAGAAGTCTTCTTTAAATAAATAACACAAATATAGTCATACACCATATATAGATAGACATATATAAACTGCATTTCATATAACTTAAATAATTTATATGTACACTCCCTCCCTCCCTCCCCATCCCTGTTCTTCCAATACAGCAGCCCTGCACCTGCTTGTGGATTTACAGAACAACAATGTGAAATACCATTTTAATGGACCCATAATATCTTCAGTAGAAATATAAATGTTTCGGTTCATTGCCATGACATGTAATCCTGGTGTGGGGAGTGCTGAGAGCAAGAGATAAAATCCTAGAGAGGCAGAATAATTCCAAACGGGATGGAAGTCCCCAGCAGGTCTTGTATGGGTTTATTTACGTCCTCCGATTTTTCCTCGATAAAGCGCAAACGCAGGAAGAGTTTATCCGTATCCACCGCCAGCCCACTGCATTTCGAAGTTCTGTCAATGCTCTGACGTACGTCTGTGATGTCTTGCACTGCGAGTTCCAGTTCTTTTCATCGATACCCCTGCAGCCGCCCCTGAAGGGCCTGGCGGTTTGACAGCGCGTCTCATAAAAGTACTGTTTAACATCCTGCGTTGCGGTAGTTTTAATTTTATCCAGAACAGTGACAGGTCGGCCCCTTATGTCCACTGCCTGGGTTTTATCCGTCACCCACCGGCTTTCGCTGTCGCACACAGAGTACTCCCCGCGATAACTCTTGTGCTCAGCGTAACGCTTTTTTCGTGTCTTATTTCCTACCGCCACATCTGGTTCACCACTCATGTAGTCATCTGCGAGGTACAGTGGTGGCGGCTGAAGTGGCGGGCGGTCGCTGAGCAGCACCCGAGGTGAGTGGTATCGTTTGTGTTGCCTGAGTAAGTCTGAGTTCAGCAGGAAGATCGGCTGCTCCAACGCGCCCTCACTGCTCTCGCCGACGTGACCTCCTGTCCCTCGTTGCTCTACATCGTGCTGCTCCTCTGAGGGGAAGTTTGCGCTAGGTGAGCCCAGAGGAGGTAGCATATCGCTGGACTCAGCATCCCTGGATTTTCCCTGTTGACCCTGGCTGACCCTCGTTTTTCCCCTTGTCAGGTCAGCTTGAAGGAGCTGGATAATAAGAGAGTTAATTGGGTCTGGACTCGGTTGTGGCTGCTGCTGCTGGTAATGACTGCTGTCCATGTTGGTTACCTGGATACCATAGAGGTACACTAGGACCATCACATACAGCAGGATGGACATCACTAGATTCACCTGTAAGATCTGCAAAGACAGGCAAGAGAAAGAAATTAGTACGGACATACTAACTTTCATGGCATTCAGGCAGTGATTGGATGTCTTTGGTACTAGGTCTCTTCGGCGGATCCTTGGGTACCACTGGAATGACTTTGTACCGGACGGGGTGGTTACTAAGAGAGACTAGGATGAAAAGTATCACTTGCATTGTGAGGGGGCATCAGGTATGACATTTTGGCCATTTGGTTCGGTGCTCTGTGCATGATCCAGCATGCAGGTGCTTGAGTGTTTAGGACCCCAGTAGCTGAAGAAAGCCAATGGGGACGCCCACGTTTCACCTGGCTGTGGCAGATAGATGTGGGAATGGACTGTGGGAATGGTCTACCTGTGTGGCTGACATCCAGGACCCAAGGCAGTTCCATGGTGTTGTGGATGTAGCAAAGCACAACATCCAGACTTGATTCAAATATTCATTTACACAATAACTAACACAACTATGAACAAACATGTTGTTGAATGTATGTGGGTCTCTTACGAATGCATTTCTGAATGTATATGTGGCATTGTGGGAATCTTGACATAATGTGGGTACATATCACAATCGATGCTTGGACAATTAACTACACAGTAAGCCATATTATCACAGATATTTGTAATAAAATGCACAGAAAGGAAGTCCGTCCTCCACAAAAGCTAGCGGCGTCTGCGACTGGAGCTCTGAGCTCAGGTCCTCAGCACACACCTGTCACTCAGCGTGACCACGCCCTTAATTACTCATAACTCTGGTCTCTGTACCAGGTTCCAAACGTGTTTATTTCTGCTCTAAAACTGGACATTTTAACATGGGTTTCCCATAGAAGGCCATGTTAAAATGTTTAGTTCATGCAAAGACCCTGCATTCTCTGCTGTTCATGCACTTTCCTGTGGCAGTGTGCACCTGATCCCTCGAGTCAATTAAACATACGCAGAACTGGGACCTACAACAACAGAACAGGCAGAAACTAATTCCTGACTAAACGGACAGATATTTGAGGCCGATCTGTCTCGGGTCTAATCTTGGATTGTCAGACCCAGGGGAGCTGTGAAGTTGTCTAGTATTAGCACAGTATTTAACTAATATAACCAACTAATATTTACATTGCATTTTGTAAAAGCCAGTTAATTTGATTTTTAACAATAGCAATCAGATACTTCTGACGCCCACCAATCTGGATACAGATAATCTCCAAAATTTAATGGAGTCTTCATGCCCTAATATCTGTCTGTGGTGGAAATGTGGTGAGAATCCATGAAGTAGTTCTGACATAATCTTTCAAAGCATATATAAAGTGAAATCTTAAGTCAGACCTGGATCATCTCCAAACTTTAATGGAGTTTTTCATGGCCTAATATGTATCTGTGGTGAAAATTTGGTGAGGATCCATGAAGTAGTTTTGACGTAATCCTTCAAAGCCTATATAAAATGAAACTAGATCCAGATCACCTCCAAAATTTAATGGAATCTTCCATGGCCTAATATGTATCTGTTTTGCAAATATCATCAAAATCCATGCAGTAGTTTTGACGTAATCCTGCTAAAAGACATACTGACAAATAAATAAACAGGTGATTTTATTGCATCCTTGGTGGATGTGAATCCTGCAAACAAATTTAGAAACGCCAACAAAACAAACGTTGATCTTTACAGTCCTAGTCAGAACTGTTTGTCAGTGTAAACAGTTAGTAACATGCTGATGCATGTACAGTAAGCTGCAAATCGACCATAATTGCATTCAAAGTGATTATAATTGTTGATTAAGTTGTCAACGGTTCAATGCGAACTTCACTTTGTTAATCCTGCATATCTGTCACTTGATAACAGCAGCAATTCCTCCCTGATTTAACCATTAGAAAAAGAACAGACCGGAAAATTACAATTAATACATTCACAGTAATTGATGGGAAGATTGCCGGTTTGAATCTGTGGACCCACACAATGCGTCTGAGTAGAGAATGTTGACGTTTAACAGTATGTCATCATGTAACTGCCACATAGTATTGACCAGTTAACAGCAGGTTAAAGGGTCACATTGCTCTGTCATACACTTATTTTATGTTTGATGGGTAATGCTTACAATTAGGCAAATCCTTCTTCCCCCTCACTCGAGGAGTAACAGGAAGACGGGACAGGAAGGAGAGGAACAGTAGTAGCCAGTAAACCAGTAGTGAGCAGTATTTCTGGTATTTATATTTTGCAACTTGTTTTTTACTTCTACTTTTGATACTCTGTGTGCTTCTTACCCTGTGTGCTGCTATGCAATGCTGCTGGAACTTTAATTTTCTTGAGTCTTCCCAAGGGATTAATAAAATTCTATCTAATCTAACAAATGGTTAACACGAAACTGGATTGCCATCGTTAACTTGAGAGCTCCTTTTTTCATGTCAAAATATCGCACATTTGAGTCCATGTTTCCCATTTTTGTGTGGTCCTTGTAACTTTGCTGTCTGTACCATTATACTTTCCAAAATGGATGAACTGCATTTATAGTATAAAATCAATCAAATCAACCTTTATTGTCATTGAGTTGTACATAAAGCTGTAGTGCAGGTAAAATGAAAGGGTGTTTCTCACAGGGATCCAAAGGAAAAAAATTTAATAAAACACACATCTATCACACCAATCCCCCCCCCCCCCCCCCCACCCCAACCCTTCATACTCATACATACACACACATATCCCTGACTGATCCACATATATCAGACTGAAAATGGAATTGTCTGAAGTATCCAAGTAGCGCCTTGTTAAAGTCTAAAGTACAGTGGTGACAAAATCCCGGGCGGCAGTTCAACAGTCTAACAGCTTGAGGGAGGAAGCTGTTGAACAATCTAGTAGTCCTGGTTTGGATGCTACAGAAGTGTGTTTTTCATCTGAATCAGAAGCTCAAAGCACTTTACAATGATGCCTCACATTCCCCCATTCACACAGACACACTCATACACCAATGTCAGGGTGCTCACTACACACCGGGAGCAACTAGGGGATTAAGGACCTTGCCCAAGGGTCCTTAGCGATATTCAAGTCAGGCTGGGATTTGAGTACCTCCTCAGAAAATATTTGGCTTTCCAAGTACCGCCATCACAGTTGGAATTGAAATAATTCAACTCAATATATTTATATAGCGCCAAATCACAACATAGTCACCCCAAGGCACTGCTTAAAATAGCAGAAAGCACTGTGGATTAATATGATTTAGAGCCGTTTAAACTAAAGTTGACCACCTGTGTGGGCCACCTGTGACTTCCAGGTCTGTGTCCGGCAGTAAAGAAGAACTAATTGCTCTTACATGCACAGTATCGTTCCAGAATCTGCAGTGCGTTTAGACAGAGGAGAAGGATGGAGAAGTTTTCAAAATAACTACATATCCTTGCAAATTACAGTGCGGATACCCCGGTCCAGGCTGATGGGTCGGGTTTGTAAAAATATTTCAAAGTGATACTTGGGTTGGGTCGGGTTTGGTTACGTCAGCACAAAGACACTGAACTTAGAGTCTTCATGAAACTGTCATAGCCCTGCCTTAGTCACCTCAGATGCTCAGAATTAACGACATACTGTTGTTAGTGTAATTTAATAACACACTTTTTTCCTTGTCATGGTGGATCACCAATGGGACTCAGTTTTGTCATGAGCAGAATGCTGAAGAGACGACAGCATTACGTTTGCATCATGTGAAGCACACCTGTTGGCCTCAGCGCACACAGTAAATTAAGTCTTTTTTTCTGACCTGGTACATCCTTTCAGACAGATTCATCATCACAGCCTGATGAAAACTGTTGTCCACATGACGCCCTTGTTTTGGAAGATGACTAGACGTCTAGCAATACTTTAATTCCTTATCATGGAAATTGCTTGTGAATAAACAAAGAAGTCCCTCTGTGTTTATAAAACGCTGCTCCAGGTGCGGTTATCAGCCTGAGCCGCAGCAAGCCACCGCTTTGCCCCACAAACAAGAAGAAAAAAAAAAATCACTTACTTTAAAAGCTGAAAGTCCTTTCTGAAATTATTTTATTAGAGTCACAGCGCTCCATTTATTCATGAACAGTGGTCACCACAGCCTTCTGTCGTCTCTTCAGCGTTCCGCTCACTACTAAAACAAATCCCACTGATGATCCAGCAAGGCAAAAAAAAAAAGTGTGAAATTATACTGGTAATGATGAGAACATCTGTAAACACCCTGAGGAAAATAAAACTGTTGGGCACGTCTGTCACAGACTGCATCAAACCGCTGTGGTTATGACAACGGAGTGTTTGACATTTTTACTTCCTGTTGCACAAATATGTGCCAAAGACCGGCTGCAACTGGAGTAGTCTCTTTACTTCTTTTATAGTATGTCATCCTTTGGCTCGGGTTCTGCCTCATGGTGACCTTTAATTCTTATATATTTACAGATTTCTTGGGCACACCCAATTTTCTGCTCAAGACTGAACAGGTTCCAACCTGGCAGCCAGTTTTAGTATTTAAATGGTTTGTTGCTATCATAACATTGCTTGCATTTTATTATGGTAAACATTAGGAGATGTGTAAATCACTCCGTATATCACCACGTCTGGGCCACCGCTGATTAATAAATCAGCAGTGAGAACAACTGCTAAACACCCTTCAGGACCTCCGTCTGTGGGTTTGCTTGTTAATTTGGAGCCCCATTAGCTGTTAGCAGTCTAACAACCACTCTTTCATTAATCAACAAAAGGTCCACTGTGTGCTAATTAGCTTAAGGTAATTTACAAATGTTTTTCTTGCGATTTGCACCATTAAAACTGTTAATTTTATTTGTGCATATCAAACGGCACCGTGTTTGTTCCCATTTGTCTATTGAATGTCAAGACACAGTTAAGTGACAGATGATATATATGCTGGCAGTGTAAACCTTAGAAATGAGTTAGTTCCATTTTCTAGATGTTGCTCATAAAGTTCATTCATACATTTTCTACACCGTCTTACTCCAATCAAGGGTGGCATTGGAGCTGGAGACTATCCCAGCAGTCATAAGGCAGGCATGAGGCGGGGTACACCCTGGACATCCTCATATTATCAGAATCGAATTTATTGCCAAGTAAGGTTGCACATACAAGGAATTTGATCTGGTGTTATTGGTACATGAACAACAGGAAAAGAAAAATACTTCTGTAAGAAGTAAAAAGAGTCAAATAGACAAAATATTCACTGTTAAATAAATAAAATGGAATGGGACAGTGCAAAAACAGGTATTTGGAGTACAGATGTACAGTAAGTACCTTTCAGTGCAGGGATGATCAATCTATACTTTATGGTAGCAGGGAAGGAGACAGAGTAAGCAGGGGTGTCTGACATTATTTGAGTCCCTCTGCGGTTGGAAAGAAGCGGCTTTGTGTCTTGAGGGTTTGGTCCTGATGGACCTCAGCCTCATGTCAAAGGGTAGGTCTTGAGGGTTTGGTCCTGATGGACCTCAGCCTCATGTCAAAGGGTAGGGTAACAAAAAGTTTATGTCCTGGGTGGGAGGGATCAGCCACAATGTTCCTTGTTTGCTTTAGGTCCCTGGAGGCATATAGGTCGTGTAGGGATGGCAGAATGCAGTCGATTTCCTTCTCTGCCACGTGGATGATACAGTCTGCTCCTGTCCTTAGTAGTGGCAGCAGCAGTGTACCAGACAGTGATGGAAGACGAGAGGATGGACTCGATGATAGCAGTGTAGAAGGTCGTCATCATCATTGTTTTTGGCAGCTATCATAGGAGCTCACATAGGAGCATCCTACTGCAAACTCTGTTTTGCACTTTTAGCCAAAAGACAGCTTTACTGGAACAGCTCAGTGGGAAGGGAAACATGTTTGGATGGGGTTTGTTTTAATTTTAAATGTCCTAACTCAAGACATGAACAGCCTTGTCCCATTTGCTAAATATACCTCAAATAGGAGTACCTCAAGGCTTAAGGTTCAGACCTCGTTAGTTCCTGTCACAGCAATGCAGGAGCTACAGAAATTGTTCAATCTATGTGTCTGAGCTTGATCTACTTTAGTAGATCAAATCAGGGAGGATTCCTGTGTTAAAGAGAGGCCAGGTATGTGTCCCTCTACTGTACAGTCTCAATTTGACAGGAGTCATTGGTCCTTCTGGACAAATCTCTTATACATAAAAATCATCATGACTCTGTAGTATAATGGGCAAATGGGGCAGCAACACTTCCAAATTAAGACAACCCTAGAAATTCTACAACACGTAGCGGCATCAAGAACACTTCCAAACATGGTGAACACAAATGAACGTTACATGCAACAGTTTAATTTGATAGCGTGTCTACTATCAGTTCAGACAGTGCATCCATCACAAATGTTTTGCAATGCTCCACAATAAAACGGAAGTACTAACAACACAGAGGTTTCTGCCCAGAGGCCTTTAGGTAATGGACCATTCAGTGCATCAAGGTGCTCTGTACTTTAGTGATACCTGGTCAGCACAGCCGGTGAGTTTATTTATTACTTTATTGATGACATTACTCTTAAGATAGCTTTATTTTATTTTTTTATTATTTTACTTGCAGTGTATTGAACAGTAGAAGTCAGTTAAAGTCCTCTGAGCAGAAGGAGCTGGTTTGTGATGACTTCAACTCCCATTAAGTCCAGTCCATCTTAAAAACTTTTAAAAAATTCTGTTGACATTTGTTATCATTTAAGATGTTTTATTGGTTTAAAACACTTCAATTTAATTCACATTATCCCTTTAATCGATACCATAGCTTTTAAAGGCCCAAATCTGTCTTTTATACACATCGTTAAACCGTGTTTTTTTTAGGCAACATGTAAAATAACACATAAAATTACCTTTATTTCAGTGGTGACGGTCATGTCTAAAGATCCACAGACTTTGAGATTAAGATACAACTTAATTTTTAACTTAATGTTCTGGTTTTATCACTGTCTGGCCCACAGCACTACCTGATTTGTTAGATGTCACAAATTCAACTTGCAGTGCAGGCTGGAGCTGTGTATTTATTTATTTGTTTGTTCATTTGTTCAACTTCATAATCATGCTGCTTCTGTGAATTAAACATACACTGCAAGAAATTTCAAGAAAGTTTTTAGTTAATTTGTTACTCTATGTTTTGACACTGCAGGCAAATATCGGATACAAATATCAGTTATCGGTCTCCAGTATTACTAATAATTAGTATCGACCCGATAAAATTGTGATATAAAATCAACTCCGCTAAACAAAGAATGAAATAAATATTTATGAAGATGTACAAACAGGAAATGACATGAATGAGGGAGACGGCATGAAAGTAAAACCCAAGACAGTTTGTCAAATAACTGTGACATTGAGACAACCTTTGAGTTTTACCTCAACTTCTTCAGCGCGGCGTATTAAATTTTAAATGCACGCATAATGAGCTTCGTGTAAAAGAGGCACCCTGCAAGTGAAACTGCACCTCGGTGCTCAGTCAAACAAATTGATGTTCCCTCCTGCTGCCGTGATCACGGCCATAACAGTTCCAGGTGTATATTACAATACTGACATTCAGGCTCTCGGAGGTTAACAAGGCGCAACGTTGTGAGTGATAACCTGCTCGGTGACAAGCGCCAGAATGAGTGTGTGTGTGTTCTGGGCTTATTTTAGAACCGGTTGACCTGACAAGAATGGAAATGAGAGGAAATGACCCCCCCAATCCACACACACTGCTCTGGCCGTCCTCATCAACGCAACTTCTTGCTTGTGGGTTTGCCTTAAAATGAGGTTGTGAGGGTTACGGTGAGAGTGTGTTCATTCAAAGTCATCTCAAGTACAGCAGTGCAAAAAATGTGCCAGCAATAAAGAAAAAAGAACAAGCGTGAGGTGGACAGATGTTAAAGCACCGCAAGAGATGAAACAGAACAAAATATATTGGTGTGCAGCCGCAGATTGTCAGGATATTACGAGACACCTGTTTCCATCTATGCACCCATTCTGCACTTTATAAATGTGGGACCACCGAAGTGTTACAAATGACAGTCCATCTGTCTATCTGCTTTCCCGTCCTTTGGCTTATGTGCTATTTTTATGACCTTGTGTCTAGTTGTCTTGATTTAAACTGAAGTTGGTCATGTTCAAATTTAGGTTTTTCTCCCCAAAAGCCGTGTTTTCTTGTATGCAAAGTTGAATCCCCATATTACTGGTTGAAGGGTATAATGCTGATATCATCAGAATATTTGAAGGTTGGCAATGGAGGTCAATGATGGAGAATGTGAGACCTTGAGCCTAGACATCTGGTCATCTGTCCTATATTGATTGATTGTGTAACAACTTGAACAAAACCCAACACTCTTCATCAACCAATCCCAGCAATGAACACTTTATAACCACCTGGTACTGGGTTACAAATCCTAGTACTCAATTAGCATTGGTAGCTTTGACTAGATGCAATTTCTCCACTACTGTTGCTTTTAGACCTCTAAGTAGACCTTTCAAAACCGGAACCTGAAGAACAAAACAAAAATCCAGGATAAAATAAAAGTACACTAAATTTAAGTAGTTCCTTAATGTATCAAAAGTTTGTTGTTGAGTACTAATCATGTACTTGATGCGCTAACAATACATATCATTAGTGCTGCATAAGAGTTAATTAAGTTATACAAAGTGTTCTAGACTGTATCTTGAGATAACTGACAAGATGTAGTTAAGTATATCATTTCCAGATACATTTTGATACACTATTAATGCATTCAAAAGATATTCTTTATTCAGTCAAAATGAATGGGTCATAAATTTTAAATACTTTTCAGTGCATCATCCTTTTATTTTGACTAAAGTATAAATTTATGTCCAATATATTATAAGCACATCAACAAGTATGTGAAAGATGTACTTAAATGTGCTCAGAGTGAATACAAAGTATATTTATGAAAGATGAATAATTAAATACATATATACTTGAATACATTTAAGTTCTGTAAATCACGCTTGTTTGTACTAGAGTGTATCTTTACGTACTTGCGCTAAAGATTATTACAATACTAAGTAAGTACCAATTATTGCCTGAAAATGGCACACTTTTAGTACAATATGTAAGTACTAGAGCACTTTGCAAAATTCTGTTGTACCCGCATTAATGATAAATGTCCACCAGGTGGAGATATTCTATTTCATGACTCTTCATCCTGTTCTGTTGCTTATAGTAGTAGATACGAAGTGTACTCAAGTGTATTTTATTGTACTTATTGTTTTTACTTGGGTCCTAGAACACGTCAGTTCTTATTCTCACTCGTATACAAATCTGGAAATGGATCAAGGCTGTAAAAATGTGAATTTGTGCTTTAATGACAGTTGAACAGAAGACATTTGGGTTCAACTCCAGAAAAATGTCTCAGGAGTTCACAGTAAAATGGAGTGCAAAACTGTCAGCACATTTAGAGTTTTTCACAGCTTGTAGCTACAAAAATTATTTTCTTGTAAATGCTCATACAAACAGCAGGCTTTGCTTTTAACTTGACGTCATGGTGCGTTTTGGTTTCTTGCGCTTCATCGCCAAAAGAGGCCACACGTGATGTTTTGGCAACTCGCAATGAAAAAATGTAATGGTGGAATTTTTAGCTACCAAAAATCTTAGACAGTGTTGGTTACCTCACGGCCTCTACTGGGGGAAAAAACTCTGAAATTTTACAATATTCGTAAAGTGCTGTATGGCATTCCAACAAAATGCGATTATTCCAAGGAGTGAGTGTGTTTACAAAAAATTTGCTATGTACCCTTCAGCACTGATCGTCACACGTAAGTGGATAGTTGCTCGAGGAAAATATATCTTTCATGTGATGTTCAGATGCTGCTGCAGTTCCAAAACAGCGACTGGTGCAGGTGAACCTTGAATGTAGCAGGCTGTTTCACCGTCCCACATGTCAGAATTCCCCATGTGACTCCTGTTTACTTAACGTGACTGCTGGCTAAATGTTTTCTTTGATTTCTGCTGCTGGTGAAAAAAACAACTGGTGTGAGAGTCGCTCTGCTGCTGCCAAAGATCTGCCAAACAGATGACTCGTGAATGGCAACACAAACCGAACATGCCCTTTAACGCCACAGGCAGCCGCACAGTCTCAGGATGCTTTAATTGCAGATGCACTGTTCGTAAAAAGGCCGCGCATACAAAGAAAATACTGCATATGTCTGATAAATACATGAAGTGTGTGACAAGAGATTTGAAGCTCAAGTTTTGCAATTTAAATGACAAAATTCAAAGTTCAGAAAGTTGTAGCCAAATATTTTGGGCCTCATTTCAAGGTTTGCATACATACAAATGTGCACAGACACCATTGCTCCTGAAAAAATAAAATGTGCATGTTGTTTCTAAATGTGCACATTTGGGGTCGCATGTTTCAAATTTCCAAAATACCACATATTGTTCATTTAACACATTTTCCTTCATGAATAAGAAATTTGGGGTGTGCCCACCCAAGTGTGCAATATTGTAGGTGTTGTGAGGTTTGCACATGCAACATGATTTATCAAAGCAAAAAGCAATTTCCAGGACTGAGAGTTCATCTGTAATTTAACACATTTGAAGCCTTGATGCAAACGATCAGACATGCATAAATCTGACTGTCATTCTCCGTATGCTGTTTAGGTATGCATTTCTTTGTTTTCACGCAGATTTTTTTCACACACAAAATCACTATTAAACATTAATTTATAGTAACCTATTTTTTTAACAATATGAAACAGCCACTGTCTAAAGTTAAATGGGACATTTATTCTATGTAACAGAAACATAAGTAGAAAGTCCTGTGTATGAATATGTACAGGGACTGTGCTGGACAGATGCACACAGGACAGATAGCAGTCAACATCAGTCTTTGGTCAGGACTGTGGACAGCCATTTATGTATGAAACCTATATAATATTGTCATTTTATATCAGTTTGTCCAGCGACAACAACAGAAGCCTGTAACTATTCTGTTCATGTTCATATTAACACCGGAGTCGGTTCGCATGCCATGGCCATCACCTTAAACCAACAGTTTGATAACAGTATTAATAATGATAATAATTAACATACTTATACCTTGGCACAGTATCCAGACATAAGAAATGGCTCTGAGGCTATTTACAGCAGGGCAAGCTTTAAAAAAAAAAAAAAAAAATTAAGATCATCTTTATTTGTGCGGGCAGTTGCTTATCATGTCAGCGGTGCTAAATCCAGGCTTGTGCCACACACCTTGCATCTCCCTTTCAAACAGCAGACAAATCACTTTAAAGTCACATTCATTTGTAATTTGGTAAATGTACAAAAATACATTTTCAGCTAAAACGTGTATGTTTGTCTTGTCGTGTGCATATAGCTGCCAGTGGAACTGCATCTTGTATCATCATGTACATATGACGTATTGCCACGTCACATGACGACTTGTAATCATCAGCGCTGTTGCTCTCTGCATCACATGCCCGAGCAAAGACCTGAAAAACGGCTTACTCCAAACATTTCAGCAATTTAAGCTTCGCGCAATGCAAACAACCTAGCTAAGCTGGGTGCTTACACAAAGTCAGCCTGCAAAAAAAAGACAAAAATCATGGAATCACCGACTTGGAAGATGGTCGCCTTGATTTGTTGTTGTTCTTCTTCTTCTTTGTCTTTCGGCTGTTCCCGTTAGGGGTCGCCACAGCAGATCAATCGTTTCCATCTCACCCTGTCCTCTGTATCTTCCTCTGTCACACCAACCACCTGCATGTCCTCTCTCAGCACATCCATAAACCTTCTCTTTGGCCTCCCTCTTCTCCTCCTGCCTGGTGGCTCCATCCTCAGCATCCTTCTCCCTATATACCTTGGGTCCCTCCTCTGCACATGTCCAAACCATCTCAATCACGCCTCTCTGACTTTGTCTCCAAACCGTCCCACCTGAGCTGTCCCTCTGATATGTTCATTCCTAATCTTGTCCATTCTTGTCACTCCCAAAGAGAATCTCAACATCTTCAGCTCTGCCTCCTATCTTTTTGTTAGTGCCACAGTCTCTAAACCATACAACATAGCTGGTCTCACTACTGTCTTGTAAAATTTCCCCTTCACTCTTGCTGATATTCTTCGGTCGCAAATCACTCCTGCCATTTTCTCCACCCACTCCACCCTGCCTGCACTCTCTTCTTCACCTCTTTACCACACTCTCCATTATTTTGAACAGTTGACCCCAAATATTTAAACTCATCTACTTTCACCACTTCTACTCCTTGTACGTGTGGACGGAATTGCGCGTCGGCACGCAGCCGCTCATCGCACAGCACCACAGAAAAACACCTCCGTGTTGATAACATTCGTAAGATTCAGGCGGTTTTCGATGGCTTTCAGTCGAGTGAGTATCCGAGAAATTGTTTAACAGCTGGGCATGTTCAAACTTGTCCTGTAAGGCTTCCAACGGAGGTGTTTTTCTGTGGCTCCGTGTGATGAGCGGCTGCATCCTGACGCGCGAATCCGTCCACATGTCTTTCATTACAAAATCTCCTTTAACAGTGGAATGTCCGGATAAACTGCTGATCCCGACCTCTTCTGAAACTTCTCTGTTCTCTCACGACGTCCTGGGTCAACAGAGGCTTAACTTTGGAAGTTTTCAGCTCGAAACAGGCTGACGACGGCGGGTCGGGGCGCGGCGCGCTGTCCGGCTCCGTGGGCAGTCCTTAAAGCGACAGTAACACTTCATAATCTCTCATCAGCCCTTAAAATTTTCACCGAAAACCATGTGAATTTCTCGAATGGTGTCCACTCAGATCTGCCTCACAGTTTCTGAAAAAATTTTGATAAAGCAAAGCGCCAGTCTCTCAACAAGTTGTCAAAGGAATTCCAACGGGAGGGGTGGACCAGTGCTCACTCAAAGCCTGCCCACAGGCGAATGACACAACCGACAGGCATGAAAAAACTCACGCATGCGCACGAGGGTTCAAGCTTGTCTGATGTAATCTCACGTGATTCAAATCCATATAGTTTTTGAAAAATAAAAGGTCCGTTTATTTCTCACAGACCTTGTATATTATGTAAAATCTATCGAGAAGTAAGCACTTCTAAAACTGAAAGCGCAGTTTTTGGAACCTATTAACACCTCTGAACTTATTTATAAGACATATTATGGAGGTTAGCATGGTGACGTCACTTCCTAGTTTAGCGACTTGCTAACTGCTTTGTTTCTGGTATATTATGTAAAATCAAGTGAGAAATAAACACTTCTAAAAATGAAAAGGCTGTTCTTGTAACCTGATAACACCACTGGTGTCATTTATAAGACATTTTGTAGATGTTAGCTTGCCTGCTAACTCAAAGATTTGCGTCGGGTCCATCACTGGTGTGAAACTCGCGGCTGTTGGCGCGTTTTACCATAGAGATACATTGTGTATGTGGGAGTGGTATTTGCTCTTGAATTCCAGGTATTTATTTGTTTGAATTTCATTATATTTCTGTTGTTGGGACCTTAGTGTCGCCTTCAGCTATTCAGAAGGTTTGGATAATATCGCCTGGGAGTGATATAAAACCAAATTGGCAGCAGCAGGATTGACATCTCGTCCGTACCAACTCGAAGCCAGATGTTCAGTGAATATTCTAATATTTATTTCTACCTCATAGACACACCAGGTATTTTTGTTTTTATATGATTTACATCGCGTATGCATTGTGAATTGCTGGTCTGCTCCAGGACGGGGCCAGTGCTGATTATTTTCCCCAAAGTAACGCATGAGGGTGATTCTTTAACTACGGGCACTATTGGCCTTGTAAATGTAATTTCCACCACACCATTGCCTTACAATATAAAGCGCCTCGGGGCAACTGTTTGTTGTGATTTGGCGCTATATACATGTGCTCTGATGTCACTGTTTATCTCCATAGAAACTACCCAAACAATCTTTCATACAAACTGTTTAAAGGGACATTACAGTGTTGTGGTGGAAATTACGGCAATAGTGTGGGACAACTACATTTTGTTTAAAAAAAATCACAACAGTTGTATGACATTGAATACCCCAATTATGTTTTGATTATTTTACTGATATTTTATTCAGAGATATTTTAAAACATTAGAAAAAACGTTTCTTTACCATTCATTTTTATCATTGAAGATCAAAAGTCTGGGTGTGGGACAAGCACAAAAAGGCAATATTTGCACATAATGATGCTGAAAAAAGGTGAAGAAGTCATCATAGACTACTAGAACAAATTTCTTAACACACTTTCATTGTACAGATAACTATAAAAGTGTGAAATTTCACCTTTTTTCTGTTTTTCATACAATATGATCAAAGGACATAATAAGTGCCCGTAGTCTAAGAATCACCCATGATTGATGTGACACATATTCCTTTTGATGTGTCGTGATCGATTTTAATTTTCTTTCTCGCTTTGTTGGTATAACCCACTGCCTCACATTGCTGTGGCATTAAATAAAACACAACAAAACGGTGATGAAACATCATTGTCCGCTATTCATTATTTGCACACCAGCTGGTATTGCTAAGCACGCTGCTAAGAGCTCACAGACAGAGTTCCCGTATGTGCGACCGAGTCAATATGTGCAATGCACAGAGAGTGAGCTACAAATATTCCTTGATTTGCACAACATGAACAAATAATGATTTGATTTGAACATGTACAAATTGTACGTAAGACGATACAATCGCGTAATAATTAATTAAACAACTGCAAATTATAAATAACACAATGCTCATACGGCCGAGGGTATTATAGCATTGCGTTATATTTAATAGATGCAAAGTCTAGGCATGACTTCATATCTCAATGTAAACAAGGAATGTATGAAGTTATTGATATGTATCTATATGTTCATATATAGGTTGTGTTAAGAGTTTGCTCTGTGACAGCCACAGAGGCCTGTAACTTCTGCGTTGTCTTGGTGGCTTCCCTCACTAGTCACCTTCTTGTACTCAGTTTTTTTTTTTTTGAGAACTGCCTACTAACAGACAGATGTACTATAAAATACTATGTTTGTATTTCTTAAAGAGGTAAATGAAGAAGAGAAGTGCTATATACACTGGGGCACCAGTGGGCCTCGGGAAGTCCAAAGGGACCGCCACGTTCCACCTGTCTATGGTAAATAGCTGTACTTTAGAAATTCATGCAAATTATTTTATATAATATTTAGTATTTATTCCATGTTTCCATAATGTATGGTTCTATGTGGCCCCAAATCAAACCACTTTATCCTTGACTAACAACCACCCCTTCCATCATCATCATCATCATGTAACTCCTACATCACTCACCTTGTTTGTATGTATGGCTTTGTCCAAATATTTTTGGTCTCACTGAGCTCTGCCGCTTGTAGAACTGGTTTGAATCCTGGATATCAGAGCTACTTTTTGTTAAATCTGTGAGCATCCGGATGACATTTCGTGCAGCCTGGAGCATTTGGATATGACGTATCAGGAAGTAATGGAGACTTTGATGGGATGTAACGTAACCGCGGCCTTTCCTGTGCTGCTGCACCTTTTCAGTCAGCATTAGTCTTTTAAAGTTTTTCTGAGATGTGTTAGCTGTGTTTCTGGGCTTGGGACATTATTCTTTTTGTGAAATTACACTTTGAGATTTAGCTTGATGAAGCAGGTGTCTTTTCTGACTCGCTGCCTTTTTTTTGCCTTTGGCGCGTTGCGTTAAGTGAAGGGAAGGGCAGAATTCCAATCATAACAGTGAATTACCCTCTGAATGTTATGCTGCCTCCAGCCAGGTGAGTCATCCGCGTTCACAGTCATTGTCCTCTGAGAAAACGACGCGGTTGCAACAGTGAGTGTGTTTTGGTGTGGCGCGCGCCTGGATGCGTGGTCAAGAAACAGAGTGTGAAAAGTGTGTCCGTCTGTGGGAAAAGAGGCTTGGTTAGGTTAGCACAAGCAGGTGTGTGTGTGTATGTACACATGTACGTTCTTCAAGACACGCTTTCCTTCATCTGACAAAATGTAGTCGCGTAGAACGCACGCCCCAATACAAGTCTGACTCCACAAAGCAGGAACACGCAACTTCTCTCAGCAGGCTAATTAAGGTTTATGATTCAGACCGGATTTGTGTAATTACACAAACTGGCATCAACTGCTCTGAACCAACCAGAAGAGTCTCTGCTGCTCCTGAAGGGAGCCACAGCCCCAGGATTGTTCTTGACTAGGTTCCGTGTTGAGGCGAACAAATGAGATAACAAGAGGATGGACAGTCAACAGGGTTCATGTCTCGTCAAGGGTAACTGGGGCAACTGCCTGGGTGGAACAAAGCTCTTTTTTTTTTTTTTTAACTCTGATGGTAATTCATTTAGCAGGAAACGAGTAGGGAGAGATGCACCAGACACCAGGGGCACAAGACTCGCACCATATGAACCAAACGGTGAGCAGACTCCACTGGAGTGAATTTGTGCTACAAGGAACAAAAGTATGCCAAAGCCCCACAGTTTTCTTTTAAGGTAAATTGATCACCAATCCAAATTTCAATTCTTCCTCCACTCTGGTGTCACAATTCATATCCCAAAACTCCTTTATTTCCACCTGATTGGATCAAAGTACGCCTATGGATGGGCAATCATGGGATCCAGATGACTAACCTCTCATCCTGATCACTGACCTTTGTTCCTGATTGCTGAGTTTTAATCCTGATCAAAGGTCAGCAAGGAAAAATATGCCACTTTATCTGAATTCCATACTTTTGGTCTAGGGCTGATCTTTATTCCTGATTGCTGACCTTTGATCATGCACTTTGGTCCTAATTGCTGACCTTTGATCTTCATGAAAGGTCTGCAGGAAGGATATGCCACTTGATCCAGACTCCTTACTTTTGGTCTTAAGACTGAACTTTGTTCCTGTTTTCTAATCTTTGATCATACCCTTTGATCCAAAATGATGAGTTTTGATGATTAAAGGTTGGCAAAAAGGACATTCCACTTCCAGATTGCTTACTTTTGGTCCTAAGGCTGTCTATTTGTGATCACTGACCTTCCTGAATGTTGACCTTTGATCCTGTTCTCTGATTCTGATTACTGGCCTCTCATCTTTGATCCTAATCACTCACATAAAAAATAAGAATAACAAATTATACTAAAAGAACAAATTTAAATAGGCTGGTAAATCAGACCGATTTTTTTTTTCACACTTTAAGCATTAGTCTGTCTGTCAGGCTAAAATTTAAATCTTCTAATATTCAGAATTTAAGTCCATACTTAATATAAAAACATTAACTTATTGCAGTGAGATAAGACACGTACTGCTTATATATGACAGTCTGGACTTAAAAGATTCAATAGATCAGAATTTCTAGTGTCAACAAAGAACTTGGAGCACCATCAGAAGAAACCTGCCAAATTTGAAGCCTGTTTCATGTGAAGCATCACATTTGAACCCGCGAAGCATGTGGCAGCAAAACAAACCTGCTAACAAATAAACATTCACCAGCAGAAACGTGTTCTCACTGATTATGTTTCCAGAGGGCGCGATGGAAGCGCATACATCTGCCAAACGTTAACAGTACTGGAATCTGGTTTTGGGATTATGTGACACTTCTAAAGATATATTTCACTTTAACTTCCTTTTTTCAGGTTTCAACAAGATCAGAAGATAGGTGTTGTAAAAACAAAGAAATGATCCAGTAGAACTAACATTTTTTTTTGTTCTACCCAGTTTATGGATCCTGAAAGCTGCAAACAGAGACAACCCCTAGTGGTAGCAAAGCAAATTCCTTACTGTAGGTCATAAACTGAGCTGGGATCCGTCTTTACAAATTTCAAGTTCATATAATTACATCATCCTTAAAAATCAACTCATCCATGTGACCGAAGGTTCACCTCTTCACCAAATTCCTTTTCAAATGCATCCGTCACGTGTTGAGATATCGCACGCAACGCACATTTACCATCATCTCATGACTTATGAACCAACTGTCTGTAATTTTATCAGGACATCGACAACAAAGTCCAACACGCAGTTTCTAAAGTTCCAGAATAAAAGGCATGATTAACATACGGAGGGGTTTGCACAAGGGAAGTGAGCAAGTCTGAGAAGAAAATGGAGAGCATGTAGCCACTTGAACAATGGCTACCATGAAGTAGTACTAAGTACTATGAAATATTGCTAATGAGGTCATATCTTAGGCCCCCCATAAAAAAAAATACATTAGTTTATCATCCCCACCCACATGCCAAAATCAGCCCGCATCAATTTATTAAAAATTTTTTATGTTGACAAATTTCATTGATGGCGGTACAGCTGGTGCCGGAACCGGCCCCCCCTCTAGGTGGTGCGTATGCTTTGGCCAACCACACACTCGGTTGGTCCGTGCCACTCGCACACAGTACACGTTTATCACGCTGCTAGCGTGCAGTACACTGACTGTATTCAACATGGAAACAAGATTTATTTTAAAAATATCTGATATTTTCAGTTCCTCACTTGGTATGCAGGTGCTGTATGTGTCATTTTTCATGTTTGAAATGATGTATGTACCTCTTTTTATGAAAAATAAACAAATCTGCCTTCCCTCACCACTTCTTTTCTGATGTCAAGGATGTTAAACTGTTTATTTTATTTTATTTTTAATGGAAAGGTACTAATGCTGGCCACACCCTTCTCTGAAAGGGGTGGGAGCAATAAAATAGAGTGCCTTAACTGAGAAAGTGGCTTGTTTAAGTGTCACCCTTGAACCGCCTATGCCCAGTTCATCATTGTTTTTGTTTTTGTTTTTTCCCAGTTTGTAAACAGGAATGGGGTATTTTCGCCCCCTTCCTCCTCCCTCTCACATAAATCAGTGCTTTGATCTCCATCCAAATCAGCACTCTAGCACTTCCACATTGCACACTTACAAATAGACTGACTTTTCATGCCAAGACAGTCTGGCTCCAGTTGCACGGGGATGAATGATGTCTACATCACGATGAGCGACAAACAAAAGAAACCGCACCAATTACTCTTTCAAACCCTTTTGATCAGAGTACAGGTGGTGCAGTTCTGGCTAAACTCAGGCATGTGTCCAAAAACACAATCAATGTGCCAAATGTCATTCTCTGTCTGTGCCAACATTACCCATGCAAGCTGAACCCATTTACTTTTCAGAAGTATCAAGTTTAGATTTGACTATATTTGTTTGTGTTCCTCAGCATTATATGGTTTTGTCACATACTGTACCTCTGTTGGTCTAACGAACAGAAATTAGTGATTGCATGCAACATTTTGATGGTTAAACCAGGATCAGAGTCCAATATTTGAAATGCACTCATATATTATTTTTCACAACTGTAAGCTGTGCTTGTCAAGAGGCAGTGCTGTCCCTCTGTCCGTCCATATGGCAAAACCTACCACGTCCAAAAAAATCAAGAACTGTAAAACTCTCAATTTCAATTTATTTTCATTTATATAGCGCCAAATCACAACAAGGTTGCCTCAAGGCACTACACACAAGTAAGGTCTGACCTTACCAACCCCCAGAGCAACAGTGGTAAGGAAAAGCTCCCTCGGAGGAAGAAACCTCAAGCAGACCAGACTCAAAGGGGTGACCATCTGCTTGAGCCATGCTACAGACACAAATTACAAAACAATTCACAAAACGAACATACAGGAAATGTTGCTGGTGCACAGGATGGTTTCCAGAACAGATACCACACTCATCTCTTAAAACAGAGAGGAAAAGAAAAAAGCAGAATCAAGCATCAGAATGTCAACAAATACAGTGTAACGTGTCAGCATTAAGCAACAAGAAAACAGAAGAAATACTAAGATTTTGTTCTCTCAAAATCTTAATTTTTATACATTAATACGGGAAGATCAAAGTAGGAAATATACTACAAGGCCAGAAATGCAGCTTTTTTTTTTTGTTTTGTTTTTGCCTACATGGCGACAAAAGCTGCTCAAATGTGCAGCAAAGTTTTTATTTATTCATTTGAGAAGTTTGTTTTGTGAAAATGCAGTGCAGGTGCAGAGCTGTGAACGTGTTTGTTGATATGTGGCCCTGCAATAGACTGCCCTCCTGTCTGGGGTGTACCCTGCCTAACACACCCTAGTGACTGCTGGGATAGGCTCCAGCTCCCCCACCCCCAATCCAGCAGGGGGCAGCATAAAGCCTATGCTGCAATGTATATAAACTTAAAATCATTTGCGTTCTTCATGACAAACTGAAATCAGTTGAGTCCACTCAGTTTGGGGAGAGAACATAGTTCTGGTTAGTTATAGTCACATTTATTGTTATTCAAGAGGCAATGAAATGTACACGCCTGCTGCCTCGCAATGTATAGCCGATTAAACAGCCACCAGGAAATCGAAAATATAATAGGAAATAGTATCCAGCAGAGGTGGACGAAGTCGCTCTCAAGTCATTAATCAGCAAGTTTCAAGTCATAATGACCACCAACTGTTTGCAAGCTGACTTGAGACTTGACTTGGGACTTGCAGATTGACTTGACAGTGACTTCATCCCACCTCTGGTATCCAGATCACAAAATATTTTTCACTTTCATTCAGCTTTTTGAGGGATTTTTGTGTATTTCTCATGAAATAATGAATGGGGCTCATTCCAAGAAAAATCAAATTGATTGACTCCCGATTGAGGACCTTGATGTTTACATTAAAACATAGAAAACCACAGCTGAGTGTCATCACACAGGAAGCTCAGGTTATAGTTTTCTTTTACAGTTGTACAAGTCATGAGTTACGAGCCACAGCTGACATCCAGAATGTCCAGCAGCTGTTATTAATGGATTTGATCATCCAGTGAAAATATGTCAGGATATCCATTTTATGCCAATAATATATGCACACTTTCAAGACCAGTTTTATTTTTTAAACTTTATTTTCTCCAGAACGATGACCGTGCTGTCCACCAGAAAAACACCAAAGGTATACACTAGAGAAAAACTGCTCTGATGTACTTGACATGCAAGAGAGAAACCACCAGGATGCACTTGGCATGACTGACGAAGGGCTGTTGACCAAAATGTTACATTTATCCTTTGTTAAATAAAAAATTTTGTATCGCAATTCGGTAATTTAACGTTTCCCATAATCCCCCTGCGCTTCCCAGAATGCACAGCGGCACCAGCAGAGTTCTGCTGTTTCAGAGCCATGTAAACAAACAATAGCTAGTGACGATGTGGATGGTGCCGATTCAGAAAGTTCATGAGCGATTATGATGACACGTTTCTTAAGTTGAGAGGGTTATCTAGAAGAAGTGTAGCACCTGTGATGAACTTCTGCTGTGCCCCGATGTTGTCCATACTTCAGGAGGTGTATTTACACTGTGCCCTAAACCGGTGTTGCAGACCAAGCGGTCCGCCTCTAAAAATTGGTCCGCCGTGAGATGGAGTCTCTTCACTCAAAGCGATCAAATGGATTAATGGGATTATTAACCATCAGATGACAAAGGTAAAGCCTCTTAAATCATCCTAAAGTCAGTTTTAAGCAGAAACAAGGCCGTTTTAAGCAGAAGCTTGACGAAATTCCGTGACTCTTTGAAATGACCGACGCACAGTGAACACATCAGCTAGCAGCTCATTTAACCGCGGTGCTCTGATCGCTTCCGCCGCCTTTTATGATGAAATAATGCTGAATTTATGTGGAAATTATTGTTGTACAAAAGCTTCGGATATCTGTTGCTGCAATTGGTGTGCAGTTTGAAGCAGAAATGAGATGTTAATCCGTGAACCGCGTCATCGGGGGGGACCGATTTTTAGAGGCACCGTTTGATAGGCGACACGGGAACTCTGCTTAAACCGGCCTCTCTCACGAGTGACGGACCGCGAGACGGCACGAGATTCACAACTGCGAAACAGCAAATAGCACTAACCAACAACGAATCGCATCATTACATTTTGTTAAACAAATTTCCACAAAATTAAATAATTCATTAAAATTTTTAAAAAGGAATCTTTACATTTGCAATTGTAGCTAATCTACCTCAAGCTAATTTAAAGTCTCTGCCATATACATTTGATGCTCTGGATAAATATGGCTGCATGTGAAGCCTTACAAATGCAAAGTGTATGCATATTGGTTGAACCATTGTGTGTCTCTGTCTCTCACACTCTGCTACTCCACTCAGGACACAAACTCACGGTCTTCAGGATGGGAGGCAGGTGCTCTAACCAGGAGGCTAAAATCCATTTGCTCTGGCGTCTAGAGCCACAGCGTCTGTTGTCATTGGGGAGTGAGGTTTACTGACTAACATATGCACAGCAACTCCTGCTGGCCTCCGCCACACGTGCACCTGTCCAGTTACACGGTCCAACCTAAAGTTGAAGTCTTCAAACACTTCCACATGAGGCTTCATATTTTAGGTTCTGGGCAAAAAAAACCAAACATTTGGATTGATTCTGACAGTGTGGTTAAGTTGAGGTACATGATGGTATTTATTCCGTTAGTGATCCTGTGAAGTCAAGGTTTGTGTGTCTACATGCTGGTGTGTCAGTTGGATAAGACGCTAAGTTGCAGGTTTCTCGCCCTTTGGCAAACTGAACATCTGTCAGCTCAAATATCAAAAGGTGACCACTGAGTTTGAAAGAGTCCATAAGGATGCCACCTATAGACATTCTATAAGGACAAAACGAGGGCAACCGCACCCAAACCAAAACACATCTGAGCTGCCACCTTCAGGAACATTGAGCAAATACGGATCCATTGGCTGCAAATATCCAATAATATTAACTTTGCGTACACATCTGGTCAGATATGTGACCAAGACAACCCAAGTGTTCACATCCCAGCTGATCAACATCTGCAGTTTAATGGAGATCCGTCACATCAATTTCAAACTCCTTCATGGGAAACTTGTAGAATAACACTCAAAGGGTGCAAATCTCCATCAACCTTGAACCCTCTGAGTTCTTACCCTCAAAAGTGATGTTCCTGTAATTTAAATGTAAAGACATTTCAGCTGATTGAACTTTAGGCTCACATTTGCAGCTGGAAAACAGAAATCCGCTAATGGCAAAGGTCCCAGATCTAAATTGGACAATTGATCTTAAACGTATTCAGCGTTTAGTTGGCTTGGACTGACTTGCCTATAAACTTTTAAAGAAGTATGTGAGTAACTTTGTCAGACTGCCGTAGTAAGAACTGATGATGGCGACCTTTTAGAGCTGTCAAATGAGAAATCATTTCTCATTTGATGTTTGCACGTCCCAGGAAAATGGATTTAACTAGTTCTGTTGATTCTGTAGGACTGATACAATTAAAACAGATGAAATGCAACAGCTAAAAAACTTCCATTGGTGAATAAAAACTATAGTGACAACAAAATTGCATGTGCAAATTTAACTTCAGTACAGTGTGATGGGTTTTATAGCAGTTTACAAAAATGTAGGCGTAGAGAAATAATGAAATCATGTGTCCATATGTTGAGGTGATCAAAGAAAAAAATGTATAAATATTTTGGAGATAGATCTCGCTGTAAGTTAATATAAAACAGATGACTGCTGCTTTTTGGGGCCTGGTTATTTAAACCATGTCTTTGAATTAGGAATATTTTCTTGAGGTTGATTGAAGGGTTGTGATCTAAAAAACTAATTAATCACATTTATCTGTATATACACATAATGAGTTATATTTATTTATTGATTTGTTTTAAAAAGCAGCACAGAACGAAGACCACCAGAGTGCGCCTGTCCTTTAAGGACGAATGCTGGAGTAAAGTCGCCTCAGTATCGATGAGGTCTGCTGGTTTTGTTAACAACACACATTTTTTTCTTATGTAGCCCACAATTTTTTGACTCTCATTGTGTCTGTTATTAAAGACACCGTTACTGTAATTCACAAACCTGGTCTGCATGTTGGTAGTCCAACAGAACTACATGTTGTATATTAACAGCAGTAACCAACTTGTATTTTGTTATTGACTTATAAGGTGTTCATGGACTGGCACCATCTATTTGGTGATCTGGTGGAACTTACGTGCCGGCTGGGCTTTGCGGTCACAGGATGCAGGACTTCTCTGTGTTCCTAGGGTGAAGAAGAAGTCAGCAGGTCAAAGAGCCATTTCGTATCGTGCACCCACCCTGTAGAATAGTCTTCCTGCGACCGTGAGGCAGTCGGAGTCCATGGACATTTTTAAGCCAAGACTGAAAACCTATTTTTTATTCTCTTTCTTATGAATAGTTTTTATTTTTTATCTGTTTTATTCTTTTACTTCTGTTTTTATTTATGTATTTGAATTTTTTTATTCGTTTTTAATTATTTATTTAAATTTTATGTTGAATTGTTTTATGTAAGGCGCCTTGAGAGGGCTTTTGCTGTGATTTGGCGCATTATAAGCTAATTAAATTGAAATTGAATTATTTATACAGCAACTTCAGGAAGTCAATTAACAGTGATGAACAAATTCAAACAAAGATAATAACATTCACAAAAGATTAAAGCACCAACATTACAATGGTGTCAAGAAATCATGTAAATATGACAAATAAAGAATTTGAAAATCAAAGATTGTATATAAACCTATAACTTCAAAAATAGATGACGTACAGACATCAACTGCAGCCAAACAAGTGTCCAGCTTTCCCAATAAACAGATGTAAAGTGGTGTATCATCTACGTAACAGCGGGCAGTGGAGCAGACGTCAGTGGGACAGTTCAGATGTATTATGGGGATAGGACTACAATTGACCTGATAAGTCTGATCATAACCCACAAGAGGACAGATAAAATGCCAAAGTAATATCGAGCTAACCACAGTGACAAATGCCACACTCATACAAGAAAAACTACAGCAACGCACTCATAGAGTGAAAAACTCCCCCAACACTAGTTTCCAATTACACAAATTTTTACCTTGGAAAAAATTTTCAAGGTCAAAGTCCTGTTAGAAGTGGCTTTTGATCAGCTAAAATATAATACAAAAAATATAGATCAAAAGGGCTATATATATATATATATATATATATATATATGTATGTGTGTGTGTGCGTGAGAGACACTTTACTGTAAAGCTTCTCCAGATAAAGCATCTGCATAAATACAACCCATTTAAAATTAATAGGTGCATTAAAATTAAAGACAAGCATCCTTACATGGAATTTGTCCCAGATGACCGTCAGTCAGTGATCAGGATCTCTTTAAGGATAATGCTTTTATCGGGCATGTTCCTTTTAATCAGTGAAAGCAGGCAGAGAGATAGTGAGGAAATTAAAGAAGTTAGAGAAGAATGTCACAAAAGGAGGAAAAGAAACAAAGGTCCAGAAAACTGATGTGAGGGAGATAACTGTTGAGCTGGGGAGGCAGGAGAGGGTGATCCATCATGTGGCTGACCTGCTGTGAAAGCTTGAGCATCACCTTCAACTGCATGATTCTATCTGCACCATCCATCCCTCTTGACACGAACACTTAACATTTTTAGGTTCCACTTCTACACTTATGGGATGAAATGTCCTCACCGTGACACAGACTGGAGACTAAAGATGCTGCATGATTGTATTATAACTCAGTGTTTGCCAACTGCTGGGTCCACAGTTTCTGGATGCTGTTTGAGCCTGTCACACATTTTACTCACTGTGACCTCACTTCTCTGCATCTGCAAGTCCTGCCACCTCAGTAGAAATTAGGGGTGTGGCGGGTCGATCCTAATATCAATAATATCGATACCAACGATGGTATGATATTGAACGATCCTCGTGTAAAAAGATCCATACTCAAGCTTTTTTTTCTCTCCCGCACGCCACTGACTACTGCGCACGCAGATTCATCAAAGTCTACTCTCTGTCTGTAAGAGCAGCGCTGCGCTGGTTCCACACAACAGCAGCGCACCCCTCTGTCTTTGTTGTTGCGCCATCATGTGCTTCAGCGGCACCAGCCAACAGCCTTGCAGGTAGGCTCAGCCTGGCCCGCCCACTCAGCGCTCTCCTCTACCTCAGGAGATTTTGTTTAAAGTTGTGTTGAGTGATATTTTTTAAACAAAATGTTGTTGTGATAATAAAGTATTTTGTTGTCACGTACAAGTTGGCGAAATTCTATCTTAGGTCTTTTGGCTCCTTTGGATCTATGAAGCTTAAATATGAAAAAGTATTGGAATCAGTATCGATATCGGCAATACTGGGCTTGCATTTACTGGTATCGGATCAATACCAAGTTCCCAGTATCGCCCACCTCTAGTAGAAATGGCACAATCACGGATAGATGTATATAGCACTCAAAAACATCTTTCATGCACTAGAACACAGTACAAATTATGCGTGATTTTAAAAAGAAATGTCAGTTGAATTTGAAATAATTGTTTGTGTTTTTGCAAAAACTGAAAAAAAGGGTGAGGGGGTCGGTGCCTCACATGCTATAAGTACGAGGTCTATTAGAAAACTAACCGACAGTTTTATAAAAAAAAAAAACTATATAGATTTGAATCACATGCGATTACACCAGACATGCTTGAACCTCGTGCGCACTGCGTGAGTTTTTTTCTCGTGTGTCGGTGACATCACTCGCCTGTGGGCAGGCTTTGATGTGAGCACTGGTCCAGCCTCTCGGCTGAAATCCTTGTCGAGACGCTGCTGGAGACGGCGTGCGTTGCTTTATCAAAATTTTTTCAGGACCTGTGGGGATATCCGAGTGGACACTATTCGAGAAATTCAGCTGGTTTTCGGTGAAAGTTTAACGGCTGATGAGAGATTGTGGAGTTTCTTTCGCTTTAAGGACAGCTCACAAAGCGGATCGGCGCGGCGCGGTCAGACGGGTGGCGTCCGTTCTGGCTGTTTCGAGCTTAAAACTTCCTAATTTAAGGCTCTGTTCACCCAGGATGTCGTCAGAGAACAGAGAAGTTTCAGAAGAAGTTGGCATGAGGAATTTATGCGGACATTCCACTGTTAAAGGAGATTTTGTAATGAAAGAACATGCAGGCAGATTCGCCGAGTCGGTTCCGTGACAACGACGCAAATCTGTCTGCGCCGTGACAGGAAAAACACTTCCGTGTTGAAAACCATTTGTAAAATTCAGGTGGCTTTTGATGGCTTTCAACAAGTGAGTATCTGAGAAATTGTTTAACAGCTGGGCATGTTCCAACTTGTCCGTTAAGGTTTCCAACGGAGGTGTTTTTCCTATCGCGACCCCCCGCAGTCGGGTCTGGAATGACATGCAAATCTGCCCGCACGTTCTTTCATTACAAAATCTCCTTTAACAGTGGAAAGTCCGCATCTACTCCTCATGCCGACCTCTTCTGAAAGTTCTCTGTTCTCTGATGACGACCTGGGTGAACAGAGCCTGAAATGTGTTTTCAGCTTGAAACAGCGAGACGACGACGCCACGGAGTGCAGATCGCCGTCAGGCGCCATGGGCCGTCCTTAAAGCGACACTAACAAACCAAAATCTCTCATCAGCTGTTAAAATTTTCACCGAAAACCAGCTGAATTTATCGAATGGTGTCCAGTCAGTTGTGCCTTACTTTTTTGAAAAAATTTTTATCAAACAAAGCAGCAGTCTCTGAGCCATTCCTAAACAATGAAAAAATCGACGAGCGGGTGGGCGACTCCTCACTCAAAGACTGCCCACAGGCGAATGACGTCACCGACAGGCGTGAAATAACTCTCGCATGCCCACGAGGGTTCAAGCATGTCTGATGTAATCACACGTGATTCAAATCCATATGGTTTTTGAAAAAAATTATAAGGTCAGTTACTTTTCTAACAGACCTCGTATACAATAAATTTCTCAATTCTTTCCCAGCTCTGCTCTCTGTTCCAGCCTGCATTTTTTTTTTTTTTTTGTCACAGAATCTGGATAGAGCAAGAGGTTTATTCTTGGAAAGGTTTTTAAAAGACATGAAAAATAAAGTAATTTTAATGAAGTATCACAATTTATGCTCTGGTCTTTTTTACTGACAGAAGTGTTCTGTACATGTTTACACCCTGTCAGAAATTTGTAAACCAGATGATAATTTCTGTTGTTACCATTTCTGGGTCTGATAAATGTGTAATTAAAAAAAAAAAAAAAACCTTTTGATTTGAAAGGGTTAAATTTTAAGTGTCTGATACATGTACGATTATTCACACATACATCACACAACTAGTTAAACTAACCACAGCAACTGTTTGTTAAAAAACACAGCAATCACCCTTCTGACAAGCAAATTTAAATTTGGGAAAAATTTGAAAAAAAATGGCAAAGCATTTTTTTTCCCAAACAAATTGCAAACACTTCCTCCAGTTTAATTATTATTATTATTATTATTATTATTTAGAAGTAAACAAAATGACAAGAAAACCTAGATGTGCTTTGGACACTAGGGGCGCTATGGGACTGCCACAGACAGAGAATGCGCGAAACTGAGGCTGAACACAAGATTTTGAATGACAGTCACACTCTTGGGGGGGCTGCAGCCCTAACCCCTTCCAAGCTAGAGCCGCCTGTGTGCTTACCTGACAGTAAGGGTTAAGGCTAAAGGAGAGTGCGGCCTGATGTGCACGTTTCTGTTCTGCAGAGCACAGAAAGCCGTCTGTGTTCAATCCAAATCCTTACACCATGTTTTGCTCAAACTAGCCGTGAGAATGTGCAACGTATAAACACTCGGCTAAATGTGTAAACGTTCTCGAGCCAGGCAGGACTGTGAACCTACAAACTTATAGAGTGATTGGACCGCCTCAAGCCATCCCGGGGAGTTAGGAACTAATTTCTCCTAAATAGTTTGTGGATTTGCCCGTGTCACCCATCAGTTTCTTTAAATCACACAGCAGAGCTGAATAATTCCATTTGTCTGACGCGTCTGACCATTTTGAGCCGGCGTTAGGGGAAGAAGCAGCGTGCACGACTATACAAACCGGATGGACGCTTGTTCAAAAAAGACACCGAGTGGTTGTACTGTGCAGTCCAACACCCTACATAACAGAAAATGATTACAAATGTGCTCAAGTTGTACTTGACTTTAATTGCAAGACACTTGAACATCTTGAACAGCGACATGAATTTATTTGGCTTTGTGGGTGGAATGTACCTCTGTCTTTTGTTTGCCATGAGTAATTACATTGGCTGTATTGTTAAAAAATATGTACCGTGCAGTTAGATATGATTTGGGTTTCACATGAAATATCCTGAAAGTACCACAACTGTCTCTGCATAGAAACCCAACTGTTGCCACATTACCAGGGCACAGTCAGTCCTCAAAGGCCATTACAATTGCACATGGGCACCTGCCAGATGGGTGAGACAGTTCACTGGAAGCACTGTCTGTACACTGACAGTGTACCTTCTGCCAAGCAGCTCATCCCACACTTCCCTATCCTATCCTGCCAAGTCCACTAGCTCTTATTGGGGGATCCTGTTCCCAAGCCAGCTGGGAAATATAATTCCTCCAGTGTGTCCTGGGTCTTCCCTGGGGCCCAGAACTCCCCAGGAGATGACCAGAGGACATCCTCACCATTTGTTACATACTTTCATAATGGCTTCTTAAGATCGAGATAACTCGCAGCTTCTTGTGTTGCTTTGTAGGTCAGCTGAAGTGAAAAAGGTACAAGAAGGATCACAGTAACTTTCCATTAAAACATCCGGCCCTTTTCTGCATTCATCAACTTTATCATCTTCCCACGAGCCAAGCTGTTAATCTATTCACACCCTTCAGTCCTCATTTTTCACTTTCCACTGGCAGTAAAACACAAAACGAACGCTGTTAAATTGAGCTTTTGCAGCTGCTTTTTTTCTGAGCGCTCAGGCGCAAACGGCCCAGGATGCCAGTGAGGAGAATAGATGGAGTTCTTACACACATACAAAAAAAAGAAGGCAGAGGCTCTGCGTCGAAGCCGCCGCTGCTACAGCTGATCCACAGGCCAGCACAACCAAAGCAGCGGAATCCCAGCACAAAATGCGCGCACCAAGAGTCAAAACGCCCACTGTGGTGCGCCATGACGCACAGCAGCCTTGACTAAATGCCACATCAAATATGCAGAAGCAAGATACAAGAATTATTCAAAGCTTCACACAGGAGGGCACGCCCAAATTTGAGCTCACAAGGAGGGGAGTGCATGTGCGCGCTTGTACAAACAATAACAGAGTCGGTTCCACGGGAACATTATTCAAATCTGTGTGGAAAATCAATATATTTGCTTAAATGTTTTCAAACGCCGATCATGGTGTTCCAAGCGGTCAGTGTCACGAAAAGGCGCAAAAACCCGTATGAATGCAATCGCGCACATTTGGCAAAGTTTGATTTGAAGAGGCGCTGCAGCGTGCGTCTGTGCGCCAAGGTCGTTTTCTCTCTACGGCTCGCAAACACGCACACGTTAAAAGATCCTACATATGCATGCAAACGCATAAACACGGGCCGATGAGCGCGCGCATGGAGGAGAAGAACCCGATTCCACGCATAGTGCGCCTTTGTTTAGGAGCCAACTGTGACATATCGACTTTCACTCCCACTTGGCACAATTCGCGCGTCGGTCATCCCCAACGTTCCAGCTGCACCGTTCCCGTGCGTCCTGGGCCAGTTGCGCTCGCCAGTGGAAACAAAAAAGGACTTTCCAGGTGTATTTGAAAGAGTCTCTGCTGTGCGTCTATAGCTGGACAGGACACAACCCTCCTGTCTACCTGTGCACAAAGAGAGAGGCGCATAAAAAAGTGAGTTTGTCCGCAATGGTTCGCCTCGAGACAGCGCACGGTGCGTCGCACGTTGCCTCATTTTTACCTGCCAAAATGAGAAACAAAAGAAACAATTCCTTCAAAAAAATATCCCAACTCCTCCATCACAAGCTGCAAGTCATTTTCAGAAACTTCCAAAAATCATTTGACTCCTTTTTTTTAAAACTTACAATGCAAAAACACCAGCAGCTCCACAACTCTTTAACGCGTAATTAATCCACTTTATGACTTTGAATCAAGTTTTCAATACTGTTGGCACAAGTGAAACACTCGGGCCCATCATTTGATACTTTTATGAAGTCGGGTTCACCAAAGAGAACCAGAGTTTTTTGGGCTAAAAACAAAACCTCTCCACGGAGATCAAACGAAACGCGCAATAATAAATCAAAAGTTTCTCCTACCGTAATAAAGGTAACCATAGCATCGGTGGGTGAGTATCCAACAGAGCCGACATGAAGGTAATAATCTGTAGACGGAATCCTTTGGCGAAAACTTCCCACTTTGTGAGGACTGTCTGCCGCCTGTCTGTGCGCCACTCTGGTTCTGTGCGGCGAAGGATCAGGGTGTGCGTAATTCTTTCTCTCTCTCTTTCTCTCTTCCTCTCCCTCTCTCTCTCTCTCTCTCTGCGCAGCAGCCCTGCTGACATGAATTAGGACACCGCAGGCGTGTGTGTGATAAGTGCAAGTTTTTTCATCTTTATGCATTTGGCAGGTTCCCCGACATTGAACATTACAAGTTTGGCCTGTTGTTGGGTTGGGTTTTGGACAGATCTTCTGAAATTATTCTATAGGTTACAGCATTAATAGTAATCTGCAGCCGTCTTCACGTTTTTGTAATAAAACATATTTTGCATGACCTTGTTCATTATTGTTTGTTATTGTGCAGAGGAATGCACACATCAAAAGTTTAAATTATATTGAACTTTGACCGTGTGTGTGTATACAAACAGGGCAATGACTGTGCTCTCAGTGAAGGAGAAGCCAGTGCTGCTATCATGTTGAAATTTGAAGAAATATGTTCAAATTATTCCAAAATAAAGGCAGTTACTGTGATTAATGTAATTACTATTTTTACAAAGTGTAAGTCACATTGGAGTATAAGCACTGTGGACCAAATTTTTTTAACATAACCTTTCCCCGGGGGCAAGTTTAACACAATCTAATCTCACACCATTTTGTGATGACATCAGGAAAGGGGCTATTGGTTGTGGGTAAGGTCACGAAAAGCAGCACATTTTTGTGACAAGAGCACAATTTCATTTTGTGATGGTATCACAAAATGCGGGGTGATGTTGGGGGCCGGGGTGGTATGTGGAGGTTATGGTTATTGATAATGGAAGGGGCAGGGTTAGAAATAGTAAAATAATAAAAACTCACAAAAATGTAATGCATTTCATGACTGAGCATGAAAAAAAAGCATGCGACTGGGCTGGTTTAACAACAGACAGAAGCTCAGTGTAGCACTTGTGCACACCACAGCATGTGCTGATAATTAACATAAGGACTTCAAATTACAAAAATAAACTAGATGGACAAATAAAGATGCAGTGGACAACATATTTGATATTATTTGATGCATATGAACGCAGACTACTGACCCACAAAGTTGGAAATGCATATATATATATATATATATATTAATCAGCTCTTTCATTTGGGATTTTTGTGCATTGTTGTGGTATACTTTGTCCTTGGAGTTTCTTTTGTTTGGTTTATTGATTCTTGGGGAAACTCTATATTATTATTATCATTACTACTACTACAAGTAAATGGCCCATAAGGTCAAGGGACACAACTCTACGTTGTTTTTGGCTGTCAGCCCATCTTATTTTCCCCAAAGCTAACTTCTGAAATGACTAAATGGTGGAGACTTTGCAGCACATTTAAGCAGCTTTTGTCACCATCTAGTGGGCAATGTCAGAATTACAGCGCTTCTGTACATTTCCTCCTTGAAACCCAAAATTCAGTAAAAGGCATGTATAATCAATCAGAAATGGATTACTTTCTTTGCAGGCAGATCTTTGACCTCTCAGTATTGATGTATAAAAATTTAAATTTTGAAAGTTTTACCATTCCTATAAGGTTCCACATAGAATTGTCACACCCAGGAAAATTGGTGTCTGCAGCTGTTTGCTGATGCGGTTCCACTGTGTTGAAATCTCTGTGGCACACTTGATCATAAGCATCAAACATGATGCTCAAATATATGTTGGATGTATGACTGAATGGATTTCCCTGTAATTTTGACAATGCCTGCAAGTATACGAGCCCTTTGACAGAGCAGAATGTGCAGGTCAACAACACTCTACAATCTGAGGCAATTCTGTGTCAAGCACTTTCATGCCTGACCACTTGCGTAATACCTAGTGCCAGCTGATATCTACCCGTACTTTATAGTTGCCTCACCCTACTTATCAGGGATTCCCCTTCTCTGTAGTCAGAGACACATCAAGAGTGGATTTAGCTTTGAGTGGTGAATGTTAATGCATAGAGGACTTAGGCTATCCATTATCTCCCCCAAAATATCAAAGATATCCCCTTGGATTTTTTTGTTCTTCAACATCATGCAGAAAGTTGATTTGAAGTGCAGCCCCTGTGACTCACCCCAACACTATCAGCCATTTCCTTCCAAGTGTGTTGCTGTAGCTCTGTGAATGTTCACCAACCGTATATATACTGATGTCAAAGGCTCTGACAAGTATTAGTATTTGGCACCTCAAAAATGAGAGAATGTCCCTTTACGGAGGATGGAGTTTAGTTTGGCACAGCTGCCAGGGTTTATCACAGGGTAAGATTGATTGTCGGCACAAAAGCACTCATTTATCAGCCATGACATAAGATACACACAACTGTTATGGCAATGATTCAGAACGAAACACAACTGGGGCATGTGGTGTCTATAAAGTGGTATGAGAGTGACATTGCACAGTTTAGGAGACAGAGCGGGAGGTCAGCGGGATTCTTTATAAAACTGTACATATTGCTTTTTCTTTTCTCTGTTGCTTTGGGACCTCAAACTTTGTGTTACCCAAAATAAATCCCAGACAAGGACACTTCTAAATGTGCAGTACGCAGGCTTGAGAGGGCACATGACCTGTCCAGGTATCAAGCCTCATCATGGGTCAGTCATGTGCAAGACACTTCTTAAGTCTTTACTGTAGTGTTGTGATTGGTTGAGCAGTGATGTTGAAATGATCACAAAGATGACTACACAATTAACACGTTTTCTTCATATAGCTAGGGCTGGGCTCTGTGTTACGTTCATAGTTGTGACATAGGTATTGCAACCACTTAATTTTTCTTCATTTGTTATACAGGAAGTGAAAGGCGTCGGAGGTCTGATGTGTACCGTATGCACTTTACATACCATAATATAAATCTGTAATGGTGTTTTTGACTATGGATGACTTCATCGTGTGACATTATGAAGTCATTCACACCAACCAATCACAAATATTTTACTGACCAATATATGCTTCTTATCAGCCTTTCTCAAAGATCGGTTTGCAGACCACTGGTGGTGTCTTAGTGACCTCTGGTGGTCCCTGAGTATATTGGTAAAATATCACATTTGAAATGAATATATTCTATCTTAAGTTTCTCAAAAAATGTTGGAGTGGTAAGCAGGTCTACTGTATTATTTCTGGATCTTTTGGAAGTTAGGTAGTCCACAGTAGTGTTGTCATAGTAGTAGTGCAATAGTGTGAAAGCGAGGGCCTAGTACGTATGTCTCTCCTTACCAATACATAGCCTCTCCAGCAGCAAGCCCTATGTACCGCCTTCACCAAAAACCTTACGGGCCTGGCAACATGTCAACGGAGTGTCTAGTGATCTAGTGACAAGGGACTTAGAGGAGGTTTGGCCCGCAGATATGTGGCACAGGCCCATCAATGTGTGAATAGGTCCTGGTGCACATGAACCAGATCCCAAGCTATAGGTCAACAGCCCCACTGGTTTGTGGGACAATCTTGGGAGCGATAAAGGATAGGGGAGTAAACCCCAACAGATAATTAGGAGTGGAGCCCCTGAGGTGAATCCTTCTGCAGCTGAGCTGTTACCAAACGTATTGGATTTTCCTTTCCTTTGAACCCTACTAGCAAGGCCTAGAGGGGGTCCTGCCATTTGGGCAGCCCAGACCTTCATTAATCTAGCCCAGGCTCTTAGCATCCTCAAGAGTATAGAGTCATTAGAACCCTGAAATCTGCAAACACCCCCATTGTCTCATGAGACGGACCGATGCCGACCAGGTGGTTCGCAAGACTTTTTAAAATTGTTTTTTAAGTGTTCCTTGTTTAAGAAACAATGTTTTACATCATCCATCTGAGCTTCTTGCTTTGTGAGATATACAGAAAAAGTGTTTTTGGACCATGTTCTCCTTAACCTTGAACTTTGACCAAATGACCACAAAATCTAACCACCTCTAAATATCTATCAAAGTAACATTCCCACCAAGTTTGATCCAATTAGGCTTTTTGAGACATACAAAAAGATGTTTTTCAAACCCATGTTTTCCTTGACCAAACCACTCCAATATCGAATCACCTCTAGATACCTGCCCAAGTAATATTCCCACTTAGTTTGAAGGAAATCCATCCAGGCATTTTTGAGTTATCTTGTCTACTGTGTCTCACACACACGCCATTGAAAAGAATGCCCTGCTTTCACCGCTAGGCCAACGTGCAGTGTCACAAAGTATTGTTCTGAAGAGGAAGGGGCTTTCATCTATGGTTTTTGGAGATAATATCCTAAGATTTTGCTGTGTAAGTCTTGAAGTATAATATCAGAGGTCTTGAATTCTTCACAAAGCTGATGAAACTATACAATTTGTAGTGATCTGCTTATATGTATCAAATTAAAATGTCTTTCTTCTCACTGCTAATGAACGTTTGTACAATCAGCCCATTTACACAAATCACCTCCTCTGTCTGGAACGTCCAAGCAACAACATCCGAACAGAGTTGGCAGCAGTCAGTTAGCTGCACATCTGGTCTCTGCTCTCCACCTCTTGTCAAACTCAACAGCACATCTGGTAATGCTATGAATGTTTTCTCTGCAGCTGCTGTACTCGTGACACTTAAGATAACAGAACATTTGACTTATTTGGAGGCTGGTTTTATAGTGCTGCAGCAAAAGTACGGTGTATCTGTAAAGTATTCACAGCGCTTCAATTTTTCCATATTTTGTTATTCCAAAATGGATGAAATAAATTTTTTCCTTCAAAATTCTCCTCACAACACCCCATAATGACAACATGAAAGTTTTTTGTTTTTTTTTGCAAATTTATTAAAACTAGATTGTATGCATGAAAAGGATTCCAGATGATGCCATGCATGGAACAAACACCCACATCTCACCATCTCCTCATAAGTGTTGATGAAAATTGCAAACACAGTAGCGATGGAAAATTATTATAGATGATTCCAAAAAATCACAACAAAAATAAAGTGAGTGCACTTTTTTGTCCATAGCACTCATGACATCAAGATTCACACACGTGTCCAGTTCTGTGGTAAAAAAAAAAAAAATTCTGAAAAAATAAATAAATACAAAACACTTCGATATTTTGTTGTAAAGGCCCCAGGGCTGCCCAAAGGGTCAAAATGACTTTTTGCACTCTTCTCAATTTATTGCTGAAAAATTTCTCAGATTTTTCTGTAATTCTGCATATAGATTCTTTGAATTGTCAGAATTGCCTTTATTGTCATTGTAATTTACATTGCAATGAGATTTAAGTGCAACTCCAAAAGGTACTTTTCCAAGGTACAGGAATTATTAACCAAATTAACAGATAATAAGAATTAACAAAATAAGAATTTAAATATATGTACAACTAAAAGTAAAATGTAGACAAAATATAAATGTAAAACAAGAATTATGTACAGCTGTGGAATGATATCAGCCTACACATTCAATGATTGATTGACCTTCAATCATTCAAAAGGAACCCCATGGCCCTCAGAACGGTTAAAAAATTGGCTTCCACTGAATTACTCAAAAATGATTCAGTGGATTTTTCAGAAATTTTGTACAGATGATCCCTGGTTTGACTATCTGGCCATGGTAAGTTGGACTGTCTGATTGATTGTCCACGCACCCCACAGGGTGCTGCAGAAGGGTAAACAGTTTCAGGCAAATACATACAAATGACTTCCTAATGCCACTTTCCCCATATTTGGTCAAGGTGGCTCTTTCTTCAGGTAAAGGACCTCAGGGTATCATTTTATTTTTACTCGTAATAGCTGGTAGCCACCAGAAATTGAAATTTATGTATCAAGCCACCACATGACATCATGTGACATTAAATTATCAAGTTCTTGCACCTTCTTCTCACTCAACACTTACATGAACATACCACTGTTCAAGGCTTGGAGACCTGTTGATGCTTTGCCTGATACTGTGAAGGCCGGTTGCTTATGTCCACCTATAGGCTGGAGGAAGCTTGTATTTGACCAATCAGTGAGTTCTGAACCAGTAAGGTAGAGATGCACAAAAAGGACCATAATAATGGAGCGTATAGCTCAGAGTTCATTGGTTTGAAAGACCACCCTTTACAACCTGACAGCATCCATTAGCATGTGGTGACAGCATGTGGTGTTCAGTCCTGCTGTTTCATTCATCTTTGCTGCAACACGGTTGGATTAAATAATGAACGAAGACAAGGATTTAGCATTTGCCTGCATTCTTTTAAAGCCAAATAGGAGACAATACTGTTACTCGGCAAACACCAGGTGAGGGGAAACACATGAATCGCATTAGTAAACACTAACCGTTTGCAGGCAAGGGTGCAATGAAGACTATGCCAAAAAAATCAGCACATTCTAACCAGAGGTGGTCAAAGCGATCTGCGAACCTCTTTTAAAAGCACCGTCTTGCACTGTAAGGTGTATTGCCGTCTTAACAGTTGCCGGGGGGAAAAGGCCCTCATGAATTTTACATCCCCACTTTGTCTGGAATTAACAAGAGAAGACATGTGTTAACGTGAGTGAGAACAAAAGTCGGACTTCTGCTGATGCATATTCGGAGTGATCCATCAAGACAGTTAGGCAACACTGAAAAGATGACAAAGTCTGACAACATTCAAGATGTTAGTGACCGTTAATAAGCCTCACAAACGTCAACCTTTTCCCGTGTGAAGGCAGCGATACTGGTTTAAAAATGAATAGATGATTTTCACAAGGTACTGGTTCTTAAATATAACCAAAGATTCCTGAATTATGTCCGTTAGTCATTCAGATGCATTTTTTGACTCCTCCACACTGTTTAAAGAGGCAGCTATCTTGGTGTAGGTTGACCTTTGATCTGCAGATGATCTGACATAATGATAATAACTGAAACAAATTTTTTCGCACAATTTTCATATTTAAATGGCTGTACTTGGAAATAGACATTCAGTGTTTGTCCAACGCAGAAAATTGAGTTAGAATGTTTTTATTCAAGGTGTATGTAAACATATCCTCAGTTCTATATTCTGCTTTTGTGCAAAAAGTGATGACAGAACAGCTGATGGGTTTTTTTCCCCCTGTATGACTAAGTACAAGTTGTACAGCCTTTTGCACTGTAAAGCGCAAGTTAAATTTTTAACAAGCATGGTGGTAAGGCACCTCTGCAGCAGATCCCTCAGGCCACCCACGTGACGTGACAACTGTAGCATAGTTATTACCCAGGACCGCAGAAATTCATTAAATATGTAAGGAGCAAGGCAGAGAGAGAAAGTTGTGGAGGAGAAGAAGTGTGTATAAGGAAGAGAAGTTGAAGGAGAGCTGATGATGGATGTGAGGAAGTGTTTCAAGAAGATGGTCGTGCAGAAGACAACAATAGGCATTGAAAATCTGGACATCACAGGTGACCTCTCCAGCCAAGGCTGGTACCCTGATCTACATCCTAGGTGTTCCATCTCCTGCCCCACTGGTCTCTGCACAGCAAAGACGATTTATCTTGTAGTTTAAGTTCTGTGCTGATGCCTGGTCTAGACTTTGAGGATGGTTGACCATTTAAAAGCCTCACTGGCAATTTGTCATCCCTGTAGTTGTGTAGGAGAATTTTCAGGCGGCATATTGAAGCAGTTAGGTATAGGCCTGTGTTACTGAGAAATCCTGGAGGGTAGAAAAGCCAGCTCATTTCCTGGCCAGTAAAAATTCCAGAATCTTGCTGTGTGGGTGTGTTTGGTTTATGAATTTCTTTGTATTGCGTCTTTTCATGCTGGACACCTGTAGCTGGGTCGAGAGGTGTGAAACGACGGTCTGCTGGTGGCCAGTCATTGGTGGGCAGTTTGTTTGATAAAGAAGTGGTCTTTTGATAGTCTTTATGCTGTGGGTTTTTACACAGATTGCATCTCAGGAATCGTCACAGAAAAATTGTATGACCCACATACTGAACCCAACTATACCAACTTCAGCAAACCATGTAATTCTAAATTAAGCTGACATGATTTGGATTAATAAATACTCCTAGTGCACTGTATTCTATTGTACAAACCTAAAGTACTACCGGTCGGTTTCATCTTTATGCCAAATTATTTGCAAGTAGTGCAGCAGCTAAGAGAATATTTAGAGCAAAATCCTGCAAATGGTGATACAAGCATCAAATTCGGATACTACTTTTTTGAAAAACCGACTAGCCACTTGAATTTTCAGTAGGCGCCCAGGTAGGGGTAATTGAAGAATTACACAGGAGTCAAAATTAAAAATGTTCCAATAAAATTGAAAACTACGCTACATTATTTCTCTGATCATAACAATTCCAAAAAGGTATAGTTTGGACTATGTATGACTGAATGTTCAGGAGTTATGGGGTAAAAACATGTTTGGGCTAAACATGACATGTTTAGCCGCATGTTCTCCTTGAATTGCTGGCTGTCTGAGTGGTGTCCAAAAAATGAGGTGGGCTTCATAGATAATTGGCAAAGCTTCTGGGGAAAACCTGGTCTTGTTAGGAGAGACGGCATCCATCCCACTTTGGATGGAGCAGCTCTCATTTCTAGAAATCTGACCAGTTTTCTTAAATCCTCCAAACTGTGACTATCCAGGGTTGGGACCAGGAAGCAGAGTTGTAGTCTTACACACCTCTCTGCAGTGTCTCTCCCCATGCCATCCCCTCATTACCCCATCCCCGTAGAGACGGTGCCTGCTCCCAGACCACCAACAACCAGTAAAAATCTAAGCATAAAAATTCAAAAAGAAAAAATAATATAGCACCTTCAACTGCACCACAGACTAAAACAGTTAAATGTGGTCTATTAAACATTAGGTCTCTCTCTTCTAAGTCCCTGTTAGTAAATGATATAATAATTGATCAACATATTGATTTATTCTGCCTTACAGAAACCTGGTTACAGCAGGATGAATGTTAGTTTAAATGAGTCAACACCCCCGAGTCACACTAACTGCCAGAACGCTCGTAGCACGGGCCGAGGTGGAGGATTAGCAGCAATCTTCCACTCCAGCTTATTAATTAATCAAAAACCCAGACAGAGCTTTAATTAATTTGAAAGCTTGTCTCTTAGTCTTGTCCATCCAAATTGGAAGTCCCAAAAACCAGTTTTATTTGTTGTTATCTATCGTCCACCTGGTCGTTACTGTGAGTTTCTCTGTGAATTTTCGGACCTTTTGTCTGACTTAGTGCTTAGCTCAGATAAGATAATTATAGTGGGCGATTTTAACATCCACACAGATGCTGAGAATGACAGCCTCAACACTGCATTTAATCTATTGTTAGACTCGATTGGCTTTGCTCAAAATGTAAATGAGTCCACCCACCACTTTAATCATACCTTAGATCTTGTTCTGACTTATGGTATGGAAATTGAAGAGTTAACAGTATTCCCTGAAAACTCCCTTCTGTCTGATCATTTCTTAATAACATTTACATTTACTCTGATGGACTACCCAGTAGTGGGGAATAAGTTTCATTACAGTAGAAGTCTTTCAGAAAGCGCTGTAACTAGGTTTAAGGATATGATTCCTTCTTTATGTTCTCCAGTGCCATATACCAACACAGGGCAGAGTAGCTACCTAAACTCTGTGAGTGAGATATTAGTGAGAGATTAGTGAGAGATTATCTCGTCAATAGTTTTATATCCTCATTGAGGACAACTTTGGATGCTGTAGCTCCTCTGAAAAAGAGAGCCTTAAATCAGAAGTGCCTGACTCCGTGGTATAACTCACAAACTCCCAGCTTAAAGCAGATAACCCGTAAGTTGGAGAGGAAATGGCGTCTCACTAATTTAGAAGATCTTCACTTAGCCTGGAAAAAGAGTCTGTTGCTCTATAAAAAAAAAGCCCTCCGTAAAGCTAGGACATCTTACTACTCATCACTAATTGAAGAAAATAAGAACAACCCCAGGTTTCTTTTCAGCACTGTAGCCAGGCTGACAATGAGTCAGAGCTCTATTGAGCCGAGTATTCCTTTAACTTTTAACTAGTAATGACTTCATGACTTTCTTTGCTAATAAAATTTTAACTATTAGAGAAAAAATTACTCATAACCATCCCAAAGACATATCGTTCTCTTTGGCTGCTTTCAGTGATGCCGGTATTTGGTTAGACTCTTTCTCTCCGATTGTTCTGTCTGAGTTATTTCATTAGTTACTTCCTCCAAACCATCAACATGTCTATTAGACCCCATTCCTACCAGGCTGCTCAAGGAAGCCCTACCATTAATTAATGCTTCGATCTTAAATATGATCAATCTGTCTTTATTAGTTGGCTATGTACCACAGGCTTTTAAGGTGGCAGTAATTAAACCATTACTTTAAAAGCCATCACTTGACCCAGCTATCTTAGCTAATTATAGGCCAATCTCCAATCTTCCTTTTCTCTCAAAAATTCTTGAAAGGGTAGTTGTAAAACAGCTAACTGATCATCTGCAGAGGAATGGTCTATTTGAAGAGTTTCAGTCAGGGTTTAGAATTCATCATAGTACAGAAACAGCATTAGTGAAGGTTACAAATGATCTTCTTATGGCCTCAGACAGTGGACTCATCTCTGTGCTTGTTCTGTTAGACCTCAGTGCTGCTTTTGATACTGTTGACCATAAAATTTTATTACAGAGATTAGAGCATGCCATAGGTATTAAAGGCACTGCACTGTTGTGGTTTGAATCATATTTATCTAATAGATTACAATTTGTTCATGTAAATGGGGAATCTTCTTCACAGACTAAAGTTAATTATGGAGTTCCACAAGGTTCTGTGCTAGGACCAATTTTATTCACTTTATACATGCTTCCCTTAGGCAGTATTATTAGACAGCATTGCTTAAATTTTCATTGTTACGCAGATGATACTCAGCTTTATCTATCCATGAAGCCAGAGGGGACACACCAATTAGCTAAACTGCAGGATTGTCTTACAGACATAAAGACATGGATGACCTCTAATTTCCTGCTTTTAAACTCAGATAAAACTGAAGTTATTGTACTTGGCCCCACAAATCTTAGAAACATGGTGTCTAACCAGTTCCTTACTCTGGATGGCATTACCCTGACCTCTAGTAATACTGTGAGAAATCTTGGAGTCATTTTTGATCAGGATATGTCATTCAATGCGCATATTAAACAAATATGTAGGACTGCTTTTTTGCATATGCGCAATATCTCTAAAATGAGAAAGGTCTTGTCTCAGAGTGATGCTGAAAAACTAATTCATGCATTTATTTCCTCTAGGCTGGACTATTGTAATTCATTATTATCAGGTTGTCCTAAAAGTTCCCTGAAAAGCCTTCAGTTAATTCAAAATGCTGCAGCTAGAGTACTGACAGGGACTAGAAGGAGAGAGCATATCTCACCCATATTGGCCTCTCTTCATTGGCTTCCTGTTAATTCTAGAATAGAATTTAAAATTCTTCTTCTTACTTATAAGGTTTTGAATAATCAGGTCCCATCTTATCTTAGGGACCTCATAGTACCATATCACCCCAATAGAGTGCTTCGCTCTGACTGCAGGCTTACTTGTAGTTCCTAGGGTTTGTAAGAGTAGAATGGGAGGCAGAGCCTTCAGCTTTCAGGCTCCTCTCCTGTGGAACCAGCTCCCAATTCAGATCAGGGAGACAGACACCCTCTGTACTTTTAAGATTAGGCTTAAAACTTTCCTTTTTGCTAAAGCTTATAGTTAGGGCTGGATCAGGTGACCCTGAACCATCCCTTAGTTATGCTGCTATAGACTTAGACTGCTGGGGGGTTCCCATGATGCACTGAGTGTTTCTTTCTCTTTTTGCTCTGTATGCACCACTCTGCATTTAATCATTAGTGATCGATCTCTGCTCCCCTCCACAGCATGTCTTTTTCCTGGTTTTCTCCCTCAGCCCCAACCAGTCCCAGCAGAAGACTGCCCCTCCCTGAGCCTTGTTCTGCTGGAGGTTTCTTCCTGTTAAAAGGGAGTTTTTCCTTCCCACTGTCGCCAAGTGCTTGCTCACAGGGGGTCGTTTTGACAGTTGGGGTTTTTACGTAATTATTGTATGGCTTTGCCTTACAATATGAAGCGCCTTGGGGCAACTGTTTGTTGTGATTTGGCGCTATATAAATGAAATTGATTTGATTTAAAAACAGCAAAAATGAGAGTGATAATGACAAAGATCGGTTTCAGTTTGTACAGGGTTCAAAAGTTAAAGTTGCCCCAATTTTGGTGTCAAAAAATGATGCAAATTATTAGTTAACAGGGTTTTAAAAAGGAATAGTTTGGATCATGTGTCATGCTTAGTTATCATGTTACGGGGTAACATATGTCACATGTCATAGAATCCAATAGACGTTGACCTTGTTTGACCTTGACTTTGGAGACCAAACATTCAACACAATCAAAACTATTCCATTTATTATCCACTTATTCAAGAATAAGTAAGAATAGAGAGCAGATTTTGGTATTAAGTTAGTAAGACCTCATCCCGACTGGGGTTGGCAATCCACCTCAAGCCAGACAGGTTTTTCCTGACTGTGAACAGCACAAATCGGATTTAAGTTGGAGTCGCCAAGGTCTGAACACAAATGTGGCTATAGTCCACCTAGGTTGAGGATCATGACATCAAACTTGTTCAGTACCTTCGTGCGCCCACAGCATCCTCTCCAATGTCGCAGTGTTCAGTGCAGCTGCAACTGCGAGGATGATAAACAACCTTCTTTCTGTCAGGGGCCTTCTCGCCAAGACAATCCACCAGGTGCGTTCCTTTCGATATCATACACATCCGCGCGCCTACGTCCAGATCCACACGCACACATTTCCACGTCCAGATCCACACGCTCCCACTCATTTCCAGATACATCTCTTTCGGCTTGAGCCAGTTTGAGTTTGGATGCGTATGTAGGATGAGCCAGATTTGACAAACAGGTCTGAACACTATTCCGCTAGAAAGCAATCTAGATTCAATGCAGCTAAAACCGAATTGCCAACCCCTTTCTGAACAGGGCCTAAGATTCCCCAAGTGCAAAAGCATTTTAATTGGCTCCTCAATAAGCCCATCAAAAACACTGTGTGAATGAATGTGCAAACAGCAAATCTCATGAGAAACCGTTTTCTCACAGGGACTTGATTTTCCGTCGTGTGACAGAATAAAGTATCGACTCTGCTCTTTCTTCTCCTTACTTTGGCTTCCATCCTTATGACTTTATCTTTTCTTCTATTTGTTCAGATCTCCAGCAGGAAACGTGTTGCGACATCACAGACAACTTTAAACAAGGCAAACGAGTCTGACAGACTAAATCCTAAATCCAGCAACATCCTAATTTACCTTCACTGGATTAGGATTGTTTGCACAGTAAATTCCACATGCTTTATTCTAAAATACAAATGTGTGACTTCAAAGGCGTTGCGCGTGACTCCAGTGTTTGCACTGCGATAGGCATCAACCAACAAATAACCAGCATCAGCAAACAGTGGCCCTGCTGAAAATATCAACGGCGTGTAATCGTAGGAACAGTGTTATTGTCACGGCACTCTGTGGCGCACGCCACGGTCCGCTCCGTTAAAAATTAAACGCCAACGAATGCGGTGCGCAAACAGGAAGACAAAAGCCACCACACAAATAATTAATAAAGACAGATGTGGACAAGACAAACACACTGAAGGATGAGGAGGCAATGAAGGGAGCTGTAGTGGAGAGGGAAGAAGGAGAGGAAGGAAGAAAAGGAAAACACACGGAAAGGAGAGGGTGAGGTGGTTAACCGCTCTGCTCCGCTGTCTAACAGATTTAGGAAAATAAACAGAAGAAATAGAATTACATGAAATCTGTAAAAATATGGAACTCCAAGTGGTAACCAGATTATCATGCAAACACTGAGTCCTATCTTTCACCTATGGATAAAGAGCAGGAAAGGTCTTATTGGTTTCCATGCGATGTGATTCAGTAGATCAGTTGACATCCACGTTCATGTGGGCCTGTCGATCTAAGAAGTGGTCAGGTGCAAAGCTGGTGCATTGATATTGTCCATTGTCGTTATTCACCAAAAAACTGGTCTGAAGTCCATCTGGCCAACGCTGTACATTCATTCCACAAAGTCACAGTTGGTACAACTTTTCCATCAACAAAAGCACCTACATTTCTGGATTCCTTGACCCTAAATAATACACAGTGCATGTGAGCAATAAACAGAGGAGTAGCCAGAACACATCCCTGAGGAATGCCAGAATTCGCTGAGAAGTTTCAGCTGTAAGATTTATTATTTTAAAAAAATTCCTAAGGAAGTGCAGCTAATGTAGTCAAGTTAATGACGGGGCTATTGCATGCAATATTTAGCAATGTAAGCAAAAACGCAAAATAAATTGTGTAGCACCAGTGAAGGTTCAGCGACTGCACCGACTAATACAGTCCAGTCTATGCAAATTAGCTTTTAAGAACTGCAGGATTGTGGCTGAAGCAAAAAAGTGATGGAAGCCTCCAAAACTGCGAAGGTGTTGCAACATTCAATGGAGGAGAAAGGGAAAAAAATCAAAGGGAAAGAAGCAGCGGCAACATCAACAATGATGATGATGGTGATTATCAGAGCAGAACACTGCATTATTCATCCGGCTCGACGGAAAGAGAGAGCGGAGTGACAGAAGATAGAAAGCAGGTGAAGGATAAAAGGAGGAAAGTAGACAAGATGAGGAGAGAGAGAGATGGAGAGGAGGGAAACTGTGTCAGAAGGTGGACCAATGGAAAAAGATGCAGAATCTTTAGATTGGATACTTTGTTGCAAAGCAGTGGGTAGTTAGCTGGTTGCTAAAGACCGACATTCGGTACCACTTTTTGTGAGTGATTGTTTTTCCACCATGTTTAGTTGAACTAAACCACGAAACATGCTGAAAAATCTGTGTTTTCTAAGACAATGTTGTTGGCTAATATTAAGCAGTTTCACATTAAAGGCCTATCAGTGCTGTGGAAATGAAATGCTTTTATTTTGAAGCCCTATGACTGTCGAGTTTATATAAGGAATCGCCTTGGGTTCTACATGGCAACCATGCAGGAAATGGGTCCACCCTGACCTCTGTATCTGCTGCAGCCAGGTGAAACATGGGCACCCACCCACTTGGCCTTCTTCAAGCCACTGAGGTCTTCAACACTGAGGCACCTACGTGCTGGATCAATCGTAGGGAAACGCACCACATGGCCAATCTAAATCATCTAAATTGTTCCATTTTCCGGTATTACTGCATTTCTCATGCATCTCCTTAATCACTGCTGTCAACCAAACACGCTGGTTAAAAGGTTTGCATTTCCTGGCATTCACTACATGTTCGCTGACTTGGCCTAAAGTTGTGCTGTTAGTTTTATCCACGTGACTCATTCATACAAATCACTGTCATTATAAAACATGACAGTTTGTCAGATTTTAATTTACGATTTCATAACTATTTTGATCTGATTGACCCAAAGTGGTAACTATTACAGACTAATTTTATACCACGTTTTTGGAAAAATTGTTTAAATATGTACTGGGTAATCTTACAATCAAAGTGACAACCAGTGCAGTTAACCATCAAACAGATCGGATTAATAAAAAAAGCAAGTCTTTATTGTGACAACACTTAGAAACATCTGAAAAGCAGTGATGGAATTACAAGAGTTAAAAAGAGTGTTTTCCACTTATTTTAAAGCTTTGTTATCTGATCTTGATCTACGGTGTTAAGAGGGGAATGCAGCTCATTTGAAGAATGTTCCACACTATCACACCACCTCAGGCAGAACAATTAAGTTTCTCTAAAATCCATCAGTGATCCATTTAAATACATTTGGTAAATGTGTGGTAATTCCTTTTTGGAACATTTAATAATCTAACTTTGTCTTGATCTTAAAGACAAGTTATTAGTGTTACTTGTCCTGAAGGATGATGTCGCTTGCATTTTGACAGCATATTATATCCTTGGCTTGTTTTCACTCCATATATGATAATTTGCAGATGATACTTCATTCTATATTGGAGATTTGAACTGGTGACACATTCGTGGTAGTTCGAGGGTCCGCTGCTGTATTTTAGCTGCTCCTGGGACTGCACTCCTCTAGACAGACCTCAGGTATTGTTCCTGGAATGTGGTTTTGGTGGGGGGCACAGCCCTGAGATCTTCTGTTACCACTGAGATCTTCTCTTACCACTGGGAACACTGCAGCCTTTACTTTCCATATCCATTCTCGTGTTTTCTTCCTTCCATCTTGATCTGCTCATGCTCATTCTTTCTGATGTTGCTGTCACTTGGAATTGCCACATCTACCACATCTGCCCTTTTCTGCTCCTTCTCAACCACCACTATGTCTAGTTGGTTGGACACCACCTGTTGGTCTTTCTGGAACTTGAAGTCCTACAGCACTCTGTCTCTGCTGTACTCAACCACATTTGGTAGTGTTCCCAACTTGGACTTTGGCACTTCCACAAAAAAGCGTATCAATGCGAGAAGCCACACAAACCTGACTGACTGACACCGATACTGTCAAGCGGAATGGGACTTGGAGTGGAATGGAACTTTTGGCCTCAACTGTATTCTTTAAATTCCACCCCTCGCCTCCCTTCTCTCCTTACTCCTCTCCTGTGTGTGTGTTTTGTGAGTGACAGCGATCCTTGGCCTGAAGCTGAATGGAACAGGAGTAACAAGGGAGGAGGAGACGTGCAGGGGGAAGAAGAAAGACAAGAGGAGGAAGCACCAGTGCTGTAAATAAAGGATGCATGGAAGGAAGATAGATGGGGGGGGTGAAGGTAAAGAAAGGTGGGGGGGGGGGGGGATGAAGGTAAAGAAAGGTGAGACGGGGGGTCGAATACAGAAAAGGTGGAGAACGGCTTTTACTCCTGTCTGGATCAGATTGCTACCCATTTTCATGGATTGTAAATTTTTAACCTTCATTTTTACCTCCTGATTCACACACAAAAACACACATGCGTACACATTCATATGTTCACCTTTGGGAAGTGTTTCAAACGCTGCTCCAGAGTCAGCATGAAAGGGAAGACATCACAATAGGAACTAAAACGCACAACAGAATGGGAATGTAAAACCATAATTAAAGATTAGATAGAATGTGTGACTGGAGATGCTGCCAAAACCTTTCATCAGCACTGCATATTAAATCAAATCAATTTCATTTATATAGCGCCAAATCACAACAAACAGTTGCCCCAAGGCGCTTCATATTGCAAGGCAAAGCCATACAATAATTACAGTGCAGCTGCACTGAACACTGCGACATTGGAGAGGATGCTGTGGGCGCACGAAGGTACTGAGCAAGTTTGATGTCATGATCCTCAAGCTAGGTGGACTATAGCCACATTTGTGTTCAGACCTTGGCGACTCCAACTTAAATCCGATTTGTGCTGTTCACAGTCAGGAAAAACCTGTCTGGCTTGAGGTGGATTGCCAACCCCAGTCGGGATGAGGTCTTACTAACTTAATACCAAAATCTGCTCTCTATTCTTACTTATTCTTGAAATTTTCAGTATTGGTTGGATTTTGAGTTTTTGGCCATTACCACAGTCAGTTTCTGAGAGAAACTTGCATCTTTAATGCAGCAGATAACTGAAACAATCCTGCAAATGGTGATACAAGCACCAAAGTGAGCACAAATACTCCTTAGACGTTCCTCTTTTGAAAAGAAAAAAAAAAAAAAAAACACTAGCCAATCATATTGAAAACTACACTACATTATTTGTCTGATCATAATGATTCCAAAAAGGTATAGTTTGGACTATCTATGACTGAATGATCAGGAATTATGGGTAAAAACAGCAAAAATGGTGACAAAGGTCAGTTTCAGTTTGTACAGGGGTCAAAAGTTAATGTTTCTTCAGTTTTGGTAAAAAGTGATGCAAATTATTGGTTGAGCTAATAGGATTAATAAATGGAATAGTTTTGATTGTGTTGAATGTTTGGTCTCCAAAGTAAAGGTCAAACAAGGTCAACGTCTGTTGGATTCTATGACATGTGACATATGTTACCCCGTAACATGATAACTAAGCATGACACATGGTCCAAACTATTCCTTTTTAAAACCCTGTTGACTAATAATTTGCATCATTTTTTGACACCAAAATTGGGGCAACTTTAACTTTTGAACCCTGTACAAACTGAAACTGATCTTTGTCACTATCACTCTCATTTTTGCTGTTTTTAAATCAAATCAAATCAATTTCATTTATATAGCGCCAAATCACAACAAACAGTTGCCCCAAGGCGCTTTATATTGTAAGGCAAAAGCCATACAATAATTACAGAAAAACCCCAACGGTCAAAACGACCCCCTGTGAGCAAGCACTTGGCGACAGTGGGAAGGAAAAACTCCCTTTTAACAAGAAGAAACCTCCAGCAGAACCAGGCTCAGGGAGGGGCAGTCTTCTGCTGGGACTGGTTGGGGCTGAGGGAGAGAACCAGGAAAAAGACATGCTGTGGAGGGGAGCAGAGATCAATCACTAATGATTAAATGCAGAGTGGTGCATACAGAGCAAAAAGAGAAAGAAACGCTCAGTGCATCATGGGAACCCCCCAGCAGTCTAAGTCTATAGCAGCATAACTAAGGGATGGTTGAGGGTCACCTGATCCAGCCCTAACTATAAGCTTTAGCAAAAAGGAAAGTTTTAAGCCTAATCTTAAAAGTAGAGAGGGTGTCTGTCTCCCTGATCTGAATTGGGAGCTGGTTCCACAGGAGAGGAGCCTGAAAGCTGAAGGCTCTGCCTCCCATTCTACTCTTACAAACCCTAGGAACTACAAGTAAGCCTGCAGTCTGAGAGCGAAGCACTCTATTGGGGTGATATGGTACTATGAGGTCCCTAAGATAAGATGGGACCTGATTATTCAAAACCTTATAAGTAAGAAGAATTTTAAATTCTATTCTAGAATTAACAGGAAGCCAATGAAGAGAGGCCAATATGGGTGAGATATGCTCTCTCCTTCTAGTCCCCGTCAGTACTCTAGCTGCAGCATTTTGAATTAACTGAAGGCTTTTCAGGGAACTTTTAGGACAACCTGATAATAATGAATTACAATAGTCCAGCCTAGAGGAAATAAATGCATGAATTAGTTTTTCAGCATCACTCTGAGACAAGACCTTTCTAATTTTAGAGATATTGCGCATATGCAAAAAAGCAGTCCTACATATTTGTTTAATATGCGCATTGAATGACATATCCTGATCAAAAATGACTCCAAGATTTCTCACAGTATTACTAGAGGTCAGGGTAATGCCATCCAGAGTAAGGATCTGGTTAGACATCATGTTTCTAAGATTTGTGGGGCCAAGTACAATAACTTCAGTTTTATCTGAGTTTAAAAGCAGGAAATTAGAGGTCATCCATGTCTTTATGTCTGTAAGACAATCCTGCAGTTTAGCTAATTGGTGTGTGTCCTCTGGATTCATGGATAGATAAAGCTGGGTATCATCTGCGTAACAATGAAAATTTAAGCAATACCGTCTAATAATACTGCCTAAGGGAAACATGTATAAAGTGAATAAAATTGGTCCTAGCACAGAACCTTGTGGAACTCCATAATTAACCTTAGTCTGTGAAGAAGACTCCCCATTTACATGAACAAATTGTAATCTATTAGATAAATATGATTCAAACCACCGCAGCGCAGTGCCTTTAATACCTATGGCATGCTCTAATCTCTGTAATAAAATTTTATGGTCAACAGTATCAAAAGCAGCATTAAGTATTAGTGATGTCTAACACAAAACGCAACTTTGAATTGCTTTGAAATGTTTTGAATCCTTCAAAAAAGGAGTGGGCATGAAAAGGAAGGCATCATGCGCTATGCTGCCATCTGCTGGATATTAGCACTCGCTGGACGGTTCGGGAATATGCATCTGAAGGAAATTTTTTTTAAACTGCACAACATCTGGAGACAGACTCTGAAACAAACGCTTCAGAGCATTTATTTATTATCTACTAACCTGAAGCTGGTCACAGACAAACATTACCACTTGTTAATGTGAGTGGTAAAGACACACACACACACACACTTTGTGTTGTGGAAATTTTCCCAGCAAGACATTTATGACTTCTCCCTTGGGGCCTTTCAGTTCTTTGGCTCAGTTATTTGCCCAGTCTCGTATTTACACTCCTCCAGCACACACACACACACACACACACACACACACACACACACACACACACACACACACACACACACACACACACACACACACACACACACACACACTGTCTTTGTTCTTCACATACACACACGCCCGTACATTATAACATGGCATTTACAAGTAATCGCACAAAAACACAGAATCACAAACACTGTTACAATATAGCAGCTTTACTCTTTAAGTATCAAATAATCATGCAGTTATATAAATAAACAAAAAGGCATGCAAATTTTTTTTTGAGATCAGATTTTTTTTTTTTTTTTTAATTCAGGCTTCGTGATGTTAAAATTTGTAAATATTTTCCCCCTTAAACTCAGTGACAAACAAACCTGCAACATGATATAAATTAAATTAAAATGTCAAAAATTGAATAAAGGAATGCATAAGTATGGACACCACTTTAGAACACAAATCAAGTAGTTAGTAACTGAGTGATAATGCATTAAAAAGAGAGGAGACTGGTGAGGGAAGCCATCAAGAGACTCATGACATCATCACAAGGCCTCGGTGGAGTGGAACAGTCGTGAGTATCATAAGTGCACATCGACCACACGGACATACCATCTTTTCCAGAGAATGAGTCGAGGGTTTTTTAGTAGTTTGGGAGGATGTGACTTACATACCAAAGTTTGTTATTAATAATAGTAATTACAGTGATTATTTCTATAGACGTTTCCCAAGAATCAAAGCACTAAACAAAATAAACTCCAGTAATCAAAAATACACTACAACAATGCACAAAAATACCAATTTAAATAGCTCATAACAGAAAAAGGTACGACTTATAAATGGTAAATGGACTGCATTTATATAGCGCTTTTCCATCTGCATCAGATGCTCAAAGCGCTTTACAATTATGCCTCACATTCACCCTGATGTCAGGGTGCTGCCATACAAGGCGCTCACTACACACCGGGAGCAATAGGGGATTAAAGACCTTGCCCAAGGGCCCTTAGTGATTTTCCAGTCAGGCGGGGATTTGAACCCAGGATCTTCTGGTCTCAAGCCCATCACCTCCCCCTTATAGTCCTGTGTGACTTACAGTCTGGAAAATACAGTACATGTGCGTGCTCTGTTAAACTGGGGGGAGTTCTGTGGATAAATCTGCAGGCTAATGATGGTATAAATTTGTTAGGAACCACCATATCACAGGGGCATTGAATAGAGGGAAGTTGACATACACCCTGGGAACTTCACGTGGAGAAGATGTTGCTACATGATTGGTGCTATATTTGCTTCCTCATAATAGAAACATAATCCACAGGAGTACTGAATAGAGGCCGTTTACACCATGGGTACCTCATGTCGTGTGGAGAAGATATGCAACATGACTATTGCTATGATATCTGCATACATTTGCATACTAATAATGGCATATAGTCCTTGACCAGTATGTCACAGCAGTATTGAATAGAGGAAGTTTACACCATGGGTACCTCATGTAGAGAAGATGTTGCAACATGACTGTTGCTATCATATTTGCAGACTAATGAAGACAGGATTATGTTTTAGGAACCACAGTATCATAGGACTATTGTATACAAGGAAGTTGATTTACATCAGGAGTACCTCATGTGGAGAAGATGTGGCAAAATTACTGTTGCTATGCTCAAGGATCAAAGATCAAGGACGTTGTTAGGAAAAAAATAACTATAAACTCAACACAAACAACAAATGAGACAACAGAGGAAACAGGTTTCAGTTTCTAAGATCTTTTATTTAAAGTAGACTTGCATTGAAATAAATGTGGTCAGATCTCAGAAAGAAATAGTTGATATGTATTTATAAGACCCTTATGAATGCAGTAAAGTAAATCTGTAAGCCCAAATTTGTAATTCAGCGGAGAAATCTTCATTTAAAAATGACAAATTTGCAGCTAAAATTTAGCCCTCTGCGGAAACAGTTTGTACATCCGGGTCATTTCCATGACGTCGGGGAGAAGACGGAGCGCTCCCGCCTTCAGTCCGATCCCGCATTGAAATTGATTTTATCTGTTAGTAATGTTACTGTTATACACATCCTGGTTTCAACATCCAAAAGTAAGCTGCAATGAATGCAAGATACAGCTCTGCATGCTCAGATCAGCGGTGACATCTACAGCGGGCGACGTTCTTCTCCGATGCACTTACAGAAATAATTTTCTAGCAACAATAAAAGAAATGTGTACTCACCAAACGTACTGCAAAACAATACGAAGTTTTAAAAAAAGTCAATCCTTCTGTATAAGACAATAAAAAGGTGCTTTTGTAAGAGATGCAAACTGACGTAAATCCACAAATTACAGTTGGCGCGTGCAATGCATGCTGGGATAAGGTCTTCTCTCTGACGTCTCGGCAGCGTCCAGGATGTGCTGACAGTTTTGCGGAGGGCTAAATTTTAGCTGTAAATTTGTCATTTTTAAACTAAGATTTCGCTGTTGAATGACAGATCTGGACTTGCAGATTTACTTTACTACATTCAGAAGGATCTTATGTGTAAATATAAGTCATTTTTTGGTCCAAAGATCTGACTGCATTTATTTCAATGCAGGTCTACTTTAAAGCTTTAAAGGTAGATGTCATACAGAGTGTAGGTCTGAAGACAAATACAGGTACATTCAGTTTTAATGCCACTTACATACAGTCGCAAGGTGTTCCAAAGCCCGTTCAGTGAAATCATTTGATAATATAAGACGGTCAGTCTCAAAGTCTGTTCCCGGTCGATCGATCGTTCATCATACATTGATGAAATAATGTCTCATTTCATCACATAACATAAGACAATCGGTCTCATAGACCATTTCTGCTGCTTCCTTCATCATGCACTGATTAACAAATGTCTCGCCTCATCAGTCTTATCTATACTCTACTTCCCTCATCCATGGCATTGTTCTGCAATACAGCCTTTAACACATAACATGTCAATACACTGAGTGTTAATGCTATCACAGCAAACTTGTACAGCAGTAATAAAATGGAAATCTATTAGTCACAATCAATTATTAAGACAAATTATAATGGTAAATATAAATGATAGAGCATTAACAACGTTAACTTTTATAACAGACATGCTAAGAACGGGAGTCAGTCGAGCTGGACCTTGGAGTCCTCGCTTTGGAGGTTTTCTAGACCCTTCTGCAAGCTCGGACCATACTGGAAGGACCGCATATTTCATATTTCTTCGGAATACCTTGCAACCGATGATGGGAGCAGGAAGACATGGTGAGGGGGAGCGATGTCTGGAGCTCTTTTCTCAATGTGCTGCAACTGCCACTGGGATAAGAGGCAGAAAATGGACTGAAATGGAGGATGTGCTTGGTCTCAGTTACCATCATTCTGTTCTTTACTCATTTGCATTCTCTCTGTGTCGTGAGGGGGAAGTCCAACAGCATGCAACACTAACCTGGAGACCACGACACAACACAAAAAACCAGGACGGCACAGAAGGCAGGGAAGGTGAGGGAGAGGTGAGGATGTCAGTGAAGGAGGGATGGGGAGGGAAAGTCAGGGAGCAGGTAGAGGTAAAGAAGAGGAGGAGGGGGTAATTCAAGGCCACAGGTTTAGTTTCCCTTCTGTGGCAGCCAGACGGCAGGAGACCTGCTGCGTTAGATTATTCTGCCAGATAAAAGGTTTTTTCTTTTTCTTTCTCTTTTTTTTTTTTCTTTTTTTTGGTGAGTGTGTAAGAGTGTACAAGAGCACAACAGAGTTGCGGGGTTAGATTGCTCGGCCCGATAAGGCTGCAGTTCCCATATGGGAGTAGAAGGTAACACTAGAATAAGTGGTCCTCGTGGAATAAATAGACTTCTCTTCAGTGAAAAAGGAATGGGAATTGGAAAGGCAGCGGGAGCGTTTAAAGACTCGAGACAAGCTGCTGAGTGAGATCCAGTGTGTACAAAAAAGTATATTACAACAACTTCCCTGCACTTAAAAATGTGACGAAGATAAATTGCATCATCATCAGCGCAAAGTAGGGCGTTGGAGTTTACGGAAGACTAAATCACAACCTGGGTCGTAAGATGGAAACATAGTTAAGTTATATGGCAGGATGTGCACACAGAATGTCAGTGTCACACACGTGCGTGTGTGTAGACTGACGTAGACTGACGGAACAGTCTGTCTTCTGTCTTCACACCTTTTTCGTATTTGTCCGTCCAGATTTGGCACAATGGGAAAACTTTGGAAATCGTGCTCACTAATTAATGTTCATATATTTGTGACATTTTTCTTTTGTTGTTCACATTCAAAGTTAGCTTTTGTGTACTGCTTCCAATAAACACAAGCTCTTTGTATACAAACACTGTTGACGTTCACATGGACAATAATCTTGATGTAGAGACACCTGTGCATGGGTGTGTTTAATGTGGGAACGGTGTTGTACGCCGACAAAACACACAAACCTTGACAGATCCTTAGGCTGGTCTGACGCTGGGAATCCCAGACGATCCGGGTCTGAGGACCTGCTACAGCCTTCAATCACCTTCACAGCCATTGGGTTACAAGATATCACCTCCTCTGCCTGATCTACCGTTGAGGACTTCTTGTTTCACAAGAGCCCCATGTTCAGGTTTCCTGTTGGGCCTTCATTATTACCGTAGCAGCCACACAAGGTCCCCACCTTATTTCATCCCCTACTTCATCTGTTACCCAGGTGTCACGATGTGGATGAGGGGTTGGATTGCACTGCGCAATTCCAGAAGTTTGTTTCGTGTAATGCACCAGTAGCTTTCTACGGGACTGAACAAACAGGGGATCAGATGGTATTTCAGATAAGTTTGTGTGGGAAATGGTTGAGTGGCCCAAATAATTTGTGGTACGTTCAGTTGTTTCAGCTTTGAACTTTCAAAAGTAATTGTAGGAGCTTGTAATTTTGGCTTGGACTGCGCAGTGGCAACTCAGTGGAACAGAATTATTGTTCATACTGTATCTGTTATCTGATGCATTTACAGACCAGATGTTGGAAGAATTATGTAGGTGTGTCACTGTAATCCAGGGTTTTTTTTTAAGTCTAATATTTAAGAACAAAGTCTTGGCTGAACATAAAAATGTTTGCTCAGGTGTGTTTTGAATAAACCTCTGTTCACTTCCTGAATCAAAGCTGACAATGGCGCATGCGGAACCCTCTGCATTTTACATTTCAGTGATTCTTCCCCCCCAAAAAGACAAGTTGTGGTAAATTTTACACCTATGTTTACACATGTCAGATACATAAATGGATGTCAGTATTGCTTCTGTCAGTCTGCATCAGCCAGTAATGCTTTTCTTTTCCTCACCTACAGTCTTGTTCAGGAGCCTGACAACGAGAACCAAACCACAACATGTGATCCAGTAACTGTAGTTTCATTTTCTCTCTGGGTAAGTGTTGGCAGAAGTTTATGTTCTTACGTAATTCTGGGCCAAAGTGATAAAATACACCCTTGAGGACATTACACTTGAAAAAAAAATACTCAGTCACCCTACTTAAAAGAAAAATAATCTAGTAGCACAGTATTCCTTGACCTTAGGGCCAGAAGTGAAAAATAACCTGACCCACTGATCTACAAGCAGTTACCAGAATTACTGATATGTTTGGTGTGATGAGGACAATAATTTCAACCACCTGTCCACCAGTCTGTGTGTGTAGCGCTGTGTTCTTCTTCTGTCCAACCAGATAGTTTGAGATATTCAGAATGCACTAACTGTTTGAACTGGAAAAGGCTGTTTATTCAATACTGTTTATTAATGAACAAATTCATTTAATGCGGGCACAATATTTCAAAATGTTGCTCCTTAAGGGTCCTTTTCAGGTAAGACATTCAGTGAAAGATGACGGAAATAAAGGATTAGAAATAGCAGCAAAAACAGTAAAAGCACATACTATACAGAACACACTCGACTTATCAGGAAACGTGATGGTGCTTCGTCATGTAATTACTCATATTTAAATATAACATTCTTTATGTGCTCAGGACATCACGGAATGTAAATTATCATCATGAAAAGTGGCACATTTTCGTGGCAGTATTGCGAAATGTGAGGTGATGTGGTGGGGGGGGGGGGTCTGTGGGGCTTGTGGTTATGGTTAGGGAAAGAGGTAGGGTTAGAAATAGTAATTAGATCAGCTACCTAGCTGTTCTAATTAAACCCTACGTACCGTCCCAGGCTTTGCATTCGCAGGATGCAGGATTACTTTGTGTCCCTAGGGTGAATAAAAAGTCTGCAGGTCAGAGAGCTTTCTGTTATCGTCCCCCTGTTCTATGGAATCATCTCCCTGTGTCAATAAGCAGTCAGATTTTGTGGAGACTTTCAAGTCTAGACTCAAGACACACTTGTTTTCTCGTTCTTATGGCTAGCATATTGTGTTACTATGTTTTTTTCTTAGTTTTTTAACTCTTTTATTGTGCTTTTTAATCTTAAATGTGCTTTTTAATCTTTCAATTTTTAAAAAAAAATTTTTAATTTTAATTTTAATCTTGTTTTTTAATTGTTTTGTGTGAAGCGCCTTGAGGAGACACTGTTGTGAATTGACACTATATGAAATGAATAAATTGAATTGGGAAAAAAAAAACATTTCACAAAATGTGACTCATTTTGTGACGGAAGCATGAAAAAAAGTGTGAATTAGAAAACAATGCCAATGACTGCCACAGTGGTCAACATGATTTTTCTTGCATGGAGTTTTTCAATGGATTTTGGGTAATTTGGGAGCGTTGAATCTGGTGTTAGCTTTTGACAATCGCATCATGTTTTTGAGATATGAAAACCTATTCGTCATATCAGTCAGTGAAGCAAAAGCTGCAGTCTTGCACACCTCTTCAGTGCCATAAATGATATTATGGTTTTTGTTCACATTTCGTAAACCTGGTTTAACAACTTGCTATTGAAGCTGCTTTTGTGCATGATTAGTGGCGTCAAACTTGAGTGAATGAGCAACGTTTGCGTAATCCATAAATACGGAACATACAGATTGCAAAAAAAAGTAATGAGAGAGAAAATCTGAGCTCTGATTCAGATCTAGCACCCCAAAATGACCTTAAATCAGTTCTCAAAGTCCATGCAAGAAAATTTGTTGTTGTTGTTGACCAGTGTATTTGTAGCTTGAAGTTGTCATCAAGAAAACTAGAACACGGGGAAGAAACCCCTGGAAATATGCAAAAAACAAAACAAAACAAAAACACTAAACAAAACAAAAACCCTGCGAATATGGAATAGTAACCTGCAAATATTGAATGAAACTCACGAGTAACTAAGGAAAACATGAAATAGAAATTTGACAAATTAATGAACCCATTAATAAAACATAGAAAATCTAAGAATATGGAAAGAAAACCTGAGAATATGCATGAAACACAAGAATATGGGATGAACATGAAAAATATTTGAATGTCACTTTGAAAAGTTTCAAACAATAGTTGAAAAGAGTACTTAGCAAAATGGTAGTACCATAGTTCTTGTGCTAAAGTAATTACTTTGTGCAGGAATGAAAGAATTACAGAACACCAGGCATGCCCTCCATTACGCAGATAATCAAATACATGCCTGTTTGAGGCCTGGCCGCCACAGTGGCTCCAGTGTGGATCTGGACTCGGTTAATGTCTTTTTAAGATTTGATCTCAAATAATTTTGTCCTTTGAATAATTTCGTAATTGTTTATACAACCCCTGGCAAAATTATGGAATCACCCGGCCTCAGAGGATGTTCATTCAGTTGTTTAATTTTGTAGAAAAAAAGCAGATCACAGACATGACACAAAACTAAAGTCATTTCAAATGGCAACTTTCTGGCTTTAAGAAACACTATAAGAATTAAGAAAAAAGATTGTGACAGTCAGTAACGGTTACTTTTTTAGACCAAGCAGAGGGAAAAAATATAGAATCACTCAATTCTGAGGAATAAATTATGGAATCACCCTGTAAATTTTCATTCCCCAAACTAACACTGCATCAAATCAGATCTGCTCGTTCGACATTGACCCTATGCCATGACATTGACCCTATGTTCTTTTTGCAAGGAATGTTTCACAGTTTTTGCTCTATGGCAAGATGCATTATCATCTTGAAAAATGATTTAATCATCCCCAAACATCCTTTCAATTGTCCAAAATATCAACGTAAACTTGTGCATTTATTGATGATGTAATGACAGCCATCTCCCCAGTGCCTTTACCTGACATGCAGCCCCATATCATCAATGACTGTGGAAATTTACATGTTCTCTTCAGGCAGTCATCTTTATAAATCTCATTGGAACGGCACCAAACAAAAGCTCCAGCATCATCACCTTGCCCAATGCAGATTCGAGATTCATCACTGAATATGACTTTCATCCAGTCATCCACAGTCCACGATTGCTTTTCCTTAGCCCATTGTAACCTGTTTTTTTTCTGTTTAGGTGTTAATGATGGCTTCTGTTTAGCTTTTCTGTATGTAAATCCCATTTCCTTTAGGCGTTTTCTTACAGTTCGGTCACAGACGTTGACTCCAGTTTCCTCCCATTCGTTCCTCATTTGTTTTGTTGTGCATTTTCGATTTTTGAGACATATTGCTTTAAGTTTCTGTCTTGATGCTTGATGTCTTCCTTGGTCTACCAGTATGTTTGCCTTTAACAACCTTCCCATGTTGTTTGTATTTGGTCCAGAGTTAGACACAGCTGACTGTGAACAACCAACATCTTTTGCAACATTGCATGATGATTTACTCTCTTTTAAGAGTTTGATAATCCTCTCCTTTGTTTCAATTGACATCTCTCATGTTGGAGCCATGATTCATGTCAGTCCACTTGGTGCAACAGCTCTCCAAGGTGTGATCACTCCTTTTTAGATGCAGACTAACGAGCAGATCTGATTTGATGCACGTGTTAGTTTTGGGGATGAAAATTTCCAGGGTGATTCCATAATTTTTTCCTCAGAATTGAGTGATTCCATATTTTTTTCCTCTGCTTGGTCTAAAAAAGTAACCGTTACTGACTGCCACAATCTTTTTTTCTTGATTTCTTATAGTGTTTCTTAAAGCCAGAAAGTTGCCATTTGAAATGACTTTAGTTTTGTGTCATGTCTGTGATCGGCTTTTTTCTACAAAATTAAACAACTGAATGAACATCCTCCGAGGCCGGTGATTCCATAATTTTTGCCAGGTGTTGTATTTCATAAACTATGAAATAAAACTACTACAGGCTTATAATGGCACAGAGCTGTAAAACCATATCCTCCATATCCAAGAATTCAAGGGCAGCATCAGCAATTACGTTCACCATAAACACCATAAACAGAGCAGCATGCTATGGCGCAAACACACTGATTGATTAACAGGCCACAGACTGCCTGCTGAGCGCTGGAGAACATACAATGGACAGGAAAAGGGTGTTGTCTGCAATGAGCTGCAAGTACGTGGGAGTGTCGAGTGGCAGGATCATTAAATGCAGACAGGAAGGGTGTAATGCCTAAGGATAAAATATGATGTGAACATTACAAGCCCAGGTGTCTAAGGTTAGACCTGGAAGAATTTATGAAAATTCACCAACGTGACAATCTGTTTATTTAATACGACGAAGCACATGTTAAATAGTTGATATGAACAACATAGGTAGATCAGTGGAAGTGATGGAACTGCAAGGTTTTGACAAAGTCCTTCTATAACTCTATAGTACAAAATAGTGGAAAGCTCATATTTAAACCATGGGTACCTCCTACAGAATAGATGTCTGGAACTCTCATGTTATGCTGTGATATTTGCATAATGTTTCATACTAATGAGGAGAGCTTCATTGTGCATGTTCCTCATGTGGAGCAAACACTACAAATGAAATGCTACAATATTTCCATTTATGTAACATCTAAATAGATCCTCTCTATTTGACTGGTGGGTTGTATGTCACATAGCATTGATTATTGCCCCACTGCTTGGAAAAAAAAACAAAACGCCATTGTGTGATTTATGTCAGTTTTCATTGCAGTTTGGGTTCCATTTAGCTTGCAGTTTGGTTCCATAGATTTCGTTCCGCTGAATGACTCTACTGTCTTTTCGTAAAAATGCATCCATGATATGAGAAAGCTGCCTGCAGCACACAGACTTTGTCTTAATAATCTATTTAGGTGTCATATAAAACAAATAGTGAATGTTTCCATTTTTGCAATGGAAAGAATATTTTCATACATTGAAAGATGAAATGTTCGATTGTATGAAAATATTCTTTCCATTGCACATGTAAACATTTGCAGGGGATCTATACCTCATCTGTGCTTCAGTTGCACCATGGGTACCTCAAGTGCAATACATGTTGTAGCATGACTGTTGCTGTAATATTTGCATGCTAATGACTGGAGCTTAAATTTGAATTCCAGCTGTATCTCACCAAATTTCCAAAGAAAAATCCCACCAAACAGACTTTTGGTAGATGGAGTGGGTTGAAATCATAGGTGTAGTTTTAATTATTAACCTGCCAAAGTATGTTAAACAATGTCGTCAGTGTCACAGTGACAGCGAAATAATTCTGTGTATGTGATGTATGTGAGCACCCATACAGCACCTGTCACTTTGTGCTTTATCATCCATGTCACCTTAGGGTGACTGAAGCTGGCCATCTGGGGTTTGCAGCGGGTGTGGCCAGGTGTGGGCGTTGCCCTGAGGGCAGTGGGGGAGATTACATGCTGTCATTGTGTTTAGAGGCTTTGAAGATGTTGGTGCCATTAAAAGGCAGTTAACCAAAATGAAGCAACCGATTTTTTGGGCAAAAACTGCAAAAACAAGCATCAGACCTGGCTGTGACGAATGGGGTCAGAGGTCACAGTATGTTGTTCTGACTTGCAGCTACAGGGTCACATGGAGCTGTAAAGAATGCGTTGAGGTTTTTTAGTAAACAACTGACTTGTGCCACTGTTGAAATGATGTTCAGTCTGATCAGGTCCAGGTAGGGAATCTTGGATCTTGCTCCCATGTGTTTCATACCACATGGGTATAAGCAGACTCAGTATCAGCTCTGATTATCCTGTAATAATATTGTAGTTTGACTGTGTATTTTAAGAAATAATTAAAATAAGGTAAAAATCACGTGATCAAATTGTGTAACTGTATACATATAATCTATAAAGCCCACATTAATAAAAAATACAACTTTTAAATATTAATTAATTACTAATTTGTTTAGCTATTACAACTATCACAATACAGATAAACAAAATAGAATTAAAATAAATTAGCAAGATATTTTTGTATGTAAAACTAAATAAAATATGTGCATATGCAACAACTGTTGTAGACACGTAGCACCAGAAAGTTTTCATGATAGTATCGTGGCCACATAGCGGACTTTAAAGTTTATACCCTTATTGTTGCAAATAATGAGCGATAAAAGTAAATAAAATATGTGCATATGCAACAACTGTTGTAGACACGTAGCACCAGAAAGTTTTCACGATAGTATCGTGGCCACATAGCGGACTTTAAAGTTTATACCCTTATTGTTGCAAATACTGAGCGATATCAAGTAAATAAAATATGTGCATATGCAACAACTGTTGTAGACACGTAGCACCAGAAAGTTTTCACAATAGTATCGTGGCCACATAGTGGACCTTAAAGTTTATACCCTTATTGTTGCAAATAATGAGCGATAAAAGTAAATAAAATATGTGCATATGCAACAACTGTTGTAGACACGTAGCACCAGAAAGTTTTCACGATAGTATCGTGGCCACATAGCGGACTTTAAAGTTTATACCCTTATTGTTGCAAATAATGAGCGATTAAAAGTAAATAAAATATGTGCATATGCAACAACTGTTGTACACACGTAGCACCAGAAAGTTTTCACAATAGTATCGTGGCCACATAGCGGACCTTAAAGTTTATACCCTTATTGTTGCAAATAATGAGCGATAAAGTAAATAACCTATGTGCATATGCAACACTGTTGTACACACGTAGCACAGAAAGTTTTCACAATAGTATCGTGGCCACATAGCGGACCTTAAAGTTTATACCCTTATTGTTGCAAATAATGAGCGATATCAAGTAAATAAAATATGTGCATATGCAACAACTGTTGTCGACACGTCAGCACCAGAAAGTTTTCACAATAGTAATCGTGGGCCACATAGCGGACTTAAGTTTAACCCTTATTGTTGCAAATAATGATCGCTATAAAAGTAAATAAAATAGTGCATATGCAACACTGTTGTAGACAGTTAGCACCAGAAAGTTTTCACGATAGTATCGGGCCACATAGCGGACTTTACAGTTTATACCCTTATTGTTGCAAATAATGAGCGATAAAAGTAAATAAATATGTGCATATGCAACAACTGTTGTAGACACGTAGCACCAGAAAGTTTTCACGATAGTATCGTGGCCACATAGCGGACTTTAAAATTTATACCCTTATTGTTGCAAATAATGAGCGATAAAAGTAAATAAAATATGTGCATATGCAACAACTGTTGTAGACACGTAGCACCAGAAAGTTTTCACGATAGTATCGTGGCCACATAGCGGACTTTAAAGTTTATACCCTTATTGTTGCAAATAATGAGCGATAAAAGTAAATAAAATATGTGCATATGCAACAACTGTTGTAGACACGTAGCACCAGAAAGTTTTCACGATAGTATCGTGGCCACATAGCGGACTTTAAAGTTTATACCCTTATTGTTGCAAATAATGAGCGATAAAAGTAAATAAAATATGTGCATATGCAACAACTGTTGTAGACACATAGCACCAGAAAGTTTTCACGATAGTATCGTGGCCACATAGCGGACTTTAAAGTTTATACCCTTATTGTTGCAAATAATGAGCGATAAAAGTAAATAAAATATGTGCATATGCAACAACTGTTGTAGACATGTAGCACCAGAAAGTTTTCACAGTAGTATCGTGGCCACATAGTGGACCTTAAAGTTTATACCCTTATTGTTGCAAATAATGAGCGATAAAAGTAAATAAAATATGTGCATATGCAACAACTGTTGTAGACATGTAGCACCAGAAAGTTTTCACAGTAGTATCGTGGCCACATAGTGGACCTTAAAGTTTATACCCTTATTGTTGCAAATAATGAGCGATATCAAGTAAACACTGATATCAAGTAAACACTTATGAATGATTAAATTAAACATACAAAGTGCCACAATAACACTTTTGAACGCGCCATTTATTTTTAAATTGAAAAAGATGAACCTTGCTTCTGTTACTTATAGATACTTGAAGTGATGCCAAACACTTATAAAATAAAAAAGTGACTCGAAACTGTGTCTGCCACCACCTAGTGGCAGATAGCAGGAGTGTGGGTGAAAATTTAAAATAGATTTATTTTATATGTTTGTATGCTATGTGTCTGTCAATCCTCATGTCCATGTAGCTTTTATTAGCTAACTCTTAGCACACACGGCCACATAATTTTGACTTTACACAGCGACTGATTTGCTTCCAAAACAAATTAAAAAAAAATCCAAACCAGCTTCTCTCATCACATCTTGCGCCACATGATTGACAGATTGGGATTCATACCGCCGCTAATTGGTGTCAAAGTTGCCATAACAGCGGTTGAGCTAAGCCTGGCAGCAATTGTGAACATTTCCAGACAACAGCGTAAAGTGATACAACTGAGAGAAGCTTCTGCCGGGTGAACATCAACATCTAGGAGAAACAGAATGAACAAGCTTTCATTGGTAGCTTCACTTTCCACTTCTTTGTTCTTACAAAAAATACGGCGGTATTTTTTTACCTGCTGGAGGATCCAAAGAAGCATGACGTTTCCTCTTGAGGCAAAGTAAAGGGTAAAGGACTGAGGCCCACACCCGGATTAGGTTATTGCAGAGATCATGTTGGTCTGTTCAGGATGTTTGGAGTTTAACGTTTCTGCAAACAGATTGATTGACTAATCAATCAATAATGTTGTGCCAGAAAAAGCTTCACGTTGTAACTAAGAACTCGTTGTGATGTCATTGCTTGCTAAATTGCCAGAATATCATTACGGACCGCCGGTATGCAAGGACTCGCTGTTTCGGCAGCCAACTTGAGTCAGCATGAGTTCCCGCCACATTTAATCCCTATTGGCTCCACTTGTTTTTTTTTTTTAAACAGTTATGACCTTGAGATTGACTTTTCAAGGTGGCCCAAGGTGGATGGTCATGTGGCTAAGAGAAGGTTGACCTGACGATCTAAGATCAGACAGGCTAATTTGCATTTCAAATGATAGTTGTTTTCATTTGGATGTCACATGTAGTCCAAACTTCGTGGACAACTTATAACTCATCATTACGCATCTTGTTTCCTTCCTGGGCAATTCGAATTACAATGACAGCAAAATCTGGTCTTATTCTAATTTACCAAGACAAATGTACCCTGATTGGAATTCCGTTACTGCCTTCACCATCGAAAGTGACGCAAGACAGACTTGCGTTATTCTAGCAAAACACACAAATTAGCCAAATTAGTACACATCCAGGTCTGTGGGTTCAGGTTTCACTAACTTTGGTTGTTCTGTTGTGCAAAGTCCTTATTTGGACTCATTAACCCTTTAAAGCCACACTAGACTCAAACAGGAATAGTGCAGAAATTTGCTTAATACAGAAGAGTCTCTAAATTCGGTTAGCTTTTCCTTGAATTTATAAATTGTTTCTACATACTGACATTCTAAATTAAAAGTTTGCTAAATGTCCAGTTTCCAAAATAAACACATTCACACAAAAGAGACTTGCTTGACCCGAGAGGAGAATTTCAGTTGCTAACAGCCCAAAGAATTGTGTAAAATGTATAACTTTCAATTAATGAATATTTTAAGGCCCTGTATATCATAAAGCATAATGCAATTTGCATTGTCACCACTAGATGGCACTAGATCCTACACATTGTAGCTTTAAGCAAATATGTGAGGCTAACCATTTTAATTGACATTTTCATAATACAAGACAAAGCTACATACAGGTACAAATAGTCACCTGAACCTGATAATAGGACCCTGAAATGTTTATACCTTATTTTTAATTTTTGCCTTAATAAGTAGAAATTTTGAGTTTATGCACAAGTGCTGTTCTTGCTCACCAGATTCTTTCTTCTTTCTGCAAGTCACCTCAAAAAGGTTTGAAGAATAACTTTTCGTCGTCCGTCGCTGATGTGCTGAATTTTTTTTTTTTTAACTATTTCTGATAACGCTTTATAACAAGAAAAATTGTGGTTTTTGAGGGTTATTTAGAAAATTTGAAAGCAGCCCATTTAAGGTCTAGTGTTTGCAGGTGAGTATTCAATATCCCAAAGGCCTTGTTTGTAACATACATCATCTTGATGCAACCTGGACACATAATCAGTGATGTTACGGGGGGTCATGGTGTGTTTCGGGTCTTTCAAGCATCATACTTTCTCACCCAGGCGACCCAGCTGGGGTTGATCAGGCCCCAGTGTAATGGAGGCCAGCAGGTGTCGCTGTGCATATCTAGTTAGTAAACCTCACTCCCAACAGCTCAAAAGATTCTCTGGGCACAAGGCCAGAGCCCTGGGTTTTGGCCCGAGGGGAGCAAATGGGTGGAGTCATAACAACACAATGCACAGTGCAGCTGTTACAGTGGTGCCGTGACCTGGATGGGAGTGAGATTGGGGGGGTGTAACGGAGGCCAGTAGGTGTTGCTGTGCAGATGTAGTTAGTAAACCTCACTCCCAACAGCTCAAAAGGATTCTCTGGTCACAAGGCCAGAGCCCTGGGTTTTGGCCTTCTGGCTAGACAGTCCGACTTCCATGCAGAGGATCGTGAGTTTGTGTCCCGAGGGGAGCGAATGGGTGGAGTCATAACAACACAACACAGAGTGCAGCCGCTACACCAGCTTGTCCAGGTAGCGCTACCTTACCCACGGTTCACCTCGCCTAATCCACAGCCACCTTGAGGAGACTTCTGCTGCCTCAGTGACCTCCTTGATGGCCCTTCACTTCCTGGCCCCTGTGATGCCAAGGATGTTGTAGGCCCTAGAGACTGGCCAGCAAACCCTCTGCGTCCCACATCACTGGGTTTACACCACACTCGTCACCCGTTGTTCCAGAAGTCCTCCACTAGCTCAGCGCATCTTGCCCTCTTCCTGTCATTGGCCTCCTCAATACTGTTCTCCCGGGGTAGCACGTCGGGCCACAGTGTTGTATGGGTCTGAAGGCCCATGAGGCTGGATGTGGAGACAGTGTAATCCCCGACGAGAAGCCCCTGAGCAGCGGAGGATGGTGCAGGCAGACACCTGTAGCTTTAGGACTTTAGGACCGCTGCCTGGCTAGAAGCCAACCGAGGACGAGCCACAGAGAAACTTTCAAATCTAGAGAAAGAATGGAGAACAGAAAGCTGTCGCTGTTGATTTGAGCAGCTTTTTTGTTGTTGTTGTTGTTTGGAGTTGGGGGAGTTTCAGAATATTGAATAGCCACCGCTGTATGCTGTTAGCTTGCTAGCTAACTAGCTGACCAGCCTTCTTTAGGTACCAGTGGACCTTCAGAATAATGATCCGTCCTCGTGTTTGCGTAGGGGATGAAGCAGATACTGTAGTTCTATCCCAGATGCCAACCGTGTGTGTGTGTGTGTGTGTGTGTGTGTGTGTGTGTGTGTGTGTGTGTGTGTGTGTGAGGAATTCCTTCGATACATTATACACCTGGTGACTAAGTCGACAGGCGTCTTCGCTATGCTTACATGCAACCACAGTGTTTTCTCAGTACTTCGTGATGTGACCTTGGCAGGATGTTGAGTTTATCTAACATGTTTTTTTTAGAAACAGTTTATTTTCTTTGCACAATTCTTTTCTTTCCACTGACTTCAGAATGAAAAGTGGTAGTTCCAAGGAAGTTCCTCTTATTTTTTTTTATTTTATTTTATTTTTGTTTTTGTTTTTGTTTCTCGTCTGCTCTGCTACTGTACAGACCTGCCTGGACCTCCAGCGCTCCGAGACCGTGTTTGTTTTCTGTCACATCATCACGTATCTTTTCAGGCGGTATTTACTTAATGAACTCTGTTCCAGTACCGCCCTGCCGCTCACAGAGTTCCCCCGTCTGTCTAAGCAGTGCGTGCTGCAGAAGCGGCGCGTAACCAACATGTAAATCTTACGTAAGCGCTTGCCAACTGTTCCTACTGGTTTTGGATACGTCATCAAATCATTTCAACAAGAATACAGAGGGAGACACTTATTTACTGAAATATTTGAGCATAGATTACACCTTTATTACACCTGTAGATTAAAGGACACGTTCAATTAAAACATTGTCAGCTATTAAACCACAAGTACATCATATAAGAAATGCCCTTTTTTTCCCACAAATTCCTGAAAGTAAACTGATGTGTAGCTTGAAATTTTGATTATGAAGATTATCTAGTAGTTGAGAGTTGGGGACTATTCAATATTCCGAAGGTCCACTGGTCCGAAGGTGCATCAGGCTGGATGTGGAGACGGCGTGATACCCGACCAAGAAGTCCCTGAACGGCGGAGCAGTGTGCAGGCAAAGGCCTGGAGCGCTAGCATATCCCGCTACCAGGCTAGAAGCCGACCAAGGATGTGCCAAACTTTCAAATCCTGAAGAGAACAAAAAGGTGTTGCTGGTGTTTTGAACAGTTTTTTAGGTCTTTAGAATATTAGTCACCACTGCATGCTGTTAGCCTGCTAGCTAACTAGCTGACTGGCCTTCTTTAGGGACATTTGTACCAGTGGACCTTCGGAATAATGATCTGTCCCCGTACTGTAACCTTCCGCTGAAGATTCCAACCTTGTCTTTTTCATTGCTGAAAAGAATTTAAAGCGGGCAAAAAAAGCTGCACGTATAATGTCCAAGTCATTTGAGTCTGGTCAGCTTAACTTTTTTATTTATTCAAAAACATTTTACTCGTCTGTGACCTGATTCAACCGACTTGGATACGATAACATGGATGAATCTCCACAAACATCTATGTTATAACTACTTTGGCAAATAGCGCACAAGTGCAAGTTCCACCTCAACAACTAGCTTAACAAAGAGGCTCACAACAATTTATATGTTGTAGCTGTGTTATTTATATCACTTGTTTTTGGTTATGTTTGGTTTGCTGTACAGCATGCTGTATATTATGTTAAGTTTTTATAGATTTTCCAGGTAAAAATCAACGCGACATTAGCGGTAATCAAACTGACTGAAGCTAACTTCAAAACTGATAAAAGATTGATGTAAACCAGAATATAAGAAAATATATATCTAATTGGCCACATTTATTCACATGTCATTGTACTATTAACATCCCAGTTTAAAAAAAAAAAAAAGTTTTGTTGCTGCTATTTTGAGCATACCTTGGATTTTTATAAATTGTTGTACAATTCTGTATTATTCATAGTGATTGCCCTGTTCAATCTTTCATTCTATCCAAAAATAATTATTGATAAAATGATTGCTCTGAAACGTCAGTAAATGACATTTGGCAATCGGCTTAATTGATGGTAGCTTAATTGATAATGGCATTTTAATTTGACTAGAGTTGTAAAAAAGGAAAAAGTAACTTACATGTGTTTCAAAATGCCGTAAGATGATCTAGTAACTGTTTCCAATAAATAAATATATTCTATTTAGTTTCCAGAGAGGTCAATAAACAATCTGTATAGGTCAGTTAGAAAAACCCATTTAAAACTGTTATAATTCCTACTCCATTCACCCAGTTTGGAGGTAATTACACTGAAAGTTAAGATGAAAATTTGCACTTTAATGCTGCATTCCTTATATGCTTTCAACTTCAACATGCTGTTATACACAGTTATAATTAAAAAAAAAAAGGGCCATACCACCATCATGTGGTGTTTAGGTTGAACTACGAATCTTTTGAGCATAGGGGGCTACGTCTTCCCATGAACCTTCATGTAGGTCAGCGGTTTAAATGTGATGTCCAATAACATCCTCATATCTAAGTTTTGTTTCTTGTTTTTTTGCATTTCCTTCTTGTAAATATTTGCCATAACATACCAACTTTGGTAAGCGATGATGGCGAGTTTTCCTCATGTCTCCAGTGCCCGTTGACTAATACCACAAGTGACTCTGATGTCTCAGCTCTTTGAAACTTTAAGTGTTTTAATGTCCCGGCTCGCCAATTGATTTTCATTGTTTGTCTTAAAACACCAAGCTGTATTCTGCTCATTTTCTTGACTTGCCTCCTTTGACGAGCGATTGTTTTGATGCCATACAGCAAAGCTGGTAGAACCGCAGAGTCGTACACCATGACTCTGCCAGGAACTGTCACATGATTTATAACCACGTGTGGTTTTGAACTGGATGAATGTTTAGTGATTAGAGAGCTACTGAAAAATTTAACTGAAACCACATGGACCCATGGAGAGCGAATAAACTGTGCATAGAGAGCAACAGGATTGTGGTGGAACCAAACCAGTTCTCCATATAGTGACTATAAGGTTAACCCAATGGAAAGTGCATTTAATCTTTTTTAAGTAATTGAATATAAAGTTAAATGAACAAAAAGCAAATTGATAATAAACCTAATAGGATAAAAAGCAAATTGAAAAAGTAATAAAGAAAAACTATCTGAATGTTTTTGAAAAAATGAGTTTAATATTAATCTAAAGCTAACTGAGCAGAAACATAATTGGATATTTAGCTAACAGAACATAAAACTCGCTGAAATGTCAAATGAAGCTAACTGGAAACGTAACTGAATTTAAAAAAAAAAAAAATCCCCATGTGAATCTTTTTCTAAAGAAAGAATATTAATCTAAAAGTAATGCAACACAAAATAACTGACTTTAAGAGGTAACTAAAGACAAAGATTAGCAAATCTTAGTGAATGTAAAACTAACTAAACATAAATTGAATAAATCTACGGGAAAAAGCAGCTGAATCATTTTCACAGCCATTTGAATCTTTTTTTAACTAAGCAAACTGAAATATTGTAAACTTAAGTGAAAATAAAACTAAGAATGCATAAAAGCTAACTGGAAAGGGTATTTGAGTGTTAATTAACTGAATTAAAAACAGAATCTAAATTGAAAATGAACTCAATCTAATAAAAACTGAACGTCAAGCTAACAAAAGATAAAGCTAACTAAAAAGCTAACATGAATCATCAAAAAGTTAAGTGAATCGAATGTTGTGTTCAGAACCCTTGGACATTCAGAAGCCCAGATATTAAAAAAAAACAACCCTTACTTCCACAAAAGGTGTGTTCATGAGATTACCTTGGAGAGCCTTTTAAAATATGTTTTTATAATTTGACTCAACTACATTGCCTATACCACAGTAGAGCTAGCCTAATGTTATCATTTGGGCTAAATCAAATTGTCAGACATTTTTGCTAATGTGTGGTGCTGCTAACTTAACTAATTGTACATAGAATGTGAATATATTACATATAGCAGTAATTTCTTGTTAAAGACGCATTTTCAATATTAGTAACATCTCTCCAGTTGCAAATACAGCTGCCATGGATGTGATGTCAACTCCAATATCTTGGGTTGCGCGATTTCCTCACAGGTTTCTGAACGAAAATTACGGCCCAACGTAGCATTCGAGATATTTTTCCCCAAGCTAGAGGTTTGAATCTCCGACATTGTGAGGGTTCTGAACTCAACATGAAGCCAAATGAAAAGCAGGGTAGTGTGGTTTATAAATACGGATATTTAATTCAGTACAAATTAATTACGGTCTATAATGTTATACATATAATTATGTAAAGATTACAGTATATTTCTGTTTTGGAAATTTGCTCTCAAAGCTTAAAGTCTGCAGTATAAAATCATATTTTGTCAGTAAATGTTTGTATCAGTGTAGAGCCTAAACATGCACAAACAGCTGCATCACTTCTCCTTAAAGTTGATTAAAGGAGACATATTAAGTTGTGTTATCCTTCCCTCCTCAATCAGTCTGTCTTCTTTTTAATCCAGACAAGTGACAGCTGACATTCTGTTTGTCCACGTAGTAACTTCCTGGAAAAATGTTTACATAAACTTACAAATCCATATCTTTGTCAAATTTAAAATAAAATTCGGAGTTGTTTGTCGTATTTTGAATGCGTTTGTGTTTACATCAGAAAATCATTAAATTCTACGTGACATTTTACATTAAGTGAAAGCCTAGGCATTTGATGCATTAGATCAATCCAAAAAGCAACTTTGTTTTGCTCATCATATATCGTATATCAACCTGATGAATACTACTACTACTTATAGAATGGTTAGTGAATACTGGATGGATGATGGAATTTAGGATCAGGTTGAAATGAACTTGTATTTTCTTTCCTATAAAAAAGTCTAGATCTGGTGGCTACCAAGGCCGCCACTAGTTGTGCTAATAATGTTCATGCGCATTACTTTTTGGGAGGAAAAACGTTTATGACATGTCACGTTAATTTGCGTGTGTATACGCACAAACTTTCTTTGTACTCTGTGGGTTTTAAATATTTTTAAAATTTTCAATACCTTGCCTTTTAAAAGTAAAAATCAAATCCAGATGTCATTTTATTTCTGTCTTGATGTGCATCTGGCACACAACTGTATTGTTGACTTTTACTTATGTATAATTTTGTTGCTGTCAAACCCATGTCCTTCCAAAGAAACAGCAGTTAATATTTGGGCCTAATCATGTTTAATGATTTCAACGTCTGCTTTCCCAGCTTAACAAAAAGTACAATGTCTATAAAATGTACTCGGCACAATGAATAGTTTTATAGCATCAAATCAAAATCCAGACCTTTGGGCTTCTTTATACTGTGGTGAGCTCATCATTGAAGAATCACTGTGATACAGTAATCTCAACTTTTAAAGCAATTCAATTTATTAAGCTTTTTGAGCATTTGCATTAAATACATGCATTATACACTAAAAATAAATTAAATTTCAGGGCAGTACTGACCATGACTTGTGTTGTGTTGCTCAACCTTGAACTTATTCAATGTCTTAACAAGGAATAATCTACAGGAGTCAGTCCTTGTGCCGTTATCATATAGAGTAGGTTTCACACACTCAACGCCTTGGTGGCCACAGTTAGAACTGAAATGTGTCCCATGTCGGACTTGTCCACAGTCTTAGTAAGGTGACCTTGTGTACCAAGTTTCAACTTGATACACAACGTCTTTGTCAAGATATCATGGACACACGCAGGCAGACACTCACACAGGTAACAAAAATACAAAACACATAATAACGGCTTGCTTGAAGAATTGACAAGTGAAACTAATCCTTTCAGTCTGTTGGTTTTAGACAAGTCAGGAGATTGATGCCAAGACGCACCTACCAAGCCTAATTCAATTGAATCAATTGTTGAGAAATAAAGTGTGGAGTGTATCTGTAGATTGTGGTACCGTGAAGGAAATCTGTCCTCCAAAATTCGATGTTCAAGCATGAATGAGCTTGTTTCTTTTTATTCTTTTACACATCTTAAACACGTTTTAAAAGTATTTGTGTGTTTTTAAGGAACTGTCTATGCATTTACACATTTTACAGCCTTTGTAAACATTTTAAACATTTTTAAAGAACGTTCTATTTTTATCTTTTGTCATATTTTAAACTTTTTTTTACATTTAAACATCTCTGTGTGTTTTTAAATGTCTTTGACATAACACATTTTAACATAAATAATAAGGAATGGGTATTGATAAGATTTTATCGACGCCATTATCGATTCCACTTATCGATCCGATTCCTTATCAATTCCCTTATCAATACCGCCTGAGAATTTTCTGTGTACTAAAAGTTGGCTTTACAGGTTTTCTATGTCAATAACATTTGATTGAGTCTTAAATAAATATGAAATTGGTCATTGGATCCTTGATCTCTGGACATAAATTAAAATAAACAAAATCTGTAGATTTTCTCAAAAGCATTTCCTTTGAGATATTAATGGTATAATGTCACTCCATCTGAGCTGAGCTCTAACATCATTTAATTCATAAAGAACGCAGGATGTCTCATTTTAGGAGGGAAAAAAAAGTTTTAGTCTGTTTTCTGTGTTACAACGTTTGGACAGAGGTGTCATTTGATTTAAAACGGTGATTTGCTTTGAAGTTATTAATTCAGACCGGACTCTAACTTGACTCGGCAGAGAGCGGCGCAGTGCTTGGAGCTGTGTGAATGGAATGGAAGACGATTCTCGTTTTTTTTACCTGCAACAAGACAGGAATCCCAGTTAGTGACTTTAATCCGCACAAAAGTGACTCACGATTTACATAGTTAAATGGCTTTGAGAGGTGTTAAGAAGCGGACTTGTCGCTTCTGAAAAGCAGCAAAGCATTGAACCAACAAAGCAGCGGATCAGAGCACTGCTTCATTGTTTCAAGCTTCAGAGTGGAGCCGTTAAAAAAAAAAAAAAAAAAAACTGATCTATTTGATTATAAGGGGGCGGCAAAAGCTCAGTTGGTAGACCAAACAGTCTTATGACCATTGGGTCTGTGGTTTGAATCCAGCTCCCAACCAGTCAAAAATCTGCATATTGCTGTTGTGTCCTTGGGCAAGACACTTAACTTAACTTACCTCTGTATGAATGAGGTGGTGGTCAGAGGGGCCGTAGGCGCAGAATGGCAGCCATGCTTCTGTCAGTTTGCCCCAGTCAATTAGCTTACCACCACCAATGTGTGAATAAATAATGCAACTTGTAAAGCGCTTTGGGCGTCTTGAAAAGTGCTCTATAACTCCAAGTCATTATTATATGGTAATGTGGTCCAGAAACGGTTAAACCAAGAAGCCCCGTCTTAAGCCTCCCATGTACTTTCTGGTACGTTTGATCTTAGATTTCATATGACTTCTTTTTAAGCACATTTTCTCTGAGCGATACTATGAAAGAAAATCCATTGGTCATATCTGGAGACTGGGCTGACTTTTCTCCTCTCTACACCTCCCCAGACGTTCCAAAGCAGGTAACTGTTGAGGATCTGCTAATTCTGTTTCAACTGAAAATACCTCACCTACCTTACTTAGGGTTTCCTTTGCTGAGCGGTACCTCAGCACTCGCTGTTTTTCCCGTTAGGAGAGATAAGTGCTGTAATGTGAGTTTGTCTCTACCCTTGACTGTTTTGCAGAAAACCATGAGACAAGGACTCTATGTGAACCCAGAAGCTGGTGGCGGCACTAGACACGTACAGTCAGAAATAGCAATGGAACACATGTCCACAAACTCTCTTACACACAAATTACACAGTACTCTCAGTAATCTATGCCCTTTGATCACAGTCACCCCCTCATGCTCCATCTCTCCTGTTGATGAGGCAAAACCACTTAGAGAAACCATTTAAAAACATTTGACGCTCAGTTGAACATTTTGTTTGGAATTTTTTTTTTTTTTTTTTTTTGCTTCTATGCATCGACACAATGGTGTTGAAATAAAATAATCATGTGTTTGAGGTTTAAAAAAATCTTCTCATGCAGATGTTCCTCATCTTAACTTTAACATAGCTACGGAATAAAGTGAGGAAATAAGCTGTCATTTCATTACACTTAACTGAACAATACTACTGGACCGACAGGTCAAGTATTAATCAACAAAATACATCCCCGTTTCCCTCTTTAGTTGAGCCGTCTGGCCGCTGTCCCAAGGAGCTACAATAGCCACTGTGTAATCTCAGTCCAACACACAATGGTAAAGATCGGCTCCACCAAGACGAAACTGATAAACGGGTCAGTAACAGGCCTCCTGGAACTTTAGCTACTCTGAAATTGGATTATATCTGATAATCTGTGCTGGGATTTACACAACAGGAAGTTTTCTTGAGCTGCCGCTGATGGGTTTTGGATGTTAAATCTAGAAATTACAAAGATTAGACATGTGGGGGTTAAAAATCCAATTTGTCTCTGTTTGGAAATCTGTCCAGATGCAGAGGGAGATAGTCCGGATGCTCCAGGACGGAAGTAGGTAGCTCAGTGGGCTAGGATTTGGGCTACCAAATTATATGTAGACCTGAGTTCAGTTACTGGTGATGCAACTATATCAGTTGATCAGTGTACATATAAAAAAAATGAATGTTGATGAGTTCAATGGTAAGAATATTTCATTCGAGGCTTGCCTCGTTGAATGGAACATTGCATCTATCACCAAATGAAATATTCTTTTCCATTGAACCAATCAAAAAAACATTCATTATTTGTTTTATATTACAGTAAAATAGATTCCATTTGATATTTTATTAATTTATAGACAAGTGAAAAGGGACTTGCATTTTGGTGCACGTTGCTGATGCTTTTGACATCAAGAGGTTCCAAACAGTCCAACAAGAATATTAAATAGCAGTCCAATCCAAAATTGTTCTCAGTCAACTTGCAAAAATGGTTAGCTAGTTAAAAAACAATCATGATGATGTAGTAGTCCATAGCTGATGCCGTGCACCGACTTCTTCGCTTACACTGCCGTCTGCTTTTCTCAATCTAGTGAAAATTTGCGAGAGAAATTTCTTGAGCTATTTGTCCGGCAGCATTTCTACTTTAGCTAGAGACATTCCAGCGAATATTGCAAATGCTTCCAGATGGCTTACGGCGTAGTGGATTTGTTTTTTCTTTTGTGTTAAAAGAATCAGCAGCGTCAATAAGCTGCTAAGCGCTGTAGCCGCTAGTGTGCATGTGCGGTGAGTGCACACAGTGGTCACAGTGTGCAACAGCACGAATCATATAGTACCAAAATTGCACGCTAAATAACACTAAAATTGCATGGTAAATGGAACACAATGGCAAATGGTACGAATAATCCATGTCACGTGACATACAAACCACCAATCACATGACAAGAATATATTCAGCTGTTATATAATATATAAATAACAGGGAGCCAAAACGATTTACAAAGAGATGCTTCAAACAAGTTTGCACAAATTTTTCTACCTCCAGCTGCTTTCACTAAGTAGTTGCTTGCTACTGCCACCTGCTGTTTTGGAGAATTTTGCAAGAAAAAATGCACAGATACAAAATCCTTTCACTGCCTTTGCGTGCGGTGGCTCCAGGCAAAAGCACAAACTTATGTGAGGACTGTTTGAACCCTAATCCAGATCACTTCCTTGTTTCCTTTCCTTCAGCCGTCCTCATTTTCATGTACAATGAACTCTCTTTCACAGTGTCTCTCTACATTTAAGCACCTTCCTTGTGTCTTTGTCTTGTTGGGGGTGACCCTTCCTCCTCTTCCACATCCTGACTCATAATAAGAAAGGCTGTGACCCCAGACACACAGGGTTTCCTCACCACCTACAATCAGGATCATTTGCTGAATTACCATCAGGACTCCAGTCAAAGAAAGCTTGTTTTTTTTATTGTAATTCTTCTTCTGTTAACATTTTTCTCCTGCTTCTCTCTCCATCACTGGTATTTGCAGCCATGATGCTCAAAACATCAGAGGAGCATTTTTGTCATCTTCCAAAACAAATTATGACAAGTTACCATGTGTGTGTTCTTGCATCATAATGCACGTACATCTGCTGTGAACACAAATCTGCAGGAGAATATGTGACTTCTAATTAAGGCAAGCAGACATTTCCACTGTAGGAATGAACAGCTCAAGTGGGACGGTTAGGGGACACAGTCAGAGAGACGAGATTGAAATGGTTTGGACATGTGCAGAGAAGGGTTCTAGGTTATATAGGGAGAACGATGCTGAGGATGGAGCCACCAGGCAAGAGGAGAAGAGGGAGGATAAAGAGAAGGTTTATAGATGTGCTGAGGGAGGACATGCAGGTGGTTGGTGTGACAGGGGAAGATACAGAGGACAGGGTGAGATGGAAACAACTAATCTGCTGTGGCGCCCCCTAATGGGAGCAGCCAAAATAAGAAAAAGTAGAATTTTCTGTTTTATTAACTTAAAGTTATGCACTTGAAAAAGCTGCAGAGTTCCAGCCTGTAACCCATAGGTGTATACACACACACACACCCTCACTTAGTAAAAGCTAAAGCTAAACGGTGAGACAAGGTCAGATTTTGACGAGCCTCTCTCCGCCTCACTCACACTCTGACACTTTTGTTCTGTCGTCTCCTCCTCTATTTGCAGACGTCACTAAGCTCCCCTCATCTCTCATCCCAGACATGTCAGCAGCAGGTTTTCTTCTTCTTCTTTTCAGGGAGGACACACATGAATTATTTCAAAAAGCTCTGTGTCGTACAGAGAAGCAGAATATGATCCATCTTATTCACACTGAGTGACACTTTAAATCACTGCAGCAGGAACAGTTAAATAGTTCTTTTATCACATGATTTAATCATAAACTAGTCAAAGGCATTCATTTGACTTTAAAGAAGAGGAAAAAGCTTTGGAAGGTTCACTGCAGTGATAAAGTTTAGTTGAAGTGGTAGATTCTATTCACTGAGCAGATTCAGTTCTTTTGAGTCCAATCACTTGACTGATTCGTTAATATTTGAAAAAGCTTAGGAAGGATCACTGCAGTGATAAGGTTTAGTTGAAGCGGTAGATTCGATTCACTGAGCAGATCCAGTTCTTTAGAGTCCGATCACTTGAACAATTCATTAATATTTGAAAAAGCTTTGGAAGGATCACTTCAGTGATAAGGTTTAGTTGAAGCGGTAGATTCGATTCACTGAGCAGATCCAGTTCTTTTGAGTCCGATCACTTGAACAATTCGTTAATATTTGAAAAAGCTTTGGAAGGATCACCGCAGTGATAAAGTTTAGTTGAAGTGGTAGATTCGATTCACTGAGCAGATCCAGTTCTTTTGAGTCCGATCACTTGAACAATTTGTTAATATTTGAAAAAGCTTTGGAAGGATCACCGCAGTGATAAAGTTTAGTTGAAGCGGTAGATTCTATATTCACTGAGCAGATCCAGTTCTTTTTGAGCCTGATCACTTGAACAATTCGTTAATATTTGAGACAAATCATAGAGGATCTTTGAAACTGGAAAGGCTGCGTTCAGCATGTGAATGTAGTGAGGTGATGAAATGCAAGAGAGATCATGAGATCACTTGATAGATGGAGCGAGAAAAAGTGAGAGTGACGTCTTATTTTAAGGTTGTCATTTGTCTTTCTTCATGAACTGTAAAACCTTGGTGCCTTGTGGGTAACCACGAGGTTAATTCCCCTGGAACATAAGATTTCAGTATTTGATTTTTTTGCAAGTTGTTGGCATTTTTTTTTAATGAAATAAAGATGTTTTCAGCAGGTAACCTGAGTGCCTTGACGCCACTGTGATGACAGACAGAGAGGATCTGATTTCGGCTGACCACGCGGAAAAACATCGAAGATCTCGACGTGGAAACTTACAGCACCAGAGAAAGTGAGTTTTAACAACCCAGTAAATGTCTGGAGAGAGTTGAAAGTTCTTATTCTGAGTTTGAATCCTCTCGGACATATATACGTTTAGTTAGTTTGTTTTTTAACTGCACATTCTTCCTGGATTTTGGTGCTGGATGCAACGAGCGCACACGTCACTCTTCAGTTGTGGGGATACTGATGAACGGCTAGTTCCCATGAGAAAGGAAAAAAAAAAAAAAAAACAGAAATGATGAGCAGTTTCATGTCAAAACTGTGGGGGGCCGGGAGCTAAAGTTAGCTTTTCTACTGATGACACTGTCATCTGGATTCCTAATAAAAACATTAATGTTAGTTGCAACAGCCGAGTGCTTTGGAATAAGACTCTACATCTTCTGAGGGCTTCATAGCCATTTATAGCAACAACATCTAAAACTCACACATGGTCAAAAAAGTCAACAAATCTGAAGACATTCAACATTTTATTTGTGCGTTTGTGTTCATATCCTGGTTTGCTCCTGTTAGTTGTGATGGGATCAGAAATCCGACATATGGGAAAATGAAGAGCACGGCTGGGAATAGCTCCTACATTCTTTCCCATGTAGACGTGGGCTCACGTCAGTGGAGCGCGTTTGCTGATGAGTGTGAGCTGAAACTCTTATGGATTTATTTGGTGTGTGAGAAGCAGAGAGGATGGATTTGATGCGGATGTGAAACCACCGAGATAGATGATGTTTAAATTTGTCTTAGAATGACACTGGGTGAACTTGGAAGTTACCGAACTGTTGTTTGGTGTAAAAGTCAAGTTCTTGTGACTATCACATGTACATGTTTTTTAGCAGCTAAAATGGAGTTTATTCCCAGAAAATAACTACTCCCAAAGAGCGCATACCTCTGCCAAGGCCACATATTGCTGAAAATGCCTTCTGGATCCTGGATTCAAAATATGTTCCGATCCAGTTGAGAGAAAAAAAAAACAAACTCCATTTACTTGGACATTATCCAGCTGGTCACCAAATTTCATCAACATCCGCTCACAACTTTTTAAATTAAATGATGCTATGTGCAAAACATTCCTCTGGACTTCAGTTCCAGAATATATTCTGGGTCGCCTGCAAAACTGAATCACTCATTTCTCACAGCATTATCTATGTTCTCAGCAAGTGTAACTGAAATCTGTTCATTCCTTTCTAAGTTATTCTACAAACAAACAAACGGACAAATGCAGGTGAAAACATTACCTCTTTGAAGGACATACTGTATTTTCCAGAGTATAACTCACGTTTTTTAAACTAATTTAAAAAACCTTATGGTTTTTTTCCTCTTCAAGAAATCCAGAAATACTCCTATTATGTCATGATAATGGAGGATTAACAGGAAGACAGGGGATCGGAAGGAGAGGAACAGTATCCAGTAAACCAGTAGCGAGCAGTATTTCTATCATTTATATTTGCAAATTGTTTTTTTTTTAACTTTCGATACTTTGTGTGCTTCTTACCCTGTGTTCTGCTGCTATTCAATGTTGCTGGAACATCACTTTCCCTGAGGGAGTCTTCCCAAGGGATTAGTAAAGTTCTATCTAATTTCATCTAATGATCCCTGGGCTGTATGTATGTGTGTATTTTTTCCTTGTTTCATTGTTTTATCACTTGCGTTGCCGATTGGGAACACCAATATTAGCTTTTTAATATTTCACATTTTTCAAAAGGCCAGAATCAAGCTGGTTGTTCATGCACAGCTGCCAGAGAGCGCAGGTTGACATGCACCGTCCCTACAACAGGTCACATCCTTCATAATGGTACACATGATGTACGGAGACTAATCCACCAGGAAGGAGAGATGAGCGTTAATCACTGCTGCTTCAACTGCACACATAGATTACACGCACACATGCACTCGCATTCACACAAGCACACATTCATGCCTGTATGGGTTTGCAAGAGCTCGCAATAGTATTATGAGCTTATGCAACTTTTTTTGCAAGATAATGCAAACATATTGTGATTGTTGTAATGATATAAATGCAGTAGCTTGAAAGATGATGCAAAAAAGAGCCAGATAATGCAAAACCTCCAATGATCCTCTGGTTTACAAGCATAAATTTGTAAATGTTTTGTGAGGTAATGCAGCAGCTCAAACACTTTGCAAGATGATGCAAATGCTTCTCAAGTGATGCAGTAGTTTTTGGGATATTGTGGGAAAAAATCCTTTTGAGGTAACGCAATAGATTCTAAGATGATGCAAAGTATTGCAGGATAATGCAACGTTTTGTGAGATTACATAACAGTTTGTAAGACGATGCAACATCTTTTACAGGGTGATGCAGTAATTTGCTTTGCTTTGCAAGATCATGTTAGATTTTTGTGGGATAATGCAGTATTCTTTTGTTATTGGATATCACAAACCACTACTTTGAGCTTCTGTAACTACCTCATAATATGGTTAGCAGCTAAATATTCATTATATACACAAGAAGTTAACTATTATGTTTTCAATTTCTTATAGGCTTAAAAAGTGTATTTATATTTAAATGCATAGGAAAGTGCAAAACCAGATTTTTTTTTTCTTTCTTTCTTTCTCACTGCACTGGTGAAGGTGTCACATCATTGTGTGCTGGTTCATGGTAATACTCAGGGCCCTATCTTGCAGCTAGCACAAAGCAACAGATCATGCCTGCATGTTGGATCAATGCAACAGATGATCTGACTATAATGATCGTAGCATATGTATGTATGCATGTATGTGGCAACCCCACAAACACACACAACCCCGACACACTCCCCAACCGTAGGTGGCATTTTTGCTAGTGTCCATAATGCGGTAACTGATGTTCCGTCATGATACAAGTAGTCCTACTCACCAGCAGTACCCTCAGCTCATCCGGAGACACCTAGTACAAAAGACATCGAGTATTCACCTCAGATCACTGGTTATATACATTAACAGCTCAAGACTCTATAAACTCTTTCCAGGTGTATTTTGATCTCAAAGGCTGAGATTCCAAAGATATGAATGTCACTGCTGCCATATTTTGATTCATTAAGATTTAAATTGACCCTGTAGAAGTTGGCGTTGACAGTGTGAAGTTGCGTGTATCATCATGTTGTGATCATGAGATTGGAAGCTGGAGTGAGTGGAAATAAAACACATTTTTCCCATTCTAGGAACGCAGTGCACGCTGTTAAAGTTCATTCCTTCTACGTGTTTTTGGTTGCGTCACGAGAGAGGGAGAGTCAATGCAGGAGTATGAGAAGAAGTGTGTGTTTATACACAGATCAGTCCCCCTGACAGAGGAAGCATCACCAGGGTATCGAGCCAGCCCTTTGTTATTTTACAACAGGTGAAACGAGAAGCGTTAATGTGCGAAACAGTTGGCAAACCACCTTATTCGCATATGACAGAGAACAGGTGATCGTTTGCCACCCACGATTCATTGGAGACAGGAATGAGCAAGTTGATGGCCCGTGCAGGAGCTGACCAAGAATCACTGGTTATGGTGAATTATGTCAAAGCGTGATGAGTGATCACTACAACCCATTAGTTTCATATCAACAGTTGCACTCAATGAAACTGCAGCATTTAGGGAGGTCCTATCTGAGCATCCCTGTGCAGTACACAACAGTAAGAGTGTAGTTTTCTAGTAACATGACTCATTGTACCTCAGGCATACGAATACTATAATATTCTTAAAGAAAGACATAGTTTTACTGAATCATACATTTGACTAAGTTCCCCACAGCTGAGTCACAGATGTGCCACACGTGGGTTAAAGTCCAGTAGTTTTTTTCCGGTGTGTAAATGCAAACATAATCCCGAGGTCATAATCCAGCGGAGAGGTGGCAGCACAGGCCTTTAATCCTCCTACAGCATCATCAGGGATGTCCCCAGCCTCATCGGCATACGGGCCGCCTGCTCCCAACACATCCATTTGGGCTTAACGCTGGCTCTCGCCTCGCTGACAAAGTAGGATTGTCGTTTGGGGGGGGACAGCCTGTGAAGCAGCAGGCGGAAGAGGGAGCTCAAGAGCATGTGAGCGGGTTTAACGTCAAATCTGTTTAAAATTGGACATGCAGATTAAGAGGGTTTTTCATCCGATGAACAGACTTTCATTCATAAAGAGGTTTTCAACGTCACAGCAAATACGCTGCAGCGGTGCAAGCTCCCCTACCGTGACGTCAAAGTAACTGAACTGTGCAGGTCCTCATGGTGGATTAATTAATGGGAGGGGTTTTACTGTGGGACTCTTGGTACACATTCCACTCCTCCACCAGGATCCTTTAAATTTAATTCATTAGTTTTCATTTAATCCTATTAATATCCCATGTTAGGCCACTTCAGCGTCATTTTTTTTTTAGTCTGAAAAAGGTGAAGATTGCACCGTAATGTCTAGTGATGAGCTTTATTGTAAAAAGGTGAACGACAACATGCTGACCAGCAAACTTTCCTTAACACAGACGTTAATATTGTCACCATATTTAGTTTGGAAGTTGGTCGCGCCACCTTTAGATGGTGTGCTTTTTTTCTTTCTTTCTTTCTTTCTTACTGTACTGGTGGAGGTGTCACATCATTGTGCTGGTTCATGGTAACACTCGGGGCCCTATCTTGCACCTAGCACAAAGCAGCACACATCACAGCACAAGTGTCATTGCTAGCTTCCAACCAACACGGGTGTTATTTTCACATCCGATGCCTGCATAGTTTAAACAGCCAATAGACGTGCACCCGTGGGTGTGCTGGTTTTAAAATGATGGGTAGACAAGTGAAGTGTTGGTGCATTGCTGCTGCTCACTAACAAAAACTGGGATTAAACATGAGTGCAAAGCTTTTCTGGTATTTCAAGGGCACAATATTCAGATACGTCTTACATTTGTGGGTTCATGACGCACATACGCTCTGCTTTTACACACACAGAGTGCATTAGCGCTCATCGCTTACAATAAGACTGAATTGAAAAACTAATGTAAAAAAAATGTAACAATTAATAACCCTGAATTGTACCATATTTTAACATTGTTCTTCCTCTTTGGGGTCATATGTGGGGAGCAGCACCAAGCTGGGCCTGGCTGCAGTGTGTGTGTGTGTGTGTGTGTGGCGGGGGGGGTCCTACACAAGTAGGAAGGTGGGACCCTCATAGATGATCTACTCCTGTGCTTAGACACTTTCCACACAATCCATTTTTTTGCCAGAATCCTCTCACTGCTGTCATCCACTGAGTGCCGCCATCTAAATACCAGTGCACACCGCTCTTAAAGGGAATGTTGCAACCAAAACACACCCACGATTCAGTAAGTATCTAAATACATCTCGGTTGCGCTCAGATTTCATGCTGCGTAAACAGTCGATTGCACTTGGATGCTAGCCAAATGCACTAGCATTGTAGATCATCAAGATAGGGGACCTTGTGAAACTCTTTGTATCATGTAAGGTCAAAAGAGTACAAACATTCACCAGTGATTTTGTTTCAACTGTCAAAAATTATTGCGAGCCTGAAGATGGCTGTATTTAAACTTCTGATGGCGGCTGTATAATCTCCCCCCCCCCGCAGCCTGCTGGCACCACATTGCTGGGACTCATCATTCTGAATGGTATTTTGTTGATAATGATTATTTAAAAAAAAAACAGATCATGTGAACGTAATGACCTCTGACCTCTCTGAAGTCTCAACGTAAACGAATTACATGAGCAGCAGGTTGCAGTGATCTTTATTCCAATTATAGATAGGAATATCTAGAGATAAACTTTGACTTCATTTACATCGTTGCTATTCCTTATGTGTTTTGGTAATTTGACAAGGCTGGTTATGGAAAATGTTTTTTTGCGGGGGTGGGGGGGTCCCCACTGTGCACATACTATAATATATATATATTTTTTTTTTCTCCCCCCTGTTATATTATTTTAGGTTCCTGCTGCTCTTGTGAGTAGACGGGCAGAGATAGTTCAGCTGTGTCATTTGGAAGTGGTTCAAGTATTTCTAAGTGATTACGACCAAACTGGAACATTGTAGACTCCGAGCCAAAGGCAGTACATCTGTCAGCGGCACAAACTCACTCTGCCGCTCTGTATTTTAACTCAGCAGACAACGCTGCCACGGGAGGCCGTACCTCTCACCTGAGGCCTGTAGCGACATAGACGCTACGTTCGAACCAGATCCTGCAGTTCTTATATACTTACCCTTCTTGTTTTTAGGAGCCCCACTTCTGACTGAATCGCTTGTTTTAGGTCTCTCTCTTCATCAACACACCTGCCTGACTGTAACAGTCGTTCTAAACGTCACTTCTTTCAGCGTTGGTCTCTCATTCTTCAGCTTCAGTTGTCTCTTCTCAGCCAAAAACAGTGACATAATCTTCCCGGCGGGCAGAACATCCCGCCAACTTACTGCCTGTATTAAGTTCTAAAAGTCCTGGAGAACAAGGCTGAATGTGTTCATTTTGATTTAATATCATAACACAATTAAAACAGCCAATGGCAGTAAGCACTTCTGTAAAAATCAGTTACAGTTTTGAAAATTGGCCAAGTAAATGATGATAAAGATTTCATTTAATTAAAACCATAATGTTTTGTCACCTGTTGCATGCCACTTTGATCAATGGAACATGAATGTTTGTATTGTGTCTTTGCTACTTGATGTTTTTCTTTCTTTGTAGATGATGGATGATGATTATTACTAAATTGTCTAACAGTCTTTCTTTAATTTCACCCACACTTATTTTTAAATGTTTAACATTTGAACTCAGTATTAAGAAACTGACTAGGTCAAATTTGAAATCTTTTTCTGCCATCTAGTGGCTGTTGGTAGTAATGTCTGGTTTCACCTTCTAGACTACACTCAAAATAAAATGACTTATTGGATGAACGCGATTCAATTATGTGCAGGATTTCCATCTAAAAAATACATGTAACTCCAACTCAAATAAAGCGCATCAATGCAAGGAAATGTCATTTAATTTAGTTTAGACTACATATATTTATTAGATGGAAATCCAGTCCAATTAGTTAATTTTTTGAGTGATGAAAGGGCAACACTTCATGTGAAATAACAAAAATTTAAGATGAAGTTGGGGGTAAAAAAGTCAACATATTGCTTCAGTAACAAATCAGTACATCATCAAATATCACTGAACACATTTACAATAAAGTGCAGCTTTACAGTGAGAAATGTTACCAACATAACTACCAATAAATCAAAGCCTCAGCCTGTGCTCTCTAAAATGCAGTGAGCTCATCCTCTACAATTTCACATGATTACACAAAAACAAATGCTCTCATGTTATACGTCACTAAAATTAAGAGGGCATATACTATGGACATTGATTAACTGACCATACCATAGGCCTGCTTGCACCTACTAAACACTGCCACCTGCTGGATGGTTGGTGAGTTCTGTATGGATAATGAAAATTAGGTGCAGGTGTGGTGGAATTTACATGTAGTATCTGCCACTTGCTGGACATGTGTGGTCTTGTTGGTGGGACTAATAATCATCACGTGCATGGTAGAAATTAGGTGCAGGTGTGGTGGAATTTACATGTAGTGTGTCTGCCACCTGGTGGACATGTATGGTCTTGTTGGAGGAACTAATCATCATCACGTGCATGGTAGAAATTAGGTGCAGGTGTGGTGGAATTTACATGTAGTGTGTCTGCCACCTGGTGGACATGTGTGGTCTTGTTGGAGGAACTAATCATCATCACGTGCTTGGTAGAAATTAGGTGCAGGTGTGGTGGAATTTACATGTAGTGTGTCTGCCACCTGCTGGACATGTGTGGTCTTGTTGGAGGAACATATCATCATCACGTGCATGGTAGAAATTAGGTGCAGGTGTGGTGGAATTTACATGTAGTGTGTCTGCCACCTGCTGGACATGTGTGGTCTTGTTGGAGGAACTAATCCATCATCACGTGCTTGGTACAAATTAGGTGCAGGTGTGGTGGAATTTACATGTAGTGTGTCTGCCACCTGGCGGACATGTGTGGTCTTGTTGGAGGAACTAATCCATCATCACGTGCTTGGTACAAATTAGGTGCAGGTGTGGTGGAATTTACATGTAATGTGTCTGCCACCTGCTGGACATCTGTGGTCTTGTTGGAGGAACATATAATCATCACGTGCATGGTAGAAATTAGGTGCAGGTGTGGTGGAATTTACATATAGTGTGTCTGCCACCTGCTGGACATGTGTGGTCTTGTTGGAGGAACATATCATCATCACGTGCATGGTAGAAATTAGGTGCAGGTGTGGTGGAATTTACATGTAGTGTGTCTGCCACCTGCTGGACATGTGTGGTCTTGTTGGAGGAACATATCATCATCACGTGCATGGTAGAAATTAGGTGCAGGTGTGGTGGAATTTACATGTAGTGTGTCTGCCACCTGCTGGACATGTGTGGTCTTGTTGGCGGGACTAATCATCATCATGTGCATGGTAGAAATTAGGTGCAGGTGTGGTGGAATTTACATGTAGTGTGCCACCTGCTGGACATGTGTGGTCTTGTTGGAGGAACTAATCATCACCACGTGCATGGTAGAAATTAGGAGCAGGTGCACTTCCAATGTGCTTGTTTGTTAGTTTCTGTTGTTTCCAAAGCGTAGGTGTGGTGGTCAACAAGGCCACTGCTGCTTGGTGGGAGGAAGAAAATAATTAGACTGATGCAACATGCCACTTTTAAACATTAATCATAAAAAGAGTACATTAGATTTAGTCTCAAAGTCCTCACTGAGAACAATGACAAACATGCATGCACGCTCTGTTGGAGTGCACAGTGCAGCTCATCCACCTCTAATCCTGTTACTTAGCACATTTTCTGTGCCCTTTGCATACTTTGACCTTGATGCTGAGCTCACATGCAGCATCACTATGAAATGAGGCTGCACGCATTTATCTCAATGCATCAGTCCTTCCACTGCATCCTCTTATTTACAGGCACCACATAGAACTTTGACTGCAGTGCCTTTATGCAAATGAGGTCTACTACTATGTAGGTTAATCTGCACGGTAATAGGTAGAGTTATCGCCAGGTGTTTACATGCACTGATCATGCACATGAGTGTCAGTGCAATGTTAAATTGTTCAGTCATTCCTGAGAGCCATGAAAGAATAATGCCACGTCATTCGGGCTGCAGTGCACGATTATTCAGAAAATTATTTATGTCCATGAAATGGTGAAAAAATGTCAATCAGTACTTTCAAGAGCACAAGGTGATGCCTTCAGATGTCTTGTTTTGTCCACAGACACAAAGATTTTCAGTTTACTGTCAGAGTGGAGTGAAAGAATGAGTCAAATAAACCTGAACATATTCAGAGAGGGAGGGAGGGAGGGAAGTGTTTCTTGCAGCTGTGACAGTGAGACTTTGTCCTGCAGAGGGCACACGCTCTCTGCACATGAAGACCCACAGGAGAGGAAACGTTGCATTTCCTAGTAGTCACAAGTTTGACTCATTCAACTGTGTGGTCAGTGAATGTGAGTCATTTTCGGAAACAGCCCAGAAGGGAGGGATGGGAGTGTGTGTGTATGTGCATGTGCATATGTGTGTGTATCATTGTGAGATCAGATGATTATGTTCTCTGTGTATTCTGTTCACATGAAATTATGAATTTCACAGGAAACACTGATGTGATAAGCAGACAAACTACTAGGCGGATGAACACTGACTGTTTCTCCATATCTGTGTGTGCGCGCGCACACACACACACACACACACAGTGAGGGCTCATGGGTAACAGGTGCATGGTGCACCTTAACCTGTAGTATGGATCTAATCAGACTCTACAACATTCAGCGTAGTTGATACAAGAGCTTACAAGAGCCGTTTGTGTTTCTGTTAGTCTCCCATTACCGATTTTGTCTGTGATCATTGCCAAAATTTTTACGTAATCACAATTTTTACTGTTCCCTCCTATTTTTGTACATGATTGCATACAATTGTAACAGGTGATTACATCAGATTAACACGCATCTCCATTATATGCTACTTCCACCTTTTTCCAAAAAGCTACAATTTGTCTGTTAAAATCTCAAAACTGTCTTCTGCTGAACAGTGAGACATGTTTTTATGGGTTTCATGTTGTGGAGAAGAATCAGAAGAAGGCTTCTGCTCAGAGAACGCAGCATCCCATTCATTGCATATTGTACCCAACTGTCCCCTTTCACCTATTTTTACACAAGATTGCCCCAGTCTGCACCAGTTAAATCTGATTACCAACCAACCTCCCTGAGCAAACACACAGGCGACAGTGGGAAGGAAAAACTCTCTCTGGTGATAATGAGGAAGAAACCTCAAACAGACCAGACTCAGAGGGATGAGCCACTGCTTAGGTCATTCTAACAGTTAAAAGGTTTTCACAAGAATTTCTGAACAAGCAGAAGAAATAAACAGAACAGCAACAGAAACAGAGTCCCAAGTTGAAATCCAAAAGCAATCTATCTTGCGTCTTTAATCTGTGTGTCCAATTCCAGAACAGGTGGGTCCCGAATGGGTACGGCTCAAATCAAAGCTATTGTAATTTCATTACTATAGAATTACCCTAATGTTACCACCAGTATCAAAAATCGGTAATGGGAGAATGGGTTAATATGCTTTATCTCTGTAATACAAATAAATAAAGCACAAAACAGAAACAAAGAAAGTTAAATAAATGTGGCTTTAGCTAAATCGAGATGTATTAAATTTGCCTTTGAATAACCGGATCGGGCTTGGGGCTATATTTAGTTTACTACATGTATGTAAGAAATGAAATTCATGATGAAGGAAGTTGAGTTGAGTTTCTAGATGCAGCAGTGATGCTGAAAGGATATTGTTGTTCCTGTTAAACCTGATGTAAGAACAAAGCCAGAACAGGTCAACAACCTTCCAAACTGATGCATCATTTATCCAGATCCTTGTGGGTTGTGCCACACTCTCCAACCGCCAATCACCCTACACATCGGGCTGACTGCCCTGCACCACAGAATGAAGAGGCCTGTCGCCGGTTTAAACAAATTCCACCTTCCAAGTCATGGTTTGCCAAGTCACTGCCAGCCTCAGATAAACAGTCATTAAAGCTACAGTGTGAAGGATTTGGTGTCATCTGGTGGTGAGGTTGCAGATTGCATTATGTCATTATCTGTCACGTTATTGTTTCCCTTCACGATTTTGCTTCTTTGTTGACCGTACAGTCCCTTTTGGACTTGTGTATCAACTTGGCACTGCAACATGGCGACCTCCATGAGGGGGGCCTGCTCCCATGTAGTTAAGAACGACTCATTCCAAACTCATGAAAACAGATTGATTTGTTATTGCAGGTAATAATATACTAATGAACAGATGCACTCAAAAAAAAAAATATTCATTGGATGAACTCAGTTCAATTATGAGCAGGATTTCCATTTAATATATACAGGTAGCCCCAACTCAAATAAAGCACATCCATGCAAGATCATTTAATTTACCTTAGTTGGGACTACATATATTTATTAGATGGAAATCCTGCTCATAATTGAATTGAGTTCATCCAATGAGTTAGTTATTCAATTCAATTTATTAAACCTATAGAGCGCCAAATCACAACAGCGTCACCTCAAGGCGCTTCATAGAAAACAACAAATAATTAAACCAAAAGATCAAAGAGCATAATTAAAAGATTAAAAGCATAATAAAAAAGTAAAAAGAATATAAAAAGCATAGTAAAACAATATGTTAATCATATAAAATAGAAAACAAATGCGTCTTCAATCGCGACTTAAAAGTCTCAACAGAGTCCGACTGCCTCACTAATGCAAGGAGAGCATTCCACAGAATGGGGGCAAGATAAGAGAAGGCTGTATTTCCCGCAGAGTTCTTATTCACCCTAGGGACACAAAGTAAGTCTGCGTCCTGTGAATGCAAAGCACGGACGGGCTGGTACGTAGGGTTCAGTTAGTTCAGCCAAATAGGACAGTGCCAGACAGTGAACAATTTTATAAGCCAGTAGCAGGACTTTAAAATCTGATCTTGCAGAGACAGGAAGCCAGTGAAGAGATGCCAAAATGGGAGTAATGTGGTCATACTTTGTGGTCAAAGTTTTGAATGCTATATTCCATTTCTGCAAATAAATGCCACTAATTTCTACATACTGTAGCTTTAACAGTTTTTAAAAAGTGCAAATTCACTTAAAAAATAAAGTGTAACTTGGAGAACAAGCAAAACCTCAACTGATTATGTCACCACATTAGCAACACCTCTTTAAGTGGATCTGCACCCAACTTTGGGGGTATTCATGCAAGCTGAGTTGTCCAGCTCACATTGTCATCAATAACTAAAAAGACACGGTCAAAAACATAGCCTGACCTGTTTGATAGAGCAATAAGTCATGCCATTATTACAGTCTAACTGTTTAATACAATTGTTATAAGCCACTGTTATTTTACAATTGATAATGCAAATTAATGTGTTAAAAATGTGCTTATACCACAAAATTCCATTCAGTTTCCAGCGTCAGTAACTCCTATATGCTGCTGTGTGGAGATGCAGGAGGTGAAGCGCAGTGATCGAAGCGTGGCAGGAGGGTCATAAATGATCCTGGACAGATCATTAGATCTGTCCTCCAATTCAGAGAACAGAGGATCAGAAATGTCTGTCATCAAATTATGGCATCACAGTGTCAAGTGACTGTTATTAGATTTGGCTTTAGCCTGTCTGCTGTGTGAGGATTTATGGCTTTGTTAATAAAAAAAAAAAAAACACAGGTCCATGTCCATGCGCAACCCCCAGAAGTCCATCACAGATATTTAAAGTTTGGTAGGTTGGGACAATGGAAATCTGAAGTGGACACGCCTGGAATCAAATCCTAGTCTATAGGTTGGTAGTTCAACTTCTTGCATTTACAAATCAAATGAAATACGAGGTCTGTCCGTAAAGTATAAGTCCTTTTGATTTTTTTCAAAAACTATATGGATTTCATTCATATGTTTTTACGTCAGACATGCTTGAACCCTCGTGCGCATGCGTGAGTTTTTCCACGCCTGTCGGTGACGTCATTCGCCTTTCAGCACTCCTTGTGGGAGGAGTCGTCCAGCCCCTCGTCGGAATTCCTTTGTCTGAGAAGTTGCTGAGAGACTGGCGCTTTGTTTGATCAAAATGTTTTCTAAACCTGTGAGGCACATTGAAGTGGACACGGTTCGAAAAATTAAGCTGGTTTTCGGTGAAAATTTTAACAGCTGATGAGAGATTTTGAGGTGATACTGTCACTTTAAGGACTTCCCACGGAGCGGGACGTCGCTCAGCGCTCCCAGGTGCCGTCGTCAGCCTGTTTCAAGCTGAAAACCTCCACATTTCAGGCTCTATTGATCCAGGACGTTGTGAGAGAACAGAGAAGTTTCAGAAGAAGTCGGTTTCAGCATTTTATCCGGATATTCCACTGTTAAAGGAGATTTTTTTAATGAACGACGTGCGGACGGATTGCAGCGTCGGCTCGCAGCCGCTGCGACGCTCCGCCACAGGAAAAACACCTCTGTTGGAAGCCTTAAGGACAAGTTGGAACATGTCCAGCTGTTAAATTTTAAGAAAATTTGTGGAAACTCCACAAGTCAGGTTCCTCTTGAAAGAATCTCCATCTCCAAAAGACTGAAGGGACCACATGCAACTATACCATCTATTGTATGCAAAGACGAGAAGCTTGGGACCATATGGACTTTACATGAGGCACAAATGGACACAGAGGAAGAACTTTAAGGTCCAACAAAGCTGCAGGATCACAACAAAACAAGTGACAGAGTTGAAGATGTCAGGCAGGAATAAATGGTAAAGGGACTGTATTTATATAGCACTTTTCCATCTGTTTCTGTGTAGGCTCTCAGTGGTCCAGGTGGTTTCCATAGTAGAGAAGCTTGAATCTTCGACTGGAGTGGGTTGCTGGACTTGTCCAGAAAGCCCTCACAGTATGTGGGTACCCACGATGGTCCCTGGACAAAGTGCAGAAATTCCAGAGAACAAAGAGACCAGATAGACAGGAGACGGAGACAAGAAGAAGAGGAGTGTCTCTCCCTTATTTAGCAGGAGTAGGGGAAAAATTACAGAGGATCTTCAGAGAGCACAAAATCCCAGTTTACTTTAAACCGGTTAACACCTTGAGACAGAAATTAGTTCACCCTAAGGACAGGAACCCTAGTTACAAACAGAGCAATGTAGTGTATTCTATCAAATGTCAGGAAAACTGTAACGAACACTACATAGGTGAGACTAAGCAACCTTTACACAAAAGGCTATACCAGCACCACAGAGAGGGCACCAGTGGACCTCAGTCTGCAGTTCATCTCCACCTTAGACACTAACCACACATTTGAGGACAAGGAAGTTAAAATCTTAGCCAGAGAGAAGAAATGGTTTGAGAGAGGGGTCAAGGAGGCATTCTATGTGAAACAGTTGAAACCCAGCCTTAACCGGGGAGGGGGTCTGAGACACACTTTGTCCCCTGTTTACAATGGGGTACTCAGGTCAAAGGAGTTTCAGTCTTTTGTTCATGGTAATGAGTCATTCACATCATCAGGAGGGTTGTCAAGGGAGCCATCAGGAGAGGCGTCCGTCCCATCATTAGGAGAGACAGCTGCTCTGTCATTAGGTGTGCTAACTAGAGCACAATAGTTGCTAATTAGAGCTATTGTTTAGTCACTAGCCTATAGCAGTCTGCCTCTCGGTAGGAGGGGTCTGGTTAGGTTTAAAACTCCAGCTTTTGTGGCTTCTGTTTATTTTTCTCTACAAGAGTCAAGGCAGAAGTCAGACTACCAGAGCAAGAATTTTAGCTGAGGAAGCTTCTGCGATTTGAAGCGAAACGTCCTCGCGTCTAGCAACCCAGTCCAGTCGAAGATTCAAGCTTCTCTACTTTTCCATCTGTATCAGACGCTCAAAGTGCTTTACAATAATGCCTCACATTCACCTCGATGTCAGGTTGCTGCCATACAAGGCGCTCACTACACACCGGGAGCAACTAGGAGATTAAGGACCTTGCTCAAGGGCCCTTAGTGATTTTTTTTGGTCAGGCTGGGATTTGAACCAGGGATCCTCTGGTCTCAAGCCCAACACTTAACCACTAGACCATCACCTTCCCTAACTGGTAAGATGAAATCTGTGGAGCTGGGGGAAAATGTTAGTGTTCAACGATTTCATAAGTCCAATGGTTCAAACTGTTTACGACCAACAGAAGATAACGTAATTCTGTGGGGGCAGCGGGGGGGGGGGGGGGGGGGGGCGGCTAAGTGGCTGTGAAGCGGATGAGGTCCTGCAGATTTCTAAACAATAAAGATTTACAGAAGTGCCGTGTTGTAACTCTGGGAACTTGGCAAAGCAGCTAGAACCATCCAGTTCTGTCAGTCTGTTGCAAAAGAATCATCATTTAACTACGTCCACATCAAAGGAGTCCGACTGAGACATCGCGCCTGTGTTGCGCACAGGACGGCGTCCAGTTGATGCACATTCAAATGAAGTGCTTCCTTGTAAATGGCAGCGCATTGTCCAAAACAATATGAAGGAAGTTAATTTAGCCGAGGACATGCACTCGGAGTCACTGGCGTCGAGGTCACGTTGGGTAGCAGCTATTGTGGCAGCAGATATGGGAAATCCAGTTTCAGCCGCAAGTCAGGAGTAAAGTGTTGCTGAATTTGAGTGTTTGTCGTTTGTGGTCACGTTGCACTAACTCAGAGTCACGGCCTGTCAGGCAGAGTTCATGACTTTTTGACCTTTTGTTGCAACTAAGTAATAATGCGACAGAGTGCCGGGGGGGTCATTCTAATTTTTAACTACACTGATTACTCTTTTTTTTCTTCTTCTTCTTCTTGATGGCCCACAGTTTATGAACAAGGATCAACAGTTTGAACAGCAGCAGGTGACTGAGCCGAGCGACCAAACTCGAATAATGTGTGGCGGCTCAACAGGTGCATTCCTCTATTTGCATAGTTTTTCCTACCAGCGTGACTTGATTTGAGACACGCAAACCAATGTCCATCCTTGAAAATATACTGGGCATTGCTGCTTTTTAAATCAAGGAGGGTTTTTCTTTATTTATTTTGTTACTTTGTTTGCTGTATTTTGAGCAACTCTGTAATAATCTCCTTGGCCATGAAGACAGTGAGGGCGCCAGAAAGTTGATATTTGACCCCAGTGACCTTGACATTCACCCACATGGTTGACCTGTCTGACCTTCCCAGGGCAAATTGAATTGAACCTCAAATTCCTCGACCTGAACTTTTGCCGAATTGAATTTTTTTAAAGACCAAATTTGGCAGAAATCAGTAAAAGGAACTGGAAGGAATTCCAGAACTCACCCCACCTGACATGTGATACATCAGGAGACACTTGAGTATTTACAAAGACGAGTTCACTGGAGTTTGAGCCAAATGTAGAAACATAATTTTCCTGTTGAGTGTTGACAATTACCATCACATTTACGTTTTAACAGAGTGTGGAGGTCAGCCCGTTCCTCCTCCTGCCGTTCACTGCTCATATGCAACTCAGACACACACGCAGACACAACGACAGATTGTATTCACAATCAATGAACTCTTGGTGCACCGAGTAAACGTCAGCCACTCCATCTGGGTCACCGGCGGAGGAAAATTCAATTTATTCCAGTGTTTTTCCTCCCACTGTACACACAGTGTGTCCTGTTCATAAATTCCCAGCCATCCCGTGATCTGACGTTGTACTTTTCCACTGTTTCTCTTTTATCTTCTTCACAATGCTGATAACTGCAGAAGTGCGTATAAGCATATTTTTAATTAGCGACATGAAGACAAAACTGTACAATGTTGAAATCTAAAGTGGTGTACAAAAATCAAAAGAGAAAGTTTGATTTCTTTTGAAACCATTGTCATCTGAAGGAACAAGAGCAGTGGAACTGGTTTCAGTTGACCAAAAAGTAGATTTTTAGTCAAGGAAGCATTTTTGTAAGACAGAAGTAATTTCACTGTACACTAGATACCACAGTAAGTTAATTTACAGAAATAGTGCCATTCTCCAAAGACCACTTGTCTGCCTGGGTGGTTTCCATCTAGGACCCACAGCGGTTCCCTAAGTAATCTTCTAGATTACCTATATTCAAGATTCCAGCTGATAAATACACATTTTCCAATCCTAGGTCATCTTGAACCTGAGATATGGGAAAAATACCCATTTTAAGTTGTCACTTTTACAAATCCAACTTGGCCACCATGGTGGCTTCCAGGAAAATGGAATCATCCATTGTTTCATTGGCTTTTGCAATGCAAGCACGTTCCAAAAATTGTATAGTTTTACAAATCTCTCTGAAATTCCTCCGAACACTTGTACCTGTGCAGAGTGGACTGATTACCGGGTTAGGTTCAACGCCAGATGTAATTGTTGTGAGGCAACAGTGTTGTTCACTTTAGTGCAGTTTGTAACATTTAGACTTGGACTCATTTTTATTGTCATTCAGTAAAAAATGTCACAGATGCTGTCACAGAACGAAATATTGAAGCACTGTACAAATAGATAAAGACACAGAATAAAAGCACAGAATACCAGTCCAAGGTGTATAATAGTTTTTTTTTTTTAAAAACCTTATCGATATCTTTGTATACACAACAACACACAATAAATAAATAAAGGACACGGGATATTGTACATATGAAGATGGTACATATGTCCAACATTCGATATTGCACAGTTCTTTTCATCGATTTGTATTTAACTGTCGTATGGCGGGTAAAAGTTGTCCCTGAATCTGCATGCTTTGCAACTCGGGCTACAGTACCGTCTACCTGAGGGCAAGATGGAAAACAGTTTGTTAAAGGGATGTAAAGTGTTCCTGATTATCCTTCTTGCCCTGGACAAGCAGCACTGTTCTGCCAGTTCACCAATGGTTGGCAGCCTGGCCCTAATAATCTTTGCTGCTGCCCTCACAACCCTCCCCAGTGCCTTCCTGTCTGCAAGGCTACTACTTTCATGCCACAGAGAGATACTACTGGTTAGTACACTCTCTATTGTTCCTCTATAGAAGGAGGTGAGGACAGCCGGGCTCAGATGGACAGTCTTTAACCTGCTGAGAAAGTACAGATGCTGGTTGGCCTTTTTAATCAGACTGGCCAACCAGCGTTACCTTCCATTACTTTTCATCACTCTTCTTTCTAAAACTCAGATCAAACTTTAGATTATCAACGAACATATGGTGCTTCCGAAAAGTATTCACAGCGCTTCACCTTTTCCACATTTTGTTATGTTACAGCCTTATTCTGAAATAGAGTAAATTAATCTTTTACCTCAAAATTCTACTCACAACACCCCATAATGATAACATGAAAAAACGTTTGTTTTTTTTAAGTTTTGCAAATTTATTAAAAATACAGAACTAAGGAATCATATGCACATACATATTCACACCTTGTGAATTGTTGATGCACCTTTGGCAGCAATTACAGCCTAAGTCTTCTCTGATATGATGTCACAAGCTTGGTGCACCTATCTATGGGCAGTTTTGCCCATCCCTCTTTGCAGCACCTCTCAAGCTCCATCAGGTCATGCTATAAATCACGACATGGACAGATAAGTTCTGGAAGAAATGATGGACTTATTTGTTGTTGTCATTGCCTTTGTTTGGCTGTGGAGACCAGCAGGAAGTGTAGTGATAACAGGAAGGATAGCGTGACACAAACCTTGTCTGGGTTTGATTCCAGGATGTTGTGGTTGTAAGGAATGTGCCTCAGACATTAAGGTCACCCCCCAACTGGAAAGAAAAGAATTTAATAAGAAGTTAATTTAAGAACAGAAGGCTGGGTGCAGGAAAATGGTACCCAAATGTGAAGCTCATTGAGGAAAAACCTGCAGGACGTTTTGTGGACATTTGTTATTGTGCAGGTTTGTGCACATAATTTGATCGGCAATCTTGCGGAAACATTTGCACTGCTTTGTCAAACGGTCTGGCAGTTACCATGTCCTTCTGTGTGGACAAAAAAACTGGTCCCACATTTATCACTAGACCGAAAATAGAGCAAAATCTCAATAGACAAAAAGTTGGCAAGAAAAGTAAGTTGCCTCGTGGTGTTCCTGACGTAGATAACGGAGGCTTATTTCCCGTCTCATCCAACACCTCGCCAAGATAATGGGCCCGAGATAGCCGCGCTAATAGGATTGTGACATGTTACGGACACTGGATGCAGGATGGAGGATGAGAAAAGAGAAGGAGAGAAAGAGGACATGGAGGTGAGGATGAGCTGAGAAGATGAACAGCAAGAGAGAAAAAGGAAAGATTTTTTAAAAAGATGAGAATAAGAAGTCAGACGAGGAGAGACGTGGGGATGGAGGAAGAAGGGAACATAAGAGATACTATGAGTAAGAAGCTGAGATGATGAAGTGAAGATGGAGATGGTGACATCATCCTACATATTCCCCACATTCCTGTCTCATGCGTCACGCCATCATTACCTTTTCACTTTCCACCGTTATTTCGGAATATAAGTAGTGTTTGATGCTCCTCCCCCTCCACCCGCCCCCTTTTTATTGGCATGGCAACACAAAAAATTAGCTCCAACTAAAATGTGTCTGAGCTTTTTTTATTATTCCATATTAATAATAATAATCATTTCTTTGTAAGTGTACTGGCCAGTAGAATACCACACAAACAGTTCTCAAATGATCATGCAATATTAAAATGATTGTAAAACATAATTAGTCATACTTTAAGTCGTCTTATCCTTTAATAGTTTTTTGAGGTCCTGCGACTTATATACTGAAAAGTCACACGTAAAGAGAAGCCACTTTTCATATCGATTATCATTAAAGTGGAAATTCATCACACATTTATTTATGAATATTTATCTGGTTCTCATAATTTTTATGCTTTTATAATACATTAAATGTGCCTAAAACATTTGTACATTATTGTGTGTGTGTGTGTGTGTGTATAGGAAAACTTTAAAGTGTTTGAACGTGTTGAATGCTGGATCTTCAAAGTAAAAGTCAAATAAGGACATAGTCCATTGGATTTCATGACATATGACACCCCGTCATGTGATAACTAAACATAACAGATGGCGCAAACTATTCCTTTAAAAAAAAAACAAAAAAACAAAACGTATATTAGCTTGATCATTGCATCACGTTTTCAGCCAGTAAACGTCCACTCAGTGTCCTGACAGGAATGTATGAGTCTGCTGTGTCCTTACTGGGACATGTTTGACAAAGGCATTGGGAGCATGTGATTACTTATGTCCTGTCGCAACAGAGACATAAATGTGTGTTTACCGAAACAGTGACACAACGCAGCTGCAAAGATATGACTGGGCGCTACTGTGAACATGTAGTTCAGTCAGATCACCTGCGTAGAATATTTATTGCAACAGCAGCACAAAGGTCTGAGATGCTGCAGATGCTTGATGAAAATAAAAGGAATGATGATAGATATATGCATTTTCTCCCCAATTTCTTTCATGCATCAAGGAGTGAAATTTGTTTATTGGCTTTTACACATCTAAATTTTGTAATGACATGAATTTAAAAAAAAAAAAAAAATTCAGTCTTCTTTATATTAACATTTCTAATATGATGCCCCCTAAACTCAAACTGAAAACTAATCTCTACAACATTATATAAGTAAAATAAAAATATAATGCAATAAAATACCCTCAGCCGTATATGAGCACAAAAATAGGCAACAGAATGTAACCTTTTGACCTCTTAAAATAGGTTAAGGTTAGCCATCTTTGAACTTGTCCAAGGTCTGTGTCCCAAGAATGCTCCCTGTGAATTTGAAGACCCTGGCAGTAGGACTGGACCTATGCTGAGTACAGACAGACGGACAGACAGATGGACCAACGCACGCACGCGTGCACACAAAGTCTTCGCAATACCCGATGGCCATATTTTGGCCTCGGGTAAATATAAAAGTCAAATCAATGGTGTGCATAAGTGTACCCACCCTTAAGTCAGGGGATGGATACATGAACATTTCCAAGCCACTGAAGATGTCTTTATGCACTGTGCCACTGCCATCACAACCACAGACACCTGTAACAACTTCAGAGTTGTTATGGGTGTCTTGGTAGCTTTCCTCACTGTGAGATTAAAGGATGTCGAAGGAGCCTGAATTGTTGTTATTATTATTATTCTTTACAAAATTCAGACATGTAAAAACTAAAGGGTTCACACTGTTTTGAGCACCAGTGTAGCTCCTGGGATACATCACTAGGTAAGCTAGGGAGAGACATACCACCCCAGACACTACCCAGGCTCATAATTGGCCTGTTGGTCTTATGTGTCCTGGAAAAAACTCCTGACTTACTGTGTTTCCCAGCTGTCAGCAGCACTTTTCCTGGAGTCACTGGAACTCAGTCCAAAAACAGGCAAGGACTCTGAGGAAATCAGGATTCTAAAGGATTTTTGTGTGTATCTGTAACTGTGCACAGTAAATATCTAATGGTACTACATGTAGACGAGGTTAAATTGTGCTTAAATAGAACAGACCGGCATGTCCAGCTGCTACATAAAAGCTGAAAGCATAAAAGATGAAAGTACTAATAGGGAAGGGCCCACTGGTCCTAATTTCTTTATATTATTTGATGGTGTATATTACAACTTCAAACTGATTTTAAAGTTCACTCTAACCCTAACTAGGACTAGTGTACCCTAAGACGAGTGGTAAGTTCCCGTACTGATACAGGTGAGGCTTGATGCCAGTTTCCAGAGTGACATGACTCAGACTCGAAAGTAATATGTGTATCTAATCAGTCATATATGTATCTAATCAGCATTCTTTTTTCCAAATGAATGTGCCCCCCGGCTGATTAACATTTCAGTTGACTCACCACTAGCCAACTATGACGGACTCTACTAAACTCCTCGCTTCCTTTAACCTGAATAATTGAGAACAGTCTCAGTCCTTAGTCAGCTCAGCATTAGCAGGCTATTTTTGGAGCTCCTAGCTTACCGCCGCCTGCTAACACCAAACCCCTGTACTGTTCATATTCCTGACACAGCAGCTCCACTCTCCCACAGAGATTAGGCACAAGAACAACAAGCAGTGCCAGCGCCGTGCCACGTCACGTCTGCTTTACACTGTGTAGCACCATACTGGCAAAGCAGTACCAGGAATAATTCCACTTTTTTTTTTTTTTTTACAGTGCCAAGCTGTAAATGATGTCACCTAAACATCCCAGACTACACAAGTATCTAATATTATAACTCTAAGGCTCAGTTGTTTTGTAAAAGTCATTATTGTGTATTACCCTCATGTTGTCTTACTAGAATATGCTCATTAAAAAAGCGAATTTTCAAGTCAGCTACATGCTAATAAGCGCAGCTGGCTTCAGGAGGCAATACAGTGAATGCACTAATCTAGCACTGGCTACTCAATCTGTGTTTGGTTAATCATTTGAAGGGAGTGCCTTTAACTCTTAATAAATAATTTTCTAAAATTGGATGACATAGCTAGCCTGAAAAACAGGCTTTGAAACTACTTCCCCCCCCTCTTTGGAAGTAAGTCTTCTGAGGTGCTTTCAAGCCAGCTACAGGCTAACTAGCCAAAATGGCTTCAGGAGCCACTGCAGGTAATGGGCTCAGTCAACTGGCTTGGTCAGTCTCTATTTAGATATCAAGTTAATCTGTTGAGGTTAGGGTTAGGAAATTCAAACTATCACAATGATTCTCCCAGCTTGGGCTGACAACTGGACAGTTGAAGGGGTTAAGATTAGGGTTAGGTTTAAGGAAATTCAAAGTATCTCTAAGTTTCTTTACACACTGAATCCACAATTATTTTTTTTAATTGAAGAAAAGAAAAAATTAATCTTGAGTGAAGTTCTGGTTAACCTGACCTATGGTGCTCGGGCATGTGGGTGTACTAAACCTGGCATAGCTTGTTCTCTTTTTTCCAGTCAGGATTATTATTGTTGATTGCTTAAAAGGTATTTTAAACCCTTTCAAGACAAGGAAATAAAAGGAGCCAGAAAATCAGTTCTGCAATATTTAAAGTTGCATATATCCTTAATAGTGTACAGATAGGTGTTTTTTTATATATATAAAATTAACCTAAAGGCTTATGCAGGGTTATCAAAAACTAGTAAAGCAGAAGAAATGCACATTGCACTATTATCAGTGTTTTAAAGCAGGATTTTTTTTTTTTTTTTTTTTGTACCTCATAGTATGGCTGCCTCCTCAAATTAGTGGTTCCTGGCAAAACTTAAAAAGGAAAAAGTGAGTAGAGCATTCATAGGCTCAGCTGATTGCATAGTACTCAGGTTGTAAAATAATTTGTCCTTTAATCAATCAATCAATTTTATTTATATAGCGCCAAATCACAACAAACAGTTGTCCCAAGGTGCCTTATATTGTAAGGCAAGGCCATACAATAATTACGGAAAAACCCCAAAAGTCAAAACGACCCCCTGTGAGCAAGCACTTGGCAACAGTGGGAAGGAAACGTCCCTTTTAACAGGAAGAAACCTCCAGCAGAACCAGGCTCAGGGAGGGGCAGTCTTCTGCTGGGACTGGTTGGGGCTGAGGGAGAGAACCAGGAAAAAGACATGCTGTGGAGGGGAGCAGAGATCAATCACTAATGATTAAATGCAGAGTGGTGCATACAGAGCAAAAAGAGAAAGAAACACTCAGTGCATCATGGGAACCCCCCAGCAGTCTAAGTCTATAGCAGCATAACTAAGGGATGGCTCAGGGTCACCTGATCCAGCCCTAACTATAAGCTTTAGCAAAAAGGAAAATTTTAAGCCTAATCTTAAGTAGAGAGGGGGGGTCTGTCTCCATGATCAATTAAGAAACAAATATGGAGCACAACCTCACTGCAAAATAAATGGATGAGTAATCAACTTTTTATGTCTAAAGAAGTTTCACACGTTAAAAGCGAAACCCTCACTCTACCCTTTAAAATTTGTTTCATCCAATATTGTCACATGCCCGTTTCTATTATCTGATGCAATTTCATAATATGTGGCCGGTCACAATGAACCTGATAAGCCATGTCCCAGTGACTGTGTGAGTCATGAACTGTGAGTCAGGGCCAAAGTATGCATGCATTCTGTAAATCAGCACCATACATGGGTACGCAAAGACTTCCAACAACATTACAGTGGAATTCAACCACTTATACTTCCTAAATGTGACTTTTATTGGTCCAACAGATGTAAAAATCAACAATACAACATGGAATAAAAGAATGTGCTCTCACTCCAAACACTACATATAAATAAATAAGAGTATAACAGTTCTTACAAAAAAAACATGTTTCAAGTATCTTGGGGAAAACCTTCACCAATCGTGTCTTCCTTTCAAACCAGACAGTAGAAAGAGGAAAGAAAAATCAAACTTTTGTTAAATTGACTGTATGTACACTAACATTTATATTATTAACAGGACGCATTGTAAAAAAAAAAAAAGTTTCTGGTTAGCATATAACAAAATTAAACAAAACCTTTAAATATAAGAAAACTGATGTATGCGGCATTGAACAAAAAAATAAATAAGCTATGTAAAATATACACAGCATGTGGAGTTTCTCAGTCCAATGAGACAGCAAGACCATGAGGTTTATGAAAGAAGTGCTACAGGCACTCTATGGTGGGGCGGGACCTCAGTCACCGTGGTGGGAATGATGCGGTGTGCAAAATAGTAGCAGTACAAAGAGGTCAGTCATATTTCAGAAAATATTTACAGTGAGGTTTAAGGAGTCAGTGCTTCCTTAATGAAGAGTCTGGCTGATGAAGTTATAGATCCTTTTGTTTTTGTAGACAGGTCCTCTGGTCTTTGTGGTCCACTCAGGTCGGTGAAATTTCATTGGCAGGTCAGCAGCACATCACGACAACCGGATGACTTTCCCTTTAAGTTCTGCAACAAGCACATACAGAATTATTTTTTTTTTTAACTGTTATAACATACAATGCATGATTATGCTTAACTCCTGACTAAATAGTACTCCCTCAACAAGAGTAACCTGCCAACTAAAAATTACATTCCCTGCTGGGTTTTTTTTTTTTTTTGGTGGCATGACACATTTAGCGGGTTTCATTAGAGTAGCATGGAGGTCATGTTTCTGTGTCAGTTAATCCTGAGGTGTTTATATGGGAAGGAGACACCCAGCATCATTATTCACGCTTTTTTCAAAGCGCCAGCAAAACTAGCGCACGTGAGAAGAGCCCGTTGGACTTACTTGTCCACCAGCTCACAACTACACTGTACGGCCCATAAAACTAATAACTTCTCTACTGCCTCGGTCACTGTAAGATGGCTATTTTGATGTAAATGCATCATAGTAGCGCAAAACTACAGTTAGTGCTAGCACGCTACTACTAATGCCAAATGTTAAATTCTCATCTTATACCCATGTAGCAATAGTAACACCATCTGTTGCTATTTTGACAAAGCTGTAGTATTTAAGCTAACTTTTAGCACGACAACATTATTGTTACAATGAAATGCAGACTAAACCTTTCAAATATTAACTTGTGCCCATGTCTTAATGATTATTTTGTCTATTAGTGTTGGCCAAATAATGTTAAACTGTATAACAGCACACCACATTTTGAAAGTACTACAGCATTTAAGCTAGCGTTAGCATGTCAACATTACTACTACAATGAAATTTAAAAATTAAAGTCATGACAAAAGTAAATAGTTTCAAACACTTATTCCCCCCGCCCCTCCCTGTCTTAACCATGATGTTACACATTGTTTGATATAAAGATATATTTCAGTCATAATATTTTAGGGATAATTATCAGTATCAGTCTGTCAGGAGTACAAAATTACAGCACAATATAATCCTATCTATTGATAGAGAGGATGTCAAACATTTTGTACAAATCTAAGAGTTGTACACATCCACATCATTATCTTAAAGCTCATGATAGAATGTTTTTTTTCAAATTCTTTTGTACCCATATATTATATATATATAAAATTAAGACGTATTGGTCAAATGTTAAAATAAATAACTTTGTAAGTGCATCTTATTAAACCACAGAACAACATTGTTGTAAAATTAAATTAAAAGGTGAAAAACAGCCAGTCCTTGTCTCAACTGTGACATAATTCATTGGTGCAAAGTCTAAATAAATAAATTTTAAAAAAATGAGAACTGTATATTTATGCTCAAATTTATTCATTTCCCAGAAAAGTTAAAATACTTTGAGAACTCGCCCTGGGTTTGAAGGTGTACCTAAAGTCGAATATGATTTAAGACCACAAACTATCAAGTCTGGTCATAAAACTGCACTTATATTTACCACCTTTGGACCATAACAGCAGACAAATATCGCACTCTAACACCACAGCCTTGGTCTGACTGTAACACGTGTGTGTTTTTGAGGAAGTCTATGCAGTGACAGGAAAAAGAAGCAAGCTGTGAAGCATGGAGGAAGTGTGAGAGAGTTCACTCAAGTACAAATGAAACCTTTGTCTCCCACCCCCCCACCCCCATGCTTCTTTTTTAAATGTCCCTGTTGGCTAATGTCTGGGAAAGACACACATAACAGCTAAGAACAAAATCAGTTCAGAGTTGTTTTGGGTTTACACATTAATACCAGTGGATGAGAATGACAAAAATGTATCCAAACAACTAAAAATGTGTAGTGTGGAAAAGGACAAAGGTGCATTGTGTACTTTTAAAACTTTAATTGGCGTGTGAAGAAAGACTCATGGGAACGGGAGGAACTGTGCAAATAGAGCGCACGTGTGACTGATGTCAAATTAATATGTGGGTACTTACAGGCAGACTTCATCCAGCCAGAGCTGCACGAGCAGAGAGGAAAGGAAACAAGTGAGTGAAATCAAAGGAAACAGGAAGTGTCTCAGTTCCAAGAGAAGCGTTTAGTAATTAGAGGCAAGCGGGAAGATAAAAATATACATGTCGAAATAGTGGTTAAAGATTTGGGTGGATCTCAGAAGACTGAGGTTTCCTGCATTTTGCACCGACTGGACTTACAGCAACGTTGTATTTATGCCCCAACATCCGACAGTCTGATTACAAGCAACTCTCCGTTCACTTCTATCATCGTGATACAAGCTCATCTGTTTCTCATTAGTCCATAAGTTCTTGAACCGTGCTGGCTTACTACAACCATCAAGATTATATGGTCAACAGCGTTCATTTGCAAGATTCTGACTCAAGAACCTGTTCAGTTTTGGTGAGGATCTGGATCCTGACTTTGAGCTTGTTGCATCCCTTCAAAAACCACCAACATCTGAATTGTTGAATACAGGGTGGACTTGTTTAGAAGAAACCCACCTGTCCAGTCAGAGCCAGTGGGATGTGTGTTGGGCTGCAGAGTGAGGCAACGGGAGGGTGCAGCCCCGGGATCGCATCCTCGTCTAGGTCATCAATGCGCGGTTTCTTGATATTTGACTCGGGGCTGGTAAGAGGAGTTATGCTGTTCCTCCTGATCAGTGTACCAGGACCTCTCTTCACCTCCTGCCGCAAACACACGGGTTAACGTACACTACACGTGACGCAGTACAGACTTGGTTCGAAGCGGTCATAATTTAATCTGGTCCTACCTCTGGTCTGTCTCGATGGGTGTTCACCGCGTCCACCATTAGAAAGATCGACTCCACTTTGCACCCATAGGCCACTGGGGTGAGCTTCAGAACTGTGTGGAGTGGACACTTCAGATAGGGCATCTCCTCTGGAACAAGAACACAGACACTTGCTGTGGTTTCACGCTAAATAAATATAACTAAACCAAAGGACTTCTGCATGTTTCACTACCCACCTGCACTCTTGTCGAGGAAATAGGCCAATAGGCAGCGCATCACAGCCTGGTGGCAGATAACCAGCACGTCCCCCATCCGCTCCAGCTCCATGATGACAGGCTCCACCCGCTGGACCAGGTCCTGGTAAGACTGTAGAAGGGACAGAATGCTTACTAAACATTTGTTCCTTTCCAGTCACTGCTGTTTGTTAGTCATACTTCCACCACAGTGGACGTGCCAAACAACCAGGAAGGGCTGCTAAATGTCATGTCTACATCCAACCAGCAGGAGGCAGTAATGTGCCCACACAAAATGTATTGCCATAAAACAGAGGCATGCCCACTTTCTAAGCAGGGATATGTATTAAGAGGACATGTGAATGAAATTCAAGTGTTGGACAGAGTTGAAATAGACAATTATGTCCATAAAATTTAGCAGCATGGAAATTTCACTTGAATAAATCAGTAATTTTGTTATTTTGAACTTGAGACCAGAGTTTGGTACCAAATAAAGAGAAAACACAAAAACATAGTAAAGCTCAAGCCCCAAATGGAGACACACACACACAGCTCCAATAGTCACAGTATGGCCAAATTCAGGAGCAGCTTGAGCTTCAGGTGAAGGAGGGTGACTTGGTTAGCTATGGCGAAGGCACAAACCATAGTAGGGGCTCTGTGAAGCTAAATATTGACTAGTCATAATTTTTAAAGACACAATTTGTATTTTAAACATTGGAATTCTAATTTTGCATTTGCATACAGTGTACGCCAATCAACCTTTGTTTATGCAAACATGTCGCCATATTTTAATCATGAGGGAGGCTGTAACCACGCCCCTGCCGAAGTTGTCCATAAAAGACAGGTGCATTTTGGATTTACACAATATGCATGAGTATGAAGTTTGTACCTCTCCGGCGGGGTAGCGATAATAATATTTATCTTCATCTCTCAAAGCAAACTCCTCTGGAAACTTTTCCTTCATCTCATCGTAGGTCATCTCCTCACATATTCCCTAAGAAAAGTCAGCGTGCACATTAGTGCCAGCAAATTCAGTTAAGCATATTTTTTTTTTCGTAAATTAGTCTCCATTGGAGTGGTGCTTACTGCATCTATCTCGTTGAGAACCTTCCACTGTTCATACGGGACTCTCAGGTGCTCGGCGGTCTGGATGCTGCGGCACAGTTGGCTCGTCCAAACCTTAAGATCTTTTAGCTTCTGCTCCTCCACAAACTGAGCCAGAGCAGCTGAAAACTACAGTGGGAGCAGAAAAAAGTGTCAAGAACACGTTAATCATCTAATCATATTTCATATTTGACATTGAGACCAGCAGTGTGGTTGAAGTCCACACCTTTCTCCAGCTGTTTTTACCTGTCTGCCTCGTGCAGAGAGGCCGGCATCGCCGCCCAGCCGCCCCTCCATGTTATCAGTGCTCTCTCCATGTCGGCACAGGTAGATGGTTCTAGGCTGCACGTGGATGTTCATCAGGTAGTAGACGATTTTACTCTGGATGTGATCCTGGATCCGGTTGACCAGAAACCTGCGTCCCACGTCTATGACCTTTATAAAAGACAGATTCCTAGAGGAGAAGAGGAAATGGAACAAGATTAATTAAATAACACCATAGGGATTTTGGCTCGTCTCCTCTGTAGCGACTACATTAAGGATGGTCCACCTGTCATGTTGATCAGGATCCAGAGGTTGGTAACTGGCTTTGTAGCATTCAATTCTTCTCTGGAAGTCCAACATGGCATCAGTCTTGTTGCAGTCCCGGTAGTCAGGACATGACACCTTCACTTCCTGTAGGATGAAATCACATCCTCAGACAGAAATCGGCTGACGCCATAAAATAAACTGTTTTGCATTCTTGCACTTCAAGGTATGAAAACATCAAGACGGAGACTCACCATGATGTTTGTGGCAATCACGCTCGGATCGTCACACACAGATTCGATGAAAAAGATCTGGACACAAAAACAAGACACATTAAAGTTACCACCTTATGATGAGATGTCACGCGTAGCAATGCCGCAGCACAGTGATACCAACCTTGAAATTGTTCTCTCGGCCAAACGAGAGGATCATCTTGCGCCTTTCCCTTGTCGTGTTTGTGGCATCAAAAACCTGAAGGAAACATGGCAAGACTTTGTAACCGGAATGTTTTATTTTCCATTTCGAGTAACAAAATAAATGCCAAGAAACAGACAAATGTTTATTCAGTCTTCGTGCGATGATGGAAAACTCACCGCAACTTGGCCTCCTTCATCCTTCAGGTAGCACTTGACATCTCTCAAGGCTGCTAAGGCACACTGCCTGAAGAAAGAAAATGGTGCTCATTTTTGCTTAAAGGCTGCAAAAAAGTAACACTGTACTTATGCACCTTGGACTTACTGTCTGATTTTCAGGGCACACTCGTTATCGGGTTTGAAGAAGTCGTAAGAGCTGTAGTTCACTGCCTCCCTGCGGTACTCTCCCACATTAAAGACTGTATAAATACACTGGCATAAATACAATGTCCTCGAACAACAGAGCCACCAACTAATTAAAACCAACTGTACAAACTGCGTGTGGCTGTTTTGTGCACCTTTGGTGGGCATGCCAATCCAGTTGAGGTAGCGGGTGAGTTTTTTGGACATGTAAGTCTTGCCTCGAGCTGGCAGGCCGACCATCACAATGACGGTGGGTGGGTTGGCAAAGTGTGGGGCGCCACTACGTGCTGCAGAGGGAACAAAAGGCAGGAGGCGTCATGACAACACGACAATTACAACTGTGTTTTCTACTTCAAAGTGGTCTCAGTTTACAGTTAGTTGCGGTACATCAACTGAATGAAAATTTATACTTTATCATTCTGCTAAAGTGTTCTCTAGGAAAGCACAATACTCCAAGAGTTAACACGATCAACTACTAGTTTTCTCTGAAAAAGAAAAAACCTATTTTTTGATTACTGACGGGTAACCACCAGGAACTACTGCGTGTCCCCTAACTGGCAGAATTCACCTCATACAGATCATTTTGCAATGGCTTCAGGGGACTGCAGTTACGAAATATACTGGTAGCGATTTCTGGCAATTACGTATTTACACCTTCCGAAAGTTAAACGAACAACAAGGAAACCTAGTCTGAGAGCTGTAAATAATGATAAACAACAAGACGGGCTTGTTTAGGTTTGTTGGCTGTAGTATAAAGCCCCCCAAGTCACCAGTTCAAGACCTCTAATGTCCAGCCTGATATTGCTACTAATCAGTATTATACATTTTGATTCATACTGTGGTGAAATGTTACATTTTTTCCCCCCCTCTTAGTACTATTCAGTGTACTTCCCCCAAAGCTGATTGAACTCTACAATTACTTTTGAAAGATATTTTATTCTGCCGCTTTAAGCGCTCTGTTAACTGCAATTTTAAATAAATAGAAGTTGTTGCTTTCCTAAACAAAAGACCAAGTTACCACACAATTTTGTTAAAATCTGTTCTAATATTTGAGACAGTCTCCAGACAGTAATCACACAGTATCATCATCCTCCTCCTCCCGGAAAAGTAATAATTATAATCTTTAGCATAATCATCAGGTAGTTGGACTGAACTATAAATGCTGCAATTATTTTTGTTGGCTTTGGCTTGTTGCTGTAATAAAATTATGCCAATATTCACTTGCTTTGCAGGTGGTTCTTTATTGTTCTGCTGAAGATATGCATGTCGGTTTTGCAGCAGATTTAAACTAGCAAGGTATGGGACCTGGCACAGGTCAGCCTGGCACTACATTATGAGAGGATCAGGCAGATTTTGCCAAACTTTTCTGGGCATCGCTACAGAGCAGTGGTAGAGTCGCACCATGCGTACGTGCACCGCTCAGACCAATCAGTCCAGCGCACCTAAAACAAGACAAGGCGGGGCTGGCAGAGCGGTAACCCTGGCAACCAGCACCTCTTCAGTGTACGTGCCGTGCGTGACAACTGACCTCTCCAAATTGCGGATTTTTTTTGGGGGGGGGGGGGGGGGGGGGAGAGGGGAAAAAAGAAAAGAGAGAGAGAAAGGGAAAAAAAAAAAAGAGCCCGAGGCATTAAAATCACTAAAATGATCAGTGATAGATTTTATTGGTGAGGTTTTTTTTTTTTGGGGGGGGGGGGGGGGTGGAAGTGGGAGTGAATAATTATATTTACTCATTTAGTTTTATTCTCAGTTTTAGATCAATGGCTGAAAACGCTTGTTACTCTGACAACATTTTAAAATTGTGGTGCGTTTTTGTTTTCATTAAAAGCAAACTTCTGGAGCTTAAAACACCGAGTAAACGCAAACGCATCACACGTAAACCCCCTTCAAAATTCAACATTATTACATTTCCTCTTAACAAGTGCACGTGCCATTACGTCAGCGTGGAAGCCGCATCTCTCCAACCCCTCATCCTCCAATTATAACAATTATAACATTAAACTTGTGTTTTACCTCTCCGGGGCGCCGGCTTATCATCTTTGGTGGGAACCCAGATCTTTTGGATTCTGTTCTGCGTCAGCTCTCTGGGCATTCCTTGGGAACAGAAGATTCGCACGACGATAACCGGGAACCGAGCCGCTTCGATCAGAGAAAGAAGAACAAAAAAAAAAAACCGTCCAAAAGAACCGGTCCTTATTCGAGCAGAAGCCGGTCAGACAGAAATAAATGAAGTCGTTGAACCTGCACACAGCGCAAAGTGTCTGTGTGGCTGCTTCTGCTCTCAGCCGGTATTTAACTCCGCCCGGCGGACCGGGAAGTGACGTGACGAGTGACGAAATCACTGCTGTGGGGGGAAACAGCGCCTCCCTGTGGCCTAGCGAGTATGTACAGTAGTAAACACGTAGAATAATAACTAATTATTATTTGTAATAGTGGGGTTTAATTATATTTATTTAAAAAAATACAATTTAAAAGTGATTTGCAAAATTGGCAATTTATACCAGTGGTTTTATATATATATATATATATATATATATATATATATATATAATAGTCCAAAATAATTAAGGATCATCATTGTGCACAAGGGATTGACTTTAAAATCAAAAGAGGAACAGGTGGTTGTGACAATGCTTGTGACGAAGTTTTGACAGAGTACTTAAGCTGCAGATAAACGTGCAGACATTCACATGTCAGTCTGCTGCTCATCACACCGGGATGTACGTTTGAATGAGATGAGCAAAGTGCTCAGCTGACTAATTGTGCCCTCATTCTGGAGGAATGAAAGAGCAAGTAAAAAATAAATAAATAAATAAATAAATAAATAAAAAACCTTACAAAACAATAAATAAAATAAATAAAATAAAATATTTCTTTCCATTAATATTTTAATAATTATTTTTATTAGAAGATAGTTTGCTTTTAAAATATTAACTTTATTAAAACTTTAATTTTAAAATATTAATCTTTTTATTTTAAAGTTCCTTTTAACTACTAAAGCCATTGAAATCTTTTTTTCACATTCAATTAAAATTTACAATTTAAAAATTACTCTTATTATATTCAAAATAAAACTGACAGCTGTGGAGGTTTTAGATTGGATCTTTAAACAGACGAGTTGGTAAGTCTTTATATACACAACTGTGCAAACTTTTAAAACTCTGCAAGTATCTTAAAATAATAAGCTTAATACAAATTTTAAAATATAGTGATTTTATTAAGCACATACAGATTGCATAAATACACGCCATCTATATTACAACTGCACAAATTATCACTTTTACAGCCAACTTAACTCATGTAGTTTTATTTAAATTTTGACCACATTTTACAAATTTACTATTTAAAATTCACAAAGCATAATTTTCAAAATGTCTGAAAGTTTTTAATTATTTTAATCCTCATTAAAGGCAAAACATGAACTAACTCGCCAGGTGTGCACATGTAAAACTGCATGTACCCTGCTGCATTTTGTAATAGTGCAATATGTTACTTGATAAACCAAAGAAGTGTGTTTTCCAGAGCCTGAAGATATCAGATGTTTTATTCCTGGGTTGCATCCTCAGCTGCTATGTGACCCTGGTGCAGATATGATGAAACAGACAGACTGACACTATAACATTTACCAACCTGGAACAAAACACAATCTTACCCCTAAAAATTCATATTTCCAGGACTTTTGTATTTTGTTCCCAAATGAGGAAGATGAGCCAAGCAAGACAAAAATCTGTTTGGGTTTATTAGTCAGGTGTTTAAATAAAAAGAAATAAGCATGCTAGGGTGAAGTTGTTGCAACACCTTCCAAGAGTTGGGACGGTACACTTCATCATAGAGGAATGTGTGTTTACAATCCCAAATGTATAGACATTTGGGATTGTCCTTCATCAGCAACATTTTAGCAACTTCTTTTGTGACATTTTCAACATTTGTGTGAAGACAGTGTTTGGAGTCAAGTGTCCACTGAGATTCAAAGGTTTTTGGGATTGATTGCTCAGGGACACTTTGATGGGAATCAATCCCACTGATGGGTGGGTTGGTTGCAGATTCTGCTGAACAAACATCCATGTTTTTTATAGCACATGTAGAACTTAATAGCAGGGACAGGCCAGGTTATGTGCAGCTGCAGCGGGGCACGTTTGTGCACACACAAAGCAGATATTCAATTTAACCAGGACTTGACCTCTTTTTATTCCCTCCCAAAACTACAAATATATATATATATATATATATATATATATATATAGCTAGCATTAATAACTATGTGGTCATATATCTTAGGACAGAATTTCCTGGTTAGCAATGCAATATTTGACCCCAATGACCTTGACTCTAATTACCTGAACTGGAATGTTTGAACTTTGGCCAACCTTCCCAGAGGAATACCCGAATCCACCTAAGAATGTGTCAGAGCTCTGAAACTAAAATTTGTTGACATTTACCCCAAATGATCTTTGCCAAATAAACATTTAAGGGCACTTCATCCAGATATCAAGCTTGGTTCAAAGAAATAATCCCAAGGACCTGGAAGAACGGGGGGAAACAGACAGCACAGATTAGACCTCAACACCAATGACTGACTGTTGTCCAAATGAACTAGCCTGGGCAATTTTAGAGCCCACCAAAATATATGTGGCAAGTTTGGTACAAATTGAACTGAAAATCTAAATTGTGACCTATGACCCCAACAACCTTTATCACAATGATTGCACTTTGTCAAATTTGACCTCAACTGGACAATTACCTACGTGTGCCAGGTTTGATGGACATTGGAATGGGGAAAAAAAAAAGAAAAAATTGTGACCTTTGACCCTAATCACCTTGACCTTTGCCAAAACAAACCCCTTAAGAGCAATTCTGTGATTGACTAAAGTCTGCGCATCAAGTTTGGTGGAAATTGGCCAAAGCACCTCAGAGGAACAGAATGCAATTCTCACTTCTTTTATGTCTAAAATGTAAAGTTTTGCACTTCCTGTTTCCATTATGTGTAAATTCCTAGTTTGCCTCAGCTCTTACTGTGACCTCCCCCTGAACTCCCTCTAACATTTTCCCAGAACCTTTGTTCTTTATGTCCCATCCTCAGATTTCCCATTTACATCACAGATCAGTTTATTAATTCTGATCCGAGGAAACACTCTGTCCTCGAGCATGTCGAGTCAAATCGCTGCTGTTACTAAACAGGTGAATAATTTGTAAGACTGATGTCACACCAACACAATCACTTACTATGCAGCTATTTAAAGAATCTGGCTGAGTTGTGGAGATGTTTTTGTTTTCTGGCAACAATAGTTGCCAAGTGCTCATCTTTCTTTTACTGATGTCACCTTGACCTTTCACCTTGTAGCACTCCGGTATGAATGAATGGAGTCTGTAAAATAGATTTGTCTTAGCACGTCTGTTTTTTCCTCTACAATCTGTTGGCCGATCAGAATTAAACCGTCTCCGCTGGGAGCCTTTCTGACAGTTATTCAATGGCCCTTTGGTGCACTTACATAAGTTCTGAATGAGGCTGAGTTCAGTCTCCCACCGCCCTCCTCATAAACCTTCTGGGCTAAATTAAAATTATTCAGATCCCAGGATGTTATTACTGCTAAGGAACCAAGGTCACATCAGACTGATGAAGAATAAACTGTTTGTTGGATATCTTATGCACCACAAAATAATATATGCATGTTCCCAAGAATTTTTTTTTTTAGCAGAATGGAGCATCTATTTTGAACTTAGAAAATCAACTGCAGCACAATCAGCATTAAAAAAATAAAATTACACATCCTGACCGCAATCTACAAAAATATGAAACTCCAAAACATTAAAGATTATAAATTAAAACATCCTTATAATGTCACAGTCATACACAAAGAAAACACATGAGCAGACATTGTTTAAATCATTTATTTTGTCTTGGAGTACTGTTTTTAAAGCACAGTACAATGCATTGTACTACACACAGAAACATCACTTCTACTCAGGAATATAAAAAAGGGGGTTTATATACAGAAGAGAAAATGATAAATGTTCTTTGTTCTATTTTCCAGACATCACACTTGTTCACCAAGGTCCAAAATCCGAAACTTGTCCAAATTGTAGAAGCAGGCCTTGACAACTCGCCCACCAAAGTAACGTCCATTCAGATCAACCACAGCTAAAGAAAGAGAGAAGAACGACTGGTTTGAAAATGGAGATTTTTTTTTGTTGATTAATGGAGGCTTTTTACCTGACAGCCTCCATATTTATTTTTTTTTTTTCAGATTTGTCTCACTTAATGGTCTCAGATATACTAAAAAGATTTAATGTGAGATGACACAAATTCAGTCAACAAAATAGTCTTTTAGCAATAATTTACTTAAGATAAACATTATCCAAAAGCAGTGGTGGGCACAGATAACCAAAAAATTAACTTCGATAACAGATAATCTGATAACTGAAAAGTTATCTTTGATAAAGATAAATTGATGAACCACCCAAAAATGTATTGGAAGTTACAGATAACGATAAATTCCAGTATTGTCTCTGATACATTTGCAACTGCTAACAAGCTAAACTTGAGTTTTAACACCACAATCGCTTTTGGAAGCATACAAAGTGACATAAGACTCAAATAATGAGTCAGCACTTCTATGTTTGAACATGCTGCCCCCTTTTGGAAGCTACACGGCTACAGCACCCTGAGAGCAGCCACAAAGCCTAACTCTCTACCAATCACGATTCTCCGGTCAGGTCTTGAAAAATAAAGGCATCCTGACTTATGGATTTGTGTGAATACTGATAGAATAACTCCTGTCTAATATAACTAATGTCAATTCTGTCATTTGTACAAAGTTAAAATATAACATATCTTTTAATGTTGAATACTGCATTAATTCTGAGGTTTTGTAACAAAACAGATCGCAAAGGATTCTGGGTAAATGTGCCTCTGCTAAACACTGATTGGTTCAGTCATTCATTATGTAAACCAACACGTTAATGTGACGTGTGTTGGTGTTTACAGATAAATGTGCTTTTGTAAAATATTCCATCTTTTATTTGTAAAAAACTGGCATTTTTATGGAGCCCTGGAAGTGTCATTGCAAAATGTTTTGCATGTGGAGAGAATGTGCGCTCTTATTAGTGCCGTGCGCACGTTTTATGATGTATTGTCTTGACACATAAATGTTGGCTTTATACTGTGCAAGTTTTGGCACTTTTTCAGATGATTTTTCATTTGTGTGAGAAATTTTTGAACCAAGTTTCAGGTTAATCGCACGTCCTGCATCGTGTAGTGTACATGGAGTAACAAGCTGCGTTCAACATCTCACGACCACCTCCTGATCGCCGATCGTATGGTCGAATGAAAATCAAACCTGTTTGATATCATTCTGGTCTGGCTGCTGAAGAGCTACAAGCATCCAACCTCTCGCACTGTGCCTGTGCAAACACAGCAGAGCTGTCTTGTAATGTTTTTTGTTGTTGTTTTGTTTTTAAACTTAATTTGTTTAAAAAAAAAAAAAAAAAAAAAAAAAAGCCATTTGCAAAGCCAAAAAGTTGATTTGACAACCATCTGATATAAGCGGGGTCAAAATAAATAGAACACTGCCATCTACTGGTGCCCAGATGCTTAGTACTTAGGGCGAATACTGCCATGAACACTACTGGCCAGTAGATGGCAGTAGAGGCCTTGAAACTTGCCAAAACAAAATTCCATTTAATCCGTTTCTGCTACATTTAAGATGCATGGAATTTAACAAACGGAAATACAATAAGGTCTATAAACCCAGAGAATATATTCACGAGAGTTTTAGGCACTAGAGTTTAATGCTGCTGTCCGTGAAGCCTGAACAGAGTGTCTGAAATGCATTTGTCCTGTCGTGAATGTACTGAGATTACCCATAATGCACTGCTGGGCACAGCATGTGCTCACAAAACCTTAAAAATTAGTACATTACTTTAAAACTAAAACATATATCTGATATTTTCACTTTATAAAACTTCAGGCATGACAGTAATTTTAAATAACTTGTCCAAAATTAATTTGGTTAAAATTTGAAAAAAAAAATGTATGCCTCTGGATGACTTGGGTGATATTGCCAGCCTATCAGTATGGTGTTAAAGGAAATTTTTTTTTTTTTTTGGTCACCAGTTCTCCTTTGTCTGCAGAGGGTAGAGTGGTTTCTCCTGAAACTAGCTCACATCTGTTTGCAGAGGATAGAACAATACATCTCTTAAAAAACTTTCAACAGGTAGGTCTCAACTGATTTTATATTTTAAAAATGCTTGCTGCTGTTCAGCTTCGTTTGCTACGTTATCAGTCTAAAAGTTATCGGACAACAATTCATCGGAAGATAATTAGTCCGATAATGGTTTTTAAAGTTATCTAAAAAGATAATCCGATAATGAAAACATTATGTCCGATAATTATCTGTTATCGGATTATCGGAAGTGTTCCCACCACTGTCCAAAAGTAAGTGGACCTCAGTCCAACAACTAGTGCGTCATTCATGAGGCAGATGAAGTATCTTCTCCAAGGACACAGACAGGCAGCCTGAAGCAAACACACCAAGAATCGAACCCTGGTCTCTAGATTAGTAGGTCAACTACTACGCAAAACCCGGATGACCTTAAGGAAATTAAGCTCTCACTGCAGGATGGGAACCACTGCTAACCAACAGGTTTAGAAAAGATCAACTGTATATTAAAATATGTTTAAATATCAGAATTTATTGTGACAAAGGAAACCAGAAAGGGGAAAAAAATTCAAGCAATCCAATCTTCAGATGCTCTTAATTATAACCAAGAAATGATTAATGACTGAGATGTTTGTATAATATTCCATTATTGGAACACTATATATCAGGGTGAAGGTTTGCCTTTGATCATACGCTCCATCTCTTGGTTAAACACGTCATGCTGCAAAAAAATATTATATTAAGTGCAGCTAACATATATACAAGTCGAAAGTTTTGCCTGAGAACAAGTAATCAACAAATCAACTCGGAAAATGAAAAACAGTGTTTTAGTGGCGTCATCAGATTACAATTCAGAGAAAATTTAGATGTTGTGTCTTGAAGATGAGACTGCAGGTGCCAAAGCAGCACACCGAGATCTGCAGTGTTCTTTCTGACCAAACCAGTCACCAGTGAATGATCTCAGACACGTGTATAAAACTTAAAAAAAAAAAAGGGTTAATGCAGTACTTAAATAAATAAATATGGGTAAATTAAAAAAAAAATCAACTGAGTAGGAACAAAAATGCCGAGTGCTGATGTAGGACATAGATAAGTTTGGTGTTGACATTTAGCTGTCAGTCTCTCCTCAGCAATATGTGACACTTGTTCTCAACTTGTTTAGCTGGTCCTGTGACTCGTGTGTCAAAAAAAACAAAAAAACAAAACTGCAATACGGCTACTAGGTGGTACCTCGGAATGAGGTGCTGTCTGATCCACATTCCAAAGCAGAAGGTGGCGATAATGCATCGATTAAGCTGGATGCCAACCACCATAGTAGTAGAAGAGCTGAATGAAGATGTGCTGGGTCTTAGAGAAAGCATGGAATTCATAAATCATGTTCCTCACCTGAACGACTACACTCTTGAATGGCGAGCGGTAATAATAATAATCATACACCACATTCAACTTGTTTGCATATTGTGGGATAGTAAGGAGGACAGCTAGACTAAGGTAAAAATTTTTGGGTTTATAAAATGTACAACCCCTGGCAATAATTATGGAATCACTGGCCTCTGAGGATGTTCATTCAGTTGTTTAATTTTGTAGAAAAAAAGCAGATCACAGACATGACACAAAACTAAAGTCATTTCAAATGGCAACTTTCTGGCTTTAAGAAACACTATAAGAAATCAGGAAAAAAAAAACTGTGGCAGTCAGTAACGGTTACTTTTTTAGACCAAGCAGAGGGAAAAAAAATATGGACTCACTCAATTCTGAGGAATAAATTATGGAATCACCGTGTAAATTTTCATCCCCAAAACTAACACCTGCATCAAATCAGATCTGCTCGTTAGTCTGCATCTAAAAAGGAGTGATCACACCCTGGAGAGCTCTTGCACCAGTGGACTGACATGAATCATGGCTACAACACCAGAGATGTCAATTGAAACAAAGGAGAGGATTACCAAATGCTTAAAAGAGGGTAAATCATCATGCAATGTTGCAAAAGATGTGGGTTGTTCACAGTCAGCTGTGTCTAAACTCTGGACCAAATACAAACATGGGAAGGTTGTTAAAGGCAAACATACTGGTAGACCAAGGAAGACATCAAAGCGTCAAGACAGAAAACTTAAAGCAATATGTCTCAAAAATCGAAAATGCACAACAAAACAAATGAGGAACGAATGGGAGGAAACTGGAGTCAAAGTCTGTGACTGAACTGTAAGAAACCGCCTAAAGGAAATGGGATTTACATACAGAAAAACTAAACGAAAGCCATCATTAACACCTAAACAGAAAAAAACAAGGTTACAATGGGCTAAGGAAAAGCAATCGTGAACTGTGGATGACTGGATGAAAGTCATATTCAGTGATGAATCTCAAATCTGCATTGGGCAAGGTGATGATGCTGGAAGTTTTGTTTGGTGCCGTTCCAATGAGATTTATAAAGATGACTGCCTGAAGAGAACATGTACATTTCCACAGTCATTGATGATATGGGGCTGCATGTCAGGTAAAGGCACTGGGGAGATGGCTGTCATTACATCATCAATAAATGCACAAGTTTACATTGATATTTTGGACACTTTTCTTATCCCATCAATTGAAAGGATGTTTGGGGATGATGAAATCATTTTTCAAGATGATAATGCATCTTGCCATAGAGCAAAAACCGTGAAAACATTCCTTGCAAAAAGACACATAGGGTCAATGTCATGGCCTGCAAATAGTCCGGATCTTAATCCAATTGAAAATCTTTGGTGGAAGTTGAAGAAAATGGTCCATGACAAGGCTCCAACCTGCAAAGCTGATCTGGCAACAGCAATCAATCAATCAATTCAATCAATTTTTTTTTTTATATATAGCGCCAAATCACAACAAACAGTTGCCCCAAGGCGCTTTATATTGTAAGGCAAGGCCATACAATAATTATGTAAAACCCCAACGGTCAAAACGACCCCCTGTGAGCAAGCACTTGGCTACAGTGGGAAGGAAAAACTCCCTTTTAACAGGAAGAAACCTCCAGCAGAACCAGGCTCAGGGAGGGGCAGTCTTCTGCTGGGACTGGTTGGGACTGAGGGAGAGAACCAGGAAAAAGACATGCTGTGGAGGGGAGCAGAGATCGATCACTAATGATTAAATGCAGAGTGGTGCATACAGAGCAAAAAGAGAAAGAAACAGTGCATCATGGGAACCCCCCAGCAGTCTACGTCTATAGCAGCATAACTAAGGGATGGTTCAGGGTCACCTGATCCAGCCCTAACTATAAGCTCTAGCAAAAAGGAAAGTTTTAAGCCTAATCTTAAAAGTAGAGAGGGTGTCTGTCTCCCTGATCTGAATTGGGAGCTGATTCCACAGGAGAGGAGCCTGAAAGCTGAAGGCTCTGCCTCCCATTCTACTCTTACAAACCCTAGGAACTACAAGTAAGCCTGCAGTCTGAGAGCGAAGCGCTCTATTGGGGTGATATGGTACTACGAGGTCCCTAAGATAAGATGGGACCTGATTATTCAAAACCTTATAAGTAAGAAGAAGAATTTTAAATTCTATTCTAGAATTAACAGGAAGCCAATGAAGAGAGGCCAATACGGGTGAGATATGCTCTCTCCTTCTAGTCCCCGTTAGTACTCTAGCTGCAGCATTTGAATAACTGAAGGCTTTTAGGGAACTTTTAGGACAACCTGATAATAATGAATTACAATAGTCCAGCCTAGAGGAAATAAATGCATGAATTAGTTTTTCAGCATCACTCTGAGACAAGACCTTTCTAATTTTAGAGATATTGCGTAAATGCAAAAAAGCAGTCCTACATATTTGTTTAATATGCTCTTTGAATGACATATCCTGATCAAAAATTACTCCAAGATTTCTCACAGTATTACTAGAGGTCAGGGTAATGCCATCCAGAGTAAGGATCTGGTTAGACACCATGTTTCTAAGATTTGTGGGGCCAAGTACAATAACTTCAGTTTTATCTGAGTTTAAAAGCAGGAAATTAGAGGTCATCCATGTCTTTATGTCTGTAAGACAATCCTGCAGTTTAGCTAATTGGTGTGTGTCCTCTGGCTTCATGGATAGATAAAGCTGGGTATCATCTGCGTAACAATGAAAATTTAAGCAATACCGTCTAATAATACTGCCTAAGGGAAGCATGTATAAAGTGAATAAAATTGGTCCTAGCACAGAACCTTGTGGAACTCCATAATTAACTTTAGTCTGTGAAGAAGATTCCCCATTTACATGAACAAATTGTAATCTATTAGACAAATATGATTCAAACCACCGCAGCGCAGTGCCTTTAATACCTATGGCATGCTCTAATCTCTGTAATAAAATTTTATGGTCAACAGTATCAAAAGCAGCACTGAGGTCTAACAGAACAAGCACAGAGATGAGTCCACTGTCCGAGGCCATAAGAAGATCATTTGTAACCTTAACTAATGCTGTTTCTGTACTATGATGAATTCTAAAACCTGACTGAAACTCTTCAAATAGACCATTCCTCTGCAGATGATCAGTTAGCTGTTTTACAACTACCCTTTCAAGAATTTTTGAGAGAAAAGGAAGGTTGGAGATTGGCCTATAATTAGCTAAGATAGCTGGGTCAAGTGATGGCTTTTTAAGTAATGGTTTAATTACTGCCACCTTAAAAGCCTGTGGTACATAGCCAACTAATAAAGATAGATTGATCATATTTAAGATCGAAGCATTAAATAATGGTCGGGCTTCCTTGAGCAGCCTGGTAGGAATGGGGTCTAATAAACATGTTGATGGTTTGGATGAAGTAACTAATGAAAATAACTCAGACAGAACAATCGGAGAGAAACCAAATACCTAACTAACCTAATACCCAACTAACCAAATACCGGCATCACTGAAAGCAGCCAAAGATAACGATACGTCTTTGGGATGGTTATGAGTAATTTTTTCTCTAATAGTTAAAATTTTGTTAGCAAAGAAAGTCATGAAGTCATTACTAGTTAAAGTTAATGGAATACTCAGCTCAATAGAGCTCTGACTCTTTGTCAGCCTGGCTACAGTGCTGAAAAGAAACCTGGGGTTGTTCTTATTTTCTTCAATTAGTGATGAGTAGAAAGATGGCCTAGCTTTACGGAGGGCTTTTTTATAGAGCAACATACTCTTTTTCCAGGCTAAGTGAAGATCTTCTAAATTAGTGAGACGCCATTTCCTCTCCAACTTACGGGTTATCTGCTTTAAGCTACGAGTTTGTGAGTTATACCACGGAGTCAGGCACTTCTGATTTAAAGCTCTCTTTTTCAGAGGAGCTACAGCATCCAAAGTTGTCTTCAATGAGGATGTAAAACTATTGACGAGATACTCTATCTCACTTACATTGTTTAGGTAGCTACTCTGCACTGTGTTGGTATATGGCATTAGAGAACATAAAGAAGGAATCATATCCTTAAACCTAGTTACAGCGCTTTCTGAAAGACTTCTAGTGTAATGAAACTTATTCCCCACCTGCTGGGTAGTCCATCAGAGTAAATGTAAATGTATTAAGAAATGATCAGACAGAAGGGAGATTTCAGGGAATACTGTTAAGTCTTCTATTTCCATACCATAAGTCAGAACAAGATCTAAGATATGATTAAAGTGGTGGGTGGACTCATTTACATTTTGAGCAAAGCCAATAGAGTCTAATAATAGGTTAAATGCAGTGTTGAGGCTGTCATTCTCAGCATCTGTGTGGATGTTAAAATCGCCCACTATAATTATCTTATCTGAGCTAAGCACTAAGTCAGACAAAAGGTCTGAAAATTCACAGAGAAACTCACAGTAACAACCAGGTTGACGATAGATAATAACAAATAAAACTGGTTTTTGGGACTTCCAATTTGGATGGACAAGACTAAGAGTCAAGCTTTCAAATGAATTAAAGCTCTGTCTGGGTTTTTGATTAATTAATAGCTGGAATGGAAGATTGCTGCTAATCCTCCGCCCCGGCCCGTGCTACGAGCATTCTGACAGTTAGTGTGACTCGGGGGTGTTGACTCATTTAAACTAACATATTCATCCTGCTGTAACCAGGTTTCTGTAAGGCAGAATAAATCAATATGTTGATCAATTATTATATCATTTACCAACAGGGACTTAGAAGAGAGAGACCTAATGTTTAATAGACCACATTTAACTGTTTTAGTCTGTGGTGCAGTTGAAGGTGCTATATTATTTTTCTTTTTTGAATTTTATGCTTAAATAGATTTTTGCTGGTTATTGGTGGTCTGGGAGCAGACACCGTCTCTACGGGGATGGGGTAATGAGGGGATGGCAGGGGGAGAGAAGCTGCAGAGAGGTGTGTAAGACTACAACTCTGCTTCCTGGTCCCAACCCTGGATAGTCACGGTTTGGAGGATTTAAGAAAATTGGCCAGATTTCTAGAAAATGAGAGCTGCTCCATCCAAAGTGGGATGGATGCCGTCTCTCCTAACAAGACCAGGTTTTCCCCAGAAGCTTTGCCAATTATCTATGAAGCCCACCTCATTTTTTGGACACCACTCAGACAGCCAGCAATTCAAGGAGAACATGCGGCTAAACATGTCACTCCCGGTCTGATTGGGGAGGGGCCCAGAGAAAACTACAGAGTCCGACATTGTTTTTGCAAAGTTACACACCGATTTAATGTTAATTTTAGTGACCTCCGATTGGCGTAACCGGGTGTCATTACTGCCGACGTGAATTACAATCTTACCAAATTTACGCTTAGCCTTAACCAGCAGTTTCAAATTTCCTTCAATGTCGCCTGCTCTGGCCCCCGGAAGACAACTGACTATGGTTGCTGGTGTCCGCTAACTTCACATTTCTCAAAACAGAGTCGCCAATAACCAGAGTTTGATCCTTGGCGGTGTGTCGTCGAGTGGGGAAAAACGGTTAGAAATGTGAACGGGCTGGCGGTGTACACGGGCTTCTGTTTAGAACTACGCTTCCTCCTCACAGTCACCCAGTCGGCCTGCTTTCCCGGCTGCTCGGGATCTGCCAGAGGGGAACTAACGGCGGCTAAGCTACCTTGGTCCGCACCGACTACAGGGGCCTGGCTAGCTGTTAGAATTTTCCACGGTGCGGAGCCGAGTCTCCAATTCCGCCCAGCCTGGCCTCCAAAGCTATGAATAAGCTACACTTATTACAAGTACCGTTACTGCTAAAGGAGGCCGAGGAATAACTAAACATTTCACACTCAGAGCAGAAAAGTGCGGGAGAGACAGGAGAAGCCGCCATGCTAAATCGGCTAAGAGCTAGTAGCTGCGCTAAGCTAGCGGATTCCTAAAACACGCAAGTGAATAATGTGTAAATAATTAGAGGTGATTCAGCAGAAGGGAGTGCTTTAGTTAAGGCACGTGGAGATTACACTGGGAAACAAATCGTAATCTAGATAACTAGATCAATCTAACTGCGCAGATTAAACAGCTAACAGATACAGAAAAACACCGCTGTGCTCCGGAACAGGAAGTGATACAATACCGCAGTGAGAGCCAACCACCAGTAGAGGCAAGCAAGAGCAAACTCAGAGAAAGTTGGAGCCAGAGTGATGAAGAGTACTGTTTGTCACTCATTAAGTCCATGCCTCAGAGACTGCAAGCTGTTATAAAAGCCAGAGGTGGTGCAACAAAATGCTAGTGATGTGTTGGAGTGTTCTTTTGTTTTTCATGATTCCATAATTTTTTTCCTCAGAATTGAGTGAGTCCATATTTTTTTCCCTCTGCTTGGTCTAAAAAAGTAACCGTTACTGACTGCCACATTTTTTTTTCCTGATTTCTTATAGTGTTTCTTAAAGCCAGAAAGTTGCCATTTGAAATGACTTTAGTTTTGTGTCATGTCTGTGATCTGCTTTTTTTTCTACAAAATTAAACAACTGAATGAACATCCTCCGAGGCTGGTGATTCCATAATTTTTGCCAGGGTTGTATAATCAATTAAAAAGCTTATTTGGATTTACTGAGAGAAACCTGTAACGTTACATTTTCATCTGTTCAGTGGTGACAAGAAGCAGGTGACACTTGAGTTGTTTGTGCCTCATACTTTTGTGTTAATTAGCTGGTTAGTCTCTGCTGGCTAACGTGGTGTTTGCAGTAATTAACTTCATTATACTTCTTGTTGCACGAAGCAGCATCACAATGTTTCAAAAATAAATGTAACTTACAGAGGAATGTGTTTTTTTTGTTTGTATTTTTCCTCTGCATGATTCGATTTTGAACAAATGCAACAAATATTCCAGTGCAACACATATAGTCTGGAAAATGTGGCATACAGTATTGCACACATCCATGGATGCTTTATTTTAGTGCGTTTAAGACTAATTGTCACAGGTGCACAAAGTCTTCTCACAGCTGCTCCTTTTACCGTGACTGCATCAAAATGAACAGTTATCACTTAAACATGAGTCATCGTAACACAACATCACACTTGTGTAAACTTTGGAATTAATCTGTGCCTCAGCTCATTGAAACGCACGCTGGGACTCTTCTAATACAGTGAGGAAAATAAGTATTTGAACACCGTGCGATTTTGCAAGTTCTCCCACTTAGAAATCATGGAGGGGTCTGAAATTTTCATCTAAGGTGCATGTCCACATTGAGAGACATAATCTATAAAAAAAAAAAAAAAAAAAATCTGGAAATCACAATGTATGATTTTTAAATTTATTTGTTACGTTACTGCTGCAAATAAGTATTTGAACACCTGTGAAAATCAATGTTAATATTTGGTACAGTAGCCTTTGTTTGCAATTACAGAGGTCAAACATTTCCTGTAGTTTTTCACCAGGTTTTCACACACTGCAGCAGGGATTTTGGTCCACTGCTCCATACACATCTTCTCCAAATCTTTCAGGTTTGGAGTTTCGGCTCCCTCCAAAGATTTTCTATTGAGTTTAGGTCTGGAGACTGGCCAGGCCACTCCAGGACCTTGAAATGCTTCTTACGGAGTCCCTCCTTAGTTGCCCTGGCTGTGAGTTTGGGGTCATTGTCATGCTGGAAGACCCAGCTATGACCCATCTTCAATGCTCTTACTGAGGGAAGGAGGTTGTTTGCCAAAATCTCGCAATACATGACCCCATCCATCCTCCCTTCAATACGGTGCAGTCGTCCTGTCCCCTTTGCAGAAGACCACCCCCACAGTATGATGTTTCCACCCCCATGCTTCACAGTTGGGATGGTTTTCTTGGGGTTGTTCGCATCCTCTAAACATGGTAAGTGGAGTTGATTCCAAAAAGCTCTATTCTGGTCTCATCTGACCACACGACCTTCTCCCATGCCTCCTCTGGATCATCCAGATGGTCACTGGTGAACTTCAAACAGGCCTGGACATGTGCTGGCTTGAGCAGGGGGACCTTGCTGCCCTGCAGGATTTTAAACCATGACAGCATCATGTGTTACTAATGTAATCTTTGTGACTGTTCTCCCAGCTCTCTTCAGGTCACTGACCAGATCCTCCTGTGTAGTTCTGAGCTTTCTCAGAATCATCCTTACCCCACAAAGTGAGATCTTGCATGGAATCCCAGACCGAGGGAGATTGACAGTCATCTTGTGTTTCTTCCACTTTATAATAAATAATCATAACAGTTGTTGTCTTCTACCAAGCTGCTTGCCTGTTGTCCTGTAGTCCATCCCAGCCTTGTGCAGGTCTATAGTTTTGTCCCTGGTGTCCTTAAGACAGCTCTTTGGTCTTGGCCATGGTGGACAGGTTGGAGTGTGATTGATTGTGTGAACAGGTGTCTTTTATACAGGTAACAAGTTCAAACAGGCTTCTTAAAGAAAAATTAACAGGTCTGTGTGAGCCAGATTTCTTGCTGGTTGGTAGGTGTTCAAATACTTATTTGCAGCAGTAACATACAAATAAATTATTAAAAAATCATACACTGTGATTTCCAGATTTTTTTTTAGATTATGTCTCTCACAGTGGACATGCACCTAAGATGAAAATTTCAGACCCCTCCATGATTTCTAAGTGGGAGAACTTGCTAAATCGCAGGGTGTTCAAATACTTATTTTCCTCACTGTACTAGAAGAGTCCCAGCGTGCGTTTCAATGAGCTGAGGCACAGTAGCTGAAGCACTCACTGTAACTACGTCACCTGTCGGAAACACTCGAGTACTTTGTTTTGGGAAGTCTCCGTAGCTGTTTGCTGCAAATGCCGTATACTTCGAAACCGGTCATGGAAGTACACAAAGTAATCCCGGTGGATCATCGGATGGCCAGTAACAACCTAAATCTAAACTGTTATGATTTCAGTGCGACATGTCCTTTAAACAGCTTGCCAACTCTGCAAAAATAACTCGCTGATGTTAGCTTATTAATTAGGTCCATTATCAGCTTCAATAGCGAGGCTGGTGTATTTGTTTCAATTACATGTTAATTCCCGATTTGATAAAGTTATTCTTAATATTATGTTATCCTGAATTCAGCAAAGACCTGTGACAGTTTACCTTCTCTTTCAGTCACTCTTCAAAAACACACCTAGCACATTAGGGGTCTTTGCTCCTCTAAAATGCAGATGCTTCCATTTTTTCTTCTTAATAACACAGATATTTTCACACTTCTTTGGCTATGACATACAGCTTATGGCTATGCAAAGCTCACGAAGGCAACAACGTGGATTAACTCTATGTGACTCACATCAGGTTTGTTTACAAAGCTCAAACTGTCAAAAAGGAAATCTTGACATTTTCAAACTGCACTGTACCATGAAACTGGTAATCAGAAAATGCCTGCTGTCTCTATACTGTATCACATTTCCTGCATTTGGGTGTTTAATTGTATGTGTATAAAGACTTGTGGAAATATAGGCTTAAAGTCACACAGAACTTTGGAATGACAGTTTTCTGGGCTCACTGGCAGAATAATGAATACAGGACTCTTGTTGCTGTGTGGTGACCGCTGACCTCATGACGTAACCTGTTTTACCACCTATAGGCATAATGAATGTGGTCTAATAAAATACTCCAAATATATTCATCTTTGACCACCTGTCCCGCTTTCAAAGACCTGTGATGTAAGTGCAGTTCTTCAGGGCTGTTGGAACAGATATGATGCAACTCCCCAGGGTGTCAAGTTGTACCTTCCTGTTTGATCTCAGCTGACCCAATTTGAATGGGACACACTTCCACCCACATTAATAGGGCAGTTATGCAACAGCTGGTTTAAAATAATAATAATCTGATGACTAGCTCCTTGTAGCAGCCTGTTGCCTGTCAGCCATTTTTTTTCAAACTGCCACACTTCAAGAAAACAAACAAGTATCGCCAAGTAAAGACTGACAACTGCAGCGAGTAAACACCATGAGACAATAACAGACTTACCTTTGATGGCTGACTCCACCCTCTCAAACTCCAGAAATATCCTGACTGCTTCTTCATCAGGCACCTCTGCAATCTGAGGAGGACAGGGTGTTCACACGGATGTCTGGTCTGAGCCATAAAATACTTCTTTGGGGTACTTTACTCCAGAATTGAGATTTATTTCACGTACCTCAAATATGACACATTTAACCACTTTGCCGTATTTCTCACACTCTTCTTTTGTCTCTCCCTCCAGGTCTTCATCCACCTCTCCTCGACCCACCATGTTCTAGCAAACAAAGACAAACGTACGGTTTTCGTGCATATGATCAACAAGCTTACTGATGTTACTTTCATGTAGAAACCGCCACTTCATTTCAGGCAAAAATAAATAAAAGTCACAATGAGGCATGAGTGTTATCAGACAGTGAATGGAATTATATTTCAAGTTTGCGATATTTTCAAAAAACAGAATTTAAAAATAAACACAAAGACATACCCTGAGCAGAACCACTTTAGTCGGGTTTTGAGGATTTCCGTGAGCGGGTTGGCCTCTGACTTCTTAGAGTCCACTGTTTGGATGAAAAAGTCACATGGCATTTTTTTTTTTTTTTTTAGATCCTTTAAAGAATATTTACTGTCTGCTGGCATGCTGGATGGAGCAACAGGAGGCTTATTACAAAACATATCATTCAAGATTAATTCAATGCCTGAAACAAAGTAAAAATAAATAATAATAATAATAATTATATATATATATATATATATATATATATATATATGGGTGATTCTTAGACTACGGGCACTTTTATGTCCCTTGATCATATTTTATGAAAAAAAGAAAAAAGGGGAAATTTCACACTTTTATAGTTATCTTTACAATGAAAGTGTTTTAAGAAATTTGTCCTAGTAGTCTATGATGACTTTTTCACCTTTTTTCAGCATCATTATATGCAAATATTGCCGTTTTGTGCCTGTCCCACACCCAGACTTATGATCTTCAATGATGAGAATGAATAGTAAAAAATGTTTTTTTCTAATGTTTTAAAATATCTCTGAATAAAATATCAGTAAAATAATCAAAACATAATTGGGGTATTCAATGTCATACAAGTGTTGTGATTTTTTTAAACGAAATGTAGTTGTCCCACACTATTGCCGTAATTTCCACCACAACAATAATGTCCCTTTAAAAAGTTTGTATGAAAGATTGTGTGGGTAGTTTCTATGGAGATAAACGGTGACATCAGAGCACATGTATATAGCGCCAAATCACAACAAACAGTTGCCCCAAGGCGCTTTATATTGTAAGGCAATGGTGTGGTGGAAATTACATTTACAAGGCCAATAGTGCCCGTAGTTAAAGAATCACCCATATATATATATATATATATATATATATATATAAATCACTGGATATTTATTTCTAAGCTGTTGAGTGAAAAACGCAGTCCTGTGGTTGCTGAGTCAAGATGTTATCTCCAGCTTCTGTCAACACACCAGGCTGCATGACTTACTGATACCACATATTTTATTATGATTGTCTGCTTGGGTCAGTCAGGTTTCCTGTGACATTATACTGACCTAACCCCCAAAGCTCAGGGCCACCAGGTCTGAAATTAGTTGCAATTCTAAACTGATTCTTCAGCCATAATGCAATCTAAAGTTTAGTCACTTTATATCAGGTGGATTTAGTCAAATATTTCACTGACATAAAAATAACGGGGAAAAGGAAGGTCCAGAATCTAAACATTCAACAGCATGAGAAGAGAAGGACAATAACAGCTGCAGCTACTAAGTCTGAGCTGAAAATAAATAACAGCATGCTTTGGTGTTTTTCCAGTTTTTCAATGATGATCTGACTCAAAGCAGGGCTGGAACAACCATCAGGTAGAAATCAGTAAGTGTAGACATTAGGAATGTCCCAATACTTACATTTTCAGAGATATTGCACTTACACAGAGCATGATGTAAACACATTAAAGCCTATCCAATGTACATGGTTGATAATTTAACAGCTCTGCCATTCATTAAGCTGCATCTTCAATCGAAGCTGCTCCTTGAAGTTTTATTTTTAAAGTAAACAGACTTTTTTATATGGCTCATCAATTTCACTTGGTGCAGAATTATAGTAGTAAAACTAGGATACTTGAGAGTAATATTGGGGGAAGCATTCCAACCCTTTGCCCCTTTGGTTACACAGCTGCTCAGTCTCTTTTATCAAGAGGAAAACAAAAACTTGTTTATTTATGTGGAAAGCGCTATGTGATTCACTGGTAAGAAGGGTAAATCAGGCACGATCCCTCACAAGCTTGGACTTATTTTAAGCAAAGGAAAGCAAAAATTCATCTTTAAAATTTGCACCACAGGTGCGCTGGTTGTTCTTGCTGTGTCAGCAAAATGCTATGAAAGACAGTGAGACTAACGTATTGTTCATGATCTGTGTGAATAAAATAAGACTTGTGTAGATAAAGTGAAGGAGAGTGTCACTGTACTTTTAAAACATGCACCGCGGCTCTATGGTGAAGTCAGCGGCAACAGTTAGCACTGCTAACTGCCTGGTCACTCTCCTGGCGCTGTGCTTATGTAATGAAATGAGAGGGGATTCGGTGAATCGGCTTTAATTATCATATATGACCTTATATATATATTATATATATATATATATATATATATATATATATATATATATATATTATGCAATAGCCAATCACAGATTAGCCTTTCTGACCATCATTTACCTGTATTTTGGCAGGCTTGGCACCAGAAAGTTATGTTGGATCCAAAGGGATCCAAAAAGGCTAGGACCAAAAGTTATATTGGATCAGTTCCCACTGACCAATAGCGTTAGAGCTTACTGCCAACAGCTAGCCAAGCAGAGCGCGGCATACAATTATTCATGAGATGACATCACTAATGACATAGCGGACGTCAGGAACTAGCTGACAGACGCTGGTTGAAAAAATGGCAACAAACATGTCAACAACAGCAGAAAATCGCCTGCCAGCGAGGTTTGCTGAGTTCAGAGGAGGAACTGGTGGAAATATAGAACTCCAAGGATGCCAAAAACACTAAGGTGGACAAGCACGCTACTGACGTTTTAGAAGCATTCATATGCTGTTCACAACAAAATAAATTGATCTAATTTACTTGACTCTTTGTTGTTTGCTTAATTTGGGAGGGGGGTGGAGAACATAACTGATGGATGGCAAGTCGTCCAACACAGAGAAATACTGGATGAAGAAAAGTTATATTGGACGAGGCGTAGCCAATATTTCTCTATGTCGGACTCCTTACCATCCATTATTTGTATAATATACACACACATACATATATATATACATACATACACACACACATATATATATATATATATATATATATATATATATATATACACTCAACAAAAATATAAACGCAACACTTTTGGTTTTGCTCCCATTTTGTATGAGATGAACTCAAAGATGTAAAACTTTTTCCACATACACAATATCACCATTTCCCTCAAATATTGTTCACAAACCAGTCTAAATCTGTGATAGTGAGCACTTCTCCTTTGCTGAGATAATCCATCCCACCTCACAGGTGTGCCATATCAAGATGCTGATTAGACACCATGATTAGTGCACAGGTGTGCCTTAGACTGCCCACAATAAAAGGCCACTCTGAAAGGTGCAGTTTTATCACACAGCACAATGCCACAGATGTCGCAATATTTGAGGGAGCGTGCAATTGGCATGCTGACAGCAGGAATGTCAACCAGAGTTGTTGCTCGTGTATTTAATGTTCATTTCTCTACCATAAGCCGTCTCCAAAGGCGTTTCAGAGAATTTGGCAGTACATCCAACCAGCCTCACAACCGCAGACCATGTGTAACCACACCAGCCCAGGACCTCCACATCCAGCATGTTCACCTCCAAGATCGTCTGAGACCAGCCACTCGGACAGCTGCTGAAACAATCGGTTTGCATAACCAAAGAATTTCTGCACAAACTGTCAGAAACCGTCTCAGGGAAGCTCATCTGCATGCTCGTCGTCCTCATCGGGGTCTCGACCTGACTCCAGTTCGTCTTCGTAACCGACTTGAGTGGGCAAATGCTCACATTCGCTGGCGTTTGGCACGTTGGAGAGGTGTTCTCTTCACGGATGAATCCCGGTTCACACTGTTCAAGGCAGATGGCAGACAGCGTATGTGGCATCGTGTGGGTGAGCGGTTTTCTGATGTCAATGTTGTGGATCGAGTGGCCCATGGTGGCGGTGGGGTTATGGTATGGGCAGGCGTCTGTTATGGACAAAGAACACAGGTGCATTTTATTGATGACATTTTGAATGCACAGAGATACCGTGACGAGATCCTGAGGCCCATTGTTGTGCCATACATCCAAGAACATCACCTCATGTTGCAGCAGGATAATGCACGGCCCCATGTTGCAAGGATCTGTACACAATTCTTGGAAGCTGAAAATGTCCCAGTTCTTGCATGGCCAGCATACTCACCAGACATGTCACCCATTGAGCATGTTTGGGATGCTCTGGACCGGCGTATACGACAGCGTGTAACCAGTTCCTGCCAATATCCAGCAACTTTGCACAGCCATTCAGTGGACCAACATTCCACAGGCCACAATTGACAACCTGATCAACTCTATGCAAAGGAGATGTGTTGCACTGCATGAGGCAAATGGTGGTCACACCAGATACTGACTGGTATCCCCCCCAATAAAACAAAACTGCACCTTTCAGAGTGGCCTTTTATTGTGGGCAGTCTAAGGCACACCTTTGCACTAATCATGGTGTCTAATCAGCATCTTGATATGGCACACCTGTGAGGTGGGATGGATTATCTCAGCAAAGGATAAGTGCTCACTATCACAGATTTAGACTGGTTTGTGAACAATATTTGAGGGAAATGGTGATATTGTGTATGTGGAAAAAGTTTTACATCTTTGAGTTCATCTCATACAAAATGGGAGCAAAACCAAAAGTGTTGCGTTTATATTTTTGTTGAGTGTGTGTGTGTGTATATATATATTAATGCCTCGTGCGGCCTGATTCTGATTGTGTCAATCAGATCGGGACATCCCTATTAGATATTAATGCTACAATTATTACTAATTAATTCTCATTATTATTAAGAATCATTAACTGAGATGTAACAAAAAATAAATACATGAAACCATTTTCCCATATGACACCTAATTATTAAATTGTCATTAAAAAACAACCTCCAAAAAAAAAAAAGAAAAAAAAAAAGAGAGAGACATGGGGGCAATTGCAGTTGCAACCGAAACACACAGACAGACAAAAGACATTGTAAACAAACTTGGACAAATAGTGAATCAATGCATGAAATTATGTTTTGTGTAACAAGACTCTAAGAGGGCAAGCAAAAAAGAGTGGAGGCCAACCTGCAGAGAGTACTCCGGGCAGCTCGGCAGCAGCTGCGTGGCTCGATCCGGCTGCTCAGACAGACACACACACACAAAATGGAAACGTAAAGGATTTGCAATCTAATGCAAAGTGAAACACACTCAATGCTGAAATAACACTAATAAAGTAATCACTCACTAAATGGGAGATGTACATGGAAAGATCAACACGAGATGAAACTACAACTAACCAACTATAATGCAAATAACTAATAATACACACCAGAGGGCGCTACAAGAAACAACAATATCCTTGTTTTAAACCTTTGTCATAATATGTAACAGAAATCTTGAGAAAAATGAGAACGGTGGTCAAAGAAAAACTGAAACAGCACATACGTTTTTCAGCGGCGTCACCGATAATGATCTTCCCGCCTCTCTTGCTGGTCTTCTCCACAGACAGCGCCGTGCTCAGACCCTGCTCGTGCTTCCCCAGGCCCTGGCCTTCTCTGAAGCCGTACTTCTGCATGATCTTATGGGCCACTGTACCTCTGACAACAGATGATCATAATATGTAAGTATAAAGGAAATATTTGCAGTTGGAAACTAGCTTAAGCAGAAGAAACCTTCTAAGCGATGACAGAATCTGATGGTTTCACTGAATTGCATGCATCACTGGAACTGCTTGTAGTATAGCAGTTCGATGGGTTTGACCACTCCTGTTCTACACATCTATCAAATACTTACTGTTACATCATAATTAGGTGTAATAAACGGCTCAAATATGAATTCTTTTAATTCCCAAACCGATGAATGAGTTCAACCTGTGGAATTTCTAATGTAAAAACATCAACTGTCTGCACGCTGTGTGTGTTTCACCCACCCCATGTTGGCTAGGAAGGAGCTCGCTGGCAAAGGCGGAGAGCGTGACCGGTCTGTATCCTCATATATGGGGGGAGGAATGGCTGCTTTGGAGCCTCTGGCAGGACGACCCTCATCCTCATATGAATAAGACGACGAGCCGACTGCAAACAGTAAACGCATCAGAAAGGCACAAGGTCAGCACGAGACGATGCTTTTTGTCGTCTGCTTGCATATAAATCACACTGTGGGGTTCCCAATTCACTTTTACCTGTTGAGGTTTAGAGTTTAAATATTAAAGACAGAATGGTGACAGCAGCTCTGAGACGCAACAACAAAAAAAAGCATGGAACAATGCTTCCCTCTGCTGGACAAACTGTATATTTCAAGAAGTAAAACTCCCCTTTATTTGGGGGTGGGTCCAATTTTACCCCCCAAATCTCACACAATCCTAAAATTTTATGCCAGTTTTGTTTCACAAAGGATGAGATTAGGCAGTCGGATTTTACTGACAAGTTTAAATCGAGATCAAGACAACACATTTTCTCTCCTGCCTACAGTTGCTGATAGGTTATATGTCATTTATTTTACTTTTTTAATTTGTGAAAGTGTGGCTTGGTTTGTGAAGCACTTTGTTCTTCCTAAAGTAAAATATAAATCAAATTACTACTACTGTTATTACATTTAAACATACTTTACTATATCATGTTTGGCTTCTATGTTAAGTTGGCTGGTTTGAAAAAGGTCAGATGTTAGTGTGTTAATTTGACATATACAAGGAATGTGAATTAATTACACTGATGGTTCTAAACATTTAAAGCTTAGAAGAAGCAGTTTAACCCCACTAACCATCTGTATGGACAACAGCCTGTTTTACCGCTGCAAGCAGGTGGAGTTTAGTTTTAACTAATATAACAGTATTGACAGAACCGGAAACTGTAGACTAAAATTCTGATGGTATTTTTATCCATCAGGACGGTATCACTATTATATTGCAGTGCACACCTGATCCTGACTAATAGCAGATGATAAACGGGGAAGGGCCTGACTATTATGTGGCTGGGTGATCGCTAGGGAAAACAAGGGGCTGCATAGGTTTCTCTATGTACACCTAGGAAGCATCCAGCATAAAACTTGCACCAAGTCCTCAGGTTGATCTCTACTAGATCCACAGAGGCAACCTCAAGCAACCAGGGCAAGCTGAAAGCAAAATATTGATAACTGAAATGCAATTAATTTTGGAGAAACTATCAAGAGCTAGCTAGATGTTAAAAGGACACCTGAAGAAAACCCCAGCTTCTATCTTTAGGTCTCCATTCAAATTCACTCATGATGCATGGAGGAGACCACGAGAGAGGAGCTCCAATGGTTTAACATCAAGTACACCAGGCCACGCCTCTTTATGTGAAGCGAGAACAAGCCGTTACAAGTGGTAGATGCTGTCGTGTTAACTAGTAATTGTGACGAAGTGAGCCAGTGGTGACTTTAATAATGGCCATGTATCCACCAAGCCTCTGCAGTAACGGTGAAAATTTTATACAAGTTACAGTTTGTCACTAAATAAAAAGCAGTTGCTCATGCAGGGAATTAAAACAAACAAAAATCTTCTGACTGAAAATTTTTTTCAGAGCCAAATCATAAGCTGTTCATCTAGCTTATTATAGAAAGTCACATGACTGAATTAAGCAAGCCTCCCATAAAATTCCCCACATTCTCAGTTTCTGTTTAATGTTTGTTGAAAGTACAGGCTTCAACCTATGTACCAGTTTTTAACATTTGTTGCTAGACTCAGTAAAACATGAATAACGATTAATAATTTTCACCAGGCTTTTTCCTGAATATTGTGTAAATGTGTGGAGCGACGCATCGTGTGATCGCTTCGTTCGGTACACACGTGAACGGGACTTCTCTCCCTCTTTCCTCCTTTTTGGCTGGAGCAATAACGGGGGGGGGGGGGGGGGGGGTGACAACTTTCCCTTTATCATTTGGTGGAAAATGCACTACCTAAGCCAAAATGAAAATGGTGACAGACTTCCCCTTTATCATTGGTGGAAAAGGCATGACGTCAACCAATGAAAACCACTGACCCCACGTGGGTGGGGATGTCAATCAGATTGAGAAGAAGAAGAAAAAAAAAAGCCTCCAAAGACACTGCCTCCAAGTGGTCAACAGGAGGAATGAGTGTCAGCCTGTGATGTCCAACACAGGACAGAGGTCTTGTTTTTGACAGGAACTGATTTTCTGAGTAGCACAAATATATTTGTTTGGCATCTTATTGCATGTAAATAGTTTTACCCCCCCCCCCCCCCACACACACACCACACACACACACAAAAATGCCTGAATAATTTCCTGCATTTAAATGTAAACAGTTGTATATAACTTTGTTTTTGCTATATTTATACATATGTTTTTGAAATTTACAATTTGTATTTGCATTCTAAGTTATAAAAATTGTTTGTTAATGGTTTGTTTGTTGTTTTCACAGTAAAACAAAAAAATCTATTCGGATTTGATGTTTTTCTGTGAATTTAGGTTCACTGTTTTAATACAGTATGCCAGAATGAAAGAAAATCTGTAAAGTCACACAGGTGAGGTTGTGCTGAAGAAAAATTACACCAAACAAGGCAAAGTAAACTGTTTTCTAAGGTATATGAGGGTAAAGCCAAAAGTATTCAAAAGCCTCTAAATATGCCCTGGACTCCAGAGGGTGCTACTATACATAACATTTTAAATATATTTGCAGCACAAGTATCAGATTGTCTGTCGTTAGACTCTGCTCAGATGCCAAATAAACTGAGTGTACTATTCATAAACATCTAACTCACCATCTCTGTCCACAAGGGATGAAGGAGGAGCGATGGCTGCTCCGCCCATACCTGAGAGAGTGAGAGACAAATTATTATTAGTAGTTTGAGCAATTTATTGAGAGAGAGAGAGCAGTGAGCTCTCAGTTTAACTTTGAGAATTTTTGAGCATCAACATTTTTAATCTGATTTGTGTCCAAACATCGCAATTAAATATACCATGATTCGATATTCCACAACACTGAGGGCAAATACTGACTTCGTTTCCGACGCTCTTTCTCATACTCCTCTTCATCATCCGACTCGCCCTCTGCTGTTGGAATGCGAGAGAAACCACTTGGCGTTCCACCCTCGTGCCTATCCTTCCTCTTCCTGTAACAAAGTTCGACAGTTATACAGGAATGTTGTACTTATGACAGCAGGCACACACTTAACTTTCTTACAAACCGCTATTAAAGAATATAGAATTACTGTAGCAATCCCATTATTGTTATACCATGGCATGCAACAGCAGATGCATCTGATAGTCGCGTATTAGCACTGAGAAAATGACAAACGCTAACTGCTCAAATGCTCCTTATGACAAATTATCTTCTTGTGCTTTTACATCAAATCCTGTATGAGCTATGTTAAGTGGTGTCGTACTTTTCTCTCTCCTCAATCTCCTTCTGCCGCTCCTGCTCTCTCTGCCGCTGCCGTTCTTCACGGTGTCGTTTCACCACCTTCTCATAGTCATTGGGAAACATGGGGTCATACTCATCTGCCAGCGGGATTAGCACATCACCGGATGAGAACCCAATGGGCGCTGCATCCTGCAGCATGCGCAATCACACAGACCAAATCATAAGCACCAGATAAACAACATTTACCAAAGTTACAACTCTTTTGATGAAAAAGTTATATTTTGCACAAGTATGTATGTATGTATGTATGTATGTCAACACTTAATTTACTTAAAAAATAAAAAAATAATAAAAAAAAAATCACACAGGCCTAAAACTTTTAACACAATGCATTTTTCCAAAAGTCATGAAACAGACCTTCAATCCAGCAGCAGCATGTGGAGGAGTGTCTATGACCTGTCGATCATCGCTGGAGCCTCCTCTCTTCAGATCAATAACAGGAGCCAGGACAGTGGCCTGCTTCACCCGCTGTGTCTACAAACATGTGCACATACAATGTCAGTGAACGTTTTCCCACAGGTTTTAATAGTGTTTGATTAATGTTTGAAAAACTTCAAATTTAGTTTCTATGATGACATTTTCAGGATTAAAGTTGTCTACCTTGGCCTGTGTCAGAGCCGCTTTCTTCACTTTCAGCTGGGACTGCAACAGTTTGAAGTTCTTGGACCAGCCTTCGGTTTTGGTGTCACTGGCACCCACACCGAGGTCATCATAAAGGGACATCGCTGCTTGTTAGTGTTTCTGTTGGTAGGGGAAAAAAAAGGGGAGGAAAATAAAACACATATTACAACTATTTTATCTTCAGGGGCTAAAAGAGCAGCATTCAGTTATTCAGTTTACAACACTGCTGACCAGGTTATTGGAAGCCTGTTATTTTTTATTTAGAAATTCCACAAAAGATGTGCAATAAAATAAATGTTAAAACATATGCATATATAATACATTTATAACGGAATTTCAAGGATAACAAAAAAGTCAAACGACTTATTTTCATTCTGGTCCTTTCCATTGTGGATGTTATTTACGTCTTTAACAGATTAACTAATTAAACATAGGCTCGTCATATCGTTCCGAATTTAAGATTTTAAACTTGCATATGTGCAGCGATAAACAGGCCAGGACTAGAGACAAACGGCAATGCTAATATAAGCTAGCTAGCTGCCGGCTAACATCTTCTATTTCTCATCATTATGCAGACATACAAAATATTACGTCATGTTATTAAAGTAATCTTGCTTTTAACCTACCGGCGTTAGAAATATTTGAGCATTTACTTCATGGAAAAATATATACAAGCACATTCGATTTAGCACCGTGCTAGAAACGACGTTGAAGGTAACTGCGTGCGCAACAACAAAAAAAGGAGACGACGAACAAGATCGGACAAGTTCTAGCGCCACCTTTCGCTTGGAGGACCATAGTACTTCATCCTAGTACGACTGAAAAAAGTTTAATGTTGAGACAAACTTCATCGACCCAAAGCAACTATAATGTAAAGAAGGCATTGGGATAAACAAGTCGAACGTCAAGAATCTTCCCCAGAGATTTTTTTTTTTTAAATCTTGGGTAGATTTTACTGTATGAAACTACAAACATTGCAGGGGCATAACCAGAGGTGGTTACAAAGGGCAGCTACCCAATCTTTTATTTTAAAATTTTAAATTTAAAATAAGAGTGAAGAGCTCCTGAGTTACTACATGATTCTGACTAAAATTCGAATTAGTTCTGATACTGTGCGAGGACCTTCAAGGAGCCCTTAAAGGACACGTTCAGAACATTAAAAAACACTGTTCACAATCAAGTCTCACTTTTTATTGGGACAGGAAGTTTTCCATTTCAGGGTAACCTAAAATTAATTCATGTGTCCGCATCAAATGCTGTGAGAATATATATCCTGGTCGTGTCTGCATCAGCGTCATACTCCGCCGAGGCTCTTGCATTTGTGTGTACGTACTTTTCAAAAAATTGAAAGGTCTTCTTCCAGTGACATCTTCACTTATTCCAAAAATTACAAATGTATAGATTACACTAGGACGCTAGCTGAGGAAATGTGGAAAAAGTGCTGACAAATACGGTATGACATCTCATCTACAAACTAATATAATGATACATAATATCTTTATTTATATATCACTTTCAGGATACATTTCAAAGTGCTTTACAATACCAAATTGATCTAAAACTATAATAGGTTAAAAAAAAATACACAATAAAAATGTATGTTAAAAAAACAAAACAAAACAGATGAACATTGGAACCAAACAAAGGTGGGACGATGTCACTGCCAAGTCATTCTCAAGTCATCAATCTGCAAGTCCCAAGTCAACTTGCAAACAATTCATGGTCATTATGACTTGAGAATTGACTTGGGACTTGCTGATTCGTGACTTGAGAGTGACTTGATGGTAACTTCATCCCATCTCTGGAATCAAATATTCAGAAACAACAAAGACAGGTATTTAAGAGCAGTGGTAAAGAAGACAACAAATGACACCACACATGTAATTTAAAAAAACTTATGTGCATGAAAAATACAAATAAAAATGTAATCAATATCATTTACTATATAATATCATAGCTGTTATAATCATAACCCTGCACGTGTCTGTGCGTGAGCAAAATAAATAAATAAGCAGCTGCATGATTTTTTTTTTTTTCACTAAACTTTGTGAGAATATTACTTGGGTTACTGTTTACAGATGAGTAATGTTTGGAATAGATTGGTCAATGGTCAAGCAAAATATAGCTCAAAAACACTTGATATTTTGGATCAACTGGTATAACTGATTTCATGAAAATTCAGTAAGGTATATCTATATATTATATTCCAATTCTAAGGTGGAACTATGCTAGTATACTAAGGTATATCTAAAAAAGAAGAGTAAAGTAGAAGAGTAGAAAAGAGTAGAGTAGGGCGATGATTAAGTCATGATTAAGCCATCATGATTAAGTCATATGGCAAAAAAAAAAAAAAAATCAACCTTCCAGTGCCTTTCATTTTACATGCTTTAAAATTGTGCTCCTTCTCCACCCCCCAAAGGGAATATTTTAGCTACACTCCTTCAGAAACAACGACTGCAGCAAAACATTTCAGCTCTAAGCAAGAGTGGACACTGAAAGAAAATGTATTTAGTATTTGTAGTTTAGTGTGAACACTTTATGCTGCCGAACTACAAATATGGTGTCTGCAGCAGAGCTAAATGCATTTGTGATTGTTGCCACATCTGGTTGTTTTTTTTTTTATTGAACACGATTCAACGGATTTATAAAATATTCTTAAACACAAGCAGTCAACCGCATACTACGTAGAGATTTTATTTGTAAGAAACTCAGCTCTTTTGCAATCAAGTATGATTCTGGTTTGTGATATGGGGGCTTATTACTTCGATGTTACAATAAAGGAGGAAAACACTCGAGAAAGCGCATTTTCTCGAGTGTTTCCCTCCTTTATTGGAAACTCCAAATGTATACACTGTTAAAACAGTGATAAAACGTGGAAAATTCTAAACTGTATATAAACTTTTTTTTTTCTTTTTTTTTTTGCTAGTCTTTTTCTCCGCTTTTTCCAGACATAGCTGCTTGTTTCTCTTCATATCTGGCAACACAGATGAAAAAACGAAAGTGAGTGACAGCAGGCGGCTGAAACAATGACTACGAGAGGCGTCGGTTGATCTGCTGGACATGATTAAAGTGATCACAGACGATCACGGATGGATCTAGATTCTCTCTCGCTATTTGTTTTTCTGCTCTCTTTGCTCGGAACTGGACTTTGCTCCGATGAAGGTCAGTCAAAAAAAAAAACATAATTTAAATGACCGCGTCCTCTCAGGACAAAGCTGCGCAATATCCTGTTATAATTTAATTTAAAAGCTTTTATTATGGCAGAAAACGTCCACAACATAAGTTATAAGAGGAACGAGACAGTGTTACGTTTTCCTTTGTGTTAATCAAGTACTCAAACTACTACGAGTACCACATTTTAGAAGTAAACGTCATATAGCAGTCAACCAATCAAGTAATCAATCATCACGTCAACAAAATAAATAATAATAGAAAAAAGGATTACATTAAAATATATTTAAAGGACCAGAAGTGCTAATTTATACCTTGTAGATAAAATTACAGTAATTATAAATCATAAGTATTGGAACACTTGGTATTTCACACATTTTAATTAGTTTATGCCACTTCAAATACTGTACTATAATACTATATATACTAAAATTATTTTTCTAAATTCAAATTGCAAGCAAATCTGTACAATTTGATAGAAATTAATTAAAAATATAAAAGCCAAGATGATGGCTTGCATAAGTAATGGAGCGCTTTGGTATTATACCTGTAAATAATCAGCTTTATTGCCAGTTTTCTTCAGACAATTTTTTCTTCAATATGTCTTAGACTTTATTTACATCAGTTATGAAGAAATACAAACAATATCTGTGTAGAGCAGACAGTTCTCAAAAACTCTTGACTGTGCAAGAAGGAGAAGAGTGAGGAAAGCCACCAAGACACCCAGACAACCCAGAAGAAGTTATAGGCTTCTCTGGCTATGACTGGAGAAACTGTGCATAGTGAATGCTTTGCATTTTGTATCCCCAGTTATACAGCTTCATGATGAAGCGGTATAGCAGAGGATTTTCTTAAAAAGTAGACCTGAAAGTTCAGCTACAATTTCCCAGTACATCTGAGTTGTAAGCCTAGATTCGATGTTTTGGTGAAAGAAAATCCTCCTCTATACCACTTCATCATGAAGTGCTATAAGTGGAATCCGGGATAGGTGGGAGGTGATAGCTTTGTTGGTGAAGATGCAGTTTTCATTTCCGTCTCTGAATAAATTGATTACTTCCTAATATATTGCATCGTTGGATTGTGATTACTGGTGCATTAATGTGTTCATCGGATTAACCTTGCAGCTATATTTAATTTAAATACAATTAGTATGGGGTGTACGGGAGGGAGAGTACCTCTGCAGAGGGGAGAAAGTACAGTATGTAAATTTGATCCACCTGTTCCACTTTAACATGACAGAGAGACATCTGTGGCGTTCGAATCGCAGATGGCATTAAATGGATGGGTTTTGACTCTTGTTTTCCCCGCATTGTCAATCATGCTGTGAGAAACATCAATGATGGCGTGTATTTGAAGTAGAGAGCAGATGAATCTCCGCCGCCTGAGAATCAAAACAAAGACATTAGTAAAAACCATCCCTGAGGCCCTTGTTTGCTGATGAAACAAAGGGAGGGCTCAAAAATGTTTGAAAGACCAACAAAAGGTTAATATTGGACATGCTGGCATCCTCTCTAAACAGTTAGCAGATCATGCACAGGAACAATTAGCAACTGTCGGATCGGGGTCTCCTTACTTTTATCAACCCACATCTTAGTTCAGTTTAAACATGCTGTGGTTTGGCCCTGTCTTAAAAATCTCACTTCGACATGTCAGTTTTGTCCAGTTTTCGGCCTGTCTCTCATCTGCCGTTTCTTTCTAAGGTTTTAGAAAAAGGTTGTTTTTTATGCAGTTGCAGTCATTTTTAGAAAATCACATTCTTGTAAAATTCCTGTCTGGATTTCGATCACAACACAGCAATAAATCCGCTCTTTAAAAAATACATAATGGCATCACTCTCTGTTGATGCAGACAGTCGTGCTGTGTTGGTTCTGTTGGATCTTACAGCAGCCTTTTACATTGTGGACGTACTTGTTTCCCCATTTAGATAATTTTGTTTGCATTTGTGGTACAGCACTTAAGTGGTTTAAATCCTATTTGACTGAGAGGAGATTTTCTGTTGTGATTGATGACATCCCTTCATCAAACGCTCCTCTTTCTTTTGGAGTGCCACAGGGTTCTGTTCTTGGCCCCATTCTGTGTTCATTGTACATCCTGCCTTTTAGGGTCAATCATAGCTGAGCACATTGTGTCCTTTTATTGTTACGCAGATGATCTTCAAATCTATCTGCCTTTGAGTACTAATGGAAGTGACACTTTGTCTTATTTGTATTCATGACATAATTCAGCGGTTGTCTCAAAATTTCATTTACTTGAATAACAGTAAAACGGAGACAATTGCGTTTGGACATTCTGGCATGCCAAATGTTGTACCGTCAAACTTTGGTGTTCAGGTTAACCATTTCAAACCAGCTGTTAAGAATTTGGGAGTGATATTTGACAGCTGTTTGAGGTTCGATCAACAGATAAACTCTGTTGTCAAAGCAAGTTTTTTAGTAAGTAAAGCCCTCTCTCAATAGATGTGATCTTCTTGAGATGGCCATTCATGCTTTCATCATCTCCAGACTTGATTACTTTAATGCACTTTATGCTGGCGTTAACCAGTCTTCTCTTGCACGCCTCCAACTTGTGCAAAATGCTGCTGCTTGTCTTTTAACAAAAACTTCAAGACGTGAGCATATCACCCCTGTACTTAACTCACTCCACTGGCTCACGACTTATGTATTTAAACTGGCTTTTGCTAACTAGTGGTGATGTGGCATGCTTTGCTTTTATGGGCCTTTTTAATTCTATATGTTTGCTTTTATTCTTGTGAATTTTAATGCTTGATTTTACTGTAAAGCCCTTTGGATACCTTGTGGCTCCTGTACAGGGCTATAAATAAATACTGATTGATTGTGTAACTATGATCAAGGGGTTCATCTTGAGTTTTGATCCTTGTCACTGCATGAATTAGTAATCCTGATTACAGGATCAAAGCAGTCAGGATCAGAGATCAGAGGTATAATCCATCCCTTGATCTAGATCCAAACCAAAACTTAATCAACTCTTTCCTGAAATGTGATCTACTGTATGTCTCTAGCAGATTTGATTGAAATCCTTACATGATCTTTCAAGGTATCCTGCTGACAAATGGCAACAAAAACATCAGCTCCTTGACGGAGGGGATAAATCTAACATTAAAGAAGCAGAAAATGCAGAATAGCAGGAGAAAACAAAATGCATATAATGTATATGAGCTATAAATACCATTGGACATAAATCATTAATCTGTATTTTAGCCCATGAGTTGGTATGTTGAATGACAAAATCTTGAAATTGTTAGTTCTCAAAAAGAATTGTACGGAAAGAAAATGGGTAATAGAAATTATAGTGAGCCACCTGATTATCAAACCTTTTCATTTCATCGGTGTGTATGTTTAGTTTATGCTGCAGAATTCCATTTTGTAACCTGATTTGTGCTTATTTTTTATAGACACGTGCCATTGTCCGTGCCCACAACTACCCCACATTCCTCTGACTGAGACCCCGTCAACAGAAACTTGCTGTGGAATTGGAAGCCCTCTACGTTACTCGTGCCAAAATGGTTACGTGAGGAAGGCAGGAACCTCAAACCTCAGCAGATGCCAGAAAAATGGAGGCGTTTATGAGTGGTCCAAACCCACACTCGTCTGTATATGTAAGATTCATTTGTTTTGTGTCTTCTTCGCATTATAAGAGCTTGAAATGACTTTTGTAGTGAACAGTTGCTGAAATAAATGGCCATTACTCTCTCTGAGAAAAGACTCTATTCAGAGAAGTATTTATTCCATAAGTATGGCAGATGATATTACTCATATTTTCAGCACGTTATTATAGGCCACCAGGTGACTTACAAATTGTTTTTCAGGATGGTGGGGATACCACCCAATCCAGAGCTGTCCAGCTGCTCCATCTTCAACATGTACTGCAAATCCACGTGTTCCTTAAACTACAGCAGGGGTGGCCAAGTTCGGTCCTCGAGAGCCACATTCCTGACACTCTTAGTTGTCTCCCTTTGAGAAAAATGCTTGATTTTGTCACATTACATTACCAGCCCTGCACATTCAGGTAGAAACCTGCATGGATTTTCATTCATGACAGCTCCTCCGCTCTATTGGTAGACGCCAGCATTTGCATAAGGGCTGTCATATTTGATACCCTCAGTAGGTTTGCCAAAGCTGCTTAAAATGTGGTTTCCTCTATAGATGGGAGAACCAGTTCCAAAGGACATATGACACATTCGGCAAATCTGACAGGTGCTTTCTTTTACTCTCAATAATGGAAAAGCTAGAGGTATGTAGCTTAGCAGGATGAAGCTAAGATAGGTCAAAGAAATGGAATATGGACTATAATTGCTTCCAAATTAATTGCATTTAAGCCACTCAGCTTGATGGGCACCTTCCTATATAGTAGCGGTGGAGCCTTGTACCTATAGTATCGTTGTAACAATGAGTTTTCCAGATAATCCTCTACTGTCTTGATGGATCTGAATAAAACTTGGCTTTCAGCCCTCAGTAGTGTCAACTGTGCTGTGATCTCGTCAGAACCCTTAAACTTTTGGACGTACAGGTCCACATTTGTTCCGTTTAATGTATTACATTTAAATTTGAACTATAAGTTTACCCCAGTGTTGGCCAATGTATATTTCATTTTTATTGAGCTCCAACGAGGTAGGGGTAGGGCAGGTAGCTGAGCGGATAAGGTGCCAGCCTGCCAATCTGTAGACCTGGAATCCTGCTCACGCTAACTGTCTCTGTCCTTGGACAAGACTCTTAATCTACATCATTTCAGTCCACCTAGCTGTAAATGGGTGCCGGTGTCGCCAACCGAATGGTCCCCCTAAAAATCCTTCCCCCCAGTGACGTGGTTCATGACGCGATTGACGGATTAACACCTCGTTTCTGCTTCACACTGCACTCCAGTCATCATCTATCTCAGTGACAGATATCTGAAGATTTTGTACAACAATTATTTCCACATAAATTCAGCATTATGTCATCATAAAAGGTGGGAGAAGCGATCAGAGTGCCACGGCTAAATGAGCTGCTAGCTAATGCGTTCACTGCACATCAGACATTTCAGTGTGTCACGGAATTTCGCTGAGTTTCTGCTTAAAAAGGCCTAATTTCTGCTTAAAAGTGACTTTAGTATGATTTAAGAGGTTTTACCATTATCATCTGATGGCTAATAATCACATTAATCCATTTGATTGCTTTGGGTGAAGAGACTCCGTCTCAGACGTCTGCTGTGGTCTGAAATTACGCATATACAGATGCAAAAGGGGGACCAATTTTTAGGGGTGGACCGTTCGGTCTGCGACACCAACCTTGGCTGGTGAAGTAACCTGTGTCCGATTAGCGTCCCCTTCAGAGCAAGTCGTAGACTCTCATCCGCTTGACACTATGAAATCTGAAGATAAGCACCAACGGGCCTCAGGGCCTATATAGGACTTACTTTTTCCTGTGAGAACCCTAACTATGCAGTGTTTATTTGTTGTTTTTCCATATTTAATTGATGGGGCCAAGTTGCACAAGCTGAGCAAATGTGTCATCTCATTTCTTGTGTTTCAGCTGATCCAAAAATAACCACAACACAACCACCACGGACCACAGTGACAAGTGAGTGTACTTGTTGTGGCTGCATGAGTGGGATGAGGGGTGGTACACTAGTTCTGTTGCTGAGGCTCATCTTTGTAGAACTGCGGTTAGTATTGTCAACTCAGAATGGGAAGTTGATGGGTTTAAGCCGAGCGATTCTTGGCGTGCGCTTGCTCGATACACTTCACTGATAATATGATGCTTTTGTTCTGTTTGTCTCCTTGTGGATGTCACAACTTGTTAAGTCATGTAGGGATTTATTTTTTTATCACAGTAAGTAGATTTTGGGGATGATTTGGACTGAGGGTGTTTGTTACCTTTTGTGAGATGAGGGTGCATTCCACAGCTCTGCTTTGTGTGACCTGGAGATCAAACTGATCTTCCACCATGAAAGATGCTACGATTGGATTGGATTATGATGTGCGTTTGGCCGATGGTAGATGAGGGAGGCTTCTGCGGAAATTTTCTTCTCAATGATTATATATATATATATATATATATATATATATATATATATATATATATATATATATATATATATATATATATATATATAAACTTTCAATCTCCAAGTGTAAATAAAAGCTTTGGAATCCACCTAGTGTTTGCACCACTTGTGAAAGCTTTCCTTCTGTTTTGTATATCCTTGTTTTGGTTACTGCTGGAGGTGAGAAAAGTTCAAATTCGTCCAAAAACTCAGTTTGAACATGTCAACAAAAGGTTCTTACAACACTGACAGACTTGTGTTATCACTCTGGGATTTTATTATTATTATTTTGTAAGTAGCACCACTCAGATGACTCTCAAGAAGCTCTAGGCTTCTGTGACTGTGATCGAAGAAATTGTGCATGGTGCAAGTTTTGCATTGTTGCGACACCACTCCTAGTTTCATAGTGGAGTGGAGCAGAGATGAACTTTCTTTCAACTAAACAGATCAAATCTAGGTTTGCTTCTCTGATCTGCCTTCTGGAAAATCATAGCTGAACTTTTAAGTTTTCTGTTAAAAAAAAAAAAATCCTTCTCTACACCACTTTATCATGAAGTGGAGGCAAAAATTCAAAACGTGCTCTGTGCACAGTTTCTTCAATCACAGCTTCAGAAGTCTATAGAACTTCTTTAGAGTTGTCTGGGAATTTTTATTTCTTTTTATTCATGATGTAGAGATTAATTTTCATTATGAGTTAAAATGGCACAATTTTGGAAATTTTATAATTTTAAAAAATGTGATTTTTTTTGATGTCCTAAAACAAATTCAAACATAAAAGCTCAAGATGCTAAGTTATATTAGTTAAAAAAAAACCTTAAAAACAGAAAAATAAGAATCCTCTATCTGCACTCCAACAGTCATTCCACAGCATGTTGGCTACCCCTGCTTATAGGGACAATTTATTTGTCTGGAAAAAAAAAAAAAACATATCGTAGAGGATTACTGTGGAATGCCCCCCAAAAGAAAGCACCACATGCTTGGAAGTAGTACAAGTAGCAAACTATCCACAATTACGCTTGATATACAGTCGAATTCTTAGATGCACCTTCAAACCGATGCAATGTATGGTGGACTTGGCAGCATTGCATAAGGGCAAATTAGACAACGCACAAAGCAGATCTCCAAAGTGAGACAGAAGTTGCACATCCAGGAACCGCTTCTGTTATCTGCTGCTGAATAAAGCCAAGCCCTCACTGCGGTTAAGGAAGCTTGCAGTAGAGATGTGCGGTCGCTCAGCTGCACTTCACTCTTGATGAAAGTGGGTTTTCAACACCTAATCCAGTGTGAAAGCTGAGACATAAGTAGGTCCAGCTGCTGTCTTGAACATGTAAATCCAACTGTCAGAAAAACCTTTTATCTGAATAAAATTTGACGTGTTGATCTCACCAGTCCAGGCAAGTCCCATTGCCCACGTCCTCTAGATATAGAAGTTGATCTCTGTTGTTATCTTTACTACTACCGCCACATTGTCGTTTTCATCAAGACAAATGCAATAAAAGTGCCTATGCTTACAACAAAGTCTAACATCTCATATTTTCAAGATGTCAGAGGCTCAGTGTTGGTATGCGAGTGTGAACATGAGTGATCATGTTTTAATGTTTTATGATGAGTAATCCTGATGAACTGACTTTAATATCTAAGATTAAATCAGAAAATAAGATTAAAGTAGACAAATAACAGCGTTTGCTCGAATTGATGTACATAACTTCTATAATTATGACTGCAAATTTCTGCAGGGATTGCATAATAATGATGATTAAAATAGTTATTTGTAATTACCGTGTTTGCTTTTTTCTCCGTTTTCAGACAGTAACATCGGACCAGCAACAACATCAACATCCGGCAGTTACTGGAGGATGCCAAATCAAAGCATCTCGACCTCACCAGCTGCAGAAATACACAGCACAGAGACACCCACACTCGGTCTACGCGTTACATCAGATCATACACAGGGTAAACTGCGCTGTTGATTTCCTGTCAGAAGTACTTCCTGTACCACACTAAAGCAATAATCAATGCCAGAATCTAATCAGAGCATTGTATCTCTTGGTGGTATTTTTTCCAGTTATGTACTCAACAAATTTGTGTTAACAAAAAATTCAAAACATGAATGGAATTTTTGCTTCCAAATTTGTTGACCAAAGTAAAATCGCACTTATTGTTTCTGAAAACTAGATCCTGTGATGGACTTCAGATCGACGAGCTGGACCTTCACATCGTCACTGGCCATGATGCCACCTAGCAACGCCTCAAGTGCTGAACGCAGCAACAGCATCGTCGCACCCGGTGAGCCTCAACATTTACATTGCACCAAACACCTACAAACCACAGTCCTCTCAGTCAAAGCAGTGGGGTTGTTTACACCTGTTTTACACCTGTTTGTTGATGACGATAGGTGCAACTTGGCGGTGCAGTCTGTGTCATGGGCTGCAAACATTTTTCGGGATCTTGACAAATCGTGTCACGACATGATGCCTTATCGGCAGGTTCTTGAAAGCATCTAAAGGGCCTTTTTACATTGAACGTGTCAGCGCGATGCTTTAACACTTCCCAACGCGTCTCATTGAAAATAATGCTTTTTAGACCGATTTTTGACGCTTCTGATGCGTTCAATGTGAAAGGCCCTTAAGTCACGAGTTTACTAAACTGTCAAGATGCGGCCAAGATCGTCTGATGGCAAACAGTCTTCTTCTTCACCTGTAGCAGCATCCATCGTTCATAATACTGAGTTTTTTTGGCGTCTCCGGTTCTGCTAAGGGTCGCCACAACAGATCCAGTATGAATCGTACGCTTTACGTTGGATGTCCTTTCTGATGCAACTCCACATTACATGGGGAATGCGCGGACTTTAACTGGGAACTTACTACTTTGGAAGCAAGTGCAAGTGATCACTTGTCCACCGCGTTGGCATCTGTCGATCATAATCATCATGATGAAAATTAAGTTTTCGCTCTACAACAAGCAAGCAGTGGCTGCGTTGGGGCGACGTCTTCACACATCGTGGGTTGATGTAATGTAATCGTGACATTTTGTTGTGACACTGCCACTATGAAGTAACAATGCCATGGAGGTGTCACGGCGATATGGTGGGCGGGGCACCTTTTAAAGCCAGATGGCTCGGCTTGTAAATCATGACGATTCGTGACAGATCATGTGACAGCTGTTTGTCTGTGTTGTTGATAGGTCTGAGCGCCATAGGAGTTCTGGCGATCGTCTGCGCTTTCATCGGGATGGCCATCTGCTATTATAAGTGGTAAGTTGTAAATGAATTCTTTAAAAAAATAAAGATTTTATTCATACAGAAACGCACATCTCGCTTTGGGAATCTCCTCGAGCGTCCATTTCTGTTTGGTTAACTCAAGAAGTGATTTGCGTGCTGTAATTTCCTTAGATTTGGGGAAACTTGCATAAGTGGACATGCTGTCAGACACTTTTTGGAGAAATGAAACAGTTTCTCTGTATTCATAGGTTTATGACTTCATGGAAAATTAGCAATATTGGGCGTCTAAAGTGGCTCATTCCCATCCCGCTCCGACTCACAGTTCCTCTTTTAATGCTCCTTTATGCTGCTTCACTGCAAATCTTGTTGTTGCTTTGCCCCCCCTCCAACGAGTGCACGTTAACTGCTGCACTTAACACCATAAAAATCTACACAAGTTGTCTGGAGTGAATGTGAGACGTCTAGTTGCAGTTAACAGTTTGGACATTTATTAACACTCCCAACTGTGAAAAAAATGTTTGAGTAAAATTCCCACGTTCTTTTGAATAAATGAATGACCTAGTGTTTATCTTGCAGGAGAACCAAACACCGGATTCTAGAGGCCACAGAACAAGAACTGAGACCAATGAATAATGAGGAAAACGGTTCATCCAGACCAGAATGTTAGAGTTGGACATCAGCGGCCTTTTCTACAGAAAACAGTGTGTCCTCGTGCAACATGTGGGCAGAGAAGATGGAAAGGTCACTTGGATACATATTTCTGCCCATTTCTGACCTGGTGTCATACTGCGATACAGGGATGTACCTTTTTCAGAGCACCACCCCATGTGTAGTATTGGTAGGTGTTGACCAATTATCGCCACTGACATGCAGCGTCATTCCAATTGGTGGTACTGTATTTTTACCCGAGACCAAGATATGGTCATTGGGTATTGCAAAGATCTTGCGTCCATCCATCCGTCTGTGCTCAGTATAACTCCAGTCCTATTACTGCCAAGGTCTTCAAATTCACATGGACCATTCTTGGTACACAAACCTTGGATAGGTTCAAAGATGGCTAACCTTGACCTATTTTAAGAGGCTAAAAGGTCACATTCTGTTTCCTATTTTCATGTTCATACGGCCGAGTGTATTTTAGCATTGAGTTATTTTTTTTATCTTTGCCAAGTGTAGTGGCTGCACTCTGCATTGTGTTATGACTCCGCCCTTTCGCTCCCCTCTGGATGTGAACTCACGATCCTCGGCATGGAAGTCGGACTCTCTAACCAGAAGGCTAAAACCCAGGGCTCTGGGCTCTGTCCTTGTGACCAGAGAATCCTTTTTGAGCTATTGGGAGTAAGGTTTACTAACTACATCTGCACAGCGACACCTGCTGGCCTCAGTTACACAAGGAAGTAACGTTTTTGCCAGCATTTGTTAGCAGCATAACTCAAAAAGAACAGATTTCAATTACATTCAGTGAGCAGATAATGTTCTAGGAAATAAGTCATTGAATTTTGGAGGTGATCTGGAATATATTCTAGAACTGAGATCCAGAAGAATGTTTGGCACATAAAATTTAATGCAGACATTTTGAGTATGATGATGACATTTGTAGAGGAGATTGATAATAGAACACATTTGGAACATATTTTGGATCTAGGATCCAGATGTTTTAAGCGTTCAGGAACAATTAATAATAATTTTTTTTTTTTAAGTATTCGTAATGAATAGTAACAAATTCAGTAACATTTTGTGAGCAGATGAAGGTCCTCAGATATAATTTATGTCATTTCTGAGTGGATCTGGAAAATATCTTTGCAACATTGAACTCAGTTGTGATGAAATTTTATGTGCATACAGATTTGTCAGTGGGGAATATGTGGCCTTGGCGGAGGGATGCGTGCTCCGCTTGCTGTTTGGATATATATACGGTATAGAATATTTACCTGCTGTGGCTGCTGTGTAGTCGGGTAACCGGCTAGAATAAAAAAAAACCCATCAGGTATGGCAACGTCACATCATGTGACCACAAAAGCAGACGTGATTGAAAGCTTTCAGAATATTCTTCCTTAAAAAGTTGGCAACTGTACTTAGTAAGGTCCATTAACTTTTCAGTTTGCACGGAACCTGAAGACCCACAGACGTAGCAGACCTGCACAGGTCACACTGGCCTCCGTTCTGGGTCTGCCACTGGTTTCTTGCAGTTACAGACCTACTGAGCGAGTTTAAAGTTCAACTCGAAGAACAAGAATATTTCTGCCTGCATTACCACTGCACCTATGACGAAGCTTTATAGGACTTGTTTTCACCGAGGCTTTACGGGAAACCAGCGCTGACGTCACCAAGGTTCTTGGTTGGTTTGTCTGGTTTCTAAAAACATGTTTGTATGTATAAGCTGAGAAATAAAGGGAGCTTCTCCTTCCTGTTGCAAATACTGTAAAGGTGCAAATATTCGCATGGGATTTATTATGCGAATTTCGCGAGTTAAACAAGGTCACCAAATTAAATACCGCTATTTTAATACATAACGTACATATACGTACACATTCATAATGTAAACGCGAATATTAATACTGCTAAGTATGAGGTCTGTTAGAAAACTATCCAACCTTTTTATTTTTTGCAAAAACTATATGGATTTGAATCATGTGCGCTTGCATCAACCAAGCTTGAACCTTCGTGCGCATGTGTGAGTTTTTTCACGCCTGTCAGTTGCGTCATTATAGGCAGGTATCAAGTTTGCATTAATGTTATCGTGGTTCTTATGGCAACTGATCCAATCCCAAGCAAGGACTATTTGTATATAAAAATGTATTTCCTAAAATGATACATTTTGGGTTTCAAATGAAATTTATGTAGCATTTTACCCCTCGAAATCCTCAAAAAGCTTCTGCTTCGGGGGGCTTCGCCCCCCTGAGCCCCCCACGAGGGCGTTGCTCCTTAACCCCACCCGGGGCCCTGCGGCCCACTGGACCCCCAACTCAAGGATTTGAACCCCCCCTTTCACATTCCTATATACGGCCCTGCATTTATAATGCTTTTTTTATTACTTTTTATAAAACAATTGTCTGATAAAAATGTCTAAACGTATGTACATGTACAGTGTATGTGGATACAATCATGAACAACATTCCAAAGCAACAACATGCTGTCATACTAATAACAACAAGGAAATGGAATTTCAGGAAGTCCCCACACCTGCTCCTAAAATGGTCTGAACTAGAAGGTGCAAACAAGCTCCTTTCAAGCGTCTTGTAATTTCAGCCACACCTGCTCCTAATTTCAGATTTACCTCACGTGATAAACCAAAGATTATTTTTAGGAGTGATGTGTTGCTAGTTGGCCTGTTTGAATAGCCCCCTGGCTGTTGGCTCCAATGTGCCCTGCGCCATTACACACAGCGATCAGTGAAAGCAGACGGAGGGCCTCTCATACAATCTCATGTGCTCAAACAAAGAGTGTGTGAGTATCAGGATTGTTCCACTAGTTTGCCTGTGAATGTTATTGGATAAGCCTGTGGCAACTCTCTCGCTCCGGCGTAAAGCACTGTTTACCATATCAATGGAGCGAGGGGGAGGAGCTGCTCCTCAAACTGTGAATGAGCCTCAAAGTGTGAAAGCTGCTTCCAGAGCAGGAGAGAACAAACACACAAAGTTTGTAATGTGACCTTTGTGTAATAGCAGACAGAAATTGCTTTGAGATGAAGACAAACAAAACGCATAGACCATTTTGTATGTATTGTTCAAAATGTGCATTTGTGTTTATTGTTTTAACTGTTTTGTTGTACAGTCTTTCACACAAGACCTCAAATTACTGTTATAAAGTGTCAAAACAGTTGTTTATTATAGTTTGCTGTGTGTTTTTAATAAATGTTTGGAAAAAAAATTTCCGCTTTACTTTTTCCTTTATTTCTGATTGTAAACCTTTATTACACTTATAAAACACCACTATAGCATATATATTCTGAAAATACAGGTTGTCCTGAAAAAAAGACATAAAACTTGATTGTGTGATGCAGGCAGAGCTGTTAACAGCAATAATAAAACATTTATGTCAGGCGAATGAACTGTCCAAAAAATGCCCTCGGACGCCAGAGGGTTAAAGTGTTAGAATATTTTTACTATCCATGTTTTTGCTGAGACTAAATATATTTGTAAAAACATTCAAATTGAAGGCACTGGATCACAGAGCAACACATATAGACAGAAGCTTAAGTAACAAAATGGAGATAGAGCTCTTGCTTGCCTCTACTGGTGGTTGGCTCTCACTGCGGTATTGTATCACTTCCTGTTCCGGAGCACAGCGGTGTTTTGCTGTATCTGTTAACTGTTTAATCTGCGCAGTTAGATTGATCTAGTTAACTAGATAACGATTTGTTTCACAGTGTAATCTTCACGTGCCTTAACTAAAGCACTCCCTCTGATGAATCACCTCTAAATTATTTACACATTATTCACTTTGTGTGTTTTTAGGAATCCGCTAGCTTAGCGCAGCTACTAGCTCTTAGCTGGTTTAGCATGGCGGCTTCTCTTGTCTCTCCCGCACTTTTCTGCTCTGGGTGTGAAATGTTTAGTTATTCCTCGGCCTCCTTTAGCAGTAACGGTACTTGTAATAAGTGTAGCTTATTCGTAGCTTTGGAGGCCAGGCTGGGCGAATTGGAGACTCGGCTCCGCACCGTGGAAAATTCTACAGCTAGCCAGGCCCCTGTAGTCGGTGCTGACCAAGGTAGCTTAGCCGCCGTTAGTTCCCCTCTGGCAGATCCCGAGCAGCCGGGAAAGCAGGCCGACTGGGTGACTGAGGAGGAAGCGTAGTTCTAAACAGAAGCCCCGTGTACACCACCAACCCGTTCACATCTCTAACCGTTTTTCCCCCACTCGACGACACACCCGCCGAGGATCAAACTCTGGTTATTGGCGACTCTGTTTTGAGAAATGTGAAGTTAGCGACACCAGCAACCATAGTCAATTGTCTTCCGGGGGCCAGAGCAGGCGACATTGAAGGAAATTTGAAACTGCTGGCTAAGGCTAAGCGTAAATTTGGTAAGATTGTAATTCACGTCGGCAGTAATGACACCCGGTTACGCCAATCGGAGGTCACTAAAATTAACATTAAATCAGTGTGTAACTTTGCAAAAACAATGTCGGACTCTGTAGTTTTCTCTGGGCCCCTCCCCAATCGGACCGGGAGTGACATGTTTAGCCGCATGTTCTCCTTGAATTGCTGGCTGTCGCTGAGTGGTGTCCAAAAAATTGAGATGGGCTTCATAGATAATTGGCAAAGCTTCTGGGGGAAAACCTGGTCTTGTTAGGAGAGACGGCATCCATCCCACTTTGGGATGGAGCAGCTCTCATTTCTAGAAATCTGGCCAATTTTCTTAAATCCTCCAAACCGTGACTATCCAGGGTTGGGACCAGGAAGCAGAGTTGTAGTCTTACACACCTCTCTGCAGCTTCTCTCCCCCTGCCATCCCCTCATTACCCCATCCCCGTAGAGACGGTGCCTGCTCCCAGACTACCAATAACCAGCAAAAATCTATTTAAGCATAAAAATTCAAAAAGAAAAAATAATATAGCACCTTCAACTGCACCACAGACTAAAACAGTTAAATGTGGTCTATTAAACATTAGATCTCTCTCTTCTAAGTCCCTGTTAGTAAATGATATAATAATTGATCAACATATTGATTTATTCTGCCTTACAGAAACCTGGTTACAGCAGGATGAATATGTTAGTTTAAATGAGTCAACACCCCCGAGTCACACTAACTGCCAGAATGCTCGTAGCACGGGCCGAGGCGGAGGATTAGCAGCAATCTTCCATTCCAGCTTATTAATTAATCAAAAACCCAGACAGAGCTTTAATTCATTTGAAAGCTTGACTCTTAGTCTTGTCCATCCAAATTGGAAGTCCCAAAAACCAGTTTTATTTGTTATTATCTATCGTCCACCTGGTCGTTACTGTGAGTTTCTCTGTGAATTTTCAGACCTTTTGTCTGACTTAGTGCTTAGCTCAGATAAGATAATTATAGTGGGCGATTTTAACATCCACACAGATGCTGAGAATGACAGCCTCAACACTGCATTTAATCTATTATTAGACTCAATTGGCTTTGCTCAAAATGTAAAGTCCACCCACCACTTTAATCATATCTTAGATCTTGTTCTGACTTATGGTATGGAAATTGAAGACTTAACAGTATTCCCTGAAAACTCCCTTCTGTCTGATCATTTCTTAATAACATTTACATTTACTCTGATGGACTACCCAGCAGTGGGGAATAAGTTTCATTACACTAGAAGTCTTTCAGAAAGCACTGTAACTAGGTTTAAGGATATGATTCCTTCTTTGTGTTCTCTAATGCCATGTGGCAACACGGTGCAGAGTGGCTACCTAGGCTCTGTAAGGGAGATAGAGTATCTCGTCAATAGTTTTACATCCTCATTGAAGACAACTTTGGATGCTGTAGCTCCTCTGAAAAAGAGAGCTTTAAATCAGAAGTGTCTGACTCCATGGTATAACTCTCAAACTCGTAGCTTAAAGCAGATAACCCGTAAGTTGGAGAGGAAATGGCGTCTCACTAATTTAGAAGATCTTCACTTAGCCTGGAAAAAGAGTCTGAGAATTTTAACTATTAGAGAAAAAATTACTCATAACCATCCCAAAGACGTATCGTTATCTTTGGCTGCTTTCAGTGATGCCGGTATTTGGTTAGACTCTTTCTCTCCGATTGTTCTGTCTGAGTTATTTTCATTAGTTACTTCATCCAAACCATCAACATGTTTATTAGACCCCATTCCTACCAGGCTGCTCAAGGAAGCCCTACCATTATTTAATGCTTCGATCTTAAATATGATCAATCTATCTTTGTTAGTTGGCTATGTACCACAGGCTTTTAAGGTGGCAGTAATTAAACCATTACTTAAAAGCCATCACTTGACCCAGCTATCTTAGCTAATTATAGGCCAATCTCCAACCTTCCTTTTCTCTCAAAAATTCTTGAAAGGGTAGTTGTAAAACAGCTAACTGATCATCTGCAGAGGAATGGTCTATTTGAAGAGTTTCAGTCAGGTTTTAGAATTCATCATAGTACAGAAACAGCATTAGTGAAGGTTACAAATGATCTTCTTATGGCCTCGGACAGTGGACTCATCTCTGTGCTTGTTCTGTTAGACCTCAGTGCTGCTTTTGATACTGTTGACCATAAAATTTTATTACAGAGATTAGAGCATGCCATAGGTATTAAAGGCACTGCGCTGCGGTGGTTTGAATCATATTTGTCTAATAGATTACAATTTGTTCATGTAAATGGGGAATCTTCTTCACAGACTGAAGTTAATTATGGAGTTCCACAAGGTTCTGTGCTAGGACCAATTTTATTCACTTTATATATGCTTCCCTTAGGCAGTATTATTAGACGGTATTGCTTAAATTTTCATTGTTACGCAGATGATGCCCAGCTTTATCTATCCATGAAGCCAGAGGACACACACCAATTAGCTAAACTGCAGGATTGTCTTACAGACATAAAGACATGGATGACCTCTAATTTCCTGCTTTTAAACTCAGATAAAACTGAAGTTATTGTTCTTGGCCCCACAAATCTTAGAAACATGGTGTCTAACCAGATCCTTACTCTGGATGGCATTACCCTGACCTCTAGTAATACTGTGAGAAATCTTGGAGTCATTTTTGATCAGGATATGTCATTCAAAGCGCATATTAAACAAATATGTAGGACTGCTTTTTTGCATTTACGCAATATCTCTAAAATCAGAAAGGTCTTGTCTCAGAGTGATGCTGAAAAACTAATTCATGCATTTATTTCCTCTAGGCTGGACTATTGTAATTCATTATTATCAGGTTGTCCTAAAAGTTCCCTAAAAAGCCTTCAGTTAATTCAAAATGCTGCAGCTAGAGTGCTGACGGGGACTAGAAGGAGAGAGCATATCTCACCCATATTGGCCTCTCTTCATTGGCTTCCTGTTAATTCTAGAATAGAATTTAAAATTCTTCTTCTTACTTATAAGGTTTTGAATAATCAGGTCCCATCTTATCTTAGGGACCTCGTAGTACCATATCACCCCAATAGAGCGCTTCGCTCTCAGACTGCGGGCTTACTTGTAGTTCCTAGGGTTTGTAGGAGTAGAATGGGAGGCAGAGCCTTCAGCTTTCAGGCTCCTCTCCTGTGGAACCAGCTCCCAATTCAGATCAGGGAGACAGACACCCTCTCTACTTTTAAGATTAGGCTTAAAACTTTCCTTTTTGCTAAAGCTTATAGTTAGGGCTGGATCAGGTGACCCTGAACCATCCCTTAGTTATGCTGCTATAGACGTAGACTGCTGGGGGGTTCCCATGATGCACTGTTTCTTTCTCTTTTTGCTCTGTATGCACCACTCTGCATTTAATCATTAGTGATCGATCTCTGCTCCCCTCCACAGCATGTCTTTTTCCTGGTTCTCTCCCTCAGCCCCAACCAGTCCCAGCAGAAGACTGCCCCTCCCTGAGCCTGGTTCTGCTGGAGGTTTCTTCCTGTTAAAAGGGAGTTTTTCCTTCCCACTGTAGCCAAGTGCTTGCTCACAGGGGGTCGTTTTGACCGTTGGGGTTTTACATCATTATTGTATGGCCTTGCCTTACAATATAAAGCGCCTTGGGGCAACTGTTTGTTGTGATTTGGCGCTATATAAAAAAAAAAATTGATTGATTGATTGATTACAATTTGTTCATGTAAATGGGGAATCTTCTTCACAGACTAAGGTTAATTATGGAGTTCCACAAGGTTCTGTGCTAGGACCAATTTTATTCACTTTATACATGCTTCCCACAGGCAGTATTATTAGACGGCATTGCTTAAATTTTCATTGTTACGCAGATGATACCCAGCTTTATCTATCCATGAAGCCAGAGGACACACACCAATTAGCTAAACTGCAGGATTGTCTTACAGACATAAAGACATGGATGACCTCTAATTTCCTGCTTTTAAACTCAGATAAAACTGAAGTTATTGTACTTGGCCCCACAAATCTTAGAAACATGGTGTCTAACCAGATCCTTACTCTGGATGGCATTACCCTGACCTCTAGTAATACTGTGAGAAATCTTGGAGTCATTTTTGATCAGGATATGTCATTCAATGCGCATATTAAACAAATATGTAGGACTGCGTTTTTGCATTTATGCAATATCTCTAAAATTAGAAAGGTCTTGTCTCAGAGTGATGCTGAAAAACTAATTCATGCATTTATTTCCTCTAGGCTGGACTATTGTAATTCATTATTATCAGGTTGTCCTAAAAGTTCCCTGAAAAGCCTTCAGTTAATTCAAAATGCTGCAGCTAGAGTACTAACGGGGACTAGAAGGAGAGAGCATATCTCACCCATATTGGCCTCTCTTCATTGGCTTCCTGTTAATTCTAGAATAGAATTTAAAATTCTTCTTCTTACTTATAAGGTTTTGAATAATCAGGTCCCATCTTATCTTAGGGACCTCATAGTACCATATCACCCCAATAGAGCGCTTTGCTCTCAGACTGCAGGCTTACTTGTAGTTCCTAGGGTTTGTAAGAGTAGAATGGGAGGCAGAGCCTTCAGCTTTCAGGCTCCTCTCCTGTGGAACCAGCTCCTAATTCAGATCAGGTGACCCTGAACCATCCCTTAGTTATGCTGCTATAGACTTAGACTGCTGGGGGGTTCCCATGATGCACTGAGTGTTTCTTTCTCCTTTTGCTCTGTATGCACCACTCTGCATTTAATCATTAGTGATTGATCTCTGCTCCCCTCCACAGCATGTCTTTTTCCTGGTTCTCTCCCTCAGCCCCAACCAGTCCCAGCAGAAGACTGCCCCTCCCTGAGCCTGGTTCTGCTGGAGGTTTCTTCCTGTTAAAAGGGAGTTTTTCCTTCCCACTGTTGCCAAGTGCTTGCTCACAGGGGGTAGTTTTGACCGTTGGGGTTTTTACGTAATTATTGTATGGCCTTGGCTTACAATATAAAGTGCCTTGGGGCAACTGTTTGTTGTGATTTGGCGCTATATAAATGAAATTGATTGATTGATTGATTGACAAAAACACGCTCAATTGTGGCTTTTAGTACTTTTAAAATTGGAGCCAGTTGTACAACATTAAGAGGTATCAGTTATCCAGTATTAATCTATGCTGGACGATGTTTTAAAATCCATATAAAAATGTATTGTATTTACTTAACTCCATGACTTTGCATTCCATTTTACGCTTTACAGCAGATTATTAGCCAAAATAATTGGGAAACTGCTGTCTGGTCTTACTGCAAGCAGGGGAGCAGCAGATTTGGCTTTCCATTCAGATTCCTGGTGGGAAAAGATTTGATTATGTCCAGATGTTTCTCTGCTCACTTTTGCTTCATTGTTATCACACAGCTGCTGAGCCAAACACTCTTCCAAATTCCTTTAATTTTCACCCACGACGACCAATTTTCTCACGAGTTAAGAAATCACACAGCTTAAAGAGGGTCAGAGATGTTCGGCAAATTGTAAAATAATTATAAAACTGCATTTGTTTAGATATATTAATTTTTGCTTTGTTAAAAATGATGCTTTAACGATGTTACTAAAAGTAACATTTCCATTTTAAAATATTGGTTACTTGAAATTGTAGTTTATGATTATTGTTAACACCGTAACTCCTAAATATTTTAGAATGGGAATCCTTAGGTGATTCCAACCATCTCACAACAAAGGCAAAAGAAAAAACAGAATTAAACTGTAAAATCTATCATGTTTAAGAAGAAGAAAGGGGGTGCAAATACTCAACATTAACTATTGCCCAGCACAGAAGGAAATGGCCCACACATTTTATCCAGCTGCTGTTTTTCAAAGCATGTTTTTAACAGCCTCTTTTCTCGCCAGCACGGGGGCTGTGTGCGTGTTACTTACAGGCCGACACAAATCTACCAATCTGGACTTTTGTGGTATTTGGCATTTTTAATGAAAAGATGGAAAAAAACATTCCTCATAGAACTTGATCACAAGATCAGACCACGTTGATTGTAACTGTGATTGCTCCTAACACCACTTGATGGCGTTACAAGCTGTTACAGTTGTGAGAAGGGAAGGCAACAAAAGCCTCAGTGCTCAACACCAGGCAAGTCAAAGCCAAAGTCAAAACAAGGAAGTTGCTACAATTCCAAAACATCAAAAAAAAAAAAATACAGCTAACGCCAACCAATCAAAAATGTTGGTCTGAGCGGCAATGGATACAGACATAAGATCAAGGAATAGAAACACTCCAAGTTAGACTTTTACTTTTAAACTCTGGGCCGCTGTCATGGGAGTTTAATTGGGGTTCCACTGGATTCAGATAACATTTGATGGTGCCACACCCACTTATCACCACTGATTTTCATACATACTTTTCTGACTATTCCTGACAGAATAAATATTCCACAGTTTACCAAAAAAAATTAACACACTGAGATTTTGGACCAGTTCAGACATTAAGGCAGCAACACTGGAACAAAAAATTCTTCTTTGAGATGTCTGAAGTATAGTTTGGAAATGACGCAAAGCTCTGCAGGAGCCAATAATAAACTTAATTTTGTAAAAAAAAAAAAAAAAAAAAAAAAAAAAAAAATCAAAATCTTTTATATCAAGTCGCTCTTATCTCTCAATAACAATTAAAAAATACAAATATAAAACAGTTCAAACCACACAGTTAACATTTTCTCCATTGCTCGAAGTATAAAGTGAGATTTGGTTATAAAACAGTTCAGTCTCTCTTTAATCAATAGTCACCATGGTTGAACGCAGTTTCCTTTCAGGTTTTGGAACCCAAACGAGATCAGATTAACAGCGGCAGTATCATATGGTGGTGATGAAAATGTAGGCGGTCTGGTACTGGATCCATTGAGCGAACGTCGTCAGTCATGAGGAAGACGGACGGCCCGATGCGTGTCCACACGCACCTTTCGCAAAGTGGACCGCCCGAAGCACGTAATGTCCATCTGGTGAGAGACGAGACCAAAACTTAAAAATAAGCTACAGAAAAACTCAATGAATAAACAACAAGAGGCTTTAGAAAGAGCGGCTTCGCTTCTTACAAATTTCCTCTCTTGTTTGCACATGAGGAACGCCGAGTCCGGCCTGGTGCAGTTGGGACAGTCTGGGATGCAGCAGGGGAGGAGCTGAACTTGCTCCTGAAGATCGCTGCGCATCGCTGGCTTCAGCATGTATTCCTGAAGATCACCAGAAGGTTACGACATGAACACCACCACCACATGCTCAGAATACACAGTGAACACGTCCGTCCACAAGAGGACCTACCCCAGCTAAGGTGAGGATATTGTAGATGCTCTTGGTGATGACCAGTGAGGTCCTGGCACGCGTCACCGCAACATACAGCAGGTTCCACTCGTCATCAGGATAATCACCTGGAACATGATGAAATTAAGGGAGGCTGAAGGATTTATTCTGACCAAAGTGATCCAAGCGGGAAATAACATTAAGAATGATTTCATTTATCTCTCCTTTGTAATTACGAACTTTCCATATTAAATGTTAGGTAATTTTTGGAAACTGATTTGGATTTAGAACTTATTTGTTAATGTATTTATACTTTATTTTAATAAATCAGAATATCTCAAAACTACAAATAAATTTCAATAAAGTAAACTAGTAAAAAAAAATAAAAAAATCTGCACACTTGGATCAATGCAAGTCTCATTGTATTAAAGAGACTTGCATTGATCCAAGTGTGCAGATATTCTTTGGGTGATCTGGTATCTTTTGGTTGTGAGTGCGGTGATTTGCTTTCAGTATCAAAGTAAAACTAAAAAGCAGATCTGGATCAAGGGGTGGAGCTTGTTTATTATCAGTATTGCTTAACAGTTTAGTCATCAGGATCAAAGTTCAGGATCTGCACCTTGATCCTGACTGCAGGATCATAAGACATAACCTTCCTTTTTGGAAGGGGGCTGAAAAACCAGAAGAACAATCAGGATGAAATGAATCAGTTTGTCCTGACACGGATCACGTAGCAGATTAACAAACACCTACTGAGTTCACTGCTTGCCATAAGATTCTAAACATTACAGAAATCTGGGTTAAATGGAATAATGGGAGAGCAAAATAAGATCAATAACAGATGAAGATATAAAGCTGTTTAATGCACGTCTGAATCAATTTTATTCACACACTGATTAAGGAAACATTTCAGCTCTTCTTTTACTGGCACTCAACAATTAGAAAAATAAATAAGCTCACTTATTGAAAAAAAAGAGCCGCGGTGACGATTATGCCTGGAATTGGGAACCTTGATGAAGTCATCTGTGACCAAAACATTGTCGAATTCCAGCCCTTTAGACTTGTGAACCGTCCCGAGTATAAAGTCTGAAACAAGACAAAGGTGGTCCTGAAACACAAATGTTGTTAAAGATGTGCTGAAATGAATAAATGTTTACAAAACAAGAAGCGCTTCAGTTCCCAAATGGCCCGACACGGTTCTATGAATGATCTCAACCGAGCATTGATGGGTTGGTGGAAGCTGGCGTTAGCGCAGACACAAGTATCTACCTGCACTTTTAATACAACTCTTTCTACTGTAACACACTCACAGGAGCACTGTGTTAGTCAGGGAACAGGAATAAAATCCACATCTGAGTTTTGTGCACTTGGTAGAGAAACAAGTCAACTGATCACTCGTCTGTTTCTCGACAACGTTGTAGCATCGTGACAAGCTGTAAACTCTGTGAAAACGGCTTTATAAGGTTAAGTAGAGATTTTTGTTTTGTCTCGTTTTAAGTGGGACAATTTTACTAAAACATTATATTTAATACATTTCCCTCCAAAGACACTAAGGAGAAAAAGGCTTCATGCAGATCTTTTATTCTCAATAGTTTTTTTTTGTTTTGTTTTTTATGTTGTAATTCTTTTACTTCTGTTTTTAATTATGTATTTGAATTTTTTTATGTTGAACTGTTCTGTGTGAGGCACCTTGAGACGGCTTTTGTTATGATTTGGTGCTTTATAAGCTGATTAAATTGAAACTGAATTGAATTATGTCCGTGTGTGTGTGTGCATACCTGCTTTACGTAGGTCGTCTTCGTGACAACTTTTGAGTCTCCTCACTAGTTCGGGGACTCGATTCCTGTATGCATCAGCAATAGAAAGTTTGTTTTGCAGTTCTAGATCCTCTGTTTCTTTTGCGTACATCTTCAGGCTGAAGTAGCCGTTCTTCTTTCGAGCAAAAATGCGGATGAAGGAATCTTTGACATCTGAAGGGAGAGCAGATTTTTTTTAACAAATCATTGGTATAGACTAGGTATGGTGCCTATGCTGTGGGAACACCTGTGCTTGTCTCTGAGACTCACAGGTTGGCTCTCCCATCATCAGCTGCCAGATGTCCAGGATCCTTTCCAGACCAATATTCATGACGCCCTGCAGGAAATAATTTAATAAACAGGTTTTGATCAATCTGGCTTTTGGAATCCTGATCGCTTTGGATGAACATTTCCCATATAAGAGATGCTAAATATGCAACTTTAACATACTGAAGCCGTTGGCAGCTTCTGAACCTCAGCTCCAAAGCCTAATCAGATCATGGAGTGAGATGTTCTTTCTGCATTGTCTTCATAGCTACGTGTGCACACTCACTCCTATAAAGTGGATTCGGCATTGCAGGTTGGCATCGGTTAGTCGGACGGCTTCGCTGAACACAGTCACGTTGGTTCTTGACAGGATGGCCGTCGTGCCCACGTTTTGACCTTCTCCGCTCCTCGCTGTTGTCAATATCTTGTCTGTGCTCTCATCACACACTCCACCTTGGCACGGACACAAGTACGCAAATTCATGCCGGTAAACTGAGCTATTGTTAATTTTCTAAGACGAACCACTTGCAGTACTCACCCTTCACATCTTGTCCTACTAGAATCTTCTTGACATTCTTGCATACTTTAAGGATGGTGTTACCTATGTAGGCAATCTCTGAGCCAAACCGGAAGCTCTGATCGGGGCAAATAATAGCATGATGGTTAAATTTTCTAATTAGGACAAAACTGATGGATGTATAAAATATAAGACAAGCGCTGATCTCAAATAATCATCCAGCTGTCAACACGAGGAAGAAAAGGTAAAACCAGTAACCCACACTGAAATATAGCCTCATTAATGAAAATCATAACTGGGTATAATCTGGGCTATTTTGTACTCAGCATGCTTTGCCGGTAATTTGCGGGAAACTTCAATCAATCTGTTAAAGAAATCTCCCTCAAAAGCTGAATATGACGGAAGGATTTTGGATGCAAGCTTCATCTAGCAACATATGGCAACTAAAAAAGAAGAAGAAGGAAAAAAAAAACTATCTGTAATCTTGCATTCTGATTAAAAGTTTTTGCTGCATCATTTGGAATCAGTTTTTAAAGCCACCAATAAACTAGGATCTGATTTGAGAGAAGACAAAATTCAAGGACATAACTATACTTTTTTCTCCTGTGTATGTGTTTCCCCGTGTGTGTTGGTGTACCTACCTCTGTCAGGTAGTAGATGTGTGTGTGCTGTATGAGGTCGAGAGCGTTGACGGCACCTTTGAATGTGTAGATCTGTTGATGAGGGTCTCCAACCAGGATCTTAGCACAGCTCTGAGACATCAACACATCTATGATGGCTGAAAGGGGATAAAACAAGGACAAGAATGAGGAAAAACAAACTCACACACTGTACTGACAACGTGCAGGCCAGAGATCCAACAGAAGAACCAGTCACATAACAATATAAGGAAATAAAACTTATTTCTTTGCATAATAATGTGTGAGAATTCTGATTACCTGGAGTACAGTCCTGTGCCTCATCAATGAAAATTACATCATACTGGTCAGAGAGGAGGGGCTTTGGGTCCTGGAGCTGCCATAATTTAAGGTAACCTGTAAAGGTCTCAGTTAAATACCAGAGAGGTGTTCCCGATAACATAACAGCAGAATCATCTTGCAGTTTATCAGTTTCTGTAAATCGACGTACCATCGTGAGTCATGCAGTAGCTGTTCTCCTCCGATACACTACTGAGGTCCTTCATTTTGTCCCAGATCATTTCTGCATCTCTGACGTACATCTTTCATGAACAAAAAAGTAGACCCAAATTCTGTCTATTCGATGATGTGCTATGCAAGCGGAGTAGACAAGTTAGCGCTGAGGATGCATTATCAAGAACAGGCGTACTACATACCAACTTCTCCTCAGGTTTTAAGACGACGCTCACGCCGTCCCTGTTTTTCCGAGAGACGTGGTCGACGCTAATGTTCCGGTCTGCTGAGGCCATGTATGCATTGAGAACTGTTACTACAACTTTGGAATTAGCATAGCCGCCGCGGCCTGCAGGCAGAATCGAACTAATGGAGAATGGACTGAGTTTACAGGTCAGCTTTTTGTGATCCTTATACCTGCAAAAACAGCACAGACACATAAGCAATGTAGTTTTAAACTGGACATTATGCTGCATGAACCTACCAGTCACAAGAAAACAAGCAGGACCTTCTACACTTGCCACTTTGGGCTACTGCTAAACTGTTTCCGTTCACCTGCAGCAAAATTTGTGTTATTACCTCTTGCCAATATCCCTGTAGGCCATGGAGTGGACAGTCCTGCAGTGTACATTCACTGGAAAGCGGCGTGTTGCCTCAACAGCAACTGACTTGTTGAAGGCCACATACAGAAAACGGAGGTGTGGCCTCTTCTCTGCAAACTTTATCAATGTCGTTGTCTTCCCTGTACCTGCCGGAAGCATGAGAATTTGTTGTGTGTGTTTGAAACTCATAGAGGGTGGTACAGCTCAAAAACTAATGGTGTATAATTTAAACAGCTGGCTGAATAACCACATCTGTAGATGAATGTCCCACATGACTGTGAGATGGGTGTGGCTACAGTACTGCTGGACACAACTGTTGGTGTTGGTGTTACTCTACCTGCAAAGGCTATGATTTTGACCACGTGATCTTCTCTGATGTCGTGACTGAGGATCCGCTGCTGTTCACTCGTAAGCTTGAGCTGGGGCTGCCTAGCACAAACACACACATGATGGCCATAAAAAAAAAGAAAAAAAAAAAAAAGGTCACAGCGTATGTGTAGGATTTCAATGGTCCAAAATACTGGACTCAAGCCACAGCAGACCTACGTATTTCTAAAAATAGAAACATAATCTGACAGTAATAGTTAATACGATTCTGTTTAAAATGACCAGATCTTTGTAAACGAGACAGAAAAGATAACTGCAGTGTGTCCACAAGTGTGCAAGTACAGTGGAACTGTGTGATGAAATCAATGCAGACATCTCCTGTCTAGACTTGTAGAATGTAAGCTCCGTGTCAGTTTCTCCGAGCTGGGTCTCATCTTTTATATCTCATTTAAAAGCACAAAGACATTTTGTGTATTTGAGGTATATGAACAAAATAGAACTGAATTAGTTAAAGTTAAGTCATCATTCATTTCCCTGCAACAGTTGTGTTCATATGCGGCTCAAAACACAATCAGCTCAAATCCCTCTGCTCAGCTAGGCTACAATAACACAAACACATACAAATGACTCAGTGAGATCAGATTTTAAGGTTCTGCTACTAGTCTATAAAATTATTCATGGACTGGCACCTCCCTACCTAGCTGACCTAATTAAACCTTATGTACCGGCCCGGGCTTTGCGTTCTCAGGGTGCAGGACTACTTTGTGTCCCAAGGGTGAATAAGAAGTCTGCAGGTCACAGAGCTTTCTCTTATCATGCCCCTGTTCTGTGGAATGATCTCCCTGTGTCAATAAAACAGTTAGATTCTGTGGAGACTTTCAAGTCCAGACATAAGACACACTTATTTTCCCTTTTATATGGCTAGCATATTGGCATAGAATGGTTCTACGCTTTTTACTCTTAATTCATTTTATTAGGAAACAGAGCGTGCCACAGCCTCAACTTTATCTAAATTCTGTGTCTTTTAGTGACGCTCAGGGCTAGTGGCCAGCGATCACCTTAGTATTTCCTATTTTTCTTGTTTGATGCTGACAAATTATACTTTATTTCCTGTCTTTCTGATGCCTGATTGTTTTTTCTCTCTGTTTAAGGTGCAGCTCCATCCAGAGATGGGTGGTATTTGTGCTGGAGACCCTCCTGTCCTGTGCACCAACAGCATTTTCTGTACATTCGTTTTGTGAATTGTTCTGTAATTTATGTCTGTAGCATGGCCCAAGCAGAGGGTCACCCCTTTGAGTCTGGTCTGCTTGAGGTTTCTTCCTCAGAGGGAGTTTTTCCTTACCACTGTTGCTCTGGGGGTTAGTAAGGTTAGACCTTATCTGTGTGAAGCGCCTTGAGGCAACTCTGTTGTGATTTGGTGCTATATAAATTAAAATAAATTGAAATTGACTCCATTCATACTTGGCATGTAATGAAAATGCATTATGAATACATAAAAGGTACAAAATAAATTAATATTAATAACAGGATATTGTCAAAGTCAGAATTTTGTTCTCATTCAGACTTGTTGTGAATGGAAGTGGCAGCGGTGGTTCTCACAACCAAGCCACCTCATGATGTGTGTTTTCCATCTGAAAACATGATTAAATCTTTGTGGAAGTCGAAAACACTTTAGAAGAAGAAGAAAAAAAAAAAACTTGGACAAGCATTTCTGTCAGGTTGTCAGATTCTCTTCACTCTGAATTAACCAAAAGACAAGGGGTGGAGGTGATGTCAACTCTTCTACTTGATTTATTTATTAAAAAAAAAAAAAAAAAAAAAATTATAAAGTTTTTTTTGGAAGAGTTGAGTAAATATTGGCATCTCACCATTTATTTAAACACTGTGGGGCACATTCTGATTTTATCTCTCTCAACACTTGCCATAAGTCACTACAAAGATGTGATCCAAAAAACGTGACAAATCTGACTGCATTCCTCTGTCGGCTGGAAGAGGTACCGGTACTAATGGTTGATCACTGCTGCTTTTATCTCACCTGTTGTGACCAGAACTGACACAACTGTTCTCCATCAAGTGAAGCACATAGTAGATGTTGTAATGCAACCTGTAGAAGCCAAATAAACAAATAACAAAAATGGTCAATGTTGCACAGTGGCTGGGGAGAAAAAAAACGATGAGTGACGCGTGCGTTTTAGTAGCAATGGGACGACTAGTCTTAACAGTCAACTATGACTAGCTAACATCTGACTAGTCGAAAGCCAGTTATTAAGTTCAGTTATCCCTTCAAAGAAAAGACCTGCTGAAGCTGCCACCACTCCCTTCGCTCAGTGAAGAAAGGGTAGTCAGCTCAAACGGAGTAGTCTATACCTAGTAAATGAATGCAGGTATTGTCTTCATGCTAAATGCTGTTATTTGAATTTGTGATTGTGTGCTTATATTTCTTAAAATGTCACATTTGAGTTTCACCATGACTATTTGAAATTGGCTTAATCCATTCAATGTCAAATTTAATCGCAGACTAGTCGATGAATAATGATACTCAACTAGTCGACTATTTTCATTAGTCGTCCCAACCCTACTTTTTAGACACTTTGGAGGTTTTACCTGTTACTTATCTTGACGCCGTTTCTCTGCAGCGCGAGCAGCATCATACCCGTGTGGCTGAGGTACTCTGTGATGGCCACACTTGACATGCAGGTTGTGAGCAGAGACACCAGTGACCGCACATCGCTGACCGTCTGACTGAAGAGCAGTATCACGGCCATAGCAGCATACGGGTTGGGATGCTGGAGTGAAACAAAATATAAAGGGAACATTATCATGGCTGCACCCTACTAAAATTATGCACAGACTGTTTCTGAAAGCGTGACTACAGGTGAAAAAACTGCACTTTAAAAAGTTATAGCCAGGCAAATATAGCGCTCATCTTTGTACTGTAATTTCTCCCGGCTCTTTATGTAATTTACTGCCCCTTACAAAGAACCACATTGATATATTCCTCATTTTGAATTTACTGAAGGTCACGTTGAAACCTACAGACAGCGTCCATCTTGTGAAGGGACCAAGAACGTAGCTTGCACAACACTTTTATACACTGTGGGTGTTACAGTGGGTGTACTTTAGTCTACATGTTACTGGCTCTCACAGATGGGTGGGGGGGGGGGGGGAGCCCTCCCTGTATATAAACTTGCATATGTGTGATGGAAGTGAAACGTAACTCTTATGTTTAAACAGATTTCAGAGATTTCCAATCAAATGACAAAAGCAAATACTTGATCACTCACGTAAAATACGGAATTAGTACAGATATTATCTAACAGTACTCAAACTAGGTTAGACAACTAACAGACATTAAAATACCATCTTCGCATCTTATATAAAAAAAATGTTTCTTTTACAGAAAAAATTTGTTCGAATAGCTACTTTGTCGAAACCTTGTGCTCCAAGTGCACCTTTGTTTTTCAAATTGCAGCTCTTAAATATCTTTCATATAAATATCTTCCTGACCTGTACATTTGTCTTCAGAGCTCTTCATGATACTAGTTGGCCTTTTTTTTTTTTATTAAATATTATTTTGTGCATAACCATCATAATTATCCGACAAGGCAGACCTCATATTTGCATTTATTTTTCCACAGAACTTATCAGCGTCGCATCAGATATCGTGTTAAATCTTGGAATAATACAGTACATCTTCTAAATCCACCACTTTATACAGATATAAAAGTGGATTAAAAGTAAAACTCCTGTATGAGTACTTATGTCAACTTATTACCTGGTTTTAACTGGTTTAAATGTTTTATACTTTGTGAATTGATATAATACTTTTGTTTATTGTTGTGATATTTTTGTTTGGGAGTGGGTCTTTGATAAGCCTCTTTGGCTTCTAACTCTCCCTTGCACAATATGCTCATATTGTATTATATATATATATATATATATATATATATATATATATATATATATATATATATACACACACACACACTTTTTTTTTATTGCAAATTGTGATTTCCATTGTGCTAAATAAATGAAAGAAAGAATCTTCTCTGCAATGCAAACCCATTATGTGATCGGGTCATACCGCAGTTCCAACACTGAGATCCATCTGAATATCAGGCATTCGTAATCTGATAGAAGCCTCAGCATGAGGAAACAGGCGATGTTTCTTTACACACTCCAGAACACTGTCCAGCTGCACCCGTTCACCCGCTTTATGCTGAGCCATTAATCTAACAAAACAACAGAGCAAAAACTTTATTATTACAAACATACGTATGTGCCAGTCATGCTTTTTAATTAATTTTGAAACTGACGCTTAGGTGCACAGTAAACAATGAAAACAAAGTTTAACCTTTCCAAAGAATATAATCGCAACTACAGTTGATATGCCTGGAAACCGTGTGTCAAAGTCCCACTACATATTCAAAATATAAAGCTGCAAAGCGACTTTTTCTTGCATCAACTGTAAAAGCAAAGTTCGGTTTTCCTTTCACTGTGGAACTTACACAACCAGTGAACGGACACTGCGATCCGACACAGGTCCTGTTATGCCGCTGGTGTTGAGGAGGGAATTGATCTCCTCCACGGTGCCTTTCTCCTCCAGCATGTATCGGTAGTATTGTTTTTTGAAGGGAACAAACTGGAAAACGAGATACACAAAACATCTGACACAAATGATTACATTTCTTGTTGCCAAATTTGTTTCCAAATTATAGGAACCTGTGGGGGGAAAAAAGGCTAAAGTAATGTTACTTTATTCTGTCTTTAGAGTTTTTGGTGGCACCTGGTAGTGCTGGAGGGAACTGTGAGTATGAGATGAGTCATCAGGAGATGACATGGTTGGTCTTACCTTAGGGTCACAGACAATGTCCCTCCATCTTTTGCAGGTAAGCATAACACCAGAGTAGAGGTCCCGCGCAGGGAGGAGACACAGCACCAGCCTCAGCACTTCCTCTGGTAGATCATCTACACAACCCTGTGGCTCAATCAGGTCTCTGCAATTTCCCAGGAGGCCATAGTGAACATCAGGTAATGCCTCCACCTCCTCTTCCTCACTGTTTACCTGTGAGCCATTTTTAGTATCACTTTGGTCCCATTCATTATCATCCACGAACATCTCTGGGGTCAGTCCCTCTAGATAATTCATCTCTTTCTCAGACTCTGGCTGTAAAGGGACAGCTAAAAGGCTAACATCATCATCTGTATCATCAGCAGCCTCCTCCATCATTCGTAGTTCCTCATCTGAAAGATGTTCTTGCAAAACAATTTCTCCATTGGGTATATTTGCTTGAAGGGAGGAACAGCCCTGATCCAGTTTCTGTGGACTGGAGCTCACGATTCTTGTGACGGGGTAGAAGGTGTCGATGCATCTGTTCCGCCAGGCGGGGCTTCTTGAAGTACAGCCTGAATGAGAAAAAACAGAGAAGCAATAGCTTCAAAAACAGGTGCATTCTAATTTACAGAATTGTGAAAAGTGTGACACCAGATGATTTCCTTAAGATTACCGCGTTTCTGTTGCTTGGTGGGTGTCTTGGGGTAAAGCCTCTGATTGGGGTCAGAGGTTCCCTGCGTATGACTGACAGATTGGGGTTGAGCAAGGACATCACTGGCCACTCCACTGCGTCCCAGTTCATCACACTCCTCAGAATTCAGGTGCCTCCTCTTGGCTTTCCCTGAAATGGCAAGATCACACAAACACGCAAGTCCAACAATGACAAAGTACTCTAAATTAGTGCTTCTGCTTTATGAATGCGCAAGGCTGGTATTTTAGTTAATACTGACAAAATTACCAGCCAATGTTACTGTCTGACAAGATGTTTTCTCTTTTAGCACAACAATGAAATGATGGATTTTGAAGCTGCTGTATTATACAACTTTTTAAGCAATTTAACAGAGATTACACATTTTCATAAACACATGTTAAAGTTTGCACCATACAGTTAGTATTTCTTAATGATATAAAGTCCAACATATTCATTGTCTTGGAAATGTTCATGTCCCCTGATTTAATCTTTATTTTCAGTTTCCCCAATTTCTTATGTCTTCTGAAGATGGAAAGGTTGTACTTAAAAATGGCTTAAATGGTTTTTGAGATATAAAGGGCCGTGATTATCACAAGATAAAGGGCATCATGGCATCAAAGCTGTACAGGCCCCAAATGGCGAATTTCAATCTAAAAATTTAGGGTTAAGGTAAGGGTTAGGTTTAGGTAAAAATCCCCCCCCCCCCAAAAAAGGGAACCTTTTACGCCAAAGCTTAAACCAAGGACTCGATACGACTTTTGATGATTCACTCTCACTGATAATTGCAGTGCTCTCACCCTCACTGGGTATTTATTTATTATATTTTTTGTTATCATTATTTATGTATTGTTACTATTCTATTTAATACTTTAAGTATTTTAATACTTTATTTAATTTTCTTTTGTTTCTGCGTAGTGGTGTACAGTTCTTTCACTGCCTTGCTATGTTCTGTATGTTGTATTGACAAAAAACAAAGTGCTAATCATAAAAAAAAAAAAAATCTGCATTTCACATCTTGATGTGTCAACTCCATTCTGGTGGCGTACTGAGGAGAAATTAGAAAAATCCTGTGGACCTGACTGTACAGAAACCGTTCTGATCCACACTCCAATCCCCTAGGTGGCGGTACTGCTATTTATCAACCGTGATTTTTATGTTTCCCACCTCACTCCGTTTGTTGCCAAACACCAGTTAAAAGAACAAAGATAGATCTTTATCTATGCTTCGGATCAGAGAATGTGATAGTTTCTGGATAACACGAATCCTACCTTTAACGGCCACCTCCATCTACATTTATCTCAGAAAAACGGCGATCTGGGACATATTAGTTCGCCCACATAAACAGTGCCAGCGGCTACTGCTAGCTAACGTGTAGCTGCAGCGTTAAACGCATTTCAAAATGAAATGTAAGGCTAGATTAAAAAGTCTCAATGAATAACGTATTATCCACGACTTCGTGTTTTTTTTCTTGATATAAAATGTCGCGACGGTCCGTCTGTTGCTGTTCCGCTGAATCCCCGTATGGAGGCCGCTATTGGTTCACCAGGAATCACGTGATGAAATGAAACGACCTTAAATACATTTCATAGCAGCATATTACACACTGTACTTAAAACCATACAGATATGTTAAGAGTAAAAGAAGTAGTGCCCACATCAGTGTGACCATTTATTTGAGTTTTAAAGGGTAACTGTTGCTAATAGTTTATTTCTCTGATCTAAAACAGCTCTGTGCTGAAACTCTCACTCTCATTGACCTCATTCACTGTGTACCTCACTCAACCATCATGTTTTTGCTTTTTTAAATGTTATGGTTAAATTAATACCATATTCTTTCTGTAGGGTTGTGTGGAGAGATAACTGTTATTTGAGTTTTAAAGTATAACCACTGTACTTTCCAGTTTAACAGTGTACTCTGATTACACTTCTGTGTGAAAACAATTGGTCTCTCGCTCACTACTACGCCTGCTCCTAATCCATCAACAGTCCAGCATCCAGTAACCATCCACTAGGTGGCAGCAACTTCTATAAGATATTCTACTGCATTCACAGTGACTGTAAACTCAAGAAAACTATTTGGAAACTTCTAACTTCTGAAAAACATGTGTTCACCTAATGAACTCAGAAGACAATAGCATATTAAAGCTTTTGTTGCCTTTGCAATGAACACATAAGTTAATACAGTTGCTTGCCGTGGGTGCACAAGATGGAAAATGGGTCAGATGAATGTATTTCTATTTGCTGTCTGGACTGAGTAACAGTATGAATTATTGCAGACATCTTTCCAAAACCTATAACATTGACAACTTCACTAATATATAAAGAATACAGATAAAAGTAAGTAATTTAATAAAAGTATTTAAATGGCATTTGTAATATTACTCTCTCAACAGTGGTGACAGGAGACACCATAATTGTAGTTTCCAAAAAATAAATAAATACAAATAAAAAATTCAAATTGTGCCCCCCCCCCCCCCCCCAAAAAAAGTTGGATTTCTGACTTCATGACATGTCATGCAGAATTTCATATTTATTGTTTTTTCATTGATCTGGTGTATCAAATTGCAAAGTTTGTCATTATATACAGTTTTAATTTGGTGATTTACAAGATGATAGTATTTGTTGTTTTTGATTTATGGATGAATCTATTAATTCATAGCATTTTTTGTAACAATATGCTATTTGGAAAGCCAACAGAGTAGTGACACCATCCCCCATGACTCCATCCACCAGCTCCAGTCCAACCCAGCAGGGGTCCAGATCTCACCAGTACCTCCTACGGTTTATTCCCATTTCGTCTACTCCCATTTAGTGGACGCTGAAGTTCCACTTTCGTGCTAAGCAAAGTTCCTGTTTGGTCTACTCCCAGTTGGTCTGCACTCATTTTGACCACTATTCACATACCGTCTACTCTTAGTTTGCCTACCACCCAAAAGTGTTGAGCTTATAAATAACTATCAAGCTCAACATGGCTAACTCCTCACCTTCACTGAGTAATTCTCCTCGACCTGGATGAAAGACTTTCGAGTGAGGATGGTGAACCACTTCGTGTCTACTGAAGATCGTACCAACAACTGACAGGAAGGTTGGCATAACAGGCTTAACCATCTTGCCTGCCAGGACCATCCCAACCTGTTCCAACTCACTGCACTCCTCTAGGAGGAGGACAGTGTCTGAGTTCAAGATCCAGCAGCTGTTGAGTGGAGGACTAATGGTGGCTCTCATACAGTAGTCACAACGCTCCACTATATAAGGGCAACCCCCCCAAACATACATACATAATAAAACTTAAGAAGTGAGTTTTTGAGAAGTTATAATGCAACAAAAAAATATTTTAAAAAGTGGGAAATTGAGGATACAGTTTTGCATGTTATTCTTTAGGGCAGGTATCACATATATCACACCTACTTTGATACTAAATCAAGTGTAAATTTCTTCTTTTAATTTGAAATTTCAATTATTGTGATTCTTCTCAAAATTGCAGTAGTCCTAAAACTCCACCACAGTTAACCAGGCTCAGCTGTTGTAGCTGCTAACAACTTGGATATGACAGAATACACCGGACTCAATGTTGACCCAATAAAACACATTTTAATTGTAAAAGACTAGGAGGCATCTCTTTATTCATTAAGACACAAAAAAGGAATGTTAGAGCAACAATGAATATGTTACATTATTAAATTAACATCACAACAAATTCCATCTTGTTATACTAAAACCCAGAAGTCAGCATTTGTCATCAGTCAACACATAAAAGACTTAAACCTGAAACATATTCCATATAATGTGCAAACACAAATGACAAACACTGTATTGTGTACTGCTGTAATGACATGATGTGTACATACACAACATATCAGTAACATTAGCCAAGGAAAATTTAAGCTTTTAGAGACTACCTTATTTTCTGGAGTATAAGTCGCACTTGTTAAAAAAAATGCCTTTTGAATAGGAAAAACTCACATATAAGTCACACAGGAGAAAAGGTTGAACCATTTTTCTGTATTATCACCTCAGCATTTGGGATTTTTGGGCGTTGCTGTAGTGTACTTATTATTATTGGCATATATTCTTTTATTATTGGGTTTATTTTCTTTAGTCCTTTAATTCCTGTGGAAGTTCTATACAAATAGTTACTATAATAATAATTTTTCTTTTTTTTATATATATAATTTTTCGGTAAATAAGTCGCACCTGAGTACAAGTCACAGGGCCTTCCAAACTAGAAAAAAACAAAACAAACAAAAAAAAAAACAACGACAACATACTCTGGAAAATACAGTATTTATGTCTCAGGATAAAACTGATGGTATATTTCACAGGAAAATAAGGCTGAAATATATTTTGATTAATTTCTGAAACAGGAAATAGACGCGCAATGATGACTCGATTATTACATTAATTGGCAACTATTTTGATAATTTTTTTTATGTCTAAATTCTCAGACTTCAGCTTCTTACATGTGATTTTTATTTATTTATTTTTGGCTGGTTTATTTACTCCTCTCTGACACTAAACTGACTATCTTGTTGTTGCGGACAAAACGACTTTTGAGGACATCATCTTATAATATGCCAAAGTATAATCGACATTTTTCAGCATTTTCTGACATTTTAGAAACAAAACAACTACTCAATTAAATGAGAAAATAATCGCCAGATTTATCAAAAACGAAAAAGCTCTTTAGTTGCAGCCGCAACAGGAAGCAATGTTTAAGATTTCTGCAATCCACTGTTTTATTATAAAAGTGGTGTCTTAACTGTGTGCTTTATCGGCATAGAGGCAAATGTTGCTAAGAGGTGTGCTGTTGATGCTGCCATTGCTGATGATCAAAAACTGAGACATCCAATGACAACTTCACACTGTGACAATAAAATACAAACTGCAGACCTGGAAGAAACTGATAAACAACATAATTTCAAGTTATATGTAACTTCAACCACACCTGCTTGTAATTTCCATCACCTACGTGATGATAATATTATTCCCTGCAACAAGTCCAGACATGTCCAGGAGGTGGCAGGCAGGTGCAGAATACGGTATATTACATAAGCAAAACAAACTTGCTTTTTGTAATTGATCTGGTGCACCAAAGTTCACCAACTTTTCATCAGTACCTCCTCATAATGTGTCCATTTAATCTGGAGAGTTTTAGGAACTGGAGAGGATAGACTCTTACTAGTTTTTCCACATACTGCATTTTAGAGGGTAATGCGCCGCAGCTTTTCCAGACTTTCTACTGGACCAATTATCATAATTTTTACCCTGAGTAAAAATATGAACCAAAGATATCTAAAAATAAAAAAATAAAGCCTAAGTTGAAAAATCCTGGAGTTCCCCTTTAAGGCACTACGGATTCTAGGCTATTTACTAGAGAGGAACGATACAGTATATCACTATACACCTATCGCAATTTCACATAATTACATCACTTTTCCCAAAAATTATGTAGAAAGTGATTTTCAAGGAATGTTTAACTTTAAAGAATCTAATTATCCTGAAGTATAAATAGTAACCCCCGATCTTATCTGTGTCCTATTTGTATAATTTATGAGTTATTTATTTAGATCCAAATGACTTGCAGTAAAATTTAGGTGATACACAGAACTTTGTGCATCGTCTTTCTGTCGGTTTATGTTGAGCGCTTACATGGAGCATGTTTGAGTTTTTATAGTGTCTGACTTAAGTTCACACAGAGAAAAAAAAAAACTGGTCCACTGCGTGTTGTAAATCCCAATCTCCCCCCCAAGAAATGTATTAAATTAATTAAATTTTTCATGTAATAAAAAAAAAAACAAAAACTTGGCACTCACCCTGCCTTTTCTCCACGCCGATGATGGCAACTAAATGTCACAGCAACAACTGTTACAACATTAAATTCCTATATCAGATGTAAGAATCACAATTCAGACATTTTCCTTCAGCTTTTCAAAGTCCTTTAACATAATCACAAACAGTGACACAATTTACAGCCAAAAAAAAAAAAAAAAAAAAAAAAAAAAATGGGGGTTTAGCCTTCTACATCACTGTTTGAGGACAGGAACTTCCTTTGGTTTGAAGAAAGCCTGTGCCATGCCCATGGCATAGATGTAAACTTTGGAGTCCACCACAATTTTTTCTTTTTTCAGCAACTCTGCAGGATCATTGAAAGAATTGTTAGCGTCACTCTCAGTCAAAATACAGCAACATTTATGTGTTCGTTCATCTACTCCTTGATGAGAATGATGGGCAGGCTGAGAATGGGTTTATTTTGGGTCAAAGGGCACATTTTTGGTTTTACATTCTCATGTCCACCAAAAGTGGCACACGTGTGGTATGTACTGTAAGTGAGTTATGGAATTGCTCAGGGCAGGTGATGTCAAATGTTAATCATTGGGGTCAAGCTTACTGGGGCAAAAGTCAAAATTAAAGTTAAATTTAGCAAAGGGTGTGAATACTTGCGTACCTATGATGTCTTAAGTTTTTTTATTATTATTTTTAATACATTTGCAAAAATTTCAAAAACACTTTTTCCATGTTGTCATTATGGGGTGTTGTGAGTAAAATTTTGAGGATTTTTTATTTTATTTTTGGAATAAGGCTGTAAAGTAACAAAATGTAGAAAAAGTGAAGCGCTGTGAATACTTTCCAGATGCACCGTATGCATTTAATTGGACTGTAATCCTACAAAGCTAGTGAGTTTTTAATTAGTCTAAGAAGATCTTTAACCATCTTTAATATACCACATTATTATCACTTTATCGGAGCGTTGCTAGGCCAGTTTCATAGATTTATGTCGACGGTATCTGAGTATACCCGCCCGCTGTGCGTAAACAAATGACGTCATACCGCGCGCAGCCCAAGAACGGTCCGCAGAGGGGGAAAAAAAAAAAAAAACTGTCCGCAGAGGAAAAGCTGAAAAGGCGAGAAGTGTGTTTTGGTCCCAATATGGATATTCCGGAAGATTTTCTCATGGATAGTACGACAAAGAACAGCAGCTAAAGCAGCCAGCTTGATGAGGACGCACTGCTGAATTTGAACAGCAGCGCGCGGGCCAGGTGGCAGAAGTTAAGTGAGCCAACTTCTTATGTACGCGTTACGTGTTGTGTATCTCATTAAAAAGTGATAATAATGCAAATAACATGCTGTTGTCGTGCGGTATGTATTTTTCTGAGTCCCTCTGTCCATCCCATCGCCCGCAATGACAGCTATTTGCCCTCGTCTAACTCGGGCGAATAGCTGTCATTTTGGGCGACTGGGGATGGACGTCGGGCCTCTTGAAAATGCATACCACCCTCCAAAAGCATGTTATTGTATTATTATAATATAGTACTAAAAACACTAAATATTTGAAATGTGGTCTCATGCAGACATACCTTACTAATGAAGAAAGTTGATTTGGATTTTTTTTTTTTTTTTTTTGGCAAGATCACTACAGACGGATGCTCTTGGTTGCCTTGCTACCTGTGTAACCATGTTTGTACTAAGCTTTTGGCAAATCTCTATTGCTCCATTTTAAGAAACTTGAGTACAGGCTGCTGTGGGATGCCAACTACGGCCAACCTGTTGCTTATATTAGTAGATGGATTTGATTTGATCCAGAACATATCAACAGTGAGCATATGGTAAATATTCATAGATCACAAAGCCTGATTACTGCATTCATCAAACTTTGATAAAAGTTCGAGTCTCACCATCTATTTTCTTCTGGAATCCTTCAAGAGGTAAAAGAATGACTTCGACAAACTCTGGAAACAAGATAGAAGTTGTTTGGTTATATGGATTATAAAACAACGGTACTTCTAAAGTGGCTTGAGGGAAGGGAGAAAAAACAAAAAACAAAAAAACTTACCTCCATCACCTGTGGAAGAACAAAAGATAATCAGTTTAACTTGGAAACAAACCAACTGTATTGTGAAGGAGACTGTGTGTACAATATCTATATTGTGATTTACTTTAAGTTTGACATACACTGAGGCAATAGTTATTGGATTTACTGGTTTCATTATTTATTAATTGATTAATTTCATTAGACGGAGCAGCTCCTCTATGGCTGGACAGGATGCACAGGCACCGTGATCCTTTGGAAGCGCTCCAATAAAAATTCAGTTTAATCCATAATGTAGGGTATCAGTTAAAGATCACAAACCCAGGACATAACACCACTCTTGAAGTCACTCAAGTCTTGAAATTTTTGGGCGGCACACCAAGCAGTCGGTGGGAAAATTTTTAAAAAAGTGCTCAGGGCAATTTTTTTCACTACGGCGGCAATTTTTAGAGCAGCCGACGGAGCCATAAAACCAATAAATCCAATAACTATGGCCTGAGTTTGGTCTTTGAAAACCTTTAGAAGGCAACAACTTAATGAAAAAAAGTTAATGAGTAACTGAGTGTATCAATAATAGATCAAAAGACATGATTAACAGTTAATGATGAATGATTATCTGAATTAATGAAGTACTGTTTGAATGAATGAGTGAGTCTTCTCACCGAGCTGCTGTGTTGGGTTGATGTTCTCCATTTCATCTCCGTTGATGTTGACCATGACAATCTGGGTGGTGCAGTTGGACAGACCAGGATCCAGACAGGTCACTGCAACCATGGAAACAGGTTTAGTAACCGTAGGACAGGATTGAGTACTTCCACACACACTCCCCTTAATTCTACAATGCTACATAAAGAGGATGAGAAAAAAACAAAACAAAAAACTTTAGCATGATTGTAAGCCAGATCCTGTTAAATGTCAAAAGCTAAGACTTTGAACAAAAACCGCAACATACTCGTACACCGTTTCTGTTTCAAATTTTTATCCCAACTGAGTGCTCACTAAGAATACCCCATTAAAGAAATTCGAACATGATCGAAACTATTAAGACTACGAATACCTGGATGTTATCACATATTACCAGCAATTTTGAGAATGTGGATAAAAATTTTTTTTAAGAGTTCAAAAATTCGATTCCAATTTAAAATCTGGTGTTGATGATGGCGGTAACTATGTAGTTACGGCCAAGTTTGTTCAAGATTGACAAAAATGGACGAAGAAGTTGCTATGATGCTTCAAAATGTGCCCTGATTTGCTAATTGGGAGTAAACAGAAAAGAACAGTGCTCTGTGGAATAGACCCATTACATTTTCCCCCGAAGCCACCATTGTGGACATCTTGGATTAGTAAACATGTCATCTAAAAATGTCTGGTTTTCAATATCTATGCTTCTAAATTACCTCAGATCTTGATTCCAGTGGCCAAGCATACATTTTCAGAGCCAACTCCAAAAACATGCATTTGGGAAGCCATATTTATGATTGGCTGTCTTGGATTTGTGAGTGGGTGGCTAAATAAACATTTTTGTGATTAGCACCATTGGATTTCTTGGTCCTGAAAATGTGTATTGAGTCAATGAAATATCCAAGGTCATCTAGAAGTTGAGATTTTGAAAGATACTAACTTTAAGCTGCCAATTTTTCAAATTCAAGAGAGCTGACATAGTGGCGTCCAAGAAAATGGAATCAACCATGTGCATGTTTCAAAACTTATAGTTTCGGAAATCTCCACAAAATTCCAACCAAAGCTACTATCTGAACCTGACTAAGTACAAAGACTGTTTTCACTTTACACTGCTGACCCCCAGATCTAGCAAACACACACAAGAGATAACATATAGTTAGAAAGGCAGCTAATGCAATCAAGCACTAAATGATACCTGGCGTGACTCCCACCACTTCGCCTTTGTAGCCCGTTTCTTCCTTCAGCTCTCTCAGTGCAGCCGCCTCAGCTGTTTCGCCCTCGTCCATCAGCCCTGAGCACAGCGGATACCAAAAAACGTGAACAAATACAGTCATGTCATCAGCAAATAGTGATCACAATGACAGCAAAACTCTAATCAGCAACCTCCGTTGTGTTGGAAAACACAATAAAAGGCCTTCGCTTCTCCAGAAAATTTATTGAAATGCTCACGTCAATTAACCCAACAACTACAGCTGTCTGACCTGCAGGAAACTCCAGAGCATAGCATCCCAGAGGAGGACGGAACTGCTTCACCATTACCACACAGTCCTTATGGAGCGTCCGTTTCAGTAGAGCGATGATTCCCACACCTACAAAAAAAAAAAAAAAACTGCGTTACTCCTTCAAGAACAACATCTAACATCTGACTCAACTCATTTGCAAGTCTTGGGCTTGGATCAGAAATGCCAAAATATCAGCAATTCATCAAAGAAAGCCTGATACGCTCACCATCTGTTTGTGTGTGGCTTTGTCTTGTCATTCTTTTCACAGTCTCCCAGATTCTGTTGGATGAGAACTGTGTCGATAAAGAAGGACCAGGCTTGCTCAAAAAGTCTTGCAAGTAAACTGAAAGAACGTTACCTGGTGTTTCCAGCTGAATCCACGTATGTCGTCTTCTCCAGCTTCACCCATTTTCCCGAAGCCATGGTCTGAAAAATAAACAGATAAATAAATGTAGTGTAAAAACGCTAAAACTATTTCAAAAGTACTAAAAGCAACAACGAAATCTGATCAGCCAACCTGCTTAGTGACTTTTAAGAGGTATTAATCATGTAAATTACACCAGTCTACAAAATTCAGCAATTTTCAGAACCAACAGGTTTTATTTAATATATATTTACTCAACAAAATACACAAAACATTAAATGGAACAACAGCTTCAGAAAAGATTCACTATGTAAAAATGCACAACACAAACAAGTCAGTGACTTCATGTGCTGTTTACTAATCAACTGTTTCAGAAAGATTTTCACTGTTTCAAAATGGCCAACAAAAATGAACCAATGATTTCACAAGCCATTTACTAATCAACTGTTTCAGAAAAAATTCAGTTTCAAAATTATCAATACAAAATGACCCAATGACTTCACAAGCCATTTAATTAACAGTTTCAGAAAACTATTCACCATTAAATAAATTAAATAAGTGCTTCACATAATTGCACAGTTTAGAAATCTCTGAAATACTAAATGAACCAAGTGCTTCATAAAAATATTGTGTTTAAAGATTTCAAAAGATCAAATGATGACTTCAGAAAATGTTTTACAATGAAGCACAAAGTATAATGTAGCCGTTACACGTATTCTGCTGATATGAATTATTTGGAATGGGATGTGGTGTTACTGCGCAAGCGTGCACAAAGCTGTGGTCCAGAAACAGAAGCACTGTTCAAATTTCCAAATGCTTTATGTAGTTTATAAAAATTATACCCCAACCCAGATCTGTAGTCACACTGGCTACGATTGATAAAAAAAAAAAATCCCACTTTGAATATAAACAAAATGCATAGCTGCTTTAGAAAATGTTCAGAATGGTTTGAAATATCAAATAAACCAAGTGTTTCAGAAAATGACAAAACACTAAATCACAACAGCTTCAGACAATGATACTGTCAAGAAATGTTCAAAACACAAAATAAACCAGTGCTTCAGATATTGCACTCTTTCAAAATGGCATAAACACAAAATTAAATAATTACTACAGACAGTGATGTACTTTTTAGAAAAATGTGAAACAACAAATTAAATGATTGAGGAAATTAAGGCTGCCTGTTTGAAAAACCACTTGAAACACGGAAAAACCTATGTATCAAATATTTTGTGATGCTGAAAACAGTAACCAACCCCCCCGACTGAATTTCTGGCTACGCCTCTGGATAAAATCAGTAGTCAAACGTACCTCTTCCTCCACAATCCTGGGGGTAATGTTCACTTTAGGCTCCTCGGAATGGCTCATTTTTGTGATCTGAATAATAAAAATGCAATAACAACAATAATAAAAACAAAAAAAGCTCGATGTTTCAGAAAACGGCACCAACTTTTCACCTTCAAGTAAACTACTGTTCCTCTAAGGTTAGCTAGCTATTTAACACCTTGACGATGTTAGAAAGTTTTACCATTTGTTTAGTTCATGTTTAACATAATCGTGAATAAAATTGTGTAAAATTTAAAAACAGCAAACCAGTCTCACGTGAAGCCCCTGCTGCCGTGTCTTTGTACGTAAAGATGGGAAAAAATAAAACAGATGAGTCACTCGGATACACTTCCGGGTGTCGCGAATGTTGTCAGGCAAAGAGTTGGTCTTTGTAAAAATATTTACACATGTTCAAAGAGTTTCATTTCATTTCAAAGATGAGTGCAAAACAATCAACAAGTAATGTTTGGAGCACCTAAACCTTTGTTTATCTTTTATTTTCTTAGTCATTTATATATTTATTTTTAGAATAAAAAGGTCATAATTTTACGAGAAAAACTCGTAATTTTACGAGAATAAAGTCGTAATATTACGATAATAAATTCGTACTTTTACGAGAATAAAGTCGTAATATTACGAGAATAAAGTCGTAATTTTACGAGAAAAAGTTGTAATATTATATTATGACTTTATTCTCGTAATATTACGACTTTATTCTCGAAGTCCAAAAAAAATAAAAAATTCAATGTGACCCTAAAACTCCGTCGTACTTTACAAGAATCAAATGCTCTTCCAAAAAACTTTCAAAATTGCTCAAAAAACAAATAGGCTCATAAAATGGTGCTCTTTTATTTAGAAACATTTGAAACATATTGAACCAATTGCTTCAAATAAAAAAGCACTGTTACAAAGTTTTCTAAATGAAATTCCAAAAGGTTTTAAACCCTAAATTAAGTAATTGCTGCAGAAAGGGAATCATTTAGAAACACTTTAAACACAAGGTAAACCAAATGCTTCAAAGAAATATTCAAAGTTCAAAATGCTAAAAAGATAAATGAACAAATGGCTTCAGAATATGGTGTCATTTAGAAATGCTGGAAACAATTTAAACCAAATGCTTCAGATAACTTTATTGATACACTTGAAATACTAACTGAAACAAATGTCAGAAAGTTTCAAAATGCTCAAACGACCAAATCCAATTACTTCAGAAAATGGTGGCTAGAAACCTTTGAAACAAACTGAACTAATTACTGCAGGTAGTAATTTATCCTTTCAAAACTTTCTAAATTAAGTTTTGCAACAGAAAATGCTGGCTAGAAATTGTACACTAAATGAAACAAATGTTTCAAAGAGACCGTTTTGAAAAGGCTCAAAAGACCCAATGAACCAGTGACTTCAGAAAGTGTTGGTGTCTAGAAACCTTTGAAACACATTGAACTAATTACTGCAGGTCATAATTCATTGCTTCAAAAACATTCTAAACGAATTATTGCTACAGAAAAGGCGCCATTTAGAAATGAATAAAACACTAAATGAACCAAATGCTTCAGAGAGAATTAGTTTGGAAATGCTTAAAAGACCAAATGAACCAAAGGCTTGGGGAAATGTGCTGTTAAACACTTTTGAAATAAATTGAACCACACTCCATTGTTCCAAAACATTCAGAAGGGGAGAACGGTTGAATTAGCAAGGAAACCAAACTGTCGCTTCCCCTTTAAATGAGTTTTGCGACCTTGGTTTACATAGGCCACGCCTATATGTGCACCAAAAAAAAATCCCTATCCGGAATCAGTGTTAGCTCAACATTTAGATGAATTCACCTCAGTTATGCTTTTATACTATAGTTAAATTCGCTTTAATTATTTTGCACATACTGCACGGCAGTGCAAACAGAGAACAACGTAGTGTTTTTTTTTTTTAAACTCATCCTTACCAAAGTTTACTCATAATCATAAAATTCGGGAACGTTTTATCAACGGACACACTTCCGGCACAGGAAACTACAGCATGAAGAAAGAGCAAGTTGTAAATTGTCAGTTTTCGGTCTGGTATCCGATATTTAAAAAACATACAATTAAAAGGTAAACAGTTTTAGGTTTTGGACAGAGCACGGAAAACATTTTAGTTGTAGTTGTAAAGTAAAGCTCAGTTAGCTTGTAGTTCCGGCTGCTGCTGTTACATGAACCGGCTAACGCTTAGCTGCTAACTGTTTCTAACAGTTTCAGTGTTTGACGTTTGGTTTTATGAAATCCTTACCCGTATGATGTTATTAATTGCTAATGTTTTTGACTTCTTTTCTAGCCTGATTCTCCCGCTGCCTCAGAATGTAATCGACTATTTACTGGATGATGGAACATTGGTAGTGTCTGGGAGGTGAGAGCTGTATGTCTGCAAATTTTGCTCAAAGATCAGTTCTGTTAGCAAGACCAGAAAATCAAGAAACCCTACACTGGAAATCTGCCCAAATTATGCACTAGATGATTAACAGGATAACGCAAAAAGCAATGAACATATTTTAATGACATTTGTTGAGCAGATAGGTAGTATTATAGTGTTATTAATAGTAAATAGTAATAGTAATACTAATAATACTATTAGTATTATTATATATATATTAATTTGAAAGTGAGGTGCAAACTGGCACTCACTATCAGCTGACAAAGTTTGATCTCTATCTGTTCTGGATTGTGGATTTTGTGGGCATTTGAATTTAATATTGAAAAGCCTATTTGGTGTACATTTTGGATTATATCTCAAACAAAAATGTCTCTCTCAGTAACTCCATGACAATGAAGTGAATGAATACAACCCCTGGCAAAAATTATGGAATCGCCGGCCTCGGAGGATGTTCATTCAGTTGTTTAATTTTGTAGAAAAAAGCAGATCACAGACATGACACAAAACTAAAGTCATTTCAAATGGCAACTTTCTGGCTTTAAGAAACGCTATAAGAAATCAAGAAAAAAAGATTGTGGCAGTCAGTAACGGTTACTTTTTTAGACCAAGCAGAGGAAAAAAATATGGAATCACTCAATTCTGAGGAAAAAATTATGGAATCACCCTGTAAATTTTCATCCCCAAAACTAACACCTGCATCATATCAGATCTGCTCGTTAGTCTGCATCTAAAAAGGAGTGAACACACCTTGGAGAGCTGTTGCACCAAGTGGACTGACATGAATCATGGCTCCAACACGAGAGATGTCAATTGAAACAAAGGAGAGGATTATCAAACTCTTAAAAGAGTAAATCATCACGCAATGTTGCAAAAGATGTTGGTTGTTCACAGTCAGCTGTGTCTAAACTCTGGACCAAATACAAACAACATGGGAAGGTTGTTAAAGGCAAACATACTGGTAGACCAAGGAAGACATCAAAGTGTCAAGACAGAAAACTTAAAGCAATATGTCTCAAAAATCGAAAAATGTACAACAAAACAAATGAGGAACGAATGGGAGGAAACTGGAGTCAACGTCTGTGACCGAACTGTAAGAAACCGCCTAAAGGAAATGGGATTTACATACAGAAAAGCTAAACAAAAGGCATCATTAACACCTAAACAAAAAAAAACAAGGTTACAATGGGCTAAGGAAAAGCAATTGTGGACTGTGGATGACTGGATGAAAGTCATATTCAGTGATGAATCTCGAATCTGCATTGGGCAAGGTGATGATGCTGGAACTTTTGTTTGGTGCCTTTCCAATGAGATTTATAAAGATGACTGCCTGAAGAGAACATGTAAATTTCCACAGTCATTGATGATATGGGGCTGCATGTCAGGTAAAGGCACTGGGGAGATGGCTGTCATTACATCATCAATAAATGCACAAGTTTATGTTGATATTTTGGACAATTGAAAGGATGTTTGGGGATGATGAAATCATTTTTCAAGATGATAATGCATCTTGCCATAGAGCAAAAACTGCAAAAACATTCCTTGCAAAAAGACACATAGGGTCAATGTCATGGCATAGGGTCAATGTCAATGAGCAGATCTGATTTGATGCAGGTGTTAATTTGGGGGATGAAAATTTACAGGGTGATTCCATAATTTTTTCCTCAGAATTGAGTGATTCCATATTTTTTTCCCCTGCTTGGTCTAAAAAAGTAACCGTTACTGACTGCCACAATCTTTTTTTCTTGATTTCTTATAGTGTTTCTTAAAGCCAGAAAGTTGCCATTTGAAATGACTTTAGTTTTGTGTCACGTCTGTGATCTGCTTTTTTTCTACAAAATTAAACAACTGAATGAACATCCTCTGAGGCCAGTGATTCCATAATTTTTGCCAGGGGTTATAGACTAAGTTTGATCTGCATCTGATCCATATTGCAGATTTAGCGTATATTTTATGTTTTTGGTTTTTTTTAATTGAAAAGGCCTTTTGATCTATATTTTGTATTATATTTTAGCTTATGAAAAGCCACTTCTAACAGGACTTTGACCTTGAAATTTTTTTCCAAGGTACAAATTTGTGGAACTGGAAACTAGTGTTGGCGGAGGTTTGTGCTCTAATTTTTTTTTGTATCTTGACTGGTGTACTTGGTCAGTTGTAGGCTGTCAAAATTTTGTGTGTGTGGCTCATTACTGTAGTTTGGACCACAGTGATTTTGGACTTGCTGACCATGTGACTGAATTATTAAGTAACTCAGATCACTGTTGTGATGGTGGTGGGTTCCACCACTAGGACTAACCAAGTTTGGTTAGTTTGTCTCTCAGGGCCTTGGAGATATATTTGGCAAATGGAAAAATGTTTTGTCTTGCTTTTCTTTAGTGGGTGTTGTCCGACATGTTAGACTATAATTTGGAATGAGAAACTACTTCAAAACAAAATGATTTGTTTGTTAACATAATGTATGTTTGTATATTTTCAAAACCATCAGTTTTCTGTATTAAAATTTTACCATTATGACTCTCTGACCCATTTTCTTTTTCTTTGTTGGTGTTTTTCTTTTTCTTTATGTGGGTTCAGTGATCACAACACACAGCAGACACACACTAACAACAGCGACTCTGATGCAGAGGAAGACGTTCAGGTGAGCTGGACTGGACTTTATTTTCTTGCATTGCTTTACTAATTCAGAATTTAAAATGGTTCATCCCACAGCAGAAAAGTGCAAGACTTTCAGGAAGTAATTTGTCAAGTTTCCTTTGTATACACAGATGCAGGGGTTGTGGCCAAGTGGTTAATGCGCTTGGTTTCAGTGCAGAAGGTTTCGGGTTCAAATCCCACCCCTGCCACATTTCTTCATGTAATGTGGAGTTGCGTCAGGAAGGGCATCCGGCGTAAAACCTGTGCCAATTCAACATGCAGATCCACCTTGGATTTGCTGTGGCGACCTCGAGTGTAAACAAGGGAGCAGCTGAAGGGACTTACTTACCTTTGTATACACAGATGAATTCATGTGCTTCACATATTTAACAGAACGTGACAGACAGAATAAGAATAAGTAGTGTCTTTCTGCAGAAATCTGTTTTTTATTCGGCCATCGTAAAACACGCTGATGAAACGCAGTGATGCAGTTGAGATTTTATATATATATATATATATATATATATATTTAATATTTTATTTTAATATTTTAATAAATTCAGAATGGAAGAAGAAATACATGTGAAAATTAAATAGCTTTAGTGAAGTTTTCTCATGAGTTTTTACAGCTTTTTGGAAGATGGAATTTTGACATACCTGAAAAATATTGACTGTTCTTTTTTCTTTTTTTCTTTTTTTTATTTTAGTTAAGCTTCTAAGCCTCAACAATTAAAACTGTTCACCATTAAGAACAGCCTTTAGTCTGAATTATGTCTAATTCTCAAACTGTTCCCCATGCCTTACTCCCATCTAGTGGTCTGATGATGAAACAACCACAACTGTCACAGTAAGTAAAGGCAAAAAAGGTAGTACTCCTGTTTTTCATCAAAATATGTTTGTGTTTTTAAGTTGCAGCAGGCAGGTTGAATACATCATCTACTTGACATTCTTCTTCCAAAGCCCTTTTAAAGCGTTTGTGTGATGGCACATTTTTATATCTGCCAGGCTCCTGAGTTTCCAGAATTCACCTCTAAAGTGCTGGAGGCCATAAACACTTTGGGCAGCCGTGTCTTTCCCAAACTCAACTGGAGCGCTCCCCGGGTAAAAAAAAAAAAATGCAGCACCAGATTGTCTTGATTTGTCACACCAAAGATCGCATTAAATTGAATAGAAATTGAAATGAGTTATTGGCTAAAATCACGTGTTTGTGTGCGTACGTGTGTTTCAGGACGCTAACTGGATCGCACTGAACAGTTCCTTACAGTGCCGCAATCTCAGTGAAATATTTCTGCTCTTCAAAAGTTCCGACTTCATCACCCACGACCTCACACAGCCGTAAGCTGACCTCAACAAAAGCACATCCATATAAATTTAACACTAACCCTGAATCCAAGCCCTAACTTTCAGACGTTCCTTAACATTTCAAAAAAAAAAAAAATGTCCTGGCGCAGAACTCAGATTAATCCTCAGAAATGTGTCTAATGTGCACAGAGATACAAACACTGTCACAAAGGAGATTGCCGTTAAGTTTTTTTTTTTCTCTGCTGCAGGTTCTCCTTACCAAATATTTACAGCTGTAAATGATTTGCTGCTGTCCACAAGGACTGCAGATGGAATAATTTATCTAAGTGCCCCCAAAGTAACACAGCAGCTAAATTACATGCTTTAAATCCCCCCGATAAATCTTTTTTGATGCTACTAAAGACTTGCTGATGTTTTTATTTGTTTTTCCTCTTTTAACTGTCTTTTGTGTGTGTGCGTGTGTGTGTTTTTACAGATTTCTTCACTGTAATGACCAGGACTCTCCTGATCCAGTCATCAGCTATGAGGTATTTAACCTTTACGGCTGAGTGGTTTTCAGCTTTAAACAGTTGCCGGTAAATTATTTGTCATTCCATTGTCCTCGGAACTCGTGGGCGGGGTGGCTTAAAGTGAAGTCGGAAACTCGGGGAAGACGTCACAGCAATACGGTGCCGTACACAGTGAGCGACCTCTTTCATTTTGACATGATGGTGACTTTATGTGAGTTTATACTCGTATATGACGGGTACCGAACCAAGTTGTGAATCTTTGTGTTGCTGTCGGTACGACAGTGGTCACAAACTTGTGACAGTTCCCTTCCCAAGATGGCGGATGAAATTATCGCAGAAAGGCGCTCACTGTCCTTTTCCTGAGCAGATGCAATAGAACATATTTAGATCAGATCTCGGGAATACCATCTCAAAATTATCTTTTGGAACGCAGCAAAACTGTGTTAAAAATGTTGCAGTACATTAGTCTTCTTTTAAATGTGTAATTCTGTTTTTATTTGGAAATTCTTCTGCAGAGGCTTGAAATGTTGAATTTAAATGATCAATTTTCAGTTGCACTCAATGTTCTGGTCAACATTTGAGTCCCAATGCAGGATTGTTTTGTTGTTTTTTAAATCGGTTGTATTATCTCATGTGCTCAGCTGGTCCTGAGGAAGTGGAGCGAGCTGATTCCTGGTGGAGAGTTTCGCTGCTTTGTCAAAGAAAACAAACTCATTGGTAAATTCCCTCTGCTCACACTCTGAACTCAAAGCTTCTGCTGGAATCCGAGAGCAACCCGTTGGTGTTCGGGCAGCATATTTATTCAGAAGCAGAAGATTTATTAGTTTTCTTCAACATTAAAATGAAGTTTCATCATAATTTGTTTGCTTTTTCCTCAGCTATCTCCCAGAGAGACTACACCCAGTACTACCAGCACATCCTGAAGCAGGAGCAGCAGATCTGTCAGGCCGTGCAGGAGTTCTTCAACAAGCACATCCAATATCATTTCCTGGATGAAGACTGTGAGCACCCTAATACTTTTTCTTATTCTGCTCGTGTCACGCTTCACACCAATCTATTAGCGCTGCTCAGAAGCAGAAGGCTTTAGATCAGGGGTGGACAACTTGTTCCAGAAAGGGCCAAGAGGGTGCAGGTTCTCTTTGCAGCCACTGACTCCACCAGGTGATTTCACTGATTAACTGATTTCATCTGCTCAGTGATATTAATCAGTGAAATCACCTGCTGGAGTCAGTGGCTGCAAAGAAAACCTGCACCCTCTTGGCCCTTTCTGGAACAAGTTGCCCACCCCTGATGTAGATGGATGGCTCCATCCTGTTCACTCACCCTGCAGAAATGAAGCTATAATCCAACTCATGCATCCACTGATATCTTGCTTTGTTGATGTCATTTGAAGTAAAATTTTGTGAAACAGGTGCATCAAATCTTAAAAGGCCTCATGCCAAAGCATAAATAGCTAGCTTTTGTCAACCCACAGACATATTAGTCTATTTCGCCAAGCCACACCCCTTGAATATATTTACAAACTATATTACCAGAAACACAGATGGATACTAAATAAGATTTTAAGCATAATTTGTCTGTTTTACAGTTGTGTTTGATATCTACAGAGACAGTCAGGTAAGCTTGTTCCTGGATTTTTAATATGCTAAAATTTAACAAATGCCATTTTCTAATGACTAATAATTTTTTTTAATAAGGTTGGTTTGTATTTCAGGGAAGGGTGTGGCTCATCGACTTCAACCCATTTGGAGAGGTGACAGATCCTCTGTTGTTCAGTTGGAAGGAGCTGACATCAGGCGGGGACATCGCTCAGCAGCAGGTCAGCCTTCTCAGCATTGTCTAGTCAAAGATGATACAACATGTTTGCACAGTATTTTGTGGACTGCATGTTATATCGGTCCAAAAATCGACTTTTTACTAGGAGACTGAGCAAAGCCTAAGTTACCTAGAACTATAAGTTGCAACAAAGAAGCAAAACTAATTTTATTTACAAAGCAAAGTGCCTTACCAAGCAGCAGCTAACAGGCTAATTAATGTTCCTGTAAGAGCCCCATAGAACTCAAGAATAAACTGCTTCTTGTCGCCACTGACCAGATGAAAATGTCATCAGCTAAATGGTGCACATTTATGTCAATGAATGTAAATAAACTTTTTTATTGATTATACATTTTTTAAGAGACTATAGTTAGCCTTACCTTAGCATAGCCATCCTCCTGCAATACCACAAAGTGCAACAAGTTGAGTGTTAAGTATTATATAGGTTATTCTCTCTTTATTCAAGAGTGGTATTTCAGTTTGAGAACATGATTTATTAATTTGTCATTCTCTCAGACAAGGCATGTCTTCATTCAGACCTTCTTCTCCTTGTTTTACAATGGTTGGCATCCAGCTTAATGTTGCATTATTGCCATAATCTCTTCCAAATTGTGGTTCAGACAGTACCACATGCAGATTAGTGAACAGGAGCAGCTGGTCACGTGTAGACTGGTCTTGTGGATGAAGATGATGTATTATTTATATATAGAAATCCCTTCAAAATACAAGTTGCATGAAAACTAAACATTGTGATATATCGTCTGGAAAATACAGTAGTTTTGCCAATCAAAACTAAAATGTGCATTTATAATTATATGATCACTGTACATGGGCAGGACGACCCGTTGTTCCGCTACACCACCAGTGAGGTGACTGTGCAGCCCAGTCCCTGTCTGAGCTACAGAATCCCACGGGACTTCGTGGACCTCTCCACTGGAGAAGACGCCTACAAGCTCATTGATTTCCTGAAACTGGTAAGAAATTCAAGCAGGTGGACATAATGGGTTTGAGGAGCTTAATGTGTGTTACAGTCACTGTGCACGCTAAAACTCACTGTCCTTTTAAAAGCTGTTGATCATAGAGCTAAGTGTAGATATCCATGGTGGGACTGTGATTGGTTTTCAGGTGCAAAGAAAAGGGTGAAGTAATGACATGGTGTCTGTGTTTTCTTATTTGCAATTAATACGTTATTTTGTGTACTTCAGGGTTGAGGGTTAAGAATTTAAATGGAAGCACGCCCACAGGGTAGGACTGCTAGTTTATGTTGAAATAGTTGTAGTGTAAAAGCAACATAAAATATATTTTTAAAAAATTAAGCCTGCATATTAATAAACACAGATTTTATTTTATTTTTTCTTAAGTTGCGGAAGAGGCAAAAAAAGATGTTTGTTCACAGCTCTCTTTAGGCTAAAATTCTGGTGTGTGTCCCCCGAACACTGAAAGTGCCACAACTCCAAATTACGCTTGTTACTGCATCCCTGAAGGCAGTACATTACATGCTACTTAGGTACTGCATTTTAACAAGTAAAATGCGTCTTTCCAACCTGCCGCGGGCCGCTGTGTGGAGCTAATTGAGCAGAAACCTATAACGTCATAACTGCACTGTTAAATAATTTAGTTTAATCACTGAGCGGGTAGCAGTCTTTACGTTTCCCAGTGAGCACAAATTAGCGAAATAAACGATTAGATGAAACAACTCTTGAGGTTAGAGAGTTGGACTTGTGACTGTAGGATCTTCTGTTCAAATCCCTGTCAGACAGGTAAAGCGCTGCTTGGGAAAGATCCTTCTTCGTCAGGTTGCTCGCGGTGTGCAGTTAAGCAACTTGCATGGCAGCACAGGAGAAAAGTGCGATGGAAGTGCAGTTCATTTACCTTAAATGCCGTTTATACAAATTATGCAGATTACTGCAGCAACGGTAAATACAGCAGACACTATAACAACTATGATATGATGCTTTTATCAGTTGTTAAAAAAAATGTAATCTAACGAGTTAAATTTTCTTTCATGATCACTCATTATGTATATTAGAGGCCGACTGATATGGACTTTTTGTGGGCTGATACCAATACTGATCATATGTCATGCTGGGCAGCATGGTTAGCACCGTTGCTTCATACAAAAAGATCATGGGATCGAATCCCACCTGTGGAGTTTGCATGTTCTCCCCATGTTTACATGGGTTCCCTCCGGGTGCTCCGTCTTCCTCCCACATCAAAAGACATGCAGGTTTAGTGGATTGGAAACTTTAAAACTGTCCATAGGTGTGTGTGTGGGTGTGAATCTGATTGTCTATGTGTGGCCCTGTGACAGACTGGTGTCCTGTCCAGGGTGTACCCCGCTCACGCTCTATGGCTGCTAGGATAGGTTCCAACCCCTGTGACTCTTAATTGGAGTAAGCGGTTGAAGATGAGTGAGTGAGTGAGACTTGTCTATTTTGGACGCACCTAGCTGGAGGCATAGGGGCCACTTGTCTCTTGTCATTGTGTAATAGCCACTCTAATTGAAAACGCATGGCAACAGGTCACATTGCCTCCGTAAAGTAGTTAATGTGACAAAGGGGTGATGGGGTCCCAGCCATGCTTGACAGCATTGTAAACAATGCCTTTGGAGTGCCCTCTGCTGGATTAACTATGTAATGGCACAGTTTCCAACAACCAGAGCATTTTTCTGCATTGTTTATTCAGTAATATAAAAGTTTTCATGTCTGCACCAATACTGATATATTTGTGAAAGGCTCATATTGGCCGTTATTATCAACAATTGATATACTATCCGTCAAGCTTTTTTTTTTTTTTTTTTTTTTTATGACTGAAACTGCCTTTTGTTGCCAGCTGCTCTGCCGGTTTACATTTCTAGCCTCACTCTTTCCTCAGTAATCACTCAAAATGCCCATGTCACTTTGACTTTTAACATTCATCCTTCCTATTGTTCACAGAAGAAAAGCCAGCAGGAGGAGGAGGAGGAGGAGAATGCCCCACAGTAACACCGTTCCTCTAAAACGAGAAGAAAAGCTGCTACCGGCCTCAACGCACTTTGTGCGTCAAGTTTCTCTGTGTGTGTCTCTCTCTCTCTCATACGCTCTCATGGTGACAGGTACCCGGTGTACCCAGGATCTCTCCTAGCCAAGACTAATTTGTGTCATTTTAACAGAAAGTCTTACATTAGTGGATCACATCTCTGAGGATTCATATCCTTTCGCAGACTGTCTGATCCTAATGAGTTACGGAGAGTTCTGCGGCACCATTTAGTCGGATGTTTCTTTCATGGCAGCGTAATTATTTTCCCTCTGGAGGACAACTAGTACAACTGCATGAGCAATCACTCACTGTAAAGAATATCCGCTTTTATGTCAAATATGTATATATGTGTATGTTTTTGGATTTTAAAATGAACACACATTACAGCGTACACAGTTTTGACAGTCTGCTTCATTTAACGCTAAATCCATTCATTACAGTTGCCTGTAATTTGTCACTTTTGTCAAAGCCATTGCTCCGAGTGCCCTTCGGAGTTGTTTTTTTTTCCCATCATGCATCACTGTAGACTGTAGCTTGAGAAAAAATACCATTAAACTTCTTGTCGTGTATTGATTCACCTGTCAGCCTGGTGGGTGCCATAAACTAGCGCCTTAAAAATTGATTGCGCTTTTACGTAAGCACTCTTATTATGCCGGGAGCTAAATGAGCTGTACGCGCACAGCGCCGGGGAAGTTCATATTTGTACCCACGCTCTGGATGGAGAAAGCAATTACAGGAAGGTGGAAAGAGCTGATGTGATGGCTTACAGCTCTCCAAGGGAAACGGCGTGTGCGGAAAACGGTATTACGGTCACATCCAGGGAGATACAGCACATTAAACAACTAAATGAAAATGAAGTGTAAACATCCCATCCAGACATACGGAGGTTTGTTCCTGTTTTCTCTAAAGCTTTCAAGGTGAACACGATGTTGTAATAGTGTATCTATGGGTGATTCTTAGACTACGGGCACTTATTATGTCCTTTGATCATATTGTATGAAAAACAGAAAAAAGGGGAAATTTCACAATTTTATAGTTATCTTTACAATGAAAGTGTGTTAAGAACTTTGTTCTAGTAGTCTATGATGACTTTTTCACCTTTTTCAGCATCATTATATGCAAATATTGCCGTTTTGTGCTTGTCCCACACCCAGACTTTTGATCTTCAATGATAAAAATGAATGGTAAAGAAACGTTTTTTCTAATGTTTTAAAATATCTGAATAAAATATCAGTAAAATAATCAAAACATAATTGGGGTATTCAATGTCATACAACTGTTGTGATTTTTTAAACAAAATGTAGTTGTCCCACACTATTGCCGTAATTTCCACCACAACACTGTAATGTCCCTTTAAACAGTTTGTATGAAAGATTGTTTGGGTAGTTTCTATGGAGATAAACAGTGACATCAGAGCACATGTATATAGCGCCAAATCACAACAAACATTTGCCCCAAGGCGCTTTATATTGTAAGGCAATGGTGTGGTGGAAATTACATTTACAAGGCCAATAGTGCCCGTAGTTAAAGAATCACCCCTATATGGGCTAAGATATTTTATGAGGCTTTGAGACTATAGGTTGATCCATGACAGAAAAAGAAATCATTTCTGGTTTTTAACCAGTAGGAGGCAATGTTTCCCCCAAGAGGTTAGAGTATAGGTTATAAAATAGTGAATGAGGCAGCTGACATAAAAAAAAACAATTCAGTATCTGTGGTGCCCAGGAGGTGACATTAATTAATTGTGTTGTCACGAGTTAGTAATGCCTTGCCAAGAGGTTCTTTTTACATACCCATGAGTAGAGAATACAATGTCACAATATACTTAAATATCACCTTCACTTAGTATATGCCACAGGATCTGTATTCTGTGAGAGCACATTTGTAATGCCTTGCCATGAGTTCCATATTTCACTCCTGTGAGTTATTTATTTGTTGCAATGACATTGTTATTTCATGGCTGTGAGTTATTAATGTGTTTCCACATGATCCCTGTTATGGGGCTGTGAGATTGTAATGTGTTGTCACAAGAACTTTATTGCGTGGCTGTGAGTTAGTAATACATTCCCATGAGATCCTTATTACCAGGCTGAGTTAGTAATGCATTGTCACAAGATCCTTATTGTGTTGCCGTGAGTTAGCAATGTGTTGCCACAAGATCCTTATTTCGGGGCTGTGAGTTAGTAATGCATTGTCACGTGAGCCTTATTACGGGACTGTGAGTTAGTTATGTGTTGCCACGTGAGCCTTATTACGGGACTGTGAGTTAGTTATGTGTTGCCACCTGAGCCTTATTACGGGGCTGTAAGTTAGTAAGACGTTGCCACGTGAGCCTTATTACGGGGCTGTGAGTTTGTAATGCATTGTCACGTGAGCCTTATTATGGGACTGTGAGTTATGTGTTGCCACCTGAGCCTTATTACGGGGCTGTGAGTAAGATGTTGCCATGTGAGCCTTATTACGGGGCTGTGAGCAATGCGTTGCCACGTGAGCCTTATTACGGGACTGAGAGTTAGTAATGCGTTGCCATGTGAGCCTTATTACGGGACTGAGAGTTAGTAATGTGTTGCCACCTGAGCCTTATTACGGGGCTGTGAGTTAGTAAGGCGTTGCCACCTGAGCGTTATTATGGGCTGGGAGTTAGTAAGGCGTTGCCACGTGAGCCTTATTACGGGGCTGCGAGTTAGTAAGGCGTTGCCACGTGTGCCTTATTTCGGGGCTGTGAGTTAATAAGGCGTTGCCACCTGAGCCTTATTGCATACAGTAGTGTTCAGAATAATAGTAGTGATATGTGACTAAAAAGATTAATCCAGGTTTTGAGTATATTTCTTATTGTTACATGGGAAACAAGGTACCAGTAGATTCAGTAGATTCTCACAAATCCAACAAGACCAAGCATTCATGATATGCACACTCTTCAGGCTATGAAATTGGGCTATTAGTAAAAAAAAAAAAACAACGAAAAGGGGGTGTTCACAATTATAGTAGCATGTGCTGTTGATGCTACAAACTCAAAACTGTTATGTTCAAACTGCTTTTTTGCAATCCTGTGAATCACTAAACTAGTATTTAGTTGTATAACCACAGTTTTTCATAATTTCTTCACATCTGCGAGGCATTAATTTTGTTGGTTTGGAACCAAGATTCTCATTTACTAGTGTGCTTGAGGTCATTGTCTTGTTAAAACCCATTTCAAGAGCATGTCCTCTTCAAGTATACTCAACAAAAATATAAACGCAACACTTTTGGTTTTGCTCCCATTTTGTATGAGATGAACTCAAAGATCTAAAACTTTTTCCACATACACAATATCACCATTTCCCTCAAACCAGTCTAAATCTGTGATAGTGAGCACTTCTCCTTTGCTGAGATAATCCATCCCACCTCACAGGTGTGCCATATCAAGATGCTGATTAAACACCATGATTAGTGCACAGGTGTGCCTTAGACTGCCCACAATAAAAGGCCAATAATTAAATAAATTAGCTTCACACAGGTGTCTTCTAACTGTCACAGCACTTACAGGTAACTCCAGACTGTCTTTGATCATCCTGGAGCTGATCAATGGGTGAGCCTTTGCCATTCTGGTTATTCTTCTATCCATTTTGATGGTTGTTTTCCGTTTTCTTCTACGCATCTTTTTTTGTTTTGTTTTGTCCATTTTAAAGCATTGGAGATCATTGTAGATGAACAGCCTATAATTTTTTGCACCTGCGTATAAGTTTTCCCCTCTCCAATCAACTTTTTAATCAAACTAAGCTGTTCTTCTGAACAATGTCTTGAACATCCCATTTTCCTCAGGCTTTCAAAGAGAAAAGCATGTTCAACAGGTGCTGGCTTCATCCTTAAATAGGGGACACCTGATTCACACCTGTTTGTTCCACAAAATTGACAAACTCACTGACTGTTATTGTGAACACCCCCTTTTCTACTTTTTGTACTAATAGCCCAATTTCATAGCCTTAAGAGTGTGCATATCATGAATGCTTGGTCTTGTTGGATTTATGAGAGTCTACTGAATCTACTGGTACCTTGTTTCCCATGTAACAATAAGAAATATACTCAAAACCTGGATTAATCTTTTTAGTCACATAGTACCACTATTATTCTGAACACTACTGTACTTGTGAGTTAGTTACTGATAATGGATTGCCTTGACATCCTTATTCCATGGCCACAAGTTAATAAGGCATTGACATGCCATGATTTTATGGCAGTGACTTGATCATGCATTGTATGAGACTGTGGCCACGAGTTAGTAATGGTATGCTGTAAGATCTTATGTTTGGGCAGTTAGTCAGAAACAGCAATCCTTACTGTGTAGTCGTGAGTTAGTCATGCATTGCCCCTAGATTCTTATTGTATTAGTATAGCATTGACAACCTTACTGTGTAGCCATGAGTTAAAATGTGGCCATGAGATACTCATTGAGTGGCCGAGTTAGTCATGCAGTGCCGTGTGATCATTTGTTTTCATGGGTTGTTAATGCATTACCATGAGACCATAATAAGATCTATAATCTGAGAAGAGGAACTCGTCGGTGAAATGACCTGCTGAGGTGAAGGGTTGTAATGAAAACCTGTGCAGTGACGGTCTATCCTGGCACGTCTAAATGCAGCAGAGGGGATGTTTGCGTTTGCCCGATTAAGATGAGTCAAATCTGTGCTGCTGGAAACGACGGTGGACACTAAGAAATCACGAGACTCGGTTGCTCATATCGTTTTAATACGTTTTTTTTTTTCTTTCAAAAGTGAATTCATCCTGTCACGAACAGAAATCTAATTGATAGAATCCTTCGTATCCAGGAGGTTGTTTGGTTCCGCCCACTAAGGTTGTGTTCAACCAATGAGGTTCTTCCTGCATGTGCGCAGACCTGTAATCTCCAAACATGAAGCCTCTTCACCTCCAGGTTCCTCCTTTAAGCAGCTTTCATCAGTAGGTCACATTTGCTGACTCAGAGGAAAGGAGGAGGAGGAGTTCTCCTCTGTCGCACGCTGAGAAAGAGCTGCAGTAGTTTGCAGCCGGAATACTCATGAGCAGGCTGCAGCCCGCTGCTCTCTCTCTCTAATTCTCTTTCTCTGGCCTCAGTTGAACTCCGGTCCTGCAGCTGTCCGCAGGATCACTGCTCCTTTGCAAATGTATAACTTCGTAATCCAGGTGTTATCCAGCCGGATAAACACGAGTGGACGTGCAGCTGCAGCCTCGAAGCACACTGCTGATCCCCGGCAACTATTTTAAGGTCCAAATTCCGACGGATGTGTGCGCGATGGTTGTCAGTAAACTGGCGCATTGCAGACAGCTCAGTTACAGCCGTTAGGGCGTCAAAGTAAAACGGAACGTCCGTTAAGGTCCGAGGAGAAGCGTAACGGAACCAACCGGTCCAGTGTTTTGTGATGCAGCGGGGAATCCAGAAACGGCCCCACCAATTAACTTCGTTTAAAAACAATTGCAGGTGCCTGGAAGTCCGCCGTCAAGTTGAACAGAAACGTAGAAGTGCTACAGGAAATTGAAGATGCTACCTTCAAAATAAAAGTACGGACGTCACGCAAAACAAATAAAAAAATCTTTAAATACAATAAGCATCAGGTTAACGCGCTACACTACTGAATGGTTTAAAAAGTGTGGGTTGCCGCAGACGTCAGGTCATTTTGGTGCATAAATCTCATCATTCCAGGCAATGATAGCTATCAGCTGGCTGTTGAAGCACGTTAGACAAAACAAAACCACTTGACAATCAGTGCAGCCGGAGCTTGTTTTCATCGGCGACCAGTAGCGGGGGTGCGAATTCTTGCCTTCGGATTGGCCACTTTACCGGAAGTGACTGTATCCGTGGCAACGCACTACATTGTGATGTTGACATAAACATTGAAAATTAGAAACATTTAAATTCACTGAAAAATTATTTTTGGATTCCATAGAAACTTGGGGTCTTTGACTAATTCTAAATCTGCTTTCTAATCTCAGTGAATAATTACATGGGTACAGTGAAGAGCCATTTAATTTGAGTCAAAGGTCAAAGCAGATGTTTCTGGCCATTTTCAGACATTACGTTTTATTGGATTAGATATAAACTTGGTGTCTAAGTAATTTATGCTCAAAATCTGTCATGTAGTGTCAGCGGGTGGGTACGATGGGGCAGTTGTGATTCCATTTGGGTCATAGACCGAATTATGGATTTCTGGTCATTTTCAGGAGAAAACATGTTTGGGATGTCTCAGAAACTTGGGGTCTTTGATTTATTTAAGGGTGATTCTTTAACTACGGGCACTATTGGCCTTGTAAATGTAATTTCCACCACACCATTGCCTTACAATATAAAGAGCCTTGGGGCAACTGTTTATTGTGATTTGGCGCTATATACATGTGCTCTGATGTCACTGTTTATCTCCATAGAAACTACCCAAACAATCTTTCATACAAACTGTTTAGGGACATTACAGTGTTGTGGTGGAAATTACGGCAATAGTGTGGGACAACTACATTTTGTTTAAAAAAGTCACAACAGTTGTATGACATTGAATACCCCAATTATGTTTTGATTATTTTACTGATATTTTATTCAGAGATATTTTAAAACATTAGAAAAAACATTTCTTTACCATTCATTTTTATCACTGAAGATCAAAAGTCTGGGTGTGGGACAAGCACAAAACCGCAATATTTGCATATAATGATGCTGAAAAAAAGGTGAAAAAGTCATCATAGACTACTAGGACAAAGTTCTTAACTCACTTTCATTGTAAAGATAACTATAAAAGTGTGAAATTTCCCATTTTTTTCTGTTTTTCATACAATATGATCAAAGGACATAATAAGTGCCCGTAGTCTACGAATCACCCGTAAGATCATTTCTTCCCTATCATTAGCGGTTACTGTCACCTGAAAAGTGAATGAATTCTGTCTCAAGTGGACAGAAGGGCTTAAAATTTGTTGGAAATAATCACATCAAAATTAAGACAGTACAAACCGAACACACAGGCAAAGTGTAGCGTATTATGTGTAAGTTAAAAGTATTATTGCGATTTATAAATGGTACTTTAAAAATTTTTTGTTCTTAGTTGGGTCGTGCGAGTCAGTCGTTTTACTTTGAAAAGTCCATCAAGAAATCTTCCCATTTCCCGTCGTAATTGACAGCTGCTGGCGGTGAGGAGGGGGGAGGAGAAGGGAGGCAGCGGGGACTCGGTCGCCTGCAGGAGGACTCACATGGTCCTGCAGCAGCCGCACACAAACCACCGGGAGCCTCCTCTCCGTTCTCCTCTCCTTTCCTCCTCCTCCTCCTCTGAGTTCGTTTCTCCTTCCCGCCTCCCGCCGCGGCTCACTGCGGCTCGGACTCCGACCGCTAGCAGCGCCATGGCTCGGGAGAACGGAGACCCCGGCAGAGGAGAGACGTGGAAAAAAAAAGTCGACGACATCAAGAAGATCTTTGATTTCAAAGAAGTCCTCGGCACGTGAGTACAGCGGCTTTTCCCCCCCAATTACTTTGAACTCCCGCTGACACTTAGCACGCGCCACGGCACGCGCGCGGTAGTATTTTTTTTATTTTTATTTTTTCATCCTCATTCATTAATATGTTAATAAAATATCTTTAGTTTTGCTTGTGGCTAAGTCACGTCACTTTTTATTTATTTTTGTGTGTGCGTTTACTAGATTTTTGTCATTATTGTAGTATTATCACTTAATGAGGCTATTTTTTTTCCGATAATATGTCTTATTTTCTGTTACATTTTAACATAATATTCTCTTTCGGTTTAGTGTCCTAAACATTCCTCAGTGTGTCACGCCTCCAGTTTAATTATTATGCTTTAAAGTGCCATTACATCATCTGTATGGTTGTTGTTTATGGAAAATACACTGCTTTAATAAAAGCTTTTACCATTCGCATGTTATTAAGTCGAAACTCCTACAGTGTTATTGCATTATTCCTGTTAATATTTCTGGGAAATGGCTTTAATGTTCTCATAATCCCTGTTGCATTCCTGTTACTCTGTAATGAATTTATGGGCATCGTAATGGTTTTTCCTGATCTCTTTTGGCACGACTGTTATTCCATCAGCATTTCTGTATTATTCATCATCATTTATTCAGGGACTTGTGGAGTTGTTCTGGTATCTCTATGGTTTTCCATTTCGACGGCTTTGGTAATATTCCTGGAGGGATTTTTCAACCGCGGGAAATTCTCAGCAGCAACAGTTGCAATAGTCTACTATAAAATCCCTCACTGGTTTTATGTTGAGATTTTCCCTGCTTCCTTCCTTTCCCGATCTTCCTCATTTGTCTTGTTCTCTTCCATCTTCACTTATTCTCATCTCTGACGCCAGCCCTCATCTTCGACAGCCAGACCCTTGAAACGTCTGTCTGTTTCCCTGCAGTGAGGAATTAGCTGTATCCGTTTGGACAGTGGCCTGGAAGAGGGACACTCAGGGCGGTTCCAGATTGGGATTAACTGCTCAGGGATTAGAAAAACCTCCCTAAATAGAAGGAACTTTATTCATGTTGTGTAACATTAAATGTGGACTATACATAAGGAGATCTGGTTCTCGGAAATGGGGGGAAAATGTGTTTGAAATATCACATTTGGGTGAATTGTAATCAAAAGATCTTTGTTTGACTCCCTGTCAGATTAAGTAAAGGAGCATGGAGCGAGGTCCTTAATCCCCAAGTTGCTCCTGGCATGTGTGTGTGAATGGGAGTTGTCATTGTAAAGCGCTTTGAGTGTCTGCATTGAATTGAAAGTGAAGTCCATTTACCACTTATTTGGAATTATTGTCGCCAAAAATTAAATGTTTTTTAATTACATTTTCCAAAGACAAAATGAATATCACAACATGAACATAATAGTGGGGGAAATGTCCATGTTTTTAAAGCCGTCACAGTAATTTTGTTGTTACCTGCTGGGTAACAGAAAGTCTTTGTAAGTGCAGGGTTTGAGTGAATTGCTCAGGTTGAGTGGGTTCTAAAATCTTGATGCTGCTGTTTTGGACCTAAGTGGTGCACATCCGGATACGGTGATCTGAGTCACACATTAGCCAGAGCTTCTGACAGCTGTTTGAAGCTGATGCATCAGCAGAAACAGATGCGGTGTCATGCAGCGGGGGCGTGGTTTGTGCTCTGTTTGGAAAAGCAGGCTCCGGGAGGAAGTGAGGCAGGTCACCTGATCAGTGTCATAAAACACTAGAGGCCACTCAGCCTGCACGCACCTCCATCAAGACATCTATTTAATCGGAATAAGGAGGCGTTCACGCTTTTTTTAAAAAATTTTATAGCCGTGTCATATTGTGAGTAATCGAGACTCGAAGTGCCCGACTCCACTTTGATGATTGCTTCATTTGTGAAAAAATGCTTCATTTATGAAGGCGTGAATGAGAGTGATCAGGGCATGGAGTTACAGAAATCAGACGTATGGTCAAAATGCTCGTGGTCCACGGTCCAAGACGTGAGCCAGATCAGTCAGTTGAGTCAGATCCGGATCAGTTGTGTTGTCACAGGTTTCTGATCAGTGTGTGTTTATTGACTGGAATGTTTTGAACATGAACACACACATTGTGAGCAGTGAACATGTGTGCAAAACATATTCATTTATGCAAAGCCAGAATGCAACAAGAGTTTTTTATTATTATCGTGCTCACAGACATAACGACAAACACGCATAAACCGTGTACAAGCAGCACGGTGCCGCTCATTTTACTCCACAAGTCTGGTACGTGGGACCACTTGGACAGAAAAATAAAAACGACTCATCATTCAAAAAAATGACTCATTGGATGAACTCAATTCAGTTATGTGCAGGATTTCCATCGAATAAATATCGGGTGTTCCAAAAAAATATGCAACATTTTATCAGCAAAGAAAATGGTCAAAGCATCTTATGTCTAGGAAATAAATTTATGGCTGGATAGAAAGCTGAAAGGTTGAGGTTTTTCTTACCAATGTCAATACTGGCCCTGCATTTTGTCAGTCTAGCATAAAGTTGCTGCACCTGTTTGACACTCTTGGTCTGGTGCCAAAACTCAATAATTTTTGTTCGCTGTAATATGTTTAATCTTGGCATTTTCCTGAGTCTTGTTTGGCATCAACATAAACTTCAGGGTCTCTACAAGTAAAAAAGAAACATAAGTGATTAAGTTTGTAGCATTTAAGGGTCAAACCGAGTGTCTTAAATGTTGTAGATTTTTTTTTTTTTGGGTGGGACACCCTATATATGTAGCCCCAACTCAAATTAAACCAATCCATGCAAGATAATTTAATTAATTTAGTTTGGACTACATATATTTATTACATGGAAATCCAATCCAATGAGTCAGTTTTTTGAGTGCGCTTCAGAGTTTTGTTCAATGTACAGTACTGCACAAGTGTTTTTTTTTTTTTGTTTTTTTTAATTGACCTTTTAACCAGGTAAAATAATTTCAGCACCAGTTACCATTTTCAGTGTTGTCCTACACCCAGTACAGCCCCATACAACATAACGTTCTTACAAGAGGACACAACAAAATATAAATGACCAGCACATATAAATTACTGTATAAGACCTAAATAGATTCTTGTCATTTGATAGATGGTTTGTATGTCACGTGATATTGATCATTCGTCCCATTTGCCATTGTGTTCCATTTCTGATTGTAATGTGTAAGTCTAGAGAGGATGCCATTTGATGGCATTTTGTAAGTTGTGTCACCATAATCAAACAAAGGAAGGATGGCCCTTTTTTACAAGAGTATATCAGGCAGTGTAAATGAAGGAAGCCTTGTTCTGGTACAGAAAACAAAGCCTGGCTTTAATTTTTGCCAGCAGATTAATGATGTGGGTGTTAAACACCATACAGGGTAATTCTAGGCTAACAGAATTACAATCAGAGAATTTTTTTTTTAATGGAAAGCTAAAATATAGCTAGATTTTTGTTGTCATTGTAATTCTGTTACTGTCGAATTGCCCTACAGTTTCCTTGTACATGTGTTTTAAAGTTTGTCTTTTTCTTCATTAGTGTTAAATGACTAATTAACTTAACAAAACAAACAAAACCCCAGACTATTTCATATGAATAAAATGTCAAGTTATAGGCTAACGCAGTGGTTCCCAAAGTGTGTGTGTGTGTGGGGGGGGGAAGTCGAATGAATGAGGCTCTTTTTGTTGATGTAGGGTTTTGCTTCAGTTGTACAGCTTTTTTTATAATTCACTAAGCACTGCAACTGGGACAGTTAAAATATTTATATAATATGCGTATACATTAAACAACTCATTTTTAACGTTCTATAGCTGCACATGCATTTTGGCGGTTTATTTTTGAACAGCTTTTTGGCTGGAAACCACCAGCTGTATCTGGCAACATGGGTGTCATAACATGCACATTTGTGAGATTATATTTTAAGATAAATGATGTATGTTACTGCTTTTATTGAATTTGAATTTATTAGACACCCATGCAACAAAATTTCACTCATATACAACACAAAACTCAAAGTAGTCAAAGAGAAAAGACAGTAAGAAAAAAAAAATGAACAATGTACACGGTGCCTAAAAGCGTAGGCAGAAGCAAAGCTTATCAATGCCTACACCCTTCCATGAAATCAAATCAAACCAGGCATATGTGTCTGTTCATAAACATTCATTTCTAAACAAAATCTGAACAACAGCAGCTCATAATTACAATTACCAGTTCCCAATAAAAGCTGGTTACCATCTACATATTTCAGTAGAAAAGGTTCAAGTACAACACCTTCATATAACACAACTCAACCCCTTTCCTCGAATACATATTTGGAGAATACCTTCTTTTTTTTTTTGTATGAATATTTGAACCGGTTGATATCTGGACATCGCTTTTATTATGAAGAACATTTGTTCTAAATGTTTACAGCCACCTTTTAAACTGTACTTTATTCATATGTTACATTGACACACACACATATATAAGTACCGTATTTTCCGGACTATAAGTCGCACCGGAGTATAAGTCGCACCAGCCACTTTATCATTATAAAGAAAAATAAACCATAAATAAGTTGCACTGGACTATAAGTCCCATGGACATACAGGTATGTTAACTTAACATGAAAAGTTCAGATGATAATATTGTGACGGCTACCGTTTTCAGATGCATATTTCACCAGTCGTAACTTACAATCTGCAGAGTATGATTTTCTTTTTGGTGGCATTTTTTCAGGCCTTCTCCGTTGTCTTGTTAAGTTATCAGTAACGTTGAAATTTTTATTTTTCTATGGTAGTCAGAAGTCGCAGGAACAGTCACACAAGCCTTGAGTGCCCTCTCGTGAGCTGCATTTTACCTACAGATATGTTTGTATTTTGCGGACCACATTGCGAGCCGAACCATGCAGCACCTACCTGCGCAGCTCATGACCACCCAGCGTTGTCGATCCAGCTCCTTCCAAGTGCAGACGCTAATCCTCCGCCGTCGCTCAGTGCTCCCATGCAGCTCTCAGCGTCAACTCTGCTCACACTGATATCCAAGGGTTGAAGCTGTTTTGTTAGCCGTCCCGGAATAAACACCATGTTCGTCTGCTTCAAACGCTATTCACAATCTTCGACGCCAGCTCCTTCCAAGTGCACACACTAATCCTCCGCCGTCGCTCACCCGGTGCTCCCACGCAGCTCTCAGCGTCAACTTAAACACTCTGCTCACACTGATATCCAAGGGTTGAAGCTGTTTTGTTCGCCATGCCGGAATAACAGCAAGCACCGTATTCGTCAGCTTCACACGCTGTGGGTGAGGTGAGGAATACGCGTCCAACGTTCTGTTCTCTGATTGGTTATCGCGACCAGCGTGACTTATAGGACGGCCGCCATACTACAGTGTCCATGATGCATTGCATTTCCTTTTCTGGTGGCCATTTTAAAACATAGATCGACTCTGTCACGTAAAATGTTTTTTTTTACAGTAAATTAATTGAGATCCTACCGGTATATTTTTCATTTATAAGTTGCACCGGAGTATAGGTCGCACCCCCGGCCAAAACATGTAAAAAAGTGCGACTTATAGTCCGGAAAATACGGTATACAGTACATATTTCATATTTAAACCATTTTTGTGGCATATAAATTTTTTTTTTTGTGGTGTACAGTAGCTATGTGAGAGCTCCCCCCCCGTACAATGACAATAAAAACTATTCTATTTAAGATATTGAGTTAACAGCAGCAGCTTTACACATTTAACTTCACTGCCTGCAGCAATGGAAAAGAACAGAACAGCAGATCTCCCTTAACTCTCCTTACTGAAAGCGAGGCGGGTCACCAGAATTGGGTCGGTGTCCTGCTGGGTAAACGTAATGCTCAGAGAAACCCTGAAGGTGTTCAGGTGCAGCACGTTATTGAGTGTACGTTTCATTTCTGAGCTGCTTCTGCTCTGCCAGACTGCGACGTCATTGATGAAGGTCCAGTCAGCTAATTAAGCCAAATGCTGTCTCACTATACGTGTGCTTGACTGCTTGTCCCCTAACATTCAAAAAGTTTGACCAGTATGAGGGTGTGTGTGCATTTCTGGCATCTCCATGAGGTTATCTGTATCTTGTTTCTGCCCAGAGTGTATGGAGTATGTGTGTTCCTGTGGCTCACTACTTAATAATTTAATACCCACCGGCATAAGTGTTTGACTCCCAGGTAGGTTGCACCTTTCAGCAGGAGGCAAGACAAACCGTTGTCAAAAATTCTTGCACCTTTTTTCCATGTGGATGAATTTTATGCTGCTGGTAATAGAGAAGTTCCATCCAAACCAGGATGTTTGAGGGCAGTTATTGATGGAATAGAGTTGATTTTGTAAAGCTGATTTATTTCATAACCTTTTGTTTTAGTCAGTAATGCAGCCTGAAAGCTGCATTAAAGCTTTAGTGACATAAAATTAAACCATGTTTCCACAACAGCTCCTCACTGATGGAACTCTTACAACTATTAATACAATACAGAACATGGATCAACTATGATCCATTACTCCACTAATTACAAATTTATGAGTTGGTGATGATTACAGTAACTTCATATGTTTTTTCTTGGTGGCCTTTGTTACCGTTTTTAATTGTACTATAATTTTTTTATAGACTGCTTTATATAATCTTAGGTTTCCTTTAACTGTTATATTGTTCTATGTTATGTATGCAATGCTATAATTTGATAAAACTACAAAATTACTGCGTATAGTAGAATTTCAGTTTATACTTTGGTACTGATTATTATTATTTATTAATATTATTAACCTTGATTTAACCAGATAAAAGCCCATTGAGATCGAAACCCTCTTTCGCAAAGGGTGACCTGGCCAAGAAAGGCAACAGCACACGTCATGAGAAACAAGTTAACAACATCAAGAAAACCTTAAAATAAATCAAATACAAGCCATTATACAATATATAAGTTAAAAGAATTTAAAAACACAGACACTGTTCAAAAGATTTCTATTTGCGGTCTCTTAAAACAGAATGGAACGCGTTCAGAGAAATCAACCCCGACAGTTTCCATTCAGATTGGAGGACATTGTAAGCAGACAGAGCAGAAAAAAGAAAAGCTTTTTTTTCCCGTTTCAGTGCGAACACGAGGTACGTGAAAGGGCAACATGTCTTTTGAATGCAAAGCATAACGGCTTTCAGATCCCCGAAGTCAACTGGATAAATAAATCGGAACCAACCCAATAAGAGCCTTTTAAACCAGGGTCATCCGATGTGTGTATCACCTGTTATCATGGATTTCCAAAGTTGTTGGGATCAACATCATAGTTTTTTTTTTTATTATTATTAATGTGACTTCTTGATTCTCTCTATTCTCTTATCATTCACTCTTTTGTATATATTAACAGACTTTGGGTTGAGGTCAGAGGTGGCCAACTCAGTGGAAGGTCCTCATGAGTGGGCCCACAGAAAGTGTGTGTTTGTGTGTGTATTTGAGTGAGATGGAGAAAGTGAAGTGGTGCATTGTTGGATGTTCCTGTGCCATTTACAGCATGTTGCCCTTAATTGATGCTCCATTTCCCTGCCCCTGGCACCATTTTCGCTACTGTTTCTGGGACTGCACAGTCGCCCACCCTCCCGTCTCTCTCTCTCCATCCCAATCTTTATCCCTTTATGTCTCTACTTTTTTTTAAGTCCCATCACACATCTGTGATAAACTTGAGCATTTCTTTTTTGTGACCTTTTTTTTTTTTAGTTTCTTCTTTTATCCCAGTTATAAATACCAGATTATAAATAGTCCAAAAGAGGAGAATTTATGTGACAGAACTGACTGCTAGCCCGCTGTGTGTCTGTGAATGTACAGCAGTTATATGTACACAAATACGAGTGTGTTCCCATTAACAAGTTCCTTGGGTGTCACTCCTGTGTGTGCATGGACTTGTGAATGTGTTTAAGTAGCTACTTTTTTTGTTGTTGATTATACAAGGAGGTTACATAGTAGAGAAGCTTGAATCTTCGACTGGACTGGGTTGCTTGACGAGAGGACGTTTCGCTTCAAATCGCAGAAACTTCCTCAGCTAAAATTTTTGCTCTGGAAGTCTGACTTCTGTCTGACTCTTGTAGAGAACTACAGAGGATCTTCAGACAGCACAAAATCCCAGTTTACTTTAAACCGGTTAACACTTTGAGACAGAAATTAGTTCACCCTAAGGACATGATCCCTAGTTACAAACAGAGCAATGTAGTGTATTCTATCAGATGTCAGGAAAACTGTAACGAACACTACATGGGTGAAACGAAGCAACCTTTACACAAAAGGCTATACCAGCACCGCAGAGAGGGCGCCAGTGGACCTCAGTCTGCAGTTCATCTCCACCTTAAAGACACTAACCACACATTTGAGGACAAGGAAGTTAAAATATTAGCCAGAGAGAAGAAATGGTTTGAGAGAGGGGTCAAGGAGGCATTCTTTGTGAAACGTTTGAAACCCAGCCTTAACCGGGGAGGGGGTCTGAGACACACTTTATCCCCTGTTTACAATGGGGTACTCAGGTTAAAGGAGTTTCAGTCTTTTGTTCATGGTAATGAGTCATTCACGTCATCAAGGGAGCCATCAGAAAGGCATCCATCCCATCATTAGAGGGACAGCTGTCCTGCCATTAGGTGTGCTAACTACAGCTATTGTTTAGTCACTAGCCTATAGCAGTCTGCCTCTCAGTAGGAGGGATCTGGTTAGGTTTAAAACTCCAGCTTTTGTTGGCTTCTGTTTTATTCTTCTCTACAAGAGTCAGACAGAAGTCAGACTTCCAGAGCAAGAATTTTAGCTGGGGAAGCTTCTGCGATTTGAAGCGAAATGTCCTTGCGTCAAGCAAGCCAGTCCAGTCGAAGATTCAAGCTTCTCTACTATGGAAACCACCTGGACAACTGAGAGCCTACACAGAAACAAGGAGGTTACCTTTATCACCAAATGTTTATTGGTTGGTGTGAATTTTCAGTGTGTGTTTTGTTTTTTACCCGAGGCCAAAATATAGCCATCGGGTATTGCAGAGACTTTACGTCCGTCCGTCCATCCGTCTGTCTGTGCTCAGCTTAACTCCAGTCCTATTACTGGCACGGTCTTCAAATTCACAGGGAGCATTCTTGGGGCACAGATCTTAGACAAGTTCAAAGATGGCTAACCTTGACCTATTCTAAGGGGTCAAAAGGTCACATTCTTTCTACACACTATTTCATTGATTACATGCTCATATGGCCGGACAAGGGTATTTTAGCATTGTGTTTATATTTTTTAGTTTTTTTTTTTTTTTTTTTTTTTTCTATTAAAAGTTTTGTGCAGTTCTAAAGAATGGTGTAGATTGCGGGAAACAAAATATTTAAAGTTATACTTTGGTGTAAGTGTACATTTAACTGAGTGCCCTTTAAGCATTGATGTAGAAATATTTATTTTGTATGTTTTCAATCCTCTTTAATGTCACTTTACTTGAACCGTGGTCAGTTATTACTGATCACTGTTGTTGTTTTTGTTCAGAAAATTTGGGTTTCGTTTCTGTTGTTTTTGTCTTCCTGAGATGATGCTGTTGATCTTGCTTTAATGTGCGCTTCATCGTTGATCTCATTGTTTGACATTCATGCCCACAATCACCATCTCAGTCCATTAATTGTGTATCTGCAGATGCATTGTGCACAACTACCCACAATAATTAAGGTACTAAACTGTCAAAAGATTTATTTTTTTTTAATGGGTTTACTACTGTCGCATTATGGCCAAATACAGCAGGTATCATCACACACAGACTTCTAAAGGCCATATATTGAGTTTTGGTCAATTATTCAATGAAAAATGATCTAAAACTTTTTCCTTTTCTGTTCAGCATTCAGATGTGTTAAACCAACCAGCTATATCATCCTGAGTAGACAGCATGATAAGAAGGACCGTGAGTGCCGTAGTTTACCAGTTTCCTTCTCGCAGCCACAATTTAGAAATCAATAATATAATTTTGTTTTACCTTCTCTGGATCCATTCTTTGTTCCACCACCCGGTTATACTGATTATTTATTGTCACACGGTTGACACGAGATGAATGGCTACTGTGAATACACGCTTTAACATACTTGTGCTTGGAATCCAGTTTATTGTTTAAATGAAATCCAATTGTGGGCAGCACGGTGGCTTAGTGGTTAGCGCTGTTGCCTCACAGCAACAAGGTCATGGGTTTGATTCCCAACCTGTGGCCTTTCTGTGTGGAGTTTGCATGTTATCCTTGTGTTTGCATGGGTTCCCTCCGGGTCTCCCCCCCACATCCAAAGACATGCAGGTTAGCTGGATTGGAAACTTTTAAAATTGTCCGTAAGTGTGTGTGCAGGTGTGAATGTTTTTCTCTATATGTGGCCCTGTGACAGACTAGCGTCCTGTCCAGGGTGAACCCCGCCTCATGCTCTATGCCTGTTGCATAGAGCATGAGCATAAGCAGTTGAAGATGTGTGTGTGTGTGTGTGTGTTATGCTGTTGCTTGCCCCCCCCCCCCCATTGGTGCTGATGTCAGAGTGAAGTTATAGATTCATGTGGTTGCTTGGATTTCAACAGTTATTGATGCTGCCTTTGTTAGAGTTATTAGTACTTTTGTGTATTCTCTATTTATAGCTCTTAGGGTTTCAGCACAGATGAAGACTGTGAGTGTACAGACTGCAGTTTGACTTTTAAGCAGTACTGAGTTTCAGTTACAGAACAAACACACACACACACGCTGAGCAGTAGCAAAGAGAAAAATACACTTTTACACTTCATAAAAGCAAGAAATGAAACCACATCCTTTGCAGGTCGTTCACTCTTTCTTCATCAAAAAATCCATTTTGTGTGTGGTTCTTTTTTGGGGGGGGGTGTTTCCATCCTTTTCTGTGCTCAGATTATGTTCGTGTCTAGACCTCTGAGTGTTAATGATCATAAAGTTTAGTCCATTATCGGATCAGTGCTCTATTTTAAGCCTCTTGACAACCGCATGCATCTTATAATGGCCCCGGGCTGAAAGTGACACCCAGGGCTCGACCCAACAGCTGTGTGCACGCCCGTGCTTTGCACATAAACATACTCATCACATATTTATGTTTAAAGACAAAAATCTGTGTTTCAAACTTTTACATTGCGGCTTTTTTCATGCAGTGACCTAATGGCTTTATTTATTTATGTATTTATTTTTATTTAGAATACATCCTGGATCCATCCCACGCAAACACATGGAAAACACGCAAACTCCACAGAGAAAGGACCAGGCAGGAATCGATCCCACCTTCTTGCCATGAGGCAACACAGCTAACCACTTAGCCACTGTGCCAACCTTGGGTCCCTCTTTTGGAGTAAATTTTGAAACGTGCTGTTATGACAGTTAAAAAAAAAAACAGAGTGGCTATATGCCCAACTGTTGGTTCAATAAAGTAAATACGCGAGCATATACGCCCAACCTCAACCGATTAATGAGCGCGCTTGTAAATTCACTTCCGGTTTTAACGGGGGGGGGAGGTGAATAGTTTCTCGCCGGCTGCAGGAGGGTTCCCAGCCCGCGGAGGGGCTGTGATCTAAAGCGGTTCTGTTTGGCTCATCACACCCAGGAAACTGTGTCCATCTTACAGGCAACAAGCAACATTTTGTTCAAAAACTGTTTCATTGTCATTAACAGGCTTCCGTTCAAAATACTTATGAAGTTTGTCTGCTTTCATCCATTGCGGTGTTTCCGCAGTAATTAAAGACAGCATTGTTAAATGTGTAAAAAAAAAAAAAAAAATCTAAAGAGGTGACCTTCATTGGCAAATTTTGGGTTACTTAGTGCTCTTTTGCGGCATGAAACCCATATTGCTGCTCACAGATCTTCACCTCTTTTTCTAAGCTTAACTTCCATTACTCTTTCCCAAAACTTCATGCCGTAGCTGATCAGCTTGATGCCTCTGTAGTTACTGGAGCGCTTCATGTTCTCCACTCCTTAGGCATCCTTTCACTTTTTGTTTAAACAATCTGGTTAAAATTAATTAGAATTATCAGTCACTTCTGGCACATCTTTGGACTAACATCTACACTCGAGCCTTGTGCGGGACTATCTGTTCATTTCACTCACTGAATTTCGGACCGTTATTGCCTGCTTCTGCAACGGGTGTGTTGCACTCCTGCACATTCCCACAATGTGCTTGTCCAGTCCCACCCACACCCTTGAAATGCTGAGAACTTTTCCCCACAGAGTACTAGAGATGCACTCGTGTGTTTTCTCCCATCCCGCGGGAGAAAACATGTCATTCATAGGATTGTTTGTTTCGATTTCCTGGCCTGTATGTCTTTGATGCAATGGTCAGGAATAGCACTACTATTTGATTGTTTTCATGTGTGTGCTATATATGGGCATGCAGTGTTGCCATGGTAACGCACTGCGCTGTATCTGTGTGTCTCTGTATATGTACTTGTTAATTCCTGTTATGTCCGCTTCTGTTAAATTAAAGACATTCTCTGAAAGTTGCATGTGGACACCACATACTTTACACTATTCTCCTTTGTTGACTGTCATCCTGTCATTTCCTTTACCGCAGTGTTTTATTTAGCCACTTGCTCCTGCAGTGAAGTTCTGACCACCCGCGCCTGCCAGATTTGCGTTGAGTCCTGGTGGGACCCAATCCCAATGCAGCCCTCTAATCTGCACACCAGGTTTCCTTATATGACAATACCAACATGCAGCAAATACAGTAGAGGATAACTCGCAGATTTCATCACAGTGAATAAAAAATGTTTAAAACAGGAGTGGCAAGGACACTCACCTGCATCCTATCTGGAGCGCCACTCTTTTGGGGGAAAAAAGGTCATGACGATCTTTCTGACTGCGTGGGCTGAGAGTGCCACATGCCTTATTTGGTGACATAGCTGCATTCACATCAGTATAAACTACTCCTAATCGTCAGTAGCCAAGAAAAACTATTCTCGTGCACTGGCCAGCGTAAATATGGCACACCGGGAAAAATCTGCTTACTGATTTATATTTCCTTCTTATTCTTTTTAGCTCACGCATTCACCTTGCATTCTTCATTGTTCATGCGTTCTCTCTCTCTCCTGCGGCGCACAAATGGCCAACGCTGTTGGCGTGTACACGCTGATCCTTCGGCAGCTCAGAGACTCGTGGCAACAGATCGAAAACCGACCCACTCTTGACTAGACTAACTGACTGATAATTGGACCTGATCTGGCTCAGGGACCCGTGGAGGCCTCCTCTACTTTTACACTTTCCATGCTCATGTGTTGCAGCTTGCATTGTTCCGTTGTGACTTGGAGCGTCATCACGTTATGGAAAGAAGACACATTTGGAATGATGATTTCTCAGTACTTTTAGAAAATAGCTTGAAGACGTGAGATGTTGTGTTGGGTGCGATCTTCTGCCTGCCCTGCAGACACATGAAGCTTGCTTGGGAACACAAAACAAATACAGGTGCGCTCGACCAGCTGATGAAATGGGACACCCAGCGGTAATGCTTCGTTTAGTTTCTTCTTACAGGAGGATTTGATTTCACTCTGGTTCCACAAGAGTCTTGACAACAGCATTTGTTGTCCAAGGGGGTAAATCTGTGTCGCAGCCTGCTGGGACAGAACACAGCTTGTTGTGACAGAGTTAGCAGTTGGTCACATGACCGTGTTTTGTGAACAATCACGGCAGCGAACAGTCGCGCCAGAGAGACCAGAGTTAACTTTGTTCCTGTCAGATGTTGACCTCTGCAAAACATCATTAGAAGTCAAAAGATGACTTCACAGTGTTATTAGCAGATAATTAAATCTGGCAGCTCCGCTCTCAGCAGAGATGTGGAGGAGAAGTGCTTCAGTTATTCCCTGTGCTGGTAACAAAGTGGGGCTTGTGCTGCAGTCCAGCCCAGCCAGCTTGTGTAGACAGTAACTCAAAAACCAACAAGTGCTCTCGTCTTGTATGTCTCCAGCTTTAAAGGGGATATAAGCAGGACAGAACGATTAAAACCTGGTGAACGTTTGAAGCTCCAGATCAGTCAAAAACTTAAAAGTTTAGCCCACGCAATATCCCATAGATGTGTCTGCCATCCGCTGGAGGGGTGGAACTTCACATGAGCTGACAACTTAAGGGGAGAAACATGTTGCCTAATGTGGGACAAAATATACATCAGAAAGGGAACGTAAAACTGGAATTGAATGATGGATACGACAAAAATTTCTTTTTTTTTTCCAATTTATTTTCATTTATATAGCGCCAAATCACAACAGAATTGCCTCAAGGTGCTTCACATAAGTAAGGTCTAACCTTACTAAACCCTAGAGCAGCAGTGGTAAGGAAAAACTCCCTCTGAGGAAGAAACCTCAAGCAGATCAGTCTCAGAGGAGTGACCCTCTGCTTGGGCCATGCTACAGACACAAATTACAGAACAATTCACAAAACGAATATACAGGAATTGCTGTTGGTGCACAGGACAGGAGGGTCTCCAGCACAAATCCTATTTGTAGTAATATTAGTAGTATCTTTCTGTCTCCGTCTATTGCTCATCTATATCTCTGGCTTGCTTTATATATCAGTGTTCAATCAATCAATCAACTTTTTTCTTATATAGCGCCAAATCACAACAAACAGTTGCCCCAAGGCGCTCCATATTGTAAGGCAAGGCCATACAATAATTATGAAAAACCCCAACGGTCAAAACGACCCCCTATGAGCAAGCACTTGGCAACAGTGGGAAGGAAAAACTCCCTTTTAACAGGAAGAAACCTCCAGCAGAACCAGGCTCAGGGAGGAGCAGTCTTCTGCTGAGACTGGTTGGGGCTGAGGGAAAAAACCAGGAAAAAGACATGCCGTGAAGGGGGGCAGAGATCGATCACTAATGATTAAATGCAGAGTGATGCATACGGAGCAAAAAGAGAAAGAAACAGTGCATCATGGGAACCCCCCCACAATCTACGTCTAAAGCAGCATAACCAAGGGATGGTCCAGGGTCACCCGATCCAGCCCTAACTATAAGCCTTAGCGAAAAGGAAAGTTTTAAGCCTAATCTTAAAAGTAGAGAGGGTATCTGTCTCCCTGATCTGAATTGGGAGCTGGTTCCACAGGAGAGGAGCCTGAAAGCTGAAGGCTCTGCCTCCCATTCTACTCTTACAAACCCTAGGAACTACAAGTAAGCCCGCAGTCTGAGAGCGAAGCGCTCTAATGGGGTAATATGGTACTACGAGGTCCCTAAGATAAGATGGGACCTGATTATTCAAAACCTTATAAGTAAGAAGAAGAATTTTAAATTCTATTCTAGAATTAACAGGAAGCCAATGAAGAGAGGCCAATACGGGTGAGATATGCTCTCTCCTGCTAGTCCCCGTCAGTACTCTAGCTGCAGCATTCTGAACCAACTGAAGGCTTTTTAGGGAACTTTTAGGACAACCTGATAATAATGAATTACAATAGTCCAGCCTAGAGGAAATAAATGCATGAATTAGTTTTTCAGCATCACTCTGAGACAAGACCTTTCTGATTTTAGAGATATTGCGTAAATGCAAAAAGGCAGTCCTACATATTTCTTTAATATGCGCTTTGAATGACATATCCTGATCAAAAATGACTCCAAGATTTCTCACAGTATTACTAGAGATCAGGGAAATGCCATCCAGAGTAACGATCTGGTTAGACACCATGCTTCTAAGATTTGTGGGGCCAAGTACAATAACTTCAGTTTTATCTGAGTTTAAAAGCAGGAAATTAGAGGTCATCCATGTCTTTATGTCTGTAAGACAATCCAGCAGTTTAGCTAATTGGTGTGTATCCTCTGGCTTCATGGATAGATAAAGCTGGGTATCATCTGCGTAACAATGAAAATTTAAGCAATACCGTCTAATAATACTGCCTAAGGGAAGCATGTATAAAGTGAATAAAATTGGTCCTAGCACAGAACCTTGTGGAACTCCATAATTAACTTTAGTCTGTGAAGAAGATTCCCCATTTACATGAACAAACTGTAATCTATTAGACAAATATGATTCAAACCACCGCAGCGCAGTGCCTTTAATACCTATGACATGCTCTAATCTCTGTAATAAAATTTTATGGTCAACAGTATCAAAAGCAGCACTGAGGTCCAACAGAACAAGCACAGAGATAAGTCCACTGTCCGAAGCCATAAGAAGATCATTTGTAACCTTCACTAATGCTGTTTCTGTACTATGATGAATTCTAAAACCTGACTGAAACTCTTCAAATAGACCATTCCTCTGCAGGTGATCAGTTAGCTGTTTTACAACTACCCTCTCAAGAATCTTTGAGAGAAAAGGAAGGTTGGAAATTGGCCTATAATTAGCTAAGATAGCTGGGTCAAGTGATGGCTTTTTAAGTAATGGTTTAATTACTGCCACCTTAAAGGCCTGTGGTACATAACCAACTAACAAAGATAGATTGATCATATTTAAGATTGAAGCATTAAATAATGGTAGGACTTCCTTGAGCAGCCTGGCAGGAATGGGGTCCAATAAACATGCCGATGGTTTGGACGAAGCAACCAATGAAAATAACTCAGACAGAACAACCGGAGAGAAAGAGTCTAACCAAATACCGGCATCACTGAAAGCAGCCAAAGATAACGATACATCTTTGGGATGGTTATGAGTAATTTTTTCTCTAATAGTCAACATTTTGTTAGCAAAGAAAGTCATGAAGTCATTACTAGTTAAAGTTAATGGAATACTCAGCTCAATAGAGCTCTGACTCTTTGTCAGCCTAGCTACAGTGCTGAAAAGAAACCTGAGGTTATTCTTATTTTCTTCAATTAGTGATGAGTAGAAAGATGTCCTAGCTTTACGGAGGGCTTTTTTATAGAGCAACAAACTCTTTTTCCAGGCTAAGTGAAGATCTTCTAAATTAGTGAGACGCCATTTCCTCTCCAACTTACGGGTTATCTGCTTTAAGCTACGAGTTTGTGAGTTATACCACGGAGTCAGACACTTCTGATTTAAAACTCTCTTTTTCAGAGGAGCTACAGCATCCAAAGTTGTCTTCAAAGAGGATGTAAAACTATTGACGAGATACTCTAACTCCCTTACAGAGTTTAGGTAGCTACTCTGCTCTGTGTTGGTATATGACATTAGAGAACATAACGAAGGAATCATATCCTTAAACCTAGTTACAGCGCTTTCTGAAAGACTTCTAGTGTAATGAAACTTATTCCCCACTGCAGGGTAGTCCATCAGGGTAAATGTAAATGTTATTAAAAAATGATCAGACAGAAGGGCGTTTTCAGGGAATACTGTTAAGTCTTCTATTTCCATACCATAAGTCAGAACAAGATCTAAGATATGATTAAAGTGGTGGGTGGACTCATTTACTTTTTGAGCAAAGCCGATAGAGTCTAATAATAGATTAAATGCAGTGTTGAGGCTGTCATTCTCAGCATCTGTGTGGATATTAAAATCGCCCACTATAATTATCTTATCTGAGCTAAGCACTAAGTCAGACAAAAGGTCAGAAAATTCACAGAGAAACTCACAGTAACGACCAGGTGGACGATAGATAATAACAAATAAAACTGGTTTTTGGGACTTCCAATTTGGATGGACAAGACTAAGAGACAAGCTTTCAAATGAATTAAAGCTCTGTCTAGGTTTTTGATTAATTAATAAGCTGGAATGGAAGATTGCTGCTAATCCTCCGCCACGGCCCGTGCTACGAGCATTCTGACAGTTAGTGTGGCTCGGGGGTGTTGACTCATTTAAACTAACATATTCATCCTGCTGTAACCAGGTTTCTGTTAGGCAGAATAAATCAATACGTTGATCAATTATTATATCATTTACCAACAGGGACTTAGAAGAGAGAGACCTAATGTTTAATAGACCACATTTAACTGTTTTAGTCTGTGGTGCAGTTGAAGGTGCTATATTATTTTTTCTTTTTGAATTTTTATGCTTAAATAGATTTTTGCTGGTTATTGGTGGTCTGGGAGCAGGCACCGTCTCTACGGGGATGGGGCAACGAGGGGATGGCAGGGGGAGAGAAGCTGCAGAGAGGTGTATAAGACCACAGCTCTGCCTCCTGGTCCCAACGCTGGACAGTCACAGTTTGGAGGATCCAAGAAAATTGGCCAGATTTCTAGAAATGAGAGCTGCTCCATCTAAAGTGGGATGGATGCCGTCTCTCCCAACAAGACCAGGTTTTCCCCAGAAGCTTTGCCAATTATCAATGAAGCCCACCTCATTTTTTGGACACCACTCAGACAGCCAGCAATTCAAGGAGAACATGCGGCTAAACATGTCACTCCCGGTCTGATTGGGGAGGGGCCCAGAGAAAACAACAGAGTCCGACATTGTTTTTGCAAAGTTACACACCGATTTAATGTTAATTTTAGTGACCTCCGATTGGCGTAACCGAGTGTCATTACTGCCGACGTGAATTACAATCGTACCAAATTTACGCTTAGCCTTAGCCAGCAATTTCAAATGTCCTTCGATGTCGCCTGCTCTGGCCCCCGGAAGACAATTGACAATGGTTGCTGGTGTCGCTAACTTCACATTTCTCAAAACAGAGTCGCCAATAACCAGAGTTTGATCCTCTGCGAGTGTATCGTCGAGTGGGGAAAAACGGTTAGATATGTGAACGGGTTGACGGTGTACACGGGGCTTCTGTTTAGGGCTACGCTTCCTCCTCACAGTCACCCAGTCAGCCTGCTTTCCCGACTGCCCGGGATCTGCCAGGGGGGAACTAGCGGCGGCTAAGCTACCTTGGTCCGCACCGACTACAGGGGCCTGGCTAGCTGTACAATTTTCCACGGTGCGGAGCCGAGTCTCCAATTCGCCCAGCCTGGCCTCCAAAGCTACGAATAAGCTGCACTTATTACAAGTACCGTTACTGCTAAAGGAGGCCGAGGAATAACTAAACATTTCACACCCAGAGCAGAAAAGTACGGGAGAGACAGGAGAAGCCGCCATGCTAAATCGGCTAAGAGCTAGTAGCTACGCAACCTAGCGGATTCCTAAAAACACACAAAGTGAATAATGTGTAAATAATTTAAAGGTGATTCAGCAGAAGGAGTGCCCCAATCAAGGCACCAAACAGGCCATGAAGCAGCACAGGCAACGCACGACAACAGCGAACGCACGACAACGGTGCTAAAATAAAATAAAAATCAACTAAACACGCTGTGGAGCAGCACAGATAACGCACGACAACAGTGCTAAAAGAGAAAAAATAAATAAATAAATAAAATAAAATAAAAAAATAAAATAAAAACGAAAGCGTTAGCAAGCTAGTTAGCTTGCCAACGCTGATGAAAGTTAGCTGATAAAAGTGCTCCGTCGCGATGTTTCGACCGTTAGAGGTCTTCCTTAGGCGTTGGAGCACAGTAAAAAAAAAAAAAAGTAAAAAGGTAAAAAAGTAAAAAAGTCTTGAAAAAGACTGTTAATTCAAGTCCAAAGCAGCAGGTAGCAGTCTCTGTGTAAACAGTCCCAACAGAGAGCCAAAATTCTGATGCCAACACGTAAATCACACACAGGAACTCGCTCAGCTGAAGCAGAAGTCAAGCCAATCACCTTCACCATCATCACCAACTGCCCACTTTAAGTGAGCTGTGAGCTTTTCATCCACAGTTTTTTTTGTTGACACATGATACTGAAATTTCTAACTTATAGGCTTGTTGCTCCACGATACAATACACGTATCACACGATTCGATAATACAATGATACATAATTATGTCACTGTTCACACAAATTAGTTGGAAAGTAACCTGCCGTGAATGTTTTAATAAAAAGAGTTTCTGAAGTATAAATTGTAATTGACGTTATCTGTTTTCTGTTTGTATATTTTATAAAACATTTATGATTCTCCTGCAAGAGGTCTGCAGGTGTTGGCTTTTAATGGTATCACGATATTTATAAAAAAAAACGTTTGATACAATTTTTGTGATACGATTATCATGATTCATGCATTGTTACACCCCTAATAAATATATGATACCTTGAAGAAAAAAAATTGATACACTATACCATTTTCAATACCACGGAGAAAAATCAAACCAACATACAGCAAATAAAAAATTTGTATTTTGAATACTATGCCAACGTTTTGTGGTTTGGGGTTTCGTGCATGTACATATATGTGTATAAAATGCTGTAAACGTATTGGAGAACCATTGCAATGTGGAAGTACCTGTGAGCCGTCTGCTGTTTATTCGTTCTTCAAATGTCGACCCATTTGTCCCCAACACATCTGCTCAGTAGAGTTCAGAATCTAGTATAAGCAGAAATGTGTCTCCTGGCTTTCCGGCATCCACCGTGTGTGCGTCTGAAGCCATTTTGAAGTATAATTTGGCCTTCCTCCAGCAGGCGCTTATGAAATCCAAATATGAGGCAGAGTGACAATGATACAGAACAGGCCTCAGGTTTCTTGGTGGATCAAGATTAAACATCTTGAGATTGCCCACAGGGAAATTTTCCCAGTCTGGATTGTATGTCGAAATGATGTTGCTCGAAGTTTTACCACAAGCCTCTGTATCATACCGAACGCCAAACCCTCAGCGGAAACCACTGCAGGAGACAAATGTCACCAGCCGTCAGTCCATTACACAGATCGACTTCAATGTCAGGCTGTAAAAACGCTTGTAGAATCTGGTTTTATGCCCAGTTCCTTTTCACACTTCCCATTACTCATTTCATCCCAGACGAAGTGCACAGCTGTTGCGCGCACTGCTGAGGTACGCTCATTATTTTGATTCATATCACACAAAAGCATTCGGAGCAGTAAATGGACTCACTGTTGTGCCTGAGCAAAAATGCAGAGAAAAAGCTTCCCTTTTCTTCTTAATTAAAAATGTGACATTGATTTGTTAAATCTTTTAAAATTAAAGCAATCCTTGATGGTTGTGATACCGGCTGACTGGGATTCACTTTCCAGCCTTCACCTGCACAGAACGTCAGAAAGTGGCTTAGCATATTTCCCTGGAAGCTCCACTGCTTCCGACTGTGCCAGTGAAAAATCCACAAAAAAAAAAAAAAAGCGATAGAGTGGAAGTGCCAAATTTGAGAAGAAGCAAATATAGTCTTGGGGGTAGGGGGGTCCCTGTTGTACAGATTCTCACTCCTTTCACCATCTGCTGTTATCGGAATCTCTGAAAACGTTGCCATCTTCCTCTTCAGTGCTATTAAGCAATTTTGGAAATTTACCCCCTCAAAAAAAAAAAGGCACTGTACTCTCTTATAGTGATGACAGTGAGTAATTTTAGTAAATGAAAGCTGCAGTAAGAAAGTGATGGTAAAAAGCAGCAACATGATAGAGTGACCTGGGTCGAGTTCAAAGAAGACGAGGAACGCTGCCCAGAATACGGAATGAATCATCAGCTGTGTCTGACTACCTTTCCTCATCACTCGCTCTTTAAAGCTTTATCCACTTGTAGAACACGTAGGTCTAAGTTTTTTAAATTTATTTTGTAAAGGAGAGAATGAGTCGCTCAGCTTTGATTTTTATTCATTTTTTTCTTCCTCTGCCAGAGTGAGACAAGTGACCTTGCAGAACAGTGTATTCAGCCTTTAATCAAAACAGTTATTAACCTTTGATCCCCTGCAATCAGTCACCATAAAGAAAACTTTCAGCCATGAATGAATAATTCAATGATGTATCCAGAATCTTGTAAATGTTTATGTTCGCTAAGTGGGATTCAAACTCTTCCTTTGCATCTAATGTACAGGTATGCAAGTGCACTTGGAAATTTAAGTTTTTAATTGTCTGATGATGTCGAATTGATGTTTAAAAATCAGGCTACTTCATACAGGTTTTTTTTTTTTATTTATTTGGTTTTTAATTGCAATTTGTTATAAATTACCGTAAATAAAAATATGAAACCCAAAGTAAATTATCACTTTGACAGCTAGATTTCTTCCTAAATATGTCTCTAAAAAAAATAGAAATTGCATGTTGCTCTATCGTAATACTGCCTCGAGCAGATGTCCTTAGAAAGGAGACAAATGAGGGAAGCCATCAAGACGGTAATTATAACTCTGAAGGAGTAACAGGCTTCAGTGGCTATGATTGGAGAGTCTGTGCCGAGAACACTGTTCCGCTTGTTGGTTCGTGGTAGAGCGGATTAGAAAAAGACTGATTACTGTTTCAGAGAACTTGCTTTCCATTAAACTCCTTGTGTGGCATAGTTGATTGCATTGCGTTTGTCCCCGCTTTTATCTGTTCACTCATGTAAGGCAGGATATGCCAAAAAATGGACGACGTATGTTGAGTGGCAAGACCGTTGTTGCTAGCTCATGATGCGGATGTTCCTCACATGTTTTCTATACATCTCTTTCTGTAGCAGTCTTGACATTACGGAATACATTCTCACTCCCGGCTCGTCACATTTTGATGGTTGGTCCATGCCCCTTTCCATCCCTATGTGACAAGTTAGGTAGCATTTTTTCGCAGCCATGTCATCAGCGAACAATCATATGTATTTGGGTTTTATGGTTACGGTTGGTATTTCTAAAAGAGGCTATCTTGATAACTTGTCACATATTGACATTCAGTCAAAATGTTTGCGATAGCCAAGTAAGACACCTTCACATTGCTTCTCATGTTCCTGTTTTGAAGGTTTTTTTTAAGAGAGTAGTCAAAATTCTGACTCTCAGATGTAACATTTATGACATCATAATGTAACACAGTCTCATTCCCAACTCTTTATTTTGATGTAAAAGGATTTGTTTTGACCTCATGACTCCATAAATTGTTCCTAGGCATCTCTCGATTGCAAAGGTCGAGGACCCGGAGACACGAATGTCACTGTTGAGATGAGCGAACGCGTCTCGAAGTTCATCACGTCTGATAGCCGAGTCAAGGAAGTCATTGTAAGCCTGGATCTTGGTCTCGATCCAGGTCAATCTCAAACCTACAGAATGCTTGCAAGTATTTGCATTTCACACATTGTGTCAGTTCTTTGGGAAATTATGTATTTATTTATAACTCTGTGCATGCATTAAAAAAACAAAAATGCTTGTCTTATATATATATAAAGCGTATTGCAGATGTTATTTGTATTCCAAGAGCATGAACTATAAAAAATATTTGGTCGTAACTCAGCAGGTTGCCATAGCAACAGCTGGCTGTTGGGAATGACTGTAATGGAAGTAGTGCGATGGTAGTGCATGCACACAGTCTTCTGGGCAGAACACACACTCATGCAACAGGCATACACACAAAAAACCTACAGCAGAAGATCAACAGGCTTGTATTGTTTGTTTATATATATATATATATATATATATATATATATATGGAGCAGGAACAAGCGTGATGTAACTGAGAAACGGCAGGAATGTTAATGCACTGGTAAGAAGTACACCACACAGGGTGACACACACTTACATACACATGCTCAAGTGCACCATGGAGACTTTTACTCTATGTCAAACCTACTTTTACCGAATCCCAATACTGTATGTAGATTACTGTGTGTGTGTGTGCATGCCTGTGCATGCATGTGTAGGGCTGTTGATCTGGCTCAGCTTGGCCCACTTCCACTGAAATCACCCTTGAGCAGAACACAATGCTGGAGAAACACACACACACACATACAGGCACAAATTTGCAAAATGTCTTAGCTTTAAGGAGAGAGCCCTGAGCGCTCATATGCACAATACTGTTATCTAGCTTTCTTTTGTTTAGCTGAAGACTGCATTAACTCTGCACAAATGCACACAGAAATCGCAGTGGATGTTATTTCAGAGGTTCCCACTCTTTGGTGTAACTGTAAGAGAAGAGTTGTGGATTACTGAAGGGAAAACTAATTGCAAAAAAAAAAGAAAAGTTGAATAAATTTGATTCATGTGCAAAGAATAAACAAGACTGTTCTCGTTTGGTGAGGCCTTCATACGATCAGATAGGCTAAATGTCATTCAGACTCCAAATTAACATGCAGAGCAGAAGATGAACAGATTATGTTCAGAGACAGGTGAATGTGTGTGAGCAAGAAAATATCAGGCCTGGTGGCAGTCCGGCCTCCGGTGTTGTGAGAGCGTTTTTCTTTACAGAAGTTGAAGGTTTTAAGGTGGGATTGATTCCTGCACTCCAACAACTGACGGTAGAGAACGAAAGTCAGCTCAGTTTTGAGTTTGAGGTCTCACATGCACTGGATTAAGTCACAGCATGTACAGTAAATAACGTGTGCAAGATACTCTGTATTTTAAAATGTCAATAGGTCTCATTTTTCCATGGATTATATAAGTTAAATTCAAACACACTTTTTGATATTGTGTTCACGTGCATCATGTCATATGTGATTTCATCCGAAAACTCCAGCTGGCTGTGGCTGTCTGTGGACAACGCTTCCCAAGTAATCAACAAAGTTTCTTGAAGGTTGTTCTAAATGAAAACTATGAACTAGCTTTAGGAAATTATCAGGAGCCATTTGGTCAATTTAATTTTTTTTTTTACTTGCATTTGTATCTTCTTTGGACTACTCCAACAGTTTGCTTTCCTGTCTAAACAAAAAGGAGCTGTCCCATCTGCAGCAGGTCCAAAATTCTGGCTGCTGTCTCACTCAAACAGAAGGACTCACATTTCTCCTATTTTAAAGTCCCTTCATTGGCTCCCAGTGTTTTTGTTTCCATTTTAAATCCTGGTGTTGACTTTTAGAGCTTTGCATGGCCAGGCTCCCCCCTACATTAGAGACCTGTTATGTCCCTACACTCCCGCTCGGAGCCTGAGGTCAGTGGATCAGAACCTTCTGAAGGTCCCTCGTACCCACTTTAAGACCCGAGGAGATCGCTCTTTCCAGGCCATTGTGCCGAGGCTCTGGAATGACCTCCCGTTGTCTCTTCATTCGCTGGACCTTATTAGTGAGAGGACTGTTGTATGACCACTGTGTGTCTTAGTGCTGTTTTATTATGATGTACATTGTATTTTTTACATAATTCTTATGTGTGTGCCTTTTGTGAAGCACTTCGTGACTTTCCTTGTCTGTTAAAGGTGCTATATAAATAAACATTACTTACAACAATTTCAACTTTACAGATTTTATCCTGAGCCATCTTGATATAATTTTGGCATATTTTACATGTTTGATGGCTATTATTCCATCAAATTATTTACGTCACTTGACTGTAGATAATAGCCGACGATAGACTGGCTGTACCCGCCTTTTGCCCGTTAACGGCTGCCTGTGAGCCTTAACAGACTTGAGAGGGTTCAGAACATGAATGAATGAATTGACGTCTCTGAAAGCAATTTAAGAGTAGAATGCCATGTTCAAGTAGCTCGATGTTTTGCACACGGAGTACAGAGAGAATAGTCAACTTTAAAACTTACTGAAAGATTGTCCAAACTACAGAAAACGTCTCTGTTCATCTCAGCTCTGCTGCTCCCAGCCGGTAATCACTCACCTGTTTGTTCTCCAGCTAATTAAAAACTCATATGTGAACCGCAGAAGGTTATTTTGTTTATACGTATTTATGAGTTATGTCTTGTTGAATTAACTGGAGTTTTCAAACCTTTCAACTCGTTTGATTAAACTTTTTCATTTTCGTGTTTATCAGTCTGAGTAGATAATAACGTTGTGCTATTATTGGCGTAGCATTGATGGGATTATCACCACAGTTCAGTGTCTTCTTTCTTGTAGACAATATTTTCAATATTTATATCTGTTTGTCTCAGGAATATGCACTCTTTTTCATTGTCTGAAAATGGCACTTGTAGTGGTAACAGGGGAACAATATTTACGCTAATGTCTCTATGCCAATATCCAACACACCGCTGATAATCTTCTTATGAAGCACTCTAAACACCTTTAAACAATGATTAGCATTATTGAAGCACCGCTGTTACAAACCGCAGGGAGATACAAACTCCTGATTAGTTCATGTGGAGACTGGATGTAACACTGTTTCTACTGTCATTTGTTTGTTGTGATAAAATCTCCTTGTGTAACTCAGTTTGAGTTTTTAGGGTTTTTTTGTTTTGTTTTAGTCTGAATAGTAGTTTAAATTATTCTGTGGACCTTGAAGTAGAGCAGTTTTCAGTTGGTTAAAAACAATTTCTATCAAATACAAGATTGTAAACAAATGTCTTAATTGTCCTTTGGGATTGATGATGTTGTCTGTATCAATCTGTAAATCCTTACATTTGGCATCTTAAAAAATGACCTTTTTTTAACAATCAACTTTATTAATCAACTCTTAACTTTTAGGGTGTTTGCTGGTGGCAGAATATTCAATACTAAAAATAAGCAAATAAAAAACAGAATTGCATCTCCGTGTCCTGCATGGCAGTTGTAAATAGACTAAACTAGAGTGCCGCATTCATAGAGCGCAAACATCTGCCAACACTAGTTTCCAATTCCACAAATTTTTAACCTGGAAAATATTTTCAAGCTCAAAGTCCTGTTAGAAGTGGCTTTTCATAGGCTAAAGTTCAATACAAAATATAGATCAAAGGGGCTTTTCAGTGTTAAAATTAAATATCCTCTAAATCCGTAATACGGACCAGACGCGGATCAAACTTAGTCTGTTCATTGAGAGTGCCAGTCAGCACCTCACTGTCACAAATGAGTGATTGAGATATAATGCAAATTGTACACCAAATGGGCTTTTTAATATTAAATTCAAATATCCACAAAATTCACAATCAGTCTGCACCTCACTGTCACAAATGAGAGTGATTGGGACACTTTTTTTTTTTTTTAGGGAATTTAGGTTATACAGTAGCAAATTGAGTTTTACCAGCTATTTGCAACCGTATAACAGCATGAACATCTGCAAATCACCAGACACAACAGGGTTATTCCCATTCTAATTCAATTCCATTGTTTGCACAGTTTATTTTTCTGTAGGTAATTTGGTCGGCGAGGCTTACCATCGAGCCAAGGCAGCGTCGCTCCACCAGCGGTCAGGGTCCGGAAATGTGAAATGGTAATTCTATGTCAGAATTCACATCAATACTTTTGTATGGTAGCTTAAATTCACCCATTTTGGCAGCGGAGTCTGTATGTGACTCTCTCGCTCTCAGCTAACAGCGCTAACACCTAGTAGCACGTGCAGCCAGTGTTCTGTCGAATTGTGTGTCTTGTTGCATAAATCTACAGTTCCTCGTCCCGACAATATTGCGCATGGGTGCGGAGGACAGGAATGACATCTCATCAGAAGATGTCATTCCTGTCAGTCGATAAAGGATGTAATCCTATGTAGTAAGTCCCCTCAGCTGCTGCCTTATTTTGCACTCGGGGTCGCCACAGCAAATCCAAAGTGGGTCTGCATGTTGAACTGGCACAAGTTTTACACCGGGTGCCCTTCCTGATGCAACTCCACATTACATGGAGAAGTGTGGCAGGGGTGGGTTTTGAACCGGGAACTTTCCACACTGAAACTAACCACTTGGCCCCCACCCCTGCCTCGCTACCATCCAACATAATGTGCTTAAATATTAAGGAAATTCAGTCTTTTTTGATAATTATGAATTTTTGAAAAATTTGTTCAGTGTTTAAGGAGGGGGATTTTTCCAAGATTTTTGCTGACTTTGACTTATGACCTTGAAAATGGAGTCACTTCTTGTCTATCAGGGTATGAATCCTCTGTACAAGTTTCATAATGATATACCTCTGCCCAACTTTGTTGGCGAAGGTAACCAGTTAAATTAGTGTTAGGTCATTTAGTTTCTCGCTCAGCTTCAAGGTTGAAGGTTATTCGCGCTCTGACCGTGCTGGTGCTCTTATTTACTCACCTCATTGTGTGTATCTGTGTATTTATCTCATGCAGTTGCATCAATGACTGTGATGAAAGGTATTTTTCAGTCCTGCTTAATGAATTCCTGTTGTACTACAGTTCTGTGAACACCTGTTCGTAATGGGTTTGGTTTCCAGTAAGCAAGAGGTGTGAAGGCTTGGCTTCTTCAGAAACAGAGACACGTATGAACATGTGTGTGTAAAGGAAATGTCATGAAGTGCGTTATTCATTGATGATTCATATTTTTGTCACACCCAGACAGAAAACAGCTGCAAGCTGCTCTAATACGATGTACAGCTACAGCCTATCTAAGATGTAAATACATATACATTTAATTTAATGTTGTTAGTGAATACAATTTATGCTTGCTTTTGATAATAAATATATATATATATGTGTGTGTGTGTGTGTGTTAGGGTTGTGAATCGTACAACAACTCACGATTCAATTCGATTCCGATTCTTGGGGTGATGATTCGATTCAGAATCGATTTTCGATTCAGAGAGCTCTGAGAAATAGTTATATTACTTAAAAAATGTTTGTGTTTAAGAAAATGCAGCTTTACAAGGTTAATCAAGTGATTCTAGATGTAAATTTACTTATCTGCTTTGCTCATTCAGAGTTGGCTGGCAGTTTAGCAAAGCGCTGGTCAGTAGTCGGCAGATACCGCTGCTCCGCTCCTTTTAGCTCCGGGTGATAGCATAGCATGTGGGCTTGTGGATTTTAAGTGTTTCTGAAGTACTTGACTTTCATTTTGCAGATTTTGCACACTGCATAAGTCATGTCAAGCTCCTTCTTACGCAGCAAATAATAAAATCCAAAATGCGCCCAAACATTTGCCTTCAGCAAAGACGGTGCTGGCTGAATTAGCTCTTCGTCCGCCATGCTAAGCTGCAGCTCATGAATGTTTGAAGCACGCCGGACCCTCCCCTCATGGGGACGCTGCAGTACGGAAGCCGTTGCCTGACAAACAGTACACGCAGCGAGTAAGTAAGAAAATGTTTAAAAATTGCTTTTTAAAAATTGATTCTTGGACATTTTGGATCCATTCAGAATCGTAATAAGAATCGCGATTCGGACGTGAATCGATTCCCCCCCCGGCACCCCTAATGTATGTATATATGTGTATTAAGCAGCTATCCTGTGATGCTTTTTAAATATTTGTTTTGTCTTCAAATGCAGTTAGTGTTTTCTTTAAACTGCGGTGTGTTGATGAAAAAATTATAAATATCAGTATCTGCACTCTCTGGAAAACAGTATCGATCTGATTTTAGAACAGTTTTACTCGGGCAAAATTTTTATAATTTCAGGTGACAACCTAATATGGGAGGGAACTGCTGGTTTGGGTTTTTGGTCACCTTTTCCAGATTAATGCTGTTTCCCTTCTTTGTTACAAGGAAGAAACGTCGAGCAAATAGTGAAGTGTCTGAAGGGAGGGGAAGCCCAACACGGGGAAAGAGGTTTTTAATTGCAAAGGTGAAATCTGTGTCATGTTCCATTTAAAAAGGAAAAAAAAAATGTTTCAAATAAAAGGTGGCACTTGTGTTAGGTATTTTTTTCATTGGACTGCTGATAACAGAAACCTCATTATTTTGATAAAGGTGTGTGTGTGTGTGTGTGTGTGTGTAACAGCTGTTAATAAAAAAAAAAAGGCTCTAGTTGATGATGGAGTGCAATAACTTGTGAACAGACTAGGTGCAGAATTTAATGTATAATACTGGCTTGTTTTCTGGTAGGGTAACTTTTAATGTTCCAAAATGCAATTTTTAGAGATAATTATTTTAATGATAAAAAAGAAGGAAAAGCTTTGCTACGTCCACCTGTTTGTCTCCATCCGTCCTTCTGCTTTCGTTCACACACTTTTTTCTCTGTCTGTTTTTGTTTCTCCCTCAGCGTGGGTCTTGTCGTACCGACTGGACGTCTCTGATGCTGTGGCGACTGTGTGTGTGTGTTTTTCTCACTACAGTTGGCCCTTTACCTTTTTGCCAAATTTGATGCTCTTACGCCCCATCTATTTGGACAATCTTCTGAGTCAGAGGAAATAATCTGAGTCACCCACTGCTCCGTCATTGAAACAGATTTTTTTTTTTCCTCCTGTGTTACATTATCTTACATATAAAAGGCTATCTGTATCGATATAAACAGCTTGAACATCATCTGTCATAGGCCAACAAAAGCACCATTTCCTGTATATTCCTTTTGTGAATTGTTTTGTAAATTGTGGCGGTAGCATGGCCCAAGCAGAGGCTCACCCCTTTGAGTCTGGTCTGCTTGAGGTTTCTTCCTCAAAATCATCGGAGGGAGTTTTTCCTTATCATTGTTGCTCTGGGGGTTGGTAAGGTTAGACCTTAATTGTGTGAAACACCTTGAGGCAACTTTGTTGTGATTTGGTGCTATATAAATGAAAAAAATTTGAAATTGAAATTTTTTTTTTATCATTTGGAATACTTTGATTATGTACATTAATTCAAACGATCACCAGTAGGGGATGATCATGTCATGCAAAAGTAGAGACCATCATCGACATAAGTGTAACAATTCTGCATTAAAGTAAATCCCTTCGGCTGCTCCCTAGTTTTTCACTTGGGGTCACCACCCTTCCTGACGCAACTCCATATGACATGGAGAAATGTGGCAGGGGGGAGTTTGAACCGGGAACCTTCTGCACTGAAACCTAATGCACTAACCATTTGGCCACCACTCCTGCGTATTCAGCATTATTATTAAATTATTCTGAAACTGTTACATTGTTCAATCCAGGGACCTATCATCTGCAAACCCGGACTGTCAGAGGCAAAACAATCACAACGTCTACAAAATCTCACACCTGGGCATCACCCGGGTACACTGATAATTTAAAAATAGTAGGTAAAACATAGATTTATCTGTTTTTCTTCACGTATCTCATATCCCATGTCCTCTGATTTGTAGCTCTGTAGTTTACATACATGAAGATGAGTGCCTCTTTTAAACGGCATGGAATGTTCCAGGAATTTATGAGATTTTTTTTTTTTTTTTTTAAGTTTCTCAATGACAAATTGACATAACTGGGGGCGGGGGAGGTTTGGCACTGTCTGTTTGACAGAATGAGGAACTCGACTGCTTCACCTCAGGGAGCTTTGGTGACTGACTGAAGCTCACATAATTGAGCAGCGGCGCACGTTGACACTTTGCACGCAAGTCGGTTTCCTCACCAGAAAACATGCGTTTAGTGTATGTGGGTCTGCTGATGCTGTTTTTATATTAGCTTGTGATGAACCAGAATGATCATTTTCATTTTTCCTCCTCTTTGTGTTAACCTACCTTTCACACAATTTTCTCTTTGCATGCTCTAAAAAACTGCTTCCAAAATGAAATCTGACCACTTGCACCTTCACCCTCTTTCCTCACTGTCTTTTTAACGTGTTTTATTGGCAAGAAAATGAGCAAAAATCATGACATGCTAAAACGGTGTCCTGCATACGTTGCATCTGGGAATCCCTGGTCTCCTTCATTGTTTCTCAGAGCTTTACACATCTCTTAAATTTCATGCGCAATTTGGTTTTCTCATTGCCTCTTGCTTGATTTGGGTGGAATTTTCTGGCTGTTTTTGTGCCACGAGTAAAATGACACTTGTGCCTTTCATTTCAGCATCAGATAACAAGCTTTTTCTTCTGATTTCATCAATTTGCTTTGACTGATTTTGTTTTTTCTGGCACCAGACCATCTGAAATCCCTGAGAGACTCTGTTTGAGTTGCATCCCGTCAACTCATTCATCTGTTTTTCAGTCTTTTTATTAGTGGTGAGTAGCGTCCTCGTGTAATTCTGCCCTACATGCATTGCATGATGTTTTTCTGTTAATGTTTAATTTTGTCCCGCAGAGCCCTGTGTGCACGTCCCATCTGTTGTATCGCTGGTGGAGTGGCGCCCACTATTCATGCCCATATTGGCAATGGGTTTGATTTCTTGGTCAAAGGTTTTAGAGCAAATTCTCAATTTTTGTTTATCTATGTATTTATTTTTTTCAATTGAATACAACTCTGTGAATGCATTTTTCTTCCAATGCGCTCTTTCTCTCCCTCATCTTCATCATCTGCTGTTGATGCCACAGTGCAGAATACAGATGATAATTGGTGCTTATTTGCTGCAGTGTTATTTTAGCCTACATACTCTGTAACAAAGGCGTACTCACTGCGTGCACGCTCACACTCACAAAAATGAGAAAGGACAAAGACACGAGGAAAGAGGATTTTGCCTTTGATTCCTTAATTTCACTGCAAGTGTGGTTGTTTTTTTTAAAGATGAAAATTAATAGGTTATAGGATGAGAATTGATTCGGAAGCACACTGTGTTTATATGTTTAAATGACTTATGCAATTTTCCTGTACAGCCCTTCTGATCTGTTGCATTCATGCTGCAGTCATAAAAAAAAAATCCCTGACTTGCTTCCCGTTGCCATGGCAATTCTGCTCATTACTTCTCAAGCTGTTGAGCAGGACCCTGCAACAAGTCATAATATCAGGTATGAGGGGTTGTGAGATGATTTCTTGATTTATTTCTTTGGTTTTCTTTGGTGTCACACACTGTTAACGGTGCTCCACCCACATGGATTTAAAAACAACCAGTTACATCATCAACAAATCCAAAGTACTTATACTTGTGGTGCAACATCGTCATAAAATATTCCTGCTGCTGATCAGGACACTTCACAGGAGTAGACATTATCGCTGACCCTGTGGCCCGACATCATGTTCTTGGGCTTCGAGTCATCATGGGCCACCAACCTTCATAATTCACTGGACCGCTGGTCCAGCAGAGGAGTTGAGTTCTTTGCATTTTTTGATGCTGACACAGTGCAGCCCTTATCCAGGGTTCATTATTCCTCCTTGGACAAGTACAGTGTTGGACTTTTTGCAATTGAAGTCAGAAATTAGAAAATGCCTGGTCCCAGTGAAACCTAATTTTTGGAACTGTTTTGTTTGAGTTCATGCAGGTTTATGTTCATGACGTGGCAAAGATTTTACACCCTTTTCTTCTGACAGGGTGGCCATTGAAATATAAATTTTCAAACTCACACAAGTTCCAAATTAGTGGGCAAAAAACTTCAATGTCAAGCCCTGATAGTAAGTGACTGTTGATCCAGTGTAATAAAATTCACATCTAAAATGTATGGTAACATCCATAAGTCTACAAGTGAATTAGATGTTGGAAAGAGGTTGTGGAAACCAGCAGCTTAGATGCTGTTGTTGGTCAAGAAAGGCTTACTGACCTTGACTTTGAGTATGAAACTGTGATCTTTGGGGATTCAATGGGTAACCTAATTGCAGCGCTTGAGAAACAGTTGTGAGGGAGTGCCAGCTTCAGGCAGGTAGGTGGTTACTTTCAAGACATGGGGATGGATCTGTTTGCCTGTGTAGTTGCCATTGAGATTCCGGGGTGTTCCCATGGTGTGGTGGATGCGGTCATGTGCTCCTTGACTTGACATAACTTAAGTCAGTCACATGGTCTTCCAAAATTTATAAACAAATTCGATTTGAATCTCAATCCAGCTGGATGACTGACAGTAAAAAGCATCACAGAATTTGTCTGGTCTGTTCTGTCACTTTTAGATGCATTCGCGGCCCCTAAATCAACCAAATATTCAGCTGGAAATGCAACACAGTCAACATTCCTGTGATGTCAGATAAAACGTCTTCCCACTCCCCCCAACCCCCCCCACCCACGCTCCAATAGGTGGAAAGTGGCTCCACAATTCTCAAGGTTGTGTGTTTAGATTCTCAAGGGGGTTAACCTGCATCAAAAACGCTTGACCTGCCGCGTAGCAGAAGATACTGCAGATGCAATGTTTTTGTCTTGAGCACAAAATGGCTTGTGTTCAAATGGCGAGCAGGAATGCGTAGCTTTTTACCATCACTCTCTCTGTTGCCGTGGCTCTCTTGTGAATCTGTCACGCAAAAATTATGTTTTCCTTTCATCTCATCTCTCATTGTCTCTCGTCGTTCTTCTCTTTTGTAGCCATCAGCTCCCTTATTGTGTTTGTGTTTGGGCTTCAAGAACCATACAGTCCCGTCGTCATTATCAAAACAGTGATTGACAATTCAAGCTGATTACTTTGTATTCAGAGAGCGTGAATGTGGTGCACTTCTGTTAGTGTGTGTGTGTGTGTATTGTGCGGTCAGTGATGGTGTTAGTTCTGAGCTGTATAATTGTCCTTGCTCTGTCATTATCAGCCCTTCTGCGTTGTGCAGATGGGTGTGTGTGTGTGTGTGTGTGTGTGTGTGTGTGTGTGTGTGTGTGTGTGTGTGTGTGTGTGTGTGTCCAGTCAGATGTAACTGGTTGTTTTGATTAAAATCGCTAATTATTGGTCAAGACAAGAACACGCATACAGACCTGCTATTATCCCTCTGTGCAGGAAAGTGTGTATTATGGCTCTACCCCATGACGTAAAACAGCGGGACAGCAAGAGTTATTTGTAGTTTCCACCCAACAAAATTGTCATTTGCATGTCTATCATGGTCACACCCTTTAAATCTCAAGTTCACTTGCGCTCATCCCATGGCTGCGTTGGGTTTACATTGAGGTGTTGTCAGGGCTGGTGTATTGGTATCATGTGGAAACAGAAAGTAGGTATCAAAAACCTGGTCTAAATTTGCATGCATTCTGTTGGTTGAATTTAAAGAATGCAATACTTGGATGGGCCTCAGATGCACATTACATAAGCAGGTTCATGCCCCATGCACACTCTGCGTGTATGCAAAACAAACTTAAACTAAACTGCTGTGCATTTTAAAGAGGTTGACAGATGACATTCTGGTTTATTTCATGTAATATCTACAACATGACAATGGCTAATTTAGATGATAATTCTAGTCCGTTTTATATCTTTTAAATAGCAAAGGGTAGTAGGACAACTCCAAAATCCACTTGCGCTTTGTATTCTAGACTCTATAATACAGATCATCAAGTGAAGGCCCCTAATATCTCTGTACTACAGGCTTGTACTCTTTACTGCATTTATTCATTTCAGTGGGTTTTATAGATTTCCCTGTTACAAATATTAAATTGAATGTAGTTATTTTTTAAATGTACAATAAGTAAATATGTGGTTATCTAGGCTAATTAATTTACAGTTCAAACAGGTGTTTTTTTGCAGCATCCATAACTCAGTTGACAGATTGGTTTTTCCCTAATCACACTCTAGTTTACAGCTGTCTGTGTAAATGTGTTTCTGCACATATGTAACTTTAAATGTACTATAGCCCAATCAAATCTAGAGACAAGCTGCAGTGATGCCATAAGTTTAAGGCCCTGTCACATCTTGACGATTTAGCCTGCGTATGCCGACGTATTAAAAATACGCTGGTGTACATGTAATAAGTTATGGGTAAGTTTTGTATAAGTTAAGAGCGGTATATGTCGTAGTACGGCGAGTTCGTCGAAAAATTTTGGGCATGCACAATATTTTCAACACATGCCAGCATATGGCTCATATGTCACGCATTCACGGATCATAAGATGTCAGTAAGTTATGCGATTGTTGACGCACCTTACTTGTAAGTTACTCATAAGTCAAAGTATGTCCATTGATGCTGTCCGCTGATTGGCTCAACATCTGAAAGCTGCAGTCCTCGTGCAAACAGTTCAGACTGTTTCAAATATTAAAACCATTCACACACAGACTGAATGTGAAGTCTTAATCTTACCCGTTGTGTTGTTTCAGTCAGATTCATCACCACAGCCTGATGAAAACCTATCCACATAGTGTCCTGATTTTGGAAAACATATGAAAATACTTTAGTTCCTTGTCGTGGCTGAGGTAGCATTTTTGAAGAAGTCCCTCTGTGTTTGTCTGCCCCCGGTGCGTTTCTCAGCCTGAACCAGAGAACACCAGAGCTTTGTGCCACAAGATAATTTATTTTAAAAGTTGAAAGAGTCACAGCGCCTCATTCATTCACGTCAGCGTTTATCACAGACATCAGCCGATTTTTCAGCATTCTGCACACAATGAAAATAGATCCCATGATCCACCAAGACAAAAATTTAATTAAATAAAAAAATGTTAAATTAGTCTGTTTGGGCTCCGTGTGGAGGGAACGAGGCAGCACAAAAGCGTTCGTGCTCTCGTTGACATGCATGTCAGCATCTACATGCTCCGCCTGCTAGACAAAAAAGTCCTGCTGGTGGTTGAAACGCAAGCCAACCCAGACTTAATTGTTCCAACCGTACCGTACTGAGCCGGATCACTCAGTGGAAACGGGGCTGTCGGCATACTCTGGCTAAATTGTTAAGGTCTGATAGGTCCATTAGAAGTAGACTGTTCAATCAAGTTGGTAAAGTCTCCATTTGTGGTCTTCTGTCAACAGCCCAAATTAGAGGGGTGAGGTAACGCAATCTTTCCTCACATTACGCGTCCTATTACATGAAGAAATTGAAGGGAAATTTCATTATTTTCCTCTGTGTGAAATAAGAAAAAAATGGTCTTGGAAGGAAATAAAGATCATCAGTGCACACCTGGATAATCAGTACACAAAATTGTCGCAGCTGTTGAAGTGACACATTCATCAAATTACACATTGTGATATTTTTTTCTTTTTTCCTTTATGTAAACAAGAGCGTTGGATGTTTTCCGGCAAGCCGAACAGCATTTTGAATGCTATTATACTATGAACAGTCTCTGCTTGTTGTCTGACAAATGCACATTCTAACCAATTTAGAGACTGAAAACCTTCGACTGCTGAAAGCGTTTTTATGTGAAATGCAAAGAAGAAACACTTTAGATGGATTTAAATGTTCTTAACACTGAAAAACCGAGAGATGAAGTGGGAGCACGGGACAGGTTCTCTAAACGGTATCAGGCAGTTAAAAAGCTTCAGATTAGAGTCTTCTACGGGTGTTTGTGCGAGGTTTTGATCTCATGAGAGATGTGCTCACATTTGTTAATTATGCCTTTTATGCAAATTCACAGGCCTCGGTTTACTTAATTACTACAGTGACCTCTTTCAGAGCCAGCAGAAGCGCATTAATGGATTTTGTTGGTTTTCGTGGTGTTTTCGGAGTCTTACAGAATTAACACTCAAAGGGATGTAATGGAAAGAAATGACCTTCATTCAATTTACTGCAGTACATTTAAAAAAATGTGCAAACAGGTTTTTATACAGTAATGAAAATCAAAGATGCGTTAAAAATGAGTGTGCAAATATTAGTAAAGTGAATTTAATGGATACACAACAGTTGTCTATCTTTATTTGTACAGGGGGCAGGGTTTGTTTTGTAAGACCTGTTAGCTGATTATTATCATTAGTAAAGATAATCTGCTGTGCCTTGTTAAAGTTGTCGATATTTCATGTGGATTTATGCTTTTGGTAAAATACACAATCTGATTGACCGAAAGACATTTTAAGATGAGTGTTTTTTTTTTTACTGAGACTTTGAGCCTTACTGATGGCTGTTGTCAGTTTCCATGTTAAACGTGTCACTGTCACTTTGTCAGTTTATTCTGCTACCTCTTTCTGAGCCTGATAGAGGGCGTGCATGTGCGTGTGACAGACTGCCTCCCTGTTGGCTCCGTGCTTGATGGAGGCGCACACATGCTCACACTGTTGCCACCAAAACATTTCCCGCTCGGTATTCTGACGGGAGCAGCGGAGCTCGACTGACACAATTACACTGGTTCGTACAGAAGGAACTTCATTCAGTGTTGCATATGCACAAAAATGTGGCGTGCATCTGTCTCCACGCTAACGTTCAGATGTGTCAAAAGTGAAATGACTGTGGAAATCTGCGGTGCATCACGCCAAGTTCATGGCTGGCGTAGGTGATGCTGGAAAACTGTTAATAATGTGGAAACAAGAAGTCATCAGAGTGATGTTCACATCAGAGATACACTGATGAACAACCCACGTGTTTACAGTTATATGGGTGGATATAAAAGTACGCGCAAAGTGATGCGTACAGTGGCATTAACAATGGCTGTGTTAGCATTATTAGAAGACCTTGCAAATATGGTGCAATCTGACGGGGGGCGAGTATTCAGGGAACGCGAGGATTTACTTGCAAATGATGATAATTCGCTCATAAGCCGATTTTGTTTGCTAAGGCCAGTGTTATTGGAGTTGCGCACAGAACTGCTTATATGTTGCAGAAAATGGGTCGCAGTATGGGTATGATCAGACACTGCAGAAAATGTATTCCACAACATTTAACCAAACAGTTAGTTCAATCATTAGTGCTCTCCCAGATGGACTATGCTTCTGTGGTTTGGTCAAATACAACTGAAAATAATTTGCACAGGTTACAGGTTGCTCAGAACAAAGCGACACGAATTGTTGAGTTGTCCATATAGAACCAGTGTAACATCAATGCACAGTGAACTGGCCTGGCTAATGGTAAAATGCAGACTGAAATATTTTTTGTTAACATTTATTAGAAATGTTATTATAAGCAAAAGTCCAGAAATTATTTTTAGTAAATTGTTATTTTTCTCTGAGGTTCATAATTATGTAACTCGTCAAAGCAGCAACATAAGAGGTTTGCTCCCTGTGTGTAGAACGGGTCAAATGCAATGCACTGTTTATCGTGCCATGGTCACCTGGAATGCACTGCCTACTTTTTTGGTGTCAGAAACAAACAAAAAGTTGTTTCAGAAGAAGTTAAAACTTTTCCTATTCACACAATGATCTAATGTGTATATATATATATATATATATTTTTTTTTTTTTTACTGTTATTATGAACTTCTAATTATGATTATCATGTTTATGTGTATGTATGTGTAGATGTATATGTGTGTGTGTGTGTATATATGTATGTATGTATATTTTTTTAATTTTATATTTTTTGTACATTTTTCAAATGAGCTGTACTTTTTCTTGCATGTTACGTTATTCAGATTTGATTTCAATGGAAGTGGAAATTCATGAGTTTAGAGTTAACAATGGGCTTTCATACTTAAGGTGTGTGTGTGTGTGTGTGTGTGTGTGTGTGTGTGTGTGTGTGTGTGTGTGTGTGTGTGTGTGTGTGTGTGTGTGTGTGTGTGTGTGTGTGTGTGTGTGTGTGTGTGTGTGTGTGTGTGTGTGTGTGTGTGTGTGTATTGAAAAATGAATGTAATGAATTTTAAAGGACCCCAGGAAGAATAGCTACTGATTTTCAGTGGCTAATGGGGATCTTAATTAACTAACTAACTAACTGCGGCCAGCCCAGACCGCAATACGGCGAGGAGCCAGAGGTTGTCTGTGCCGACCACACCGGGGTTCCTGGCACCGGGGTTGAACCGGCCAACATTAAAACGCGTTTTGCACTGAGAGCCGGTTTCCCTAATGTAATCAGAGCTATCGACTGCACACGTATTGGTATAAAGTCGCCATCACGTGATGAATTTGTTTGTTAATAGGAAACATTTTTATTCCGTCAATGTTCAAATCATATGTGATGCACAAATGCATGCAACTCATATCGTGGCTAAGTGGCCTGGTTAAACCCATGACTCATTCATCCTGCCTAACAGCATGGTTGGGACAACCCAGTCTCACGCGTTTTCATGCTCCCATCATGAAATGAGTGACTTTTCCGTGACGTGTTTTTAGAATTTTATTTCACTATTTCTAATCCTACCCCTTCTCCTAACCATAACATAACTGCCCCCCCGTCACCCCGCATTTCATGCCCTGTCTGGCACGGTGCGTGATGGATGGCTACTTGGTAAGTAAATGGTTTATTTGTGTCATTGTTCTGAATGAAAACCAGCGCGGGCATGATTTTGTTATTTTTTTTGTTGTTATTCTTTCTTGGTGGCATAACTGGAGCCGCAGAGCTTCTTAACAAGTCCCAGATTGTCTCCCTGTTTTCAGTATTTGTCAATAAACGTTCTGATTTCACACACTCTCTGCCACGGTGTACCTCATTTGTGTGTGCGCTGCTTCCGTTTCATGTTTATGTTGACAGGGTACCAAATATCCCTCCATATCTCCAATTAATTTACTTTATTTACTCCATCTGTAGCTCACACTCAGTGAAATTCCTTTTCTTGGCTCTGCTCATGTTGACTGATCTGACATAGTGGGGAATCCCAGCTCCCAGGGTATATTTAAATGAATTTGCATATTTAAATAGTAGGGGTGTCGTAAAAAATCGATTCACGTCCAAATTGCGATTCTTATTTATTACGATTCTGAATCGATCCAAAATGTCCAAGAATCGATTTTTAAAAAGCATTTTTTTAAAACATTTTCGTGCTTACTCGCTGCGTGTACTGTTTGTCAGGCAATGGCTTCGGTACTACAGTGTCCCCGCGAGGGGGGTGGTCCGGCGTGCTTCAAACACTCGTGAGATGCAGAGTTCAGTGGCTGTAGCTTAGCTTAGCATGGCGGACAAAGAGCTAATTCAGCCAGCACCGGCGCATTTTGGATTTTATTATTTACTGCGTAAGAAGGAGCTTGACATGACTTATGCAGTGTGCAAAATCTGCAAAATGAAAGTCAAGTACTTTGGAAACACTTCAAATCCGCAAGCCCACATGCTACGTCATCACCCGGAGCTAAAAGAGGGGAGCAGCGGTCTCTGCTGACTACTGACCAGCGCTTCGCTAAACTGCCAACTAGCTCCGAACGAGCAAAGCAGATCAGTAAATTTACATCTAGAATCACTTGATTAACCTTGTAAAGCTGTATTTTCTTAAACATAAACATTTTTTAAGTAATATAACTATTTCTCAGAGCTCTTTGAATCGAAAATCGATTCTGAATCGAATCGTCACCCCAAGAATCAGAATCGAATTGAATCGTGAGTTGTTGAACGATTCACATCCCTATTAAATAGGGGCGTGGACAGGGAGGAGTTTGGTACGTCTGTATGTGCACTTGGGATATACAAATGGAATGTGCTTGGATCCATGCGTATGCACACTGTGATACATCTGAATTTTTTTGTGCGTATGACAGTTTCTACGTTTTAACGTACGCCATGTTTCAGTAGGAAATCCACAAAAGTCTTTGTACATGATGCCCCTGCTCTCTTTTTCCTGTTGCGCTCTCTCTCTGTCCTGAGCTTTTCTTCATTTCAGTGCAGTTCACCTTCATTTGTCTCATTTCTGTCCATGCTACAGAAATAATATGCGGTATGGATGAAGTGTGTTGACTGGCATATTTTCTGCCAAATTATGTGTATTAGTAAAACCATATTATTTTGTAGTAGTGTACAGATCATATGTGAGCTGTTCCCCTCTGGTTCAGCATGCATATGGGAGGTGATGGTCTAGTGGTTAAGCGTTGGGCTTGAGACCAGAAGATCCTCGCTTAAAATCCCAGCCTGACCGGAAAATCACTAAGGGCCCTTGGGCAAGGTCCTTAATCCCCTAGTTGCTCCAGGCGTGTAGTGAGCACCTTGTATGGCAGCACCCTGACATCAGGGTGAATGTGAGGCATTATTGTAAAGTGCTTTGAGCATCTGATGCAGATGGTAAAGCGCTATATAAAAGCAGTCCATTTACCATGTGAACCATGGATTAATTTCAAAGTCTAAATAACAGTCAGAAATGCAGGTTTATTGTCACAGTGACTTGTTAAAGTAATAATAATAATCTCAAGTAATAATCTCAATTCAAAGTTGCAGTCAAATCAAAGCAATGGTGCATTCACGTGAGCGGAGCATGTAAGATGTCTGCCGTCTTGCACTCGTCTCAAGGCAGCCTGCAACACACATCAAGGTCCAGACACGGGGAAAAATAATCACTGTGAAATATTAAGAGTTTGGAACCGTGTGTGTTCACTGTGCCTCATTTGTGAGCTGAGCACAGCTGGAGGCCAAAGCTGCTGGGAGTCCTTTAAGTGTTGTGGGAAAAATGACTTTTCCTGACAACTGCTGAGTTGTGTGCTGCTCAGGGGAACTCTGTGCATTCAGGCTGGAGCTGCATGGGAACACCTTGTTTTCATTCAGGACAAATAAATGGACAAATGAATGTTCTTTGTTTTAATTATTCCTCAGGTTCATTTAATAAATGGAAAGCAAAGTTCTTGCTTTTGCTAATCTGCAAAATGATCCAGAACTATGAGTTTGGTGATCTGTTGCACCTCGATGTAGTGTGTGTATAACTGATGATTCATGCGTTTGTTTGCTTGTTGTAATGATTAACTAGAGATCAGAATTTGTCTAATTGTGGCCCTGTCACAAAGTTTGTTGAGTCACTTTCCAAATAGTTTTGATTCTCACATCGTTTTGGCAAAGACAATTAAGCGAAAAGCTGCACAGTGACCAAATAGTTTTTCTACAGCTACAGGTAGGTTATTTCTACGAGTATGTCTTTTGAAATGAAGTGGCAGTTACTTTATTTTGAAGGCCAGATGAGATGATAGATCTGTAGTAATTACATGTGATAAAATGGCATTTTATCACTTAGCACCTGCTTCTTTATATTGTTATCACTTAATTATTTTACTCCTCCAGCGTAAAGTCTGGACACATTAACAGTGTGCCAGAGCACAGGTACACAAGCAGCTGCAGCTGGTCCCACCTGTGCAAGATACGCATGCAAATAAGGCAAACAGACTGATTATAATTAAGAGCTCCAACTGTGTAAATGTAAGAGCCGCTGTGCTGCATAATGTGTTTGCCGCTTCAGTGCGTTTGCAAAAGAAGAATAGATGCTCTCTGTGGCAAAGCTGGAAATGTTGGCAGCTCAGAACACACACACAAAAAACCCATCTGTTCAATAATATGATGCCTCACTGGCTAGTCGATGCCACAGTGAAAGTAGTGAATGTGGTAGTAAACGATTCAAGGAGACTGAAAGCAACAGGGCTGATGGGAGCGGCAGAAGCAGTACAGGCTGGTGTCTGCAAAGCAATCCGCCGTAATAATTGTGACACTATCAAAGTTGGCGTTCAGATGCTGTTTGTGGGATGATTGGGATTATAGGGGAGTGAGAGTGAGTGCGGATTAAACGCATGCCCTCTGATTTGTGGAAAACACCAATTAGACAACAAAGTAAACAGACGTTTTTTGCAGGCTGAACGTCTCCGCCCCCTGCTGTTACCAGCTGTAAAATAGCATTAATTAATACCCCCAGATGGTGCTGTTTGCTGATATTTACATTAATATATTCATGTATTGGGTAACTACAGATTATCCTAATGTTTTATTACTTTTACCTCAAGGATCCTGCTTGGATTTTCTTTGTTGGTTTTGAAGTTGATGAACCAAAAGTAATGAACCAGTTACCACAAACCTTTTTGAAAATGTATCTGGTTTAGAATCAAAACTATAAGATCAATTTATTTTTCTTTTTAAATCTACATTTCTTAATTATGTACCTCAAATTGAATATTATAATGCCTTAGAATTTAAATGGCATTTTTATAATACATGCTGTTACGTTTTATGTTTTTTTTTTTTTTTTGTTTAATGATTCTTTTAAAGTGCGTTTGATTGTTTTTGAAAGTGTCACACGAACAAACAGCAAGTCAGTAAATAAACTTATATAAACGCTTTTCAGAATCAGTATAACGTGCTTGATGCAGGAAAACCATAAGAATAGAAGAAGCAATGAAATGTACACTGAAAACATACACGAGAGGAAAAAAAACGTTGTCAAACATTGTCCTGTGTTTCATCATAAAGTTATTTTATTGGAGCATTACTGATTTTCTTTTACACAGAAATTGATCATATTTGAAATGAGCTCCCCAACACTGACTTGGAAAGAAACATTTTTTGTAAGGATGTTGCTGTGGCAACAATGTCAGAATAGATTTTATTATTTCGTAGGCATCGTGAAATAATTATACTTTTAGGGTCATAAAGAAAAATCATAAACCTTTAATGAATTATTTTCTTGGTTGCTTTAATCTTGGTCTAATCAGCCCATAAACGTGTTGCAGAATCGTTGTGATTTGTTGTTGTTTTCGCTTGTTGAGCCGTTCAGTGTCTGTCTGCTCAGCACGCTGATGTTTTCTTTTGTTTTCAAGCGATTCCAGATTGTATTTGTGCAATCCCTCTGATTGAGTTTCTCTGCTTTCAAGTGTTTTGCTTTTCTCTTACCGACAACTCTCTGGTCTTCATGTTGGCTTGTCCTTTTTAACTGAGTAGACATTCAGTGTTTTAAGTCAGTCTGGACATCTGTCAGACAGATGATGTTTCATGTTTGCCTTTTATCATCAAACCTTGGGTTTGTATGTAGGTGGACCTCTGTGCAGTTTGTGGTCTCTCTTTTACTGAGGAGAATGAATGAATGAATGAAATCCTCCGGTGTGACACGTGTCAGGAAGCAGCACAGAAAATCACACGCCACTTTGTCCTGTCTGGTTCTGACGTCAGCACAACTCGCAGCAGCCGTTATCAGCACAAGCAGGTGTTCGTTTGAAGTGTTCTGTCTGGCTGCAGGACTGTTTCACCAAGCGCTATGATTACGTGTCACGATGAAAGATACGGCGAGAACTGGGAGTGGGTCTGGGACGGTTCCATCCAGAGGATCCTTGAAGGAACTTTGTAACTAGCCCAGGGGTTCCCAGTTCACATCATAGATTTTAATGAAAAAAAAAGTAAAAATGTTTAGTTAATTCTTGGCACCTTGAAAAATACAAAACGTTTTTCCAAATACTTTTTCAAAAGGAATTTTGTTACTTTTTTGCAATTCTTGATATGCATATTCTCTTATATATATATATATATATATATATATATATATATATATATATATATATATATATATATATATATATATATATATATATATATATATATATATATAATATGAAGGGTTCAAATGCAAAACCCAAAAATACTTACTGGATTTTGCATCTGAACTCCTCATATAAACAGTTTGGACAAAAATTTCACCGAACAACCCCACCACCAAGACTTATATTTACAACTTATATTCATGTCACCTGTAAGGGCAGGCGTGGTGGTCAAGTGGTTAGTGCATTTGGTTTCAGTGCAGATGGTTCTCGGTTCAAACCCCACCCCTGCCGCATTTCTCCGTGTAATGAGGAGTTGCATCAGTAACAATATCTGGCGTAAAACCTGTGTCAATTCAACATGCAGATTCCCCTCGGATTTGCTGTGGTGACCCCAAGTGCAACAAAGGGAACAGCCAAAGAGTCTTACTGTAATCAGAAATGTAAAATTATTTTTACTCAAAAACCGTCTCCTCGAGTTTTCACGATTAACAGCCAAATCTTGATCCAGTGTAATATTGTAAAATTAGTTCCTCCGATTGGATTTCTGTAAATGTTTTATTATAAAGGTGCTTTTCTATGTTGTGTATTGTTTTAAGGTGTGTGTGTGTGTGTGTGTGTGTGTGTGTGTGTGTGTGTGTGTGTGTGTGTGTGTGTGTGTGTGTGTGTGTGTGTGTATATATATATATATATATATATACACTCAACAAAAATATAAACGCAACACTTTTGGTTTTGCTCCCATTTTGTATGAGATGAACTCAAAGATCTAAAACTTTTTCCACATACACAATATCACCATTTTCCTCAAATATTGTTCACAAACCAGTCTAAATCTGTGATAGGTAGCACTTCTCCTTTGCTGAGATAATCCATCCCACCTCACAGGTGTGCCATACCAAGATGCTGATTAGACACCATGATTAGTACACAGGTGTGCCTTAGACTGCCCACAATAAAAGGCCACTCTGAAAGGTGCAGTTTTGTTTTATTGGGGGGGATACCAGTCAGTATCTGGTGTGACCACCATTTGCCTCATGCAGTGCAACACATCTCCTTCGCATAGAGTTGATCAGGTTGTCAATTGTGGCCTGTGGAATGTTGGTCCACTCCTCTTCAATGGCTGTGCGAAGTTGCTGGATATTGGCAGGAACTGGTACACGCTGTCGTATACGCCGGTCCAGAGCATCCCAAACATGCTCAATGGGTGACATGTCCGGTGAGTATGCCGGCCATGCAAGAACTGGGACATTTTCAGCTTCCAAGAATTGTGTACAGATCCTTGCAACATGGGGCCGTGCATTATCCTGCTGAAACATGAGGTGATGTTCTTGGATGTATGGCACAACAATGGGCCTCAGGATCTCGTCACGGTATCTCTGTGCATTCAAAATGCCATCAATAAAATGCACCTATGTTCTTCGTCCATAACAGATGCCTGCCCATACCATAACCCCACCGCCACCATGGGCCACTCGATCCACAACATTGACATCAGAAAACCGCTCACCCACACAACACCACACACGCTGTCTGCCATCTGCCCTGGACAGTGTGAACCGGGATTCATCCGTGAAGAGAACACCTCTCCATCGTGCCAAACGCCAGTGAATGTGAGCATTTGCCCACTCAAGTCGGTTACGACAACGAACTGGAGTCAGGTCGAGACCCCGATGAGGACGACAAGCATGCAGATGAGCTTCCCTGAGACGGTTTCTGACAGTTTGTGCAGAAATTCTTTGGTTATGCAAACCGATTGGTTCAGCAGCTGTCCGAGTGGCTGGTCTCAGACGATCTTGGAGGTGAACATGCTGGATGTGGAGGTCCTGGGCTGGTGTGGTTACACGTGGTCAACGGTTGTGAGGCTGGTTGGATGTACTGCCAAATTCTCTGAAACGCCTTTGGAGACGGCTTGTGGTAGAGAAATGAACATTCAATACACGAGCAACAGCTCTGGTTGACATCCCTGCTGTCAGCATGCCAATTGCACGCTTCCTCAAATCTTGCGACATCTGTGGCATTGTGCTGTGTGATAAAACTGCACCTTTCAGAGTGGCCTTTTATTGTGGACAGTCTAAGGCACACCTGTGCACTAATCATGGTGTCTAATCAGCATCTTGATATGGCACACCTGTGAGGTGGGATGGATTATCTCAGCAAAGGAGAACTGCTCACTATCACAGATTTAGACTGGTTTGTGAACAATATTTGAGGGAAATGGTGATATTGTGTATGTGGAAAAAGATTTAGATCTTTGAGTTCATCTCATACAAAATGGGAACAAAACCAAAAGTGTTGCGTTTATATTTTTGTTGAGTATATATATATATATAATATGCAATAGTTGAGTCAGCGTGAAGTGACACTAACCACTACTAGTGTTGTGAGGGAACATCACAGCTATGAGATGTGATCCAGCCTGCAGGGAGCTTGGTGCTGCATGCTGCTCGGACTGGTCGTCAGCGTGGGTGGCTGCCAATCAGGACCCGGGGCGGTTCTGTCATGTGGTCGATGGGGCAGTATGCAGCACTAGTGCACGCTCCCAGGCGACACCTGACCTACCAAAAGATATGCTGAGCATGTGGTTGGAGACAAAGATGGTGAATGTTTATGGGAGAGACGGGAGGTGAATTTGAGAGGAAAATTACTTTCTTTCCAAAATCACCGTGAGAAAAACACAAGAGGAACAGCAGAGCAGAAATATCGGTGTCAAACCTTCACCTGTGTGTGTTTGTGCGTTTGCAGGACTCCGTTGTGATGTCGCTCTGGTGTTGTTTTAGACTTCTCAGATGTGTGTTGCGCTATATGTCCTGAGGGGTTTCCGGACAGCAGTGCACACACGCATAACATACTGAAGCGGCGCAGAGCTCATTCACAACAACTCTTCTCTCTTGAATCAACTGTATAAAACACACAGACACACAAATGAAACGGCGAATGAATTAACACCCCGTTCCCCCTTTCACACTATTCATTGACACAGGAAAAAATAGACAGTGGAAGAAAGGAAATTCAGCATAGCAGAAGTTGTGAAGTTGGAGTCTCATTCATCAATGCAGAGGAATACGTGGAGTTTTTAACCAAGGAAAATGAGTGAACATGTATCAGTTTGTGGACTTGACTCTCAACTACATGGCTCTCGGCTCAAGACCATCTACTTCCTAATGCAACTTCAGATGTACATTCTCCGTGTATTTCTGAAGTTGCATCAGATACGTAGCCTCAGTAAAACTTGGTTCGTACCAGTATAACTACTGGATAGAGTTAAGTTGTGTATTTCTAAATGAGGTAACGTCGGCCTTTTGACAAATAAAATGTATTTGTTCTATAATCAGTATTATAGAAGGGTGTAAAATACTTCAAACTTTTAAATATTAAGTCAGAAATCAATTAATAAACAAAAGGTATTGCATAATTTCAGCAAAAATCTGCTTTTTTGTTTGTTGGAGTGTGAGTGGTTGTTGATTTTGGTGTAGTGATTAAAGCGTTGGGCTTCAGACCAGAGGATCCTCAGTTCAAAACCCAGCCAGACCCGAAAATCACTAAGGGCCCTTGGGCAAGGCCTTTAATCCCCTGTTTGCTCCTGCTGTGTAGTGACCTTGCATGGCAGCACTCTGACATCTGTGTGTGAGTGTGAATGGGTGAATGTGAGGCATCATTGTAAAGTGCTTTGAGCTTCTGATGCGGATGGAAAAGCGCTATATCAATACAGTCCATTCAGTTGTTAGTTTGATCATTACCATGCTAACATGTCTGTTTCAGACTAAATGCACCTTTAAAGCTAATAGAAAGTTGCCTTTCGAATAATTTGACACCAAAATTAAGACTAGATAACCAGCGGCTGCAGACATACTGCATGGATGGATCAAATAGAGTGCACTGTCTGTAATATTTTATAGATTTTTCAGAAATGTATATTTTAATTATACAAATTGTTTTGCAGATAGTGTAGTTTGATATTTTATGCAGCTGTAGCAATTGTAAAGAAATTAGCACAGCGTTGAAAGAATGTCTAATGTTCGCAATTAAAACAAAAAAAAAAAACTGGGGCCATAAAAAGAGGATTTGGGTTCGAATGTCCCTTTGACATTTTAGTGTTGCACCTGGCAGATTACATCACATTGCCATTGCAGTTAAATTTTCTGGGGATTAGGATAATTAGGCTGTGTTTTAGCACCTGGGGAGAACTGTATCTAAAAGGCGAAATAGCTGCATTACCTCAGTGCAGGTTAGATTTCTGTTCACCGAAAAAGGAGTCAAGTTTTGTCTTTGGTTTGTTTACTTCCACCACTGAGAAGTCGTAAAAATGTGCCTCAGTCCTCTAAGAAAAGAAACGCTTTTTCTTCCTTTTTTTTTTTTTGCAAACAAAAGAAATAAGGGAAAAAATGCAGTAAAACAGCTTCATCAATCTGTAAATTTTGTACTAATGGACTTTGATCATTAATTGTAATTGCTTTATTGCATTCTTATTTTCTCACCATCTTGTTTTCATACCGTCTCATTTCTTTTTATCGACTCTGTGACTCACAGCCTTTTGTTTGTCTGTTGATAGGGGGGCGTTTTCCGAGGTGGTCCTGGCTCAGGAGAAGCTGACGGCTCGAATGTTTGCGGTCAAGTGCATCCCCAAAAAGGCTCTGAAGGGGAAAGAGAGCAGCATTGAGAACGAGATCGCTGTTCTGAGGAAGTAAGTGCTGCGAGACATGCACACACACGCGCTTACTAATTTCTAAATCCTTGTTTCCGAGGCAACTGTGCATCTCCTCTCTCCCACGTAGCAACCTCCCACCCCCCAGCCAAACTCCCCGCCCCCAGGTCACGATCCACAGCCCACCTAACACACATACGTGCACATACAGATGTCACAACTGAAACTTCTGTTCCTCTGTAAAACGGCGCGCAGAGGTGCAGGAGATCACGCCGCACCCTTTGCTGGTTTCAGAATTAGATATTTTGTTGCTGAATGTCAGCGGTAAAAGAGAATGTGTTGACTTTCACCCTCTGACGGTTGCACTCCTTTGAGAAGTCATAAAAGCTGCTCACTTGTAGCTGATGTTGCATTAACACAGTCAATCCCAGAAGACAGTGGTCGTGATCTTGGTGGATCTTGATTCCTTGAATGACTTTGAGATCTCACGTGTTCCTGCTCTAACTCCTTTATTATTCTCTGGGTCGTAATGTTATCACAGTTTATCAATCTGGGGTTTATTTCATCAGTATTCAGCCACTTTGGACTCACAACTTGCATACAAATGGCTGCGTTGTTAATCAGCTCTTACCCAAGGCTGAATTTGGTTGCATTTCACTCTTTAACGGGTTGAGATAGAACTCAACTCAAGAGCACACCTTAGGGCCCCTTGACACATAGCGCGACGTTTGGCCGATTTGCGCACTTAGTGCGCATGACGCATGAATCGTGTCCAAACCGTGTGAGATCGTCCCTGCCTCTAACGCCTTGTACACCTGTTGCTACAAGTATTTGCGCACACCAGCGGCTGAAAGATAAAGTGCGCGCTGTGCAAACATATTGCATCCTCTTGCGGCAGGTGTCGGCCAAATTCCAGGTGATACACATGAATATCTAACACTACTCACATGGCACTTAGAAAATGTGTGGCCAATCGCGCTCTTCACACAACAGCAGACTGCAGGTGACCACTGTTTTACTGCTGTGAAATTTGTCTAAGTTCCACACGAGTGTGGTTTTGGTGTGTGCGCTGAGAACTGACAGGAGGCGTGGCTATGACAGAAGCGGCTGTGATGATCTGTCATTCCAGCTAGACAACACCTACTGTGTTTGGACAGACATGGACTAACACCTGTCCACTGTGAGGCACGTGTGTCTGATTGCTGTACTTATAAATAAAAACATATCGCCGTGGCAACAAGCTGCAGCGAGCACGTGCATGGAGTGCACCGACAGCCTGCCAGGTTGAAACGGATCATCAGATCAGAACACGCAGCGGGCAATCTGGCCGTCACGTCACCCACGTGAGCTCTGTTCCACATGACACAGTGTGTGTGCTGTGGCGCGCCATCCACAATACACGTGTGTCGGGCAGAACGCGCGCGGCCGTCTGGATGCAACTGACGAGTAAATGTGGACATCAGAGCACACTGCTTTTTATTCATGTCGTTTCATGGCTGTATGTCAGTGACCATGGGTCATCACCAGAGGAACAGACGGGTCGTATTTGTATTGCTCACTTGATAAATGCGATGTTTTTATGTGGTGTGTGATTTAATTTTTTTTTGTAATACCTCCATGTCCTTCCTGATATGAGGCGGATTCCCACAGGTTTCAAAGGACAGCTCAGTAGCTCAGTGGTAAAGTGTCTGACTGGCAATAAGAGCTTTTGGAAGGTGCGAGTTCGCATCCCATGGGTGGTATGTGTTTTTCTTTTATTCCACATAACCGGCGCAGTGTGGTCCCACAGGTACCGGCTGGTTTTTCTTTTTTATTTATTCCACATAAGCGGTGCGATCATGTGGTGCACCTCGCACTGTTCCTGCTCGACAGACAGCATAGCGACTCCTGCTGGTCTCATCACGCAAGCACTACTCCAGTTTTATCCCTCTTGGAATCGAATGTCTTTCTTTCATTTCTTTCATTTCTTGACACTTGATCCACTTTCTTACAGAGCGTTCAGTCTGTGTTTTACAACCGCTTATGTCCAACTTCCTTTTTAGGGTCATGGTGCTTTTGCAGGAAATGTTTTGTATTGAGACAGAATGAAGTGGTAGCGGGAGATAATACACATAGTTGGAAGTGATTGAGAACCTTTAAATAAACACCGGACAAATTCAGGGGAAATCCCTGAGTAAGGACGGCTAAGTGCAGCCTGAAAACCTCTTATTGTGTGTGAGGTGTTTTCTCCTCAGCCATTAAACTCGGGCTGTTTGCTGCCAGCCCTTCATTATCGCAGACAGAGTTTAAGCACACACACACACACTCAGACATTATCTCCTCTCAACCTGTTACCGTGCGTCTGTGTATGAGTCACGTCTCAGCTCTGCGGTCCATCGCCCGCGTGCCGTCCCTGGGATCATGCACTCATAATGAGCGTTAGATGCTCACCTGCACACCTGCTGCTTGTGTGTGTGTGCGCACACATCCATGTAGGGGGGGTGTTAGATCAGGGGGATTACCTCTGCAGCCTGCCTCTTTATAATGCACAAGATGATTAACTCGTGCACAAAATCTGTCGTGTCTCTACAAGGTATGAGGTATTAAGATCACAAACGTATGCCTCTGCATGCAACACAAACACACACACACACACACAGAAGCGTGGAAAAGCCTCCATCACAGTGCGGTAACCATGACAAAATCAGGAGAATGGTGGTGGAATTGAGCAGGAGGAAGATGAACAGATCTGAAAGGTGGAATTGGTTTGGGTTAAATTTCCACTTGTTTGTAAGGTTATTGGTTTAAATCTTTAGTAAATCCACGCTGGAAGAAATGATAAGAATAAAACAAGAGTTGTAAATACAATTATCAAAACCCAACAGGTAAAGCTGCAACTATTTCAAATATTATAATCTTATGGGCCACAATGTTGCTAAATAAAAGTATTACCAAAGAATACAAGGTCTGTGAGAAAAGTATCGGACCTTTTTATTTTTTTCAAAAACCATATGGATTTGAATCACGTGTGATTGCATCAGCCAAGCTTGAACCTTCGTGCGCATGCGTGAGTTTTTTCACGCCTGTCGGTTGCGTCATTCGCCTGTGAGCAGGCTTTGTGTGAGCACTGGTCCACCCTCTCGTCTGATTTTTATTGCGAATAAATGTCTGAACGATTTGGAGCTTTGCTGCATCAAATTTTTTCCAGAAACTGTGAGAGACCTCCAGGTAGACACCGTTCGGAAAATTAATATGGCTTTCAGGGACGATTTTATGGGGATTATACAGATTAAGGAGTGTTACCGCCGCTTTAAGGACGGCCCACAACTGGTGAGAGCGCGGCGCGCTCCCAGCGCCGATCGACATGCTCAGACCCCGCTGAAACAACCAGATCATTTCCAACGTGAAGGCTTTGTTTATCCGGGACCTCGTCTGACTTTCACAAAAAGGCAGGAGACGTGGACATCAGCACTTTTTCGGCACATTCCACTGTTCCAGGAGTTTTTTTCATGGAAAGAAAAGCGGAGGGACGCGCCATGGAGCCGTTCATTACGCGGGACAAAACCACCTCGGTGTTGGTCTCACAGGACGGTGCATCCTTCACGTTGGAAATGATCTGGTTGTTTCAGCGGGGTCTGAGCATGTCGATCGGCGCTGGGAGCGCGCCGCGCTCTCAGCAGTTGTGGGCCGTCCTTAAAGCGGCAGTAACACTCCTTAATCTGTATAATCCCCATTAAAATCGTCCCTGAAAGCCATATTAATTTTCCGAACGGTGTCCACCTGGAGGTCTCTCACAGTTTCTGGAAAAAAATTGATGCAGCAAAGCTCCAAATCGTTCAGACATTTATTCGCAATAAAAATCCGACGAGAGGGTGGACCAGTGCTCACACAAAGCCTGCTCACAGGCGAATGATGCAACCGACAGGCGTGAAAAAACTCACGCATGCGCACGAAGGTTCAAGCTTGGCTGATGCAATCACACATGATTCAAATCCATATGGTTTTTGAAAAAAATAAAAAGGTCCGATACTTTTCTCACAGACCTCGTATATACATATAATACGTGTCTTCTTATCTTTCAGGCTTATAAATATTGATCTTAAGCTTGACAAAGTTTGTGTATCAGAAAGCATCGTCCATGTCCTACTACATGTGGACCGACCTGTAACCTGCATGACGGAATCAGAAATCAACATTTGGGGGCCTGATTAGTTCTGTTAATTTGTTATAGTGTGTGACGTGAGACACGTTGTGCTGTGTCATAAGAACTTTATCAGTGCTTTGGGTTTGATTTCAGGATCAAGCACGAAAATATTGTGGCGCTGGAAGACATCTACGAGAGTCCGGACCACCTCTACCTGATTATGCAGCTGTGAGTTTAACTAATGTGTTACTTAATTGTTTTTTTTGTGTGTGTGTTTTTAATTTGATTTTCTGTTTGGTTGCCATAATTGAAGGAGACACGACCCCATAGCCTCCGTGTCATCTCATCTTCAACCGCTTATCCCGGATCAGGTTGCAGGATAGCCTCCGTGTGTGATTGGAAAATGTCCTCATTCACTGATTTAAGAGATAATCAAAGCCATCGGACCGCAAATGGTGACATCTAGTTGAACAGTTATTAAGGCCGTGTCCGTTTACAGCAAGGGATCATATGTGCAAAATAAAAACAAAGCCCGTCATTCTGGCACATGACAGAGTTTATGATTATCAAAGCCAAAATACACATTTACAAAACATTACCACTGTCTGATGACAGATATTTTAGTTCTTTCTATGAAATAACAGGAAAATGGCATGAACAGACTCAACAAGCTCATCAGGAGAGCTGGAGCTGGAGTCCGTGGTGGAGGTGTCAGAGAGGAGGATGCTGAGGAAGCTGCTCAGCATCCTGAGACCACCGAGGTGCACCACAGAACGCCACAGGAGGTCTTTCCTACCTGTGGCAATCAGACTGTATAATACATAACATAACAAATACATAATGAACTGATATATTCAGAGTTATTCAGTTATTTAGAGTAAATCTGTTGTACTTTTTGTAAAAAAAAACATTGTTTACTGTTTCTGTACTCTGGCAAAATGATTTCCTTCGGGATAAATAAAGTTGATCTTATCTTATATTTTTATATATTTTTTAAATTCAGTTTATAATTTATTTTAGAATAAAACACCATATCAGAGCTAAGTATTTGTAGATGCAGCACCATCTGGATCCGCCTGAATCTGCCTGTGTAGCAGCATTTGTTTTGGCCTGTTTTTGTTCATCGGAACACAGACTTTCACCATAGTTTTGTGGAAACTATTATATTTTTGGAGCAAATCTTGATAGATTGATAAAAGCTTTAGGAATAGATGTATTTTTGACATTGGTAAATGTATGCGCCCCCCATGTCTGACATAATTTTTGTTGCATTCCGATCATGAACACTTAAATATTTGTTCATTTACAGGTTTAGCTACAAGTGGAGCTGCTACTCATGAATTATACGATCAGTAAATATGATCCTCACATGTATTCTTTGAATATTTCACACTTTTCAGTCTTTTTCTGCTGCCTGCCTGCCTGCCTGCCAATCATCCATTCACCTACACACACACACACACCACTCATCTACAAAGTGTCTGTTACCTCGAAACCGCCTCTGGTCAGTAGTTGAAACTTGTTCTTCACCCGTGGTTGCTCCCCCCAACCTCCACTGTGAGGTTACCGCTGCTTATATAAGAGGAGACGTTGGTCTAGAAATTTGGCACTCGTGTTGGAAACATTTTAGTCAAGTGCAGGTGGAAACTGGCTGCTCAACACAAGTGAAGGAGGTGGTTTTTGTTTTCAGTTTACTTAAAATGCATCTCTTTGTTAGGTAAAGTATGTTTTCTACTCATATTTAGTTTGATGACCAGATGAATATTTTGCTATTTAATAAACCGAATACAATTTTGTGGAAAGAACCTTCTGCCAAAATAAATTAAATTAAATCAATGCTTAGATTTTATTTGTTTATTTATTTTGAGCGTGTGGACACAATAGAGGTTATGATTACAGCACGATGTCATCAGATTTGCTGCTTGCGTGTTACATATTTGAAAACATCTTCAACTGATTCAAATACAGAAGTGAACAAAAATCTTAACGCTAACAAGAGTAATCCGAGATCTCCGACATCTGCCAATCCAGATCTGGATCACCTCCAAAATTCAGCAGAATCTTCCATGCCCTAATATCTATCTGTGGTGAAACTTTCGTCAAAATCCGTGCAGTAGTTTTGAAGTAATTCTGCTAAAAGACAGACAGACAAATCAATAAACGCCTATGATTTTATTATGTCCTTGGTGGACGTAATAATGCATACTTGTGAATTTTATAGCATAACTTCTAAAAACACAAATAAGTTTTGCATCAGTTTTCTTAGTCTTTATAAATACAAAACTAAAAGAGGTAAAACCTTTCCAAAAAATTTAAACAAATAGAAATCTAGGGCAACTAGTAAAACATTATAACTTGAAATTAATGATTAATTCATTTTTAATTTCTTGTTATCCTTCCTGATGCAGTGCCATGTACACAGCAAATGGGACACAGGCAGCAACCAACCGGGGACCTCCTATTTTGGGAGGCACATATGCTAATTGCTTGTATCACTGTGGTGCTACCAATTAATAAATAAGTATAATTACTTATCCGTGCGTGTGGACGCCTCAGGATCCACACGGGGAGAGTTGCAGGGCTCAGCTGAGGATAGGGAAATGGGATGAGCTGCTTGGTCTGCTGCCACCACAGCCTGGACCTGAATAAAAGGCAGAAAATGAAAGAACCAATGAATGAATGAATAATTAAGTAAAATGTGACCATTTATAACGTTTAAATATATATAATTTTCATAGGTGAGCTTATTTTTTTTTGAAAATTTGATTGTATTGGTAATAATGTTTTTATCCTAAAGAGATTGTTTTGTTATGTAATAGGAAATACAACTATGCACACATTCACACATGAAATATTACATTTCAACCAATTTCCAAGGTGTAACTATAAAACCTTAACACAGTACTATGCTTACATAAAATTGTTTAAACTCACATTACTGGTATTTAATGGTTTTTCTTCTTGCAGTTTGGCCCATCGTGAAATGATCCATCAAGGACAAAGGCAGTAATTTTGGTTAAATTGCCTGCTGTAAATGTCACATTTTAGCCATTAGGAGCTTCGCATTAATGGAACTGCTGATATTATTGTGACTTCAGGCTAGAAAATTTCACTTAGCGGAGCTGTTGTTGACGACCGGCGCGCACGCGGGATCTGTAATCCAATAAAAACACGACACTGGTGCAAACAGATCAACTGTTGCGGTTATAATGAGACTTTTATTACTGCAGTCACTGACTGGGACATTAAAAAAGGGTCTCTGAATAATGTGTTTTGTTGAGGTGAAGTTTCCTTTCTGCTCATTAATCACACATTAAGTTCAGTTCAAGTCGAGCGCTGATCAGTTCTCCGTCTGCATGAGCCGAGAAATTCATCTTGTTCTGTTTCTGTTCAGACAGCCAGACAGCAAATTAAGAAATGTTACTCCTGAGTGTCGCTTTGAGGTTCAATCTTTTCTCACAGAGGTGTAATTAAGACACTCTGCTACAGTTTTAAACGTTTATTGGAGTTAGTTCTTCAAACGAACTGGATTTCTTTTTTTTTTATAACAAATTCCCCCCTGTTTTCTTGAAGATATGAGAACAGCAGAAAAAACTTGAGTTGTTCTTCCTTATTCTGGAATCCTTAAGAAGCCTCCCATGCAAAGATGCAAAAATCAAGAATTTGCAGAAGATCCAGTTTCCTCAAACTATAACTCCATTTGATGTCCTTCTACCAGGTCAGAGATGTGAGATCCACCAGGATTGCATGAGGGTGTTAAAACTCCAGGTTGATCCTCTCTAGAACTATACATTTAGACAACTTCAGGTTTTCCAAAGTGCAAGATTTTATAGAACAGTTTTTTTTTTGTTTTTTTTTCAACCCAAGCATCTTGGAGGAGGATCACAGGAGGCCTAGGCTCTACAAGCTGTTTTGTTTTAGTCTAGCGGACTTGTTTTCTGTTCTCTTCTCACCTGTTTTTCTTTTTCCACTTCGTCCCACCATCTGCTCCGTGCTCCACTTCCTTGCTTCCTATCCTCTCCTCCCACACTTCATTTCCATCTCCATCACCTCTTACTTTCCTCCTGCTCCCTTGACACACACACACACGCACGCATGACGCAGGTTTAAGAGCTAGTGGTCAGTATCTAGAAATTGTTAGTCTATCATATAATGAATGCCTTAGTTTAGTTGAACACCATTAATAAAGGATTACTAAACACAGTTTGGGAGGTGATGGTCTTGTGGTTAAGCGGTGGAATTGAGACCAGTGGATCCTCGGTTCAAATCCCAGCCTGACCCTTGGGCAAGGTTTTTAAACCCCAAATTGCTCCCGGTGTGTAGCGAACACCTTGCATAGCAGCACACTGACATCGGTGTGAATGTGAGACATCATTGTAAAGTGCTTTGACCTTCTAATTCAGATGAAAAAGCGCAATATAAATGCATTCCATTTAAAATTCATAGTTGTTTTAATTCACTGTTTGTTCATGTTTATTACAGCATTTATGATGCACGCTTGACATAAAGCGTTACCCAATCAAGCAAGGACCCGTTGTTAATTTACATTTCTAGAATAATCTGATAGCATCATGAATTCATCTCTAATATTCCTTGTAGTTGTTCTTTTTTTTTTTTAACTCCTGCACCTCACAATTTGCAGTACTTTGAGAGATTAATAACAACAATGTATGTATGTTATAAATCAAGATAAGTTGTTAATATTATTCCATGCAAACATTTAGGCACCCATAAGCAAATTACATACTTTATTACCACAGCTAAGGATGTCATTCTTTTGGTTCTGTTTGTTTGCTGGTTGGTTAGTACTTTACAGGGAACTTGGTGGAATGGGTGAAAAAGATGCACATTGCATATATACAATTTAAAGTTAATAACCTGAATGCTAATAAAATGTTCCCTTGTATTTAAGGAGCCTTTTCTGAACACAGTAATTCTAGATGAGGATCACGAAGAGGTTGGAGTCATTGGGCCAGGGTACACCGTGGACACGCCGCTTACATATAGACAACAAACTCATTTACACTCTCACTACGGCCAGTTTAGAGTCACCAATTCACCTAACCTCCATGTCTTTGGAACCCTCACAAACATGGGGAGAACATGCAAGCTAGGTCTAGGTTGGAAGCGAACTGAGGCACCTTCTCGCTGAGAGGCAACAGTGCTAACCACTAAGCCACCGTGCTATATTGTAAAATTTAAAAATGTTATTTTTAAATATTGCAAAGTGAGTTTTATCCATATTGTTTAAGAGGTAGTGAGGCTCAAGCTCAAGATCACACTTTTTGCTTGCAGATGGATCATTCACAGTACCGGTACTTGTTGTTTGGTTCAAGTAGTGAGTTCTTCAGCCTCAGGCAAATCCTGAATGTGAGCTCCTGGACATTTAAAATGTTCTCTCACCATAATAGTTAATTAATTACTGAACAGAAGCCTGAATGTAAAAGACCAGGAGACACAGTTCTGTTCTTATCGAGCCTTTTAGTTCCGCTGGTTGTTCTTCCTTCATAGTGTAATTTTGTGTTGTTGCCTCTCTCCATTTTTTTTCTAAGCTCTCATGTAACTGCTTCATTCTGTACAAATCTTGATGACATTTATTATGATTATATGCATTTAATGAGCTGTCACATTTTTCTTCCCCCCATTAATAAAACATCCCATTTGGCAGTAGGAATTCTTGGATATTTTCTGTGTAATTGCAGCGCTGCAGATCAATGTAATCTGCCAGTGTTTCCTTCGTGGCCGTTCATCACAGCTTGTCTTATGTAACTTCGACCGCAGAGAAGCAATCGGGCTCTGGCTGCCATGGAAATCGATGCAACCGAGTGCAACGTGGACTTTGTATTGATGTTTGGGTACTGAATTGCATACAAGTAAATGATTTTCTTTTTTTTTTTTTTTAAGAAAAGGCAAGACAAACCTGTTTCCAGCAAACCCAGAATTGAACTGATTTATACAAGACAAAATCACAACAGGTTTAGGGGTTTTTTGTTTTGTTTTGTTTTTTAATAGGAAGAAACCTCAAGCAGACCAGACTTGGTGAGGTGACCATCAGCTTTGGTCACACTAAGGAGACAAAATTAGATACAATTGTCAGAACATTCCAACCCAAACGAGCTCATTCTTCATCTGTGTTTTTAGTATATTTTTGTTCATTCTTTTGTCTTTATAGGTTGTATAAATATTCGAAGGTATTAAGTCGTTGGACATGCTCATACTCAGGCAGTGGCTGAGTGACTGTTTATTACCTCTGCCAACAGGACTTTGACCTTGAAAAATTTTTTCCAACGTAAAAATTTGTGGAATTGGAAACTAGTGGTCGAGGTTTGCGCTCTACGGGTGCGGTGCTCTAGTTGTCTCTGTGGTGGCACCAGTTACTGTCAAGTATGTGTCTTTCTTTGACATTAAAACTATTGCTGGTGTTGGGACTGAAAATACCAACTGACCTACATAAAAAAAAAATTTAAATAAAAAATTGCAAGCTGAAGGAAATGGGTTGGTAAATTAAGATTCTTCCACAGCAGCAAGTAAATCTGATTTAATGTAAATGAAATGCTATAATGCTGTAATTACGTCCTTTTCGCTTCTACTGCTTTAAATGTCAGCATATGTGTGATCAGTTCTAAAATGTTCCCCCACAGTCTGTGTATATTTCAGTGCAGGATCACTGTCATTCAGAGAGGAGAAATCTAGTGTCGACACATATTTAGTACTCAATGAAGTGACCATTCGGTTCAAAGAAAGTTCCTGTGTGAAACACCCAGATAGGAGACTTGAAAGTGCGCACTGGCGTTACGCCCCTGATGAGTCACCATTAACAGGAAGCTTGATAATATTCTTGAACACTGGACAAGCTACTGGACATTATGGATGATGCCAGTCACCCTCTGTGTACGATTGTCAGCAACTAGAGGAGCCTCTTCAGCCACAGACTGCTCCTTCCCAAGTGCAGGACCAACAGACTGAAAAGCTCCTTCGTCCCTCAGGCCATCAGACTGTACAAATCCTCACTCGGGGAGGAGGAGTAACAGGAAGACAGTGGACGGGAAGGAGAGGAACAGTTGTAGCCAGTAAACCAGTAACAGTATCAGTATGTCTGGTATTTATTTTTATATTTGCATTATTTTTTTTTTTTTAACTTTCACTTTTGATACTGTGTGCTTCTTATGCTGTGTGCTGCTATACAATGCTGCTGGAACCTCAATCTCCCTGAGGGAGTCTTCCCAAGGAATTAATAATATTCTATCTAATCTAATCTAATAATTTGTCGCAATATCTGAAATATCAACTGCTCTATTTTTCCAATAAGATCCACAAAATCTACAATTATCACTGTGACTTGGTGTGTTTATTCTGAAAAATTGAAGAAACTGTGGTGCACGCTGACTCTGAATTATCACAATTGGATCCGGTGATCTGAGAAATGATATGATAATCAGCCCAGATGCATTACAGAGAACTGAGAGTGTGACAGTCCTCTGTGGATAAAGAGTCTGACATCGCTATCAAGGACAGGAAATAAAAAGAAATGCATGCTCATCGGCATGGAAACACCCTCAGAATATAACTCAGCCATGGGCTCAGGAGAAGGGTAATGGAAAAGTTCATTAACTGTATCCAAGGCAACACCAGCTTCACCACAGTGCAGATCGCCGCAACTACCACAGCACACGTTCTCCAAAGAGAACCATTGATGTCACATTATGTCACGTTACCCCCCAACATTTAGACCGATCACTTACCAATAATTAAGTGACCGAATAATTAATTTACATTTTACTATATATCAGAAACCTGGTTGTGCAATCCAAGGGCGTAGGTTTGGTCTCAGCTTTGGTAGGGACAATACCACCCCCTAACCCACTCATACCATTAGACGCACAAGTACAGCGTAATACATAACATATGACGACATAATGCTGAATAATTTAACACTTTATTTACAATATTAAGCGTGTAGGCAAACAAACAAATAGCTTAAATAACAAAATTGCACACAAAATCACGAATCTATTCGATAGGCCTACACCTGAGAGAACAAGACAACAAAAAAATACTTGTGGAGCTAACAAAAAAAAAAAGTTTTTGCAACCAAGATGTATAATTTATTCTCTTCATCAATAATGCAGTTGTAGGTATCTGGCAACCTAATAAAAAAAAAAAAAAAGGGATTTCCAATGATATATATGGTGTATTACGGTAAACGAAGCCTGTGATGTCAGTCAGTTTCACACTAATGCGCCGCTGATTCTCATTACCGTAAGTTCTCATGTAAGCCCTCACTCTGAAAAATTTAACACTGACAGCAAGCCAAGAACCCGTGCTTTCCAACAGCATGCTATATGTTGCATATATTACGGTAAAGTGCGTTCGGTGACTTTTGAAACGAAGCAAAAGTATGAAAAAGAGCGCAAAAGTGACAAAAAAGTACAGAGACAGACAGCAAACATAAATGTAGTAATTTCTGAGGAAAAGGCAGGATGTTAGTGCCATTTGTGAAGGTGTGTGTGGGTGTGCAGTTTATTTTAATTGTGGCGCACAGCATTGTTCGCAAGCCCTCCACCCCGCCCTTCTTGTTTTTCTGCACCGGAGCAGTGTTGCCAGATATGAAATATGAAACTATCGTACCAAAACCTCAAAATTATCGTATTTTGGGAGAAATGATCGTACACAAACAAAACGCATACAACGTAGCTATTTTAGCGTTTTGTTTTGGTTTTTTTTTTTATTTCCAAAGAATTTTATGTCACATTTTTAAACAGTAATTATAGTAATGGGGAAACTAGAACGCACTACTAGAAAGATTTTTTTTTTTCTGTGAAGGGACACAAACGTGTTAATTACCAGATTAGAAAGAGTCGAATTCAACCTCGAGGTCGCTGTCGTCATCCGATGCCATGGACACTTGTGCAGATTTTGTTGAACACAGAAAAAATGTTGACACCTCCATAAGGAACTTGAACTTTTTTTATTTTTCTTGTATATCTCTTTGCTCTTGTGTTTTGTTCGTTTGTTGTTGCATTTGTTGAAATAAAGTTTAAAAAAAAAAAAGATGTTGGTTGGGGAATCTTCCTGTCACGGCACAGATTGGATGGGAACTCATTACTTTGTATGGAGAGGGGGCGGGCTTTCAAATGACATTGTCCCGGGCGGCCAAAGCTGTGTGTGGTGTGTCTTTGATGCCGCCTGAGTGCAACGCCTGCAAAATGATTCTTGGGTGTCAGAGAGAGATGCGTGTTTGGGCAACCAACTGAAATTATCGTACATATTGGATTTTTTCCCATTATTGATCGTACATCGTACAGAGGGCAAAACTATCGTACAAATACGATAATTATCGTACATCTGGCAACACTGCACCGGAGCCACCCATCCTCTGCGCTCCGGGACCTCCCACTTTACAAATGAAGCACTGCCTGCCACGAGATGCGCTTTGTTTACGGCCATGTGAGAAGAACGTGAGCCAATGAAATTGCAACATGGGTAACCCTGTCACTGGCACGTGGAAAACACAAAACGTGACGACTAAAATTATAGTATCGAGTTCGCAAAAAAAAATACTGAATGATTTTGTTATATAAACAAAAATGCTAAATATTGGTAGGGACTATTTTGCCATCCCAAAATAATGGTTGTGACTTGTCCCTATGGTCCATATGCAAACCTACGCCCCTGGTGCAATCTTAATTTTTCTGTGAAATTATCTGCAACAAATACATTTCTGTGAACACGATAAGTGCTGTCCAAAACAGAAGTGTTACCATGGTAATAGCCAAAAAAAAAAAAAAAAATCAAATCCTGTTCATATAAACACAGAGGCTTGACACCAGATTCCCCTGTAAACAACCAGAAATGCCAGTTTTGACCTTTGACACCAAGGAAATTGTGGCTTCCTGTATGTTATTAACAAAAGGAGTTAGAGATCAGATTTTGGTCTATTTCTATAAAAGACTTTTCCTGAAAGAGACCAGAAACTGATGTTTTGAGCTTTGCGCTGCATTTGATGGCATTTGGAAACTGGGAATTTCTGATCTCCATCTGGGGAAAAATGGAAGAAAACACTATCAAAAGACAGATTTCGTACTCTGTATAGTGCAGCAGATAAGAGAATATTTAGAGTGGAATCCCGCAAATGGTGATAAAACCATCAAATTCGACCGAAATACTCTTCAGACAATCCTCTTTTGAAAAAAATGATTGGCTACTTGAATTTTCAGTTGGTGTTCAGGTAGAGGTCAATTGAAGAATTACATAGGAGTCAAAATTAAAAGATGCTCCAATCATATTGAAACCTATGCCACATTACTTGCCTGATCATAAAGATTCCAAAAAGGTATGTTTGGACGGTCTGTAACTGAATTCTATGGAGTTATGGGATAAAAACAGCAAGAATGGTGACAAAGGTCAGTGTCGGTTTCTACAGGGGTCAAAAGTTAAAGTTGCTGCAATTTTGATAAAAAGTGATGCAAATTACTAGTTGAGTTAACACGGTTTTAAAAAGGAATAGTTTGGCCATGTATCATCCTTACTTACCACGTTATGGGGTAACATATGTCACATGTCATAGAATCCAATAGACGTAGACCTTGTTTGACCTTTACTTTGAAGACCAAGCATTCAACACTGTCAAAACTATTCCATTTATTAATCCTATTAGCTCAACCAGTAATTTCTTGCTGTTTTTATCTTGTAACTCTATAGAATTCAGTCACAGATAGTCCAAACTATACCTTTTTGGAATCTTTATGATCAGGCAAATAATGTGGAATATGTTTCAATATGATTGGAGCATCTTTGAATTTTGACCTCTGTGTAATTCTTCAACTGACCCCTACATGACCACCGATTGAAAAGTCAAGTGGCCAATCGGTTTTTGAGTGTCTAAGGAGCATTTCTGCCGAATTTGATGCTTTTATCACCATTTGCATGATTGTTTCAGTTATCTGCTACACTAGTAACTCTGGGAAAGGTATTATAATAGTTATAACAACGTGCTTTGACAAATACACCCATCGGCCACTTTATTAGGTACACCTTGCTAGTACCGGGTTGGATCCACTTTTGCCTTCAGAACTGCGTTAATTCTTCATGGCATAGATTCAACAAGGTGTTGGAAACATTCCTCAGAGATGTTGGTCCATATTGACATGATCGCATGAGGCTGTCGCTCATTCAACCAGTCTGCTCATTCTCCTCTGACATCAACAAGGCATTTTCTTCCACACAACTGCTGCTCACTGGATATCTTCTCATTTTCTGACAATTCTCTGTAAACCCTAGAAATCGCTGTGCCTAAAAACCCCAGTAGATCAGCAGTTTCTGAAACGCTCAAACCAGCCTGTCTGGCACCAACAACCATGCCACAGTCAAAGTCACTTAAATCCCATTTCTTCCCCATTCTGATGCTCAGTTTGAATTTCAGCAAGTCGTCTTCACCACGTCTAGATGCCTAAATGCATTGAGTTGCTGCCATGTGATTGGCTGATTTAGCTTTTTTTTTTTTTTTTGTTAACAAGCAATTGAACAGGTGTACCTAATAAAGTGGCCGGTGAGTGTACAGTGTACATAATTAAAAAATAATGAATTAGACACAAACAGTACAAAAAAATGAAACCCATTATAACAATAAGCATCTGCAAGCACCAGTACCATTGGGCATCGGGGCCTATAAAGGACTTAGGTACTACCAGTACTACTACTACTACTTTTATTAATCAGATGGTGTACAAATGTAGCATCAAGCCAGGTCTTAATACTGTCGTAATCTACCTTCTTGTTGTTCTGCGTGCCTTCATTAAGACCAAAAAACGTCAGGTGTATAATAGGCAGCTTTAGAAACACCATCTGCAAATCTACATTAAAAAAAAATATATATATATTAAAAAGTGGGATTTCCCTCCTTTGATGGCGACTAATCACTGCAGCAGCAGGACGTCTGACTCTCGTCTGATGCTGCTGTGATTAGTTAGTTGGCTCCCAAGACACAACAGCGCTTCTTCGCCACCACAAACAGCACGGCTCGCACATGCACATACAGAGCCGCTGTCAGCTGTGATCCACAACCTTCTGCTGGGGGGAGATAGAGTGAAGTGACTGCCAGCCTTTAAACAGATGACAGAGGAGCGATGGATGGAAGGAAGGATGGGGAAATTAGAAAGAGTAGGAGTGTTTCCTTTGGAAAAATGCTGGTCGCTCACATTCATCCATCAGACGAATGTACAACCCAGAAAGATTGCTGTGCTGGAGGCACAGATCTAATGACGATTTTGACCTGAAACGAGATGAAGGCGTTTTCTGATGCAGAAAATGTTCAGAGATTCACTTTATTCTTGAAAATATCATCCGCCCTTTGACTTCATATTTAATTTCATCTCTGCAGTTCAAGTCACACGTTGCACGAAGGCTTGACCTCTGACCTTTGTAGAGTCACTGAGAATGATCTGCTTATGCATGCAGACTTGTTTTCCACACGTTCTTTAAAACATTTTTGTTGTCACGCTCCAGCTCCATATCCATGCATGTGTGTGTGTGTGTGTGTTTGATTTTCACAGTCTCTTTACTTAAACACTTATGCAACCATGCAACATTGTTCTGCTCTTCCATTGCTGCGGTGTATGTGCGTGATGAGGCTCTTTTTTTCTCCTAAATCAAACACATCACCACCATCTTTGAAGAGGGAGTAGATTAACAATTAATTCTGATCTTGTGCGCTGTTTTTTAGAAACTTCGAGTTTCATGTTCACAGGTTCTAATCTGATCTGTTGTCGTGACAACGCCCACACCCTGCCAGTGTGTGTGTGTGTGTGTGAGAGAGAGAATGACAGCAGTTTTACCCTTGTAAAAGCTTGTACACACATATTCGTCCATGTGCATTAGTCCGTGAGAACGTACAATATGTGGCGATGTAGATTACTATTAGTATGAGTGCTCGTGCCATTAGTGCCACTGCTGCTACAACCCCTGGCAATAATTATGGACTCACCGGCCTCGGAGGATGTTCATTCAGTTGTTTAATTTTGTAGAAAAAAGCAGATCACAGACATGACACAAAACTAAAGTCATCTCAAATGGCAACGTTCTGGCTTTAATAAACACTATAAGAAATCAGGAAAAAAATTGTGGCAGTCAGTAACGGTTACTTTTTTAGACCAAGCAGAGGGAAAAAAAATATGGACTCACTCAATTCTGAGGAATAAATTATGGAATCACCCTGTAAATTTTCATCCCCAAAACTAACACCTGCATCAGATCAGATCTGCTTGTTAGTCTGCATCTAAAAAGGAGTGATCACACCTTGGAGAGCTGTTGCACCAAGTGGACTGACATGAATCATGGCTCCAACACGAGAGATGTCAATTGAAACAAAGGAGAGGATTATCAAACTCTTAAAAGAGGGTAAATCATCACGCAATGTTGCAAAAGATGTTGGTTGTTCACAGTCAGCTGTGTCTAAACTCTGGACCAAATACAAACAACATGGGAAGGTTGTTAAAGGCAAACATACTGGTAGACCAAGGAAGACATCAAAGTGTCAAGACAGAAAACTTAAAGCAATATGTCTCAAAACTCGAAAATGCACAACAAAACAAATGAGGAACGAATGGGAGGAAACTGGAGTCAACGTCTGTGACCGAACTGTAAGAAACCGCCTAAAGGAAATGGGATTTACATACAGAAAAGCTAAACGAAAGCCATCATTAACACCTAAACAGAAAAAAACAAGGTTTCAGTGGGCTAAGGAAAAGCAATCGTGGACTGTGGGTGTCTGCATGAAAGTCATATTCAGTGATGAATCTCGAATCTGCATTGGGCAAGGTGATGATGCTGGAACTTTTGTTTGGTGCCGTTCCAATGAGATTTATAAAGATGACTGCCTGAAGAGAACATGTAAATTTCCACAGTCATTGATGATATGGGGCTGCATGTCAGGTAAAGGCACTGGGGAGATGGCTGTCATTACATCATCAATAAATGCACAAGTTTATGTTGATATTTTGGACACTTTTCTTATCCCATCAATTGAAAGGATGTTTGGGGATGATGAAATCATTTTTCAAGATGATAATGCATCTTGCCATAGAGCAAAAACTGTGAAAACATTCCTTGCAAAAAGACACATAGGGTCAATGTTTTGGCCTGCAAATAGTCCAGATCTTAATCCAATTGAAAATCTTTGGAAGTTGAAGAAAATGGTCCATGACAAGGCTCCAACCTGCAAAGCTGATCTGGCAAAAGCAATCAGAGAAAGTTGGAGCCAGATTGATGAAGAGTACTGTTTGTCACTCATTAAGTCCATGCCTCAGAGACTGCAAGCTGTTATAAAAGCCAGAGGTGGTGCAACAAAATACTAGTGATGTGTTGGAGCGTTCTTTTGTTTTTCATGATTACATAATTTATTCCTCAGAATTGAGTGAGTCCATATTTTTTTCCCTCTGCTTGGTCTAAAAAAGTAACCGTTACTAACTGCCACAATTTTTTTTTCTTGATTTCTTATAGTGTTTCTTAAAGCCAGAAAGTTGCCATTTGAAATGACTTTAGTTTTGTGTCATGTCTGTGATCTGCTTTTTTTCTACAAATTAAACAACTGAATGAACATCCTCCGAGGCCGGTGATTCCATAATTTTTGCCAGGGGTTGTACTGATACAGTATCAGGAGTGCACAAAGTGTGACAAAGAGTCTAAAAACAATTCAAAGTGCCACTGAATGAATTAAAGTAAAATGGGGGAAGGCAAAAGAAATGAGTGTTATAGGTGTTTTTTGTTTGTCCCATTAGTAAATTAATAAATTCTTGGGGAAATGTAACATTTATGCTCTGTCTACTAAATGGTTAGGTGTTTTCTCATGAGCAGATTAGTGCTTTTAATTGGATAATAGCTGGAAATTACTTTAAATGTGCATGAAAACAAACTCAAAATTACTCTCCGTCTCCAAAACATAAAATTGTATAAAGCTCCAGCTCTCACAAAATGAAGCTACAAACTGATGAGTATTTTTGTGCTTATCTTAAAAAAAAAGGGGGGGGGGGGGTTCGATGACCCGTGTTATTTAGGAGGGCTTTTTGGACCTTCATTTGTAATTTCCACGTGAGGACAAACTTACAGGAAAGCACTTTTGCTGTTGCCAGTTAGTGCTACTCTGCATTAAGAAATGGATGTTCAACCACCAGCAGGGGGAGCTGTGTTTCCATAAAAGCTAATGACCATCTGTGCATCTACCTGAGAAACTTCTTTTTCTTTCTTTTTTTTTTTTTCCTGCTTTGACTCCAGAGTCAAAACTCATTAAAAGCAAACAGTAAAAGAATCTGCTTCGGGGGAGAAATTTATTACACAGACATAGCCATAAAAAATAAAAAAAATTAAGGTTGTCAACTTTCACACACCAAAATCCGCCTCATACGTTGATGATGGTGTGGTGAGATGGTGCTGACATTATAGACTTTGAAATATTTCCTGTTTATTAGGATTTATTGGTTTAGGATTGTGTTGACGCCACAGGGCCTGACTCAAGGAAACACAGCACTTCGCCATGACACATTAAGTATAAGTTAAAAGGACAAGTTATGCTGAAAGCTGCGCTGTTTCTAACCTGTGTGCTCTTGACCACCGAGCATGCGGATACATTAACAGGAAAACTGGTCCTGTTCAGACCATTGTGGGTTCAGTCTTTGACACTTGAAATGTAGCAGTGTTCTTGTTTCATCTTTGGCTTTTCTGTGCACGTCTGAAGTGTGCTTGAGGTCAGATCACGAAGCATTAGTACCTTTGATGTGCTTTGTGTGCTACTGACAGGATAATTGGCGGGTTGCAATGGGATGACAGTGGCCCTCGAGGTTTAGAGTCCTGGAAAAAGAGCATCCTGTATGGGGCACTTGTTTTAAATCAGAGATAAGACTTCCTGGCTCGATGTCAACTGCGCATGCTCTTTAATGCAAACTTTACTTTTTCCCCTCAGTTTACAAAAACATTTTGAGTATTTGTCAACAAGTGGGGTAAAATGTCCCTGGGAAAAGTACTCTAAATGGCTTAATTCTCTAGTTAAGACACTCAGTAAAGCTCATTCCTCCGCCACGCCAAGGCATAACAGGCCATTCCAACTCTTCAATCTCAAATATAAACTGAGATGCATTCATGAATTTATGAGGAATCTACTGAATCCAGATCAATGACAAAGTTTGATGAGTTTTTCCTGGACTGATACCAAAGATTGTTTGAGCAATTGTTGGGGCAAACTTACAGAGCCACTGACAAACGGGCACAAGTGGAGGTGATGGTCTAGTGGTTAAGGTGTTGGGCTTGAGTCCAGTAGATCATGGGTTCAAATTCCCACCTGAGTGGAAAACCACCAAGGGCCCTTGGGCAAGGCCTTTAATCACCTATTGCTCCCGTGTGTAGTGAGCACCTTGTATGGCAGCACCCTGACATCGGGGTGAATGTGAGGCATACTTGTAAAGCGCTTTGAGTGTCTGATGCAGATGGAAAAGCGCTTTATAAATGCAGTCCATTTACCATTTACAGGGGAAACTGTCAAGCTGTTCATGTCACGGTTTGATCTTAAAACATGATTTTATGCAGCACTTCATACAGGGGTGTTGTTTTTATTCCTGTATATGTGTGTACGTATGAGTGTGTGTGTGTGTGTTGGGGGGTGGGGTTAGACCAGTGTTTTTACAAATGGGATGTTTCGAATGGTTACTTCAAAGAACTAGTTTAAAATACACTTATAGTTGCTCTAAAACAATCTGTTGTCATACCTTTCTGTTCATCACATGACCTTTGACCTTCTTGGCCTTGAGAATTACTATTTTGAGAAATTGGTTACAGATACATTGTGGTTACTATGAAACACTAATATGAAATTTTGTATGAGTGCTCTTGGTCACATGGCCGTTGACCTTTGCTGACCTTGAAAGGACAAAGTCGTATCTGTTTAACGCAGACAGTCTGGAGCCAGCATGGACGAAACAGTGTAAGTTTCTAATTGTAGGCCTATACTAAATTAGATGGAGGAAATAGAGTCAAATTGTGGATTTTCCCCAAATTCTAAGGAAAATCTGAGCTTTTACAGTGTGGAAGAATTCCCTACAGAACGGAAGCTAAACACCTGTAGCTGTACCAAAAACTGCTAAAATAATGTCATCTTTATGGAATATAGGCACACACACACAGCCATCCTCCCAGAGTTCCACTGTCATGCACCCATAAAGCTTTCTGTCTTACGGTTGTTCTGGAAGATGAACAGAAACAGAATTTTCTTGCTCCCTGACGAGGTTTTGAGATTTGTGTGAATGCACCTGCTAACACACGCTCTTTGTCCCATCATACAGGGTATCTGGCGGCGAGTTGTTTGACCGAATTGTGGAAAAAGGATTCTACACGGAGAAAGACGCCAGCACGCTCATCCGACAAGTGCTGGACGCCGTCCACTACCTGCACAAGATGGGCATTGTGCATAGAGACCTGAAGGTGTCACACTCGCACCATGAGGCAGACCTGACCTTTGACCTCTTGAATGCAGTGTAAAACTCAATGAGTTAGTTGAAATCAAACCATTTGAGGAAACCGATTGCCTTAAACCATTTGAGTTTGCCAACTTAAATAATTTTCAAAAATTTAATTGTTAAAGTTTTAGTAACATAGCAGTTTGTAGTTAATTAAACTTATGTAAATCTAGTTTGTTTTTTCCAATAAAAAAGTGATATAAATTTCTGCCAAAAAAATGCATTGTATTTTGGATACATTCTTTGGTTTACCTGTTGACAATAATCTGCTGTCTAAAAAAAAATATCTAAAAGGATTACAACAGAATGAAAAATGCTAAATGGTACCCCATGAACAGAACTTGCAGTTTATCATAATGGTATAAACTCACTTAAAATGAGTGAATGGAATGCACTGGAAATACATCACCAACACTTAAATGGCCCAAAATTTTAAATGCACTTAAAGGAACTGAGTTGTTATGACAGCAATTTATTTTTGAGTTTGTTTAATTAATGGAAATGAGTGACTGTAACATTTTTCAGAGTTTGAGTTACATTAACTTAATTATTGTATTAAAATGGAGTGTTCGGGTTAACAGTGGGGCTTCAGACTCAGAAAGCATCATTTTACATGAAAACATTTAGATTCTATCTTCTGTCCTCTGTTCTTCTCGCTCCTTCTCTGCAGCCTGAGAACCTGCTGTATTTTAATCCACAAGATGAGTCAAAGATCATGATTAGTGACTTTGGTCTTTCCAAAATGGAGGGAAGTGGCGACGTCATGTCCACCGCCTGCGGCACACCGGGATATGTGGGTGAGCTGATCGTCCTTTCACCTGTATTACTTTTTGTCAGTGAGGTCAGTAGAATCCTCGATGGTGTTCCAACTCTTTTAGATTTTGGGTTTATTTCATGGTTTGTTTGTTTTTTTTTTTTATTGGCCATTTTTGCCTTTTAATTGATGGTGCATGATGGAGACCGTGGCTTTTTAATACAAAGACACATCTCTGCAATAACCGTGCTGTTTTAATCAGCGTTGTGGTGTACCGCGCCAACCAGGTAGATGGATTTCATCTGCAAAGGTGAAGCGCTTATTAAAGTAGACCTGCATTGAAATAAATGTGGTCAGATTTCAGAAAAGAAATAGCTGATATGTATTTATAAGACCCTTGTGAATGCAGTAAAGTAAATCTGTAAGCCCAAATTTGTAATTCAGCGGAGAAATATTCGGTTAAAACTGACAAATTTGCAGCTAAAATTTAGCCCTCTGTGAAAACAGTTTGTACATCCGGATCATTTCCATGACGTCGGTGACAAGACGACGCGCTCCCGCCTTCAGTCCGATCCCGCATTGAAATTGATTTTATCTCTTAGTAATGTTACTGTTATACACATCCTGGTTTCAACATCCAAAAGTAAGCTGCAATGAATGTGAGATACAGCTCTGCTTGCTCAGATCCGGGGATCAGATCAGCGGCGGCATCGACAGCGGGCGACATTATTCCCCGACGCCTCGCTCTCACTGCCCCCGATACGCTTACCGAGTGCATGCGCTCGTTAAATGCCGCCGCTGCACCCACACCCCCGTGTCTGCTGTGCAGCCAGCACCACCTCTCTGTCTACTGAATGGAGTTGCAGCCAACTTGGCACAAGTCCAGAGACTACGCTTGCCGTTTTAATGCAGTGCGCGCGGTGACACCTGTTGCTCGCAAGGACAGACTTCTTGCTGCAAAATCCACAGCGCCACACGTCTCGGTAATCTGAGCCGCAGAGCTCCGTGGCCGCTGAGAGAAGTTTATATATTTTTAATGACTTGAATTCTTTGCGGGTCTCGCCTCCGTAGCCCGCGACGGTACACCGAAGGTGAAAGACAGTAGATTTTCAATGCGACACCACTCAATCAAACGGGCGTATGAAAAAGTCCACAAAAATAATTTTCAAGCACAAATAAAAGAAATGTGTACTCACCAAGCATACCGCAAGACTATATGAAGTTTTAAAAAAGTAGATCCTTCCGTATAAGACAAGAAAAAGGTGCAGATGCAAACTGACGTAAATCCACAAATTACAGTTGGCGCGCGCAATGCATGCTGGGAGAGGGTCTTGTCCCTGATGTCTCGGCAGCGTCCATGATGAGAGGGACAATTTGCGGAGGGCTAAATGTTAGCTGTAAATTTGTCATTTTCAAATGAAGATTTCTCCGTTGAATGACAGATCTGGGCTTGCAGATTTACTTTACTACATTCAGAAGGATCTTATGTGTAAATATAAGTCATTTTTTGGTCCAAAGATCTGACTGCATTTATTTCAATGCAGGTCTACTTTAACAATTTGCAAAATTCCAAGAAAATGAGTCCTGACTGGTCATCTTCACTGTGGGCAGCAACAACTTATCTTTGTTAGTTGGCTATGTACCACAGGCTTTTAAGGTGGCAGTAATTAAACCATTACTTAAAAAGCCATCACTTGACCCAGCTATTTTAGCTAATTATAGGCCAATCTCCAACCTTCCTTTTCTCTCAAAGATTCTTGAAAGGGTAGTTGTAAAACAGCTAACTGATCACCTGCAGAGGAATGGTCTATTTGAAGAGGTTCAGTCAGGTTTTAGAATTCATCATAGTACAGAAACAGCATTAGTGAAGGTTACAAATGATCTTCTTATGGCTTCGGACAGTGGACTTATCTCTGTGCTTGTTCTGTTGGACCTCAGTGCTGCTTTTGATACTGTTGACCATAAAATTTTATTACAGAGATTAGAGCATGTCATTGGTATTAAAGGCATTGCGCTGCGGTGGTTTGAATCATATTTGTCTAATAGATTACAGTTTGTTCATGTAAATGGGGAATCTTCTTCACAGACTAAAGTTAATTATGGAGTTCCACAAGGTTCTGTGCTAGGACCAATTTTATTCACTTTATACATGCTTCCCTTAGGCAGTATTATTAGACGGTATTGCTTAAATTTTCATTGTTACGCAGATGATACCCAGCTTTATCTATCCATGAAGCCAGAGGACACACACCAATTAGCTAAACTGCAGGATTGTCTTACAGACATAAAGACATGGATGACCTCTAATTTCCTGCTTTTAAACTCAGATAAAACTGAAGTTATTGTACTTGGCCCCACAAATCTTAGAAGCATGGTGTCTAACCAGATCTTTACTCTGGATGGCATTTCCCTGACCTCTAGTAATACTGTGAGAAATCTTGGAGTCATTTTTGATCAGGATATGTCATTCAAAGCGCATATTAAACAAATATGTAGGACTGCCTTTTTGCATTTACGCAATATCTCTAAAATCAGAAAGGTCTTGTCTCAGAGTGATGCTGAAAAACTAATTCATGCATTTATTTCCTCTAGGCTGGACTATTGTAATTCTTTATTATCAGGTTGTCCTAAAAGTTCCCTAAAAAGCCTTCAGTTAATTCAAAATGCTGCAGCTAGAGTACCGACGGGGACTAGCAGGAGAGAGCATATCTCACCCGTGTTGGCCTCTCTTCATTGGCTTCCTGTTAATTCTAGAATAGAATTTAAAATTCTTCTTCTTACTTATAAGGTTTTGAATAATCAGGTCCCATCTTATCTTAGGGACCTCGTAGTACCATATCACCCTAATAGAGCGCTTCGCTCTCAGACTGCAGGCTTACTTGTAGTTCCTAGGGTTTGTAAGAGTAGAATGGGAGGCAGAGCCTTCAGCTTTCAGGCTCCTCTCCTGTGGAACCAGCTCCCAATTCAGATCAGGGAGACAGATACCCTCTCTACTTTTAAGATTAGGCTTAAAACTTTCCTTTTCGCTAAGGCTTATAGTTAGGGCTGGATCGGGTGACCCTGGACTATCCCTTGGTTATGCTGCTTTAGACATAGACTGTGGGGGGGTTCCCATGATGCACTGTTTATTTCTCTTTTTGCTCTGTCTGCATCACTCCGCATTTAATCATTAGTGATCGATCTCTGCCCCCCTCCACAGCATGTCTTTTTCCTGGTTCTTTCCCTCAGCCCCAACCAGTCTCAGCAGAAGACTGCCCCTCCCTGAGCCTGGTTCTGCTGGAGGTTTCTTCCTGTTAAGAGGGAGTTTTTCCTTCCCACTGTTGCCAAGTGCTTGCTCACAGGGGGTCGTTTTGACCGTTGGGGTTTTTCATAATTATTGTATGGCCTTGCCTTACAGTATAAAGCGCCTTGGGGCAACTGTTTGTTGTGATTTGGCGCTATATAAAAAAAAAGTTGATTGATTGATTTTATGAGCGTTTCTAACCAAACCAACCAGACATGTATATTTGAGTTCTCTATTAATCCTAAAACCAACCTTGCGTTCAGTTTTTGAAGTCGTGAGTAACAGACACAATGAGCTCAGTGTGCAAAAATGAGTCCTGCAAAACAAGAACACGCGTACATTCACGGTGAGTCACTGCAGACCTATAAACAAACTTAAGCACTTCGATTCTGCACGTGTGCAAAGTTTATATTTTGCTCCAGACACAAGTAATATTTCTTCATATCTGACTACGGCCAAATCTATTTCTAGTTAGCCCGGCCTGTGGGAGGTGGTGTTTTGGTTTGCTCACAGTTACCAATAATTGGCTCTGTGGCTCAGTAACGAGCTCAACGAGAGGGTCAGATCAGGACAGTCTGCTTTTACAAACTTTAAAAAAAAAAAGAAGTTAAAATACAGTATTTTGATAATGTGAATTTGTAACGATAACGGCAATAAATCACCCAGAATCACTTAAATAGTTCTTAATATACACAGGCAGTTTCAGCAGGTCCAGAAGAAGCAAGAACACAGCAAAAAGCCTAGTTATGAATGAGCAATTTATCAGGTTACAGTAAGGGCCATAAGTATTTGGACAGTGATATTTATTTATTTATTTTTGTATTGTTTGTAGATTAACTGAAACAAGATGTAGTTGTAGTGTAGTTTTTCTGTAATTCAAGGGGCTTAATAAAAATATTGTATTGACCATTTAAAAATTACAGCCATTTGTATACATCCATTTGCAAAGCCCATAAGTGATTGGACAAACAAATCCTTCATGAACATCAATCAATAAAAAAAAAACACAAACAGCACGGTACTCTATTGTTAATTTGTCTGGAGTAAAGTTCTCAAAAACAGAATTTTCTTTCAAGAAAGCAGTTTATATCTAGACTTGGGTCTCCCCTGTGCCTTCTAGCAATCTGTAGCTGAAATTTTACCTTTTCTTTTTACTTAAATGCTTTTTCCCCATTGGTGTGCAGAGGCAAAATTAACACACACACAAAAAAACTGTCACTGTCCACTGACTTGACAGCTGTGCGCTTTTCAAAGTGAAATTATCACGAGACAGAGTTAAAAATTCAATAATCTGCAAGAGTTAAAATTTTTAAGTCTCAACAATGTTAATTACAACACTGTAGAGAGTATTTTAAAACAGTATGCAGGGTTCTCACCAGGATTTTTTCATAGCATAGGGGGGAACTTAGCGAGGCATAGCCACGCAACAAGCATTGCAGGTGCGAGCATTGTGGGAGGGTCCAAAAGCATCCCCTGAGAAAATTTTGAAATGAACCCTTTGAAACACTGTTTCCTGCATTTTGAGGACCACTTTGTGTTGCAAATTGGGACAATAAATAACATGTCACACGTCCTTTTAAAAAAGAGGAAAAAAAACAAACAGAAAACTCCCCTATGTTGGTTAAATCACAGCATAGGGGCCCCCTATGCTCAACTGCGCTAGTGAGAACCCTGGTATGTAATTAAAATTATTCAGGTATTTACTCTGAGAGCACTACAAAGGCATCAGGTTGGTTTTGAACCTGCAACCTTTAGGTTATGAGTCAGCAGCACTGTTGTTACACGGCCACTGAACTGTGTCACAAGAAGTCCTCAATACTGAAATGGTCAACTGGAAAATAACTCCAACACTTTCCAAGTTTAAGCACAGTTTTAAAAGCTCCATCAAGCGTTTCAGAGTTAATTTGAACACCTCATTTGTGCTGTGAATGATCATCGCCCTTAGATCATAGAATGTGTGACGCTGCAGCGAGACAAGATGAAACCTACAGGAAACCCAGGCCTGATGTCAGGTTCACACTTTGTCTCATCAGCTTGTTTTATTGCAGGTTGTTTCCACTTTTATTGCCAGTTTGTGCAAACAAAAGCGTTTGCTGGTTTATTTTTGAATGAGGTCCACTGTTTACCTCAGTTGTTTTAGAGTCTTTTTATAGGTCGGCCAAGACTGTTTTTGAGTATCTGAGAAAAATTCCCACAGTTTAACTGAACCGACGTGAGATTTTAATTTAGAAAGACGATGTCCGTTTGCAACTTTTCTCTCCTTTCACCCCCATAAAACAGCTGTAGTTTCACATTTTAAAACAAATACTGCTGCAGGTTTAATTAGGGCTCAAGCTGACAAGAAAGAAAGAAAAACACTGACAGTAACACGATCCAGATTTAAGTCCAGCCACAAAGCTACTGCAAAATAAAAGTACGGTACATGAATAAATCAATTTTACAACGAGGCATCCGGGCAGCTGCAGTACGTCATCGCCACCAGCTATAATGAAGCAGCACTTACGTCATTTTATAATGATACTAAATACAAGGATCTATTTCTGCACTGATACAATAGCATCAAATTAACATTATTAGCATGTGAGAAGTGAAGAAGTGTGCATGCGTGTGTGTGCACATTTTATGACATCTTTTATGAATGTCAAAATTTTCATCATGTGATATCTGGTATGTCAAAGGTCATACATTTAATAGATCCAGTAGAACAGAAGACTGTTTCAGCATCTCATCTAGTTTCTGAGATATGGTCAGGACGATGATCTTTAATTTGACCTTTGAACTTGACATGACCTGTACTGCAAGAAGACAGTCTGTTCAGTTTATCTAATGAAGGTCCATTGAAATTGTTCTTTGCATTTTAAAGATGTTGCCATTTCTTTCTGAAGATGCCTTCAGATTTGACCTTGATATAATCTGTTACAAGAGGAAAGTCCTTTGAATTTGCGCACCAGTGTTGACTGAAATACCACTTTGAATTTTTAAGATACTGCTATACACACATAAGGCTGTTATTTCAAAGCATGGTAATAAATAAATAAATTTCTGTCCCTCAGCTCCAGAGGTTCTTGCCCAGAAGCCGTACAGCAAGGCAGTGGACTGCTGGTCCATTGGAGTTATTGCCTACATTCTGTGAGTACCAGCCCGTTGTCATGTTGCATAACATTATACATCTGGTGGCAGTCCAGCTTTTTATAAGCAGAAATCCAACAATGGTTTTATGCTCTTTTTTTTTTCCTCTAACATTTTACATTCTGCAGTTGCAACAAGCTGCAGTAACCAAACAGAAAATTAGTATATAATAATCCATCTGTAACCCCCTGAGATGCTCCACGTGTGATCTGCAGAAAATCAAAAATTTATGTTCAAAATGTTTGCTTTAAAGTGAATAAAGTCAGGTGCAGAGAGGACGCAGCCTCCTGCTGGCAATTAGCACAGTTAGCTTTGGGATTTAGACCTTGTTAGCTTTTTGCTGCTGCTCAGGTGGAAAGATCAAATCAGGTAATCAGCCATGATAAACATCCTGGATCGCGTGTGTGTGTTCAGTCAGTGGGGTGTAAGGTGTGTTGCTGTCAAATCTTCAGTGTAACGTGGAAGCAGGAAAACAAAAACGAAGCGTCTCTTCACACCAGGTGGAACCCGCTTTCCCTCCGTCCCGCCGCTTACGATTGAATTCCCGCGGGCTTGTGCATGCCGAGTCCGATGGAGCGGAATGTGAGCCGAGTGACGGTGGAGTATTTACCCAAATGAGAAAGCGGCTAAAACAAAAAGGGAAAGGCTGTGTTTTGTCACGACAGGCGCTGTGATTGTATCAATGGAGAATGGCATGTTAATGAATTTTTTATGATCTGTCATGCGTTCAGAAGCCCCTTAATGAGCTGGATATGATTTATTTGGCTGAGCAGCATTTCGCTCATTAGGGAGAGTCTTGAGTGGAACTTTGGCTGATTTGTGCAGTCTTACTGCTGTGTTTAAAATGACCAAAAAAAAAAAAATTGATTATGTTTAAATTGCATTAAGACGTAATAAAACAAAGCTATTGGATTAAAGTGATATATTATTATTCATTTTTTCTATCTATGTATTTGTGTGGAAATACTTTGTGTTAGTCTCATGGGCCTCGATGTTTTTGAGTTTGGGAGCGGCAGCTGCACACTAATAGATGAGTAACTGAATGAATGTCAGAATGAGTCAGTGAGAATTTGGTGAAACCGTAATGGATGAACGTAGGACTTTTGCGGGAATAACTGAGTCTCGTTCTGCAGGCTGTGCGGTTACCCTCCATTCTACGACGAAAACGACTCCAAGCTGTTTGAACAGATCCTGAAAGCTGACTACGAGTTTGACACCCCGTATTGGGACGACATATCTGACTCAGGTGATCTGCTTCTTCTTCTTCCTCCTTCTCTCTCCAGCATGTGGCACATGTGGATCTTTCTGCAGCTCTTCATCACCGCCGGTGATGTCGTCTCCCTGGAATGTGTGTGTTTTTTGGGGGGGTCATCAGTCATCACCACAGCTATGCACAAAACCTGCCAGTAAAAACCAGTCGGAGGCTGCCGCCCGAAGTGTGTGTGTGTTCGTGTGCGTGCATGAGTGTGGATCCGCTGTAAGAAAAATGACATTTATGTCCCCCAAGAGCTTTGTATTTGTAACAAATAGATCAGATGTTGCTCTGAACAAATGTGCATCTGCAAAAAACAGAGTAATTATTTATTGATGGCTGTTTAAAAGAATATTTTTAATAACTTTTTTCCTGACAGGCACTGGATTTGTTCTTTAATTAGTCCCAATTAAAGCTACAACACATTAATTTTTCCAAAGGTAAAAAGGACTGCAGTGATCAGATGTGGTCCCACTCCAAATTGTGTTAAATCAACACTATCAGAGTGTTAAATTAATTCTGCCACAGCATACATGAACTCTGTATTCATATCAACTCTTCTTTCAAGTATTCCTTTAACTTTAACTAGTAATGACTTCATGACTTTCTTTGCTAATAAAATTTTAACTATTAGAGAAAAAATTACTCATAACCATCCCAAAGACATATCTTTATGTTTGGCTGCTTTCAGTGATGCCGGTATTTGGTTAGACTCTTTCTCTCTGAGTTATTTTCATTAGTTACTTCCTCCAAACCATCAACATGTCTATTAGACCCCATTCCTACCAGGCTGCTCAAGGAAGCCCTACCGTTAATTAATGCTTCGATCTTAAATATGATCAATCTATCTTTATTAGTTGGCTATGTACCACAGGCTTTTAAGGTGGCAGTAATTAAACCATTACTTAAAAAGCCATCACTTGACCCAGCTGTCTTAGCTAATTATAGGCCAATCTCCAACCTTCCTTTTCTCTCAAAAATTCTTGAAAGGGTAGTTGTAAAACAGCTAACTGATCATCTGCAGAGGAATGGTCTATTTGAAGAGTTTCAGTCAGGTTTTAGAATTCATCATAGTACAGAAACAGCATTAGTGAAGGTTACAAATGATCTTCTTATGGCCTCAGACAGTGGACTCATCTCTGTGCTTGTCCTGTTAGACCTCAGTGCTGCTTTTGATACTATTGACCATAACATTTTCTTACAGAGATTAGAGCATGCCATAGGTATTAAAGGCACTGCACTGCGGTGGTTTGAATCATATTTATCTAATACATTACAATTTGTTCATGTAAATGGGGAATCTTCTTCACAGACTAAGGTTAATTATGGAGTTCCACAAGGTTCTGAGCTAGGACCAATTTTATTCACTTTATGCATGCTTCCCTTAGGCAGTATTATTAGAAAGCATTGCTTAAATTTTCATTATTATGCAGATGATACCCAGCTTTATCTATCCATGAAGCCAGAGGACACACACCAATTAGTTAAACTGCAGGAATGTCTTACAGACAAAGACATGGATGACCTCTAATTTCCTGCTTTTAAATTCAGATAAAACTGAAGTTATTGTACTTGGCCCCACAAATCTTAGAAACATGGTGTCTAACCAGATCCTTACTCTGGATGGCATTACCCTGACCTCTAGTAATACTGTGAGAAATCTTGGTGTTATTTTTGATCAGGATATGTCCTTCAATGCGCATATTAAGCAAATATGTAGGACTGCTTTTTTACATTTGCGCAATATCTCTAAAATTAGAAAGGTCTTGTCTCAGAGTGATGCTGAAAAACTAATTCATGCATTTATTTCCTCTAGGCTGGACTATTGTAATTCATTATTATCAGGTTGTCCTAAAAGTTCCCTGAAAAACCTTCAGTTAATTCAAAATGCTGCAGCTAGAGTACTGATGGGGACTAGAAGGAGAGAGCATATCTCACCCATATTGGCCTCTCTTCATTGGCTTCCTGTTAATTCTAGAATAGAATTTAAAATTCTTCTTCTTACTTATAAGGTTTTGAATAATCAGGTCCCATCTTATCTTAGGGACCTCTTAGTACCATATCACCCCAACAGAGCGCTTCGCTCTCAGACTGCAGGCTTACTTGTAGTTCCTAGGTAGTTTTCAGGCTCCTCTCCTGTGGAACCAGCTCCCAATTCGGATCAGGGAGACAGACACCCTCTCTACTTTTAAGATTAGGCTTAAAACTTTCCTTTTTGCTAAAGCTTATAGTTGGGGCTGGATCAGGTGACCCTGAACCATCCCTTAGTTATGCTGCTATAGACTTAGACTGCTGGGGGGTTCTCATGATGCACTGAGTGTTTCTTTCTCTTTTTGCTCTGTATGCATCACTCTGCATTTAATCATTAGTGATTGATCTCTGCTCTCTTCCACAGCATGTCTTTTTCCTGATTCTCTCCCCTCAGCCCCAACCAGTCCCAGCAGAAGACTGCCCCTCCCTGAGCCTGGTTCTGCTGGAGGTTTCTTCCTGTTAAAAGGGAGTTTTTCCTTCCCACTGTCGCCAAGTGCTTGATACACAGGGGGTCGTTTTGAGCGTTGGGGTTTTTCTGTAATTATTGTATGGCTTTTGCCTTGCAATATAAAGCGCCTTGGGGCAACTGTTGTGATTTGGTGCTATATAAAAAAAATTGATTTGATTTGATTTCTTTTCCTCATAGTAACCTAGGAAATAATTACAACTTCTCACATAATCCGATTCTGTGACGGTTTTAGCTCATCTGAATAATAACCCAACGAGGCTGTTGTGATGCCATTCATTTTTTCCTAGCAACAGTTTGTGTGGAACCAGCCGAGCAGTTGTCAAGCGGTTGTGACATCACTTTGGGAGCTCAATATGGTTGTGTAGCTGCACCATTTCTGTTGTTTGACAATTCTTTGTTGTGGATTCCTTTTTTTTGTTGTTGTTGTTGTTCCAGCCAAAGCAGATGGTCACTTCACTGAGTCTGAACTGCTTGAGGTTTCTTCCTACAACCCAAAATGAACACAACAAACAGCTTCACATCATCAGTAAAACACCTTAAACCAAAGACATCAAGAAATTAAAGCTAAAACATCTTCAGAAACAATTAAGAATATAATATTTAAAACCAGTTAAAAAAACCACAGACGTAATGCTTAAAGAAGAGTAGACGGAACTTACTCATAAAATCCAGGGGTCATATTAACCATTTGTCCAAACAATCATGAAGCCTTCAAGTGGAATACGAATGGGATCATCAGTGATTTGACAGTGTCAGTCCTTTGGAAAATCCCCAATGTCCCAATTCCTCAAGTTTAAATGTATATAAGCCCAGTCTGCATGACTGTTACAAATATATACTGTCATAGTTGAGCAAATAAATAAGATTTAATTCTAGATTTAAGCATATTGAAGGAATTATATTGTCTAATCATAAAAACAAGCAAAAAAAAAGTCCATTATTCAGCTCTGAGACACAAGTAAATCTGTATTTTTAAAGCACAGGTCCTGGGAAGGCACATAAGGCTCAACAAGGTTGGCCAAATAAGAGGGTGCTTAATCAATCAAAATGTCATATATTAGCAACAAATCTTTAAAAATCTTATCTCACCTGCATGGAGCCATTAACATGAGGCTAATAGTATAATAACGTAATCAAACGTCCTGGCTCTCGTAAAATTGTTGTAGTAACATTTGGAGAATCTGAAGATCGAATCTGAATGTGCGGCAAGCCAGAAACCAAACATTACAACAAAAACATGGATCATCTCTGCATCCAGTGTGCTACACTTTGCAGATGGGTGATGATTGAGAAAACATCCACATCGAAGTAAATTATTTGGAAAAATTGCTGCATAATTTGATTTTGCAAATGTATGAATCGGTACGTAAATTGTCTGAAAAACCCATTGTGATATTTCCCAGTGTTGAAACGGCAATATGATGTTTATTTCTCACAGCCAAGGATTTCATCAGCAGTTTAATGGAAAAAGATCCAGTCAAGCGCTTCACCTGTGAACAGGCACTCAGGCATCCCTGGTGAGAAAAACACACATAAAGGCAGGTGAACAGAAGGCTAAACATCAATACATATAAACGTGGTGTTAATAGAAAATTTGTGCGTGTGTGTGTCAGGATTGCCGGGGATACGGCTCTCTGCAAGAACATCCACGAGTCAGTCAGTCGACAGATGAGAAAGAACTTCGCCAAGAGCAAGTGGAGGGTAAATTTTTGTTTATTGCTATTTATTCTTTACATGTTTTTGGTTCTGTTGCAACAGGCTACTGCGTGCATGAGTGTAAATCTGCCAGTAATTGTCCATGGTTTTAGAAAATGAATCACCCTGTAGTAAAATGGCCCACGATGTGGTTGGTAAAAGCAGGATTTTAACCTTCATCGTGCACTCTGTTCTCTCAGCTGTTGCCACAGAAACGAGGATTCTCTAAAAGTACTCGGGCAGTAAAATCTGCTTTAGGACCGGGTGATGACAATAAATCTATCTTGTGCATTGTTTGGGCCTCAGATGTTTTTAATGGAATGTAAACTGCGGCAGACGACCATATCGTTGTAGTTTCCCGCTATCGCTCGGTCATTGAAAGCAGATTCTCTGCTGTTCTCTCTAACTTCAAAGTTGGGTTGAAAATGGCCTTTTTAGTATTTCATTGTTATAACAAACACTTTTCCAGTATTTCTTATCATAAAATCCAAATCTCTCTAATTTATGGAAACCGTATGGGGACCTCATGCTGCACCGGGAGCTGCAAATTAAAACTGGCTAGAGACGCACAAATCGCACTTGTATGATTTAAGAAATAAATCGAGGTAGAATGGCACTCATTAGAGTGTACGGTGCCTTAGTCTTGTAATGTTCATAGCTGTAGTGCACATAATTGCATCTCGCTAAACGTATTTACCTGGGACTACATTGTGGTGGCACCAGGATAACTATGTGTGCAAGAATCTGTGCAAGAAAAAGCCCAAAGTACACACAGTGTTTTATGAAAATCATTTTTTTCTTTTTCTGTCTTTTTTTTTTTGTGGATTTACCCCAAAATGTACATAATATAAGAGTTTCGGGCAAAGGTTAAACCAAACCTCACCGTGTTCTTATAAAAGTGAGTCATTATTTTTTAAGTAATCCTGCCATCAAACAACCAACAAACAGATGCAGGGGACGACACGACCTTGAAATAAATGCTGTCCTGAACTGAGAGTTCTTTGGTTTTGTCTGCTGTCGTTTATAATGTCATGTTGCCTCTTTTCAGCAAGCGTTCAATGCCACTGCGGTTGTTCGACACATGAGGCGGCTCCAGCTTGGGAGCAGCATGGCGAGCAGCACAGACCCCTCCAACCCACACAAAAGACCGAACCAAACACAAAAAGTGGCACCAAACCAGAACCAGGCGGTCCAGGGCCAGCCAGGTCAGAGCCAAAACATGGGACAGGAGGGGCAAAGCCAGAACGCAAATTCAGCCCCCAGCAAAACCTCTTCCATAGATGGCACCGTTGTAGCTCCACGCAAAGAATGTGAGTACCAGTCGGTCCCATCTGTGGTTCCGCAAAGATAAGAGGAGCTATTAGAAGGCAGAAAAAAAAAAACACTCTTTCAGCATGCAATGTTAAAACAACTGGTTCTAAACCTAATGGCCCCTTCCTCTCAGGTGTTACAGGACCGGCCACGCCCTGCAGTTTGGCTTCTGCAGCGTCTTCTACTACCACGGGGGCAGAGCTAAGCAGGCCACACCCCTCAGCGGTTCCCGCTCCAGTGCTCACAGAGACCAAGTGACGCCAGGTCCCACGGGGAACCAGCTGGGAGGCCACAGCGCTGTGAGCTAAAGAGGCAGAAAACAAATAAATAAATAAGAGACAGAGGACAACAGCAGAGGAAGAAGATCGACATCTTCCTCGCCCCTCCTAGACTTCACCGCACTTCCTCTTTGGCAACCCTCCAACCTCCCCAACCAGTTCCCTGCCCTGCTCCTGGGAGCAGAGGACTGTACTGCCACCCATTCAAACCGCGCTGCGCCATACGGTACACCCGCCAAAACGGCACAAAGGGTCCCCGCTGATCTGCGTCATGCCGGTTGTTACTGGCTGCACAGCGGCGACTGCTCGGCGCTCGAGCAGGCAGGTTGACCGTGTGGCCGCTGGCATCATTACTGTTTTCACTGTCAGTCATCATCAACTTCCCTCTTGAATCTGGTCTTTCCTGCACACATATATTTAGCTCTTTTTTCCTACTTAGATTTGACTGTTGACAACTGAATTGTTTTATTTATTAATTTTTTTATTGTTGCTGTTGTCATTTTAAAGGTGGTACGTGTAACTTCTACAAATAAGCGCGTCACTGGCGTTACAATGAGAGCTCTACGTGGGTGTCGATACTGCAAGCAAAAGGTCAGCATGGTTGATAAATTAAGCCCCACCAGATTGTGCTATTGATTCTCTAAATTTTAACGCTACTTCTACTATTTTTACTCTGAAAATGTCTGCAAAGGTGTGCATCACTTTTACTCCTGATCTGACATTTTGCTTGTTTACATTGGCTAGGCTAAAGTTGTAAACTGACGCGGGCGATGATGAATGCTACACATAGCACCTTTAAGAGGTCTTCTATGTCCGTATGGGCTTATGTGTTTTTGCTTTAAGATGTGCTTTAATAAAAGTACCCATATGACTGTTGACATTTGGGAATACGAGTCAACGCTTGATCTATTTTGCACAGGAAGGGTCGGGAATGATTTCAGACGCAGAGAGCCACAAGGTGAAGCCTCAGTATACTTCGAAAGGTTTTGGCACAAAAACATATCTTGCATACGTGCAAAGCAAGAGCTACCAATATCTAGACCTGGGTTCGAGTCCCGGTTATGCTGTATATTTCTTTGGAGAAGACATTTCACTTATATTGTCCTAATCCACCCAGCTGTAAACTGGTACTGGCTTTGGCTGGGGAAGTAACCTCCATTGGATTGGTGTCCTATCTAGGGGCAGTTGAACATGGAATCCGGGAATACGCACCGACACCAGTGAGCCTCAGGATCTATAAAGGACTTACTACTTCTTTGCCATTTTTGATCCCTCCCACTGGCCTTCAATAGACTTTTTTTTTTTTTTTTTAGAGTTCATGAACTGCTTCTTTTGTGACGAGAGGAAAAACATTGCTAGCGTATATCCACTAATACAAGCGAAACATCAAGATGGTTAAGGCAAGAGTTTCCAGGTTTTTCACAGGATATCCAAGTTATAAAACAGAGGACTGTCACTAACAAAACTAGCTCCTTTGTTAACCATCATCACTGCATCTCTTTGCTTGGGTTTTGTTGAGTGTCGTTGCTAGCAAAGACAATTCTGGCCATTCTGCACCTTGTAGTTGCATGAAAAGATAAAAAAAAGTACTTGTGCACATCGTCTTCTTTTATCTGAAAGTGGGGAGAATACGTATTTTCCGGACTATGTGTCACACTGGAGTATTAGTCGCATCTGTCCAAAAATGCTTTGTAAAAAGAAAAAAAAACATATGCAAGCTGAATTTATTTTTTTAAATGTGGTGCTGCTGCTTCATGCAAAAAGAATTTAACAGGCACATCATTTATTTATTTATAATGCAAACACTGTGTTATTGAGCAGAAGCGCACAGACTAAATAATCCTCTTGTAGTACAAGGTACAACAAACTCGAATAAACTACTTATTGTCACCACTAATGATGAAAACATCAAGAAGCTAAAGGAGTGCAACATTACCTCACTAAGTGTAAATAAAATTTTAACTGATTATAGATATTTAAAACATTATAGTTAGCCTTACATTAGCATAGCTATTCTCCATGTTGTCCTGAGGCTGTCCCAAAAAGTGAAAACAAAGGGATTGTTGTGTAATATGAACATTGTTCCCTCTCTTTATTCAAGAGTGTGGTGTTTCAGAGTGAGAGCATGATTTATTAATTTCACAGATTCTCTTTATAGGAGCAGCTTGTCATGCCTGTAGACGGTACCATCTTATGGTTCTATGAAATTGTTTTTTTTTGTTTGTTTGTTTGTTTGTTTTCTTTTTTTTTGGAGGGGGAGGGGGGTTGGACACAGAAGTTGCTTTGAAATATAAGTCATAGGACCATCCAAACAAGTTTTTAAAAAGCACAATCTATAGTCCGGAAAATACGGTAAGGACTGCAGATTAAGGTTGGAAAAGCCTCCATGTATTTATGTTCTTGTCGGCCCACACAAAGTAGTGGAATGATATACCCTGTCCTCAGGGAAAGGGTTGTATTATGTAAAGATGCTGACAGAGAAGCATTTGCATCGTGATACATGTTCTGTTGTTGTTTTATGAAGACCTGAAGACGTATTGTGAATAATGGCTAAATGGTGCAAGTGGTGGGGCTAGCAAGATGTTTGCAAAGGCTTTGGCCTCTATTTGATGGTCGAAAAGAAGCACTCCACTACTGACTTATGTCTTTTGAAGTATACTGAGACCTTAAGCTATCCACCACAAAGTAAACATCATAGCACTTTATAGAACTTTTGGCGTTGATGTTAGAGTGGAGCATTGTCCAACTCCCTTGTCTGAAAGAGTGATTAGTTTTTGTCTTACTTTATAAGAATTTTATAACAATCATCTCTTAAGGGACACGTATAGGTTGCTATCAAACATGAAGCAGTTTCAGGATAAAACAGGAAAGAGCAGAGGGACAGAAGTAGCGACGAAACTGTCTCCAGTTAAGAATGTTATGGACTGCAGCTTTCTCATTTCATTGTTTTATGTTTTTCAAATCCCAGACTAAGGAGCCACTAAGCATGGTAACACAATTACAAGGTGGCTTGACACAAGACTACCTGTTAGAAACCTTCTTTGAGGTACTTCGCTACCTACTACTATAAAAGGATACTCCTTTATAATTGTCCAAGCACAAAACAGTGCCCCCAAATTCTACCCCATGGCATTATTGCTTTGACCCAAACAAACCATCGGTGTATAAAATGGGATTTGGGGGCACTGTGCAGAATTTGGAGTAATTCTAAAGTCGTGTCCATTTATAGGGCCATATTTGGTGTCTGTGGAGGCACTGACCAAGATAGTGAAGTTGTTGCCCACCACTGTTCTTCTCTTAATGAAGCCATGATCTCACCTTGCGTTGCTGAGCTGCACCCAGTTCTGAATCGCTCAGGGAAAACTGCAGCTGCACTGTGTGCAGGTGAATACTGGTTTTGGATTTTCTGTAAATGTTGAGGTCCAGATGTTGCGGCGTCACAGTTAATGGTCTATGGTTCCACATGTTAGCCGTGTCCTTATTGCAGTGTTGAGTTCTGCAACCAAATTCTACCTAGCTTCGGGTGACGTGGTAGGTAGATGTTCTAATGTGGTAGACTGATGTTTTAATTGTCAAAACTGGATTCGGACACGAACCTCTTCTGACTCGGACATGAATTTAGAACTAGTTTCGGTGGTGCCAGAGGTTTTATTGGCCTTTGAGGCGTAACTCGGAAAAAACTACGATGTCAGGTGCTCACTCACACATATCAGATTGTCATATCTTTCTTAGACGAAAGTCGGCCTATCCCTTTATTGTGAATCGTAGCCAAAGACTAGTGCTCGGTAGAACGTTTGGTGTATCGTGTTCTATCTGTTGAATTCATGAGATGACAGCGGGTCAGCGACTGACGTGGGCAAAAACGAATTATCCTGGGAGAAAGTTATTGAGCTATGATCCCTTTCAACATTGATAAATCGCCCTTTTTTTGTTAATCATTTCCCGATTGTATATCTAGAGTGTCTCCACTTGTCAAAACATAAATTGAAGTCAAATACAACAGAAATCAACACCTCATCATACAGTGTGGAATTCCCTTTTGGCTAGCTTGCTGCGCTTGACCTACTTACCAATGCAGTTAACCAAAACAAACCCTAAGACGTATTTGTCAATACTGTCCATTTGAAAACTTTGTCCTCTCGCTGCATTTTGTTCACTGTTCCACCACAGCAGCTTTTCTTTCAGTGAGTAATTAAAACAATTCCTCCATGTTTACATGCTTCGGTGCACATACGGTGTACTTCTTTGAGGTATGTGTTTATACTTTTAATTCAAATCAGTTTATTTATACAGCGCCAAATCATAAGTCAACTCAAGACACTATATACAAGTAAGATCTAAAATCTAGACTGTAGCCATCCTCTGAGCAAGCATATTACTGAGCAGCAGTGATGAGGGGAAAACTCCTTTAGTGATTTTTGGAAGAAATTTCAAGCAGACCAGACTCAGTGGGGTGACCATCTGCTATGGCCACAATAACCAAAAAAAAGAAGCATAACACAGGATTGACGCAACAAGTTATTGCAGAATTATTGCGCCGCCCCCCCCCCACCCTGTGTGCTTTCCACCTTTTTGTGTTAATTTGTAATTCTAAGATGTTAAAAATTCTCCAGCCATGTCAAATGATAGATGGTATGTCCAATACTCTTTTTTGTTTGTTTGTTTGTTTGTTTGTTTTGGCAAGGAACAGCTTGATTTTCTTCTTTGTATTTCATTCCTTGTAGGCTATGGGTATACTGCCCCTATGGTTAAAATGGGTATTTCACCTTGCAAGAGATGTTCATACTTTTTCTTTTCTTAAATAAATAATAATAAAAAATAAAAATTGTAGATCGCTTGAGCAGAGAATGCAGGATAAACCTTACTCTATAACTCTGTATGTGCTCACATAGTTAAAAACAACTATAAGCACCAAGAAAGAGCATCAAATCAATTTTATTTATATAGCGCCAAATCACAACAAACAGTTGCCCCAAGGCGCTTTATATTGCAAGGCAAAAGCCATACAATAATTACAGAAAAACCCCAACGGTCACAACGACCCCTGTGAGCAAGCACTTGGCGACAGTGGGAAGGAAAAACTCCCTTTTAACAGGAAGAAACCTCCAGCAGAACCAGGCTCAGGGAGGTGCAGTCTTCTGCTGGGACTGTTTGGGGCTGAGGGGAGAGAATCAGGAAAAAGACATGCTGTGGAAGACAGCAGAGATCAATCACTAATGATTAAATGCAGAGTGGTGCATACAGAGCAAAAAGAGAAAGAAACACTCAGTGCATCATGGGAACCCCCCAGCAGTCTAAGTCTATAGCAGCATAACTAAGGGATGGTTCAGGGTCACCTGATCCAGCCCTAACTATAAGCTTTAGCAAAAAGAAAGTTTTAAGCCTAATCTTAAAAGTAGAGAGGGTGTCTGTCTCCCTGATCTGAATTGGGAGCTGGTTCCACAGGAGAGGAGCCTGAAAGCTGAAGGCTCTGCCTCCCATTCTACTCTTACAAACCCTAGGAACTACAAGTAAGCCTGCAATCTGAGAGCGAAGCGCTCTATTGGGGTGATATGGTACTATGAGGTCCCTAAGATAAGATGGGACCTGATTATTCAAAACCTTATAAGTAAGAAGAAGGATTTTAAATTCTATTCTAGAATTAACAGGAAGCCAATGAAGAGAGGCCAATATGGGTGAAATATGCTCTCTCCTTCTAGTCCCCGTCTTTACTCTAGCTGCAGCATTTTGAATTAACTGAAGGCTTTTCAGGGAACTTTTAGGACAACCTGATAATAATGAATTACAATAGTCCAGCCTAGAGGAAATAAATGCATGAATTAGTTTTTCAGCATCACTCTGAGACAAGACCTTTCTAATTTTAGAGATATTGCGCAAATGAAAAAAAGCAGTCCTACATATTTGCTTAATATGCACATTGAAGGACATATCCTGATCAAAAATGAGCATGTGCACAAACATGCAGCAATGACTGAAGTTTAGTGCTAAATATAAAAATTGACCTGGTTTTAAGCTTTCATTCACAGTGTTGACTTACCTTTGTAAAAGTGAATCTGATGGCTCACGTTGGCGTCAAAGCGCACGTTTGAATTCTGCAGAACTGATGTACATGACGGCAGCACCAGCGTCAAGCTGACAGCTTTGTTTACCTTATGCATACTGGCAGATTTGAGCTTTCTTTTATTCATACATCTGCAAATTATTCAGTCCTAAAAGAGTTCCTGTCATCCCCAGAGGATATTTTGTGAGCACTAAAGATTAGTTTACAACTTGATTTGAAGAACTAACACTTTTTTATGTGCATGTTTCAATACAGTCAGGAGAAGAAGCTGATTGTTGAGTGCTTTTAGTGACTTATTAAACCATGTGTCTGCCTAGCTTTTAAACGGCGTATATTTTGTTTTCTCAGTGTTCTTTGTCATCAAACCCTAAGGCTTCATATTACTCCTGTTATTGAGGCAAATATGGAACCATGTAAGGGCTTTTATTCAAACAATCACCTTAATGTGATTATTCACCGTAACCACGTCTTTATGTCCAGTGACAGCTATGCATTTTTTTTAACGCATGTCAATGCTTTTTTTTTTTTATAAACATATGTTAGTGCATTTTTTTTAAATGTATCTTGGTGCATTTTCAGATTGGAGCTCTGCAGGAATTCCGATCATCTGTTAATTATTGTTGGAAATGAGCTTCGTTATGTGCCGGGGTTTTCCCTGGCAGGAAGACATTAAAGGGCAACTCTTGGAGTTCTTAAACATGAGTTCTATTTTTACATGTTTTTGAGTTTATCTTGTCACTCAGGATAAAATCAAATTTAATCGTTGCTGTATTAACTAAGAACCCAAATATCGTCATGGGCTAACAGACTACAAAATGGAATGGGGCAATTTAAACACAAAATAACCTACTTCTTGTTGCCACTGAGTATGCAAAAATCTCATTTGAAGTGTGGTAGCATGGAGATGATCCCTGTGGAGGTAAATTTGTACATGTTTACCTCGCTAAATGTAAAGAAACTTTTTAAAACAAACATTTATACAGTTAGCCACTACCCCTAGCCTTATTCTGTTTTGTAGATGCTCTGCACAGCTTGCGAATGTGAAAAGTTCCAGAATTGTACCTGGTCATATCAGAATTGTGCTACTGCACAAGACTCCCCGAAGTGCACAAAACTGGTCCACAAGCAGACATTTTTTTTTAATTTCTGAACTTTTTATATGGTTCACAAAAATTTTACCATTATCCTATCCCTAAGCCGTTGAAGATAAATACGGTACTTTATAAGGTTGCAAGGCAGCTAAGACATCCGGTTTAGAGTCTTGTTATGACTCCAAAAGCACATAGCACCCTTCCAGAAATGGTCTGTTACGGGAATTAAAACGCAAAAACGTTTTTGACCCGGTTTGCAAACTACTTGGAACAGAGACGGCAGTTGATATTAAGTCATAACCAACGGATTGCCGATGAGGTGCTGGCTGCTGTTCCTGTCAGCAGAACGTGCCCGTCATTGACAATCGACTCGTCATGCCTCAGTGGCGGTAAGCGGCTAACTGTATCTGTTGTTTCCCCAGAGTGAAAAGAACCCAAAAACATAATTTCAAAAAAATATAGCTCAGGAGTTCAGAGTTCCCCTTTAATGCTACAACATTGTGAAGGCCTCATGAAATGTGATGTCATTCGGACAGTTGCCATTGTGACATGAGGCAGGCAGAGAGTTCAGGTTTATGCTGCCATGGCTCTGTGTCCGCTTAACGGAGAGTTACAAAAAATGTATTCTGAATGAATCTTAAAGATGCTCCTCTACATATATTGTGAATGTGGATGTCGTTTTCAAAGTGGTTTCTTTGGTATGTTGTGTGAGTGAGTGGGTGTGTGAGGGAAGTTGATTGTATTCTCAATGGAATGTTTAATGTTAAAAAGAAAGTAAATTCCATTTTACCCCCACTGCGGTTTGCTTTTGTAACACTACTGTACTATCCAGTGCTGTGGGACCAAGCATGCACGTCGGGGTTACGCCGCCTTCAGCGTTGGTCCGACCACAAGTGGAAGCATCACTCGCTGAACTCAGGCTTACGTTTTGCCATTTTAACGGAAGAAATCCAAGCTGTGTCTGACTCAGAACAACACTGTTAAACGGGCGTGAGGTGGTTCCACGCCGCCCACCATGCCCCCTCCTCCCCTCCACCTACAGCTCACGCATCCTCTGACTTTTTATACTGTTACTTTACGTGGAATGGAGCGAAGAGAATTGTCACAAAAGATTCAAACGAACATGATAAAAATGGAAAAGAAAAAACAAAAAAGCTTCATCATGACTGTTTGTGTCGTCGTATATGCTCTTGTATGATGTTTGTATCTGTGTAAAATGTAAACCACTGGCACAGGTTTTGACACCCACAAGCCCACAAAAAGTGGAGTTTACCCATCTGTAGATCGGTACGGAAGTGTATTACGTTCAATGGATAAAAAAAAAATTTGACTGCTGATCTTGTAATTACTAGAAAAGATCTCGTAATTATGAGAGCTTTTCTCGTAATTACGAAATCAGCAGTCTGATTTTTTTTTTGTTTTTATCCAGTCATTGCAATATGCTTCCACTGATCAGAGTTTCAGCTGCACAAACTGTTTTGGAGGAAGGAGCGATCTCATTGGGTGCTAGAAATTAGATAAGTGGTTAAAATCAGATGGTAATTTGAGAAACGTTTGTTTGTCTGTCTGTGCCCCAGATTTTCCCACGACCTTTGGCAGATTAATATGGAGACGACCATCAACCCCACAATTGCTCTTAAAGGGTTTGTTTTGAGAAAGGTCAAGGTCATTGGGATCAAAAGTCAAAATTTATATCCCCCAACTCCTATTTGCACCAAACACACATAGGTAGGTTCTAGAGTAGCCCAGGTGAGGTCAAATTTACTAAAGTTCAAGCACTGCAGCCAAGATCATTGGTGTCAAAGAGCCAAATTTACGTTTTTCGCCCTGTTTTGCACCAGATGTGACACACTGAAAATGAACCAACTTTTTAAAAAAAAAAAAAGCATTACAATTGGTAAAAACCTAAATGAATTAAGTTGTTTGAACTTACATTTGTAAGTTAGAGTTGATCTTGAGTTGATCTAACTTACAAATTTAAGTTCAAACAACTTAATTCATTCAGGTTTTACCAATTGTAATGCTTTTTTTAAGTTGGTTCAACTATTCTCTTTTTTCAGTGCACACATTTGAAGGTAAGATTCTGCAGTTGCCAAGGTGTGGTCAAATTTGTCATAGGTCAAACAACAGGGTCAACAATAAAAAAAATTCACTGTGATTTGCACTAGATGTGGCCCAGATAAGGAGGTAGATCTAGCAATTGCCCAGGTCAGGTCAAATTTACTAAAGGTCATTGATTGGGGTCAAATGTCAAAATTTATGTTTTCCACTCGAGTTTGCACTGAACTTGCCACACACACAGGTGGGTTCCGGAATCACCAAAGGTCAATTATATGGGCAGAGGTTTGTTGGCCTAATTTAGCTGATTTCAGCCAAACCAGATATACAAAGGACTTTTCCACTATTTGTGGACAGACATCCAAACCTGCCATATAGAGCTTCATGCAAATGACTGGTCTTTTGCACCTCTAGATTGCATTATTTCAGTAAGGTGGTGGTTTGAAATGTTAGCTGTTTGATCAGTTTTTGTTTATTCTAACATTGCTATCAATCCAAGATTTCTACAAGGGTTTTTTTTTTGTTGTTGTTGTTGTTCCAGCTCTTCCATATTGCCTGTCTCACTTTTAATTGTAGTATACTGCAGCTGTGGCGAAGCAAATCTTCCATGTAGTCTGAAATGTGACTAAATCTAAAGTAACCCAACCAATGAGAAATGCTCTGCCTCTCCAAACAGTTTGTGGGTCTTAATTCTTTTTGAGACTCTGTGTGTCCCCTGTGGGTGTCCTCATCTAAAGCCTGCTGTCTCCAGCTGGCTGTATTTACTCTTTGCATGTGGCCACAACAAAATCTCATCCTGTGCACCGTCATTATGCTGACGACGCCCTGGTGTCTCAGAGTGGGCGTCGCCTGCCGCACTTGTTGTGCTGTGATGACTTTCTGTTCATGGGGCTTGTATAACCAATGCCTTCGACAATCGTGCACATAGCAGCAGTACCATGACGACATGGGCTGGAGCGACTGATTGTGTTTCATTTGTCTTTGTCTTGGAATAAATCATGAATAATTACAGCGTCACCGTTTACCTGCCTCGTATTTTTATTTATGTTTTGGGACCTGAAGGTGAAAGTGTCTGCACTGATGCAAGATGAATCTGGCAGCTATGCAAACATCCTTCACATTTCACTTGTATAGAATATCCTCTATAGCAGATGTTCGGCAGACATACGACAGATGTAGCAAAGATGTCAGCCAGATGTTGCACAGTAATATTGGCCTAAAACCTTAAGCACAATGTCTACAGATGGTACTTCCTTATATAAAGAGTGCTTTCAACCTGAGCTGATTCCACTTTGATGTACATTTCAGAGGTCAGTGGGAGTTCTTACGTGTTATTGCAGCTTTGGAAAGCGAGATATTTACCTGTTTTGCTGTGTAAACATTTATAATGCTTCGTGGAGTTTCTTCAGCACTGTTGGCCTCTTGGAGAAATTCACCACATGGCTAAAATGTTGTAGTTGATGTTCCCTCACAATATAAAAACACGGTGAAAATTTTCACCTTGGCCTTTGACCTTGAGCTAGACGACTTGTCTCATTGAAATCACTTTGCCAACTCTTAATCAATCCACCACGTTTGAGCCAAATCTTATCAAAACACTTCCTAATTATTACCAGCAAAGTGAACACGTTTGCGCCTTTTATCCTGAAGGTTTCAATTTGTTTGACCTGCAGATGTCCCCTGCACTTCAAACTGCTGTCATGCTTCCTCAGCTTTCCCTTCATCTCAGCTGGACATTTTTCTCAACAAAAAAAGTATTTAGCGTGTTTGTGAGAGCAGCATACATAAAACGTACATTGAATCAGACAAAAGCAGCAGAAGTTCAATTTTATTAAACTCATAAAAACGTGTTTATACGGGCACACTTGCACTAATTGTTTGGGCTCCGACTCTTTGCTTCCAAAACATTCCTCTCCTTCATCCCTTCCGTGCACGCCTTCTTCTTCTTCTGCCTCTCTGCTGCAGAAGCATTGCTTTGTTTCCGATTAAGCTGCATACGTTTTCTATAAATGGCACGAGACAGATCATCTGCCACGCCAAGATAACATTCAAGTCTCTCTGGAAATGGATTCGGAAGGCGTCGTGTGGTGCGGAATCCGAAATGTGCAAGACCGCCCGTTTAATGCACACAGTTGTGAGCACGAACAGCAGGGGAGAAGTGATGACTTTCTGTCTGAACCAAAGCTACAGCTTGTGCTGAAAAATCATCCTGCAGCATGACAAATGGTTGTAATTACATCCAAGGACATTTCAGTTTGAAAGGAATGAATGACTTGGTACAAGATTTTATAATCAGACTCCAATATCAAGAAGAAAGAACTGGTATAACATGAAATAAAGAACAAAACGTGTCATCGGGTCAATTCGTAAATGCAATTTACACTTTTTCAGCAAGCACGGTGGCTTAGTGGTTAGTACTGTTGCCTCACAGCAAGAAGGTAATGGGATCAATTCCCACCTGTGTTCTTTCTGTGTGGAGTTTGTATCTTCTCCCCTTATTTGCGTGGGTTCTCTCCAGGTGCTCCGGCTTCCGCTCACCTCCAAAGACATGCCGGTTAAGTGAATTGGAAACTTTAAATTGTCCAGGTCTCCCTTGTAAAAAAGATTTTGATCTTAATGGGACTAACCTGGTTAAATAAAGGATAAATTTAGCTCATCACAGGTGGCTCCAGAAGGGCATTGAAAGTGTTGCAACCAAAGGGTTGTTCCAAGTCTCCTTGAAGCTGTTTGGCATAAACCCCTATAGATGGGAGGATTTCACAGAATGCCAAAATACCTATCACACAGTGACTAAACATGGTCCTCTCCACCAAGGAGACCTAACCCGCTAGTTTCCACAACCCTCGCACCCACTCCTCAGGTTATCTGTGATTTCAGTGCAACCATGGGCACTTGCACGGTTGGTTACACGGACTATATCGGCCCACACAGATCTGGCAAACATGGTAAAAATGGCTGAATGGGCATTGACTTTACAAAAGGTCTGGGGCTACAAGTTGCAGGCTTCTAGGTCCAACATCCAGAGCAAACATCTGGACATGATACACCAATACTGGTGGTCCAGCTAAGGAGATCAATCATCCAAGTAGTTTGACCCATGTCAAATGGACCATGCTGACAGAAGAGGCTGGAGACTGCTGTAGAACTGCAGGATCTATAGAAGTGCTCAGGTTGAAAATTGTGACCACAGGCTTATTGGGGCTTCCCTCAAGACTGATCTGAAGATTGTTTTAATAATGCCTAACTATATCATCATACTGTAAGTTTTATACAGGTCCCGATTGATGCTACTGTTTATCCCTGGATACTGTAGCATGAAGCGGATAAGTATCTATGACTCTCCCCAGAAAGGACACCAGTCCATTGCAGGTTACTTCTCCAGCCAAGGCCAGTGCCAGATTGCACCTAGATGGACTGGGACAATGCCGATGAAGTGTTTTGTCCATGGACACAGACAGGTATTGTTACCGAGAATTTAACCCAGGTCTACATATGATGTCCAACTACAACAGGAGTTGGACTCATTGATATATTAACCTGCAGGTAGCTTAATACAATTCAGCATTTTCCTTATAGATAACTCCATTACCTGAGTAACCATAAAAACACCTGAGATCGTAATTTAAATAATTGGTAGACTGAACATTAGAACCAAACTGCAAGTGAGCTTTAGTTGCTGTTTTACTGGTTTCAACATGTCACCTCACAAAATTGAATAACTAAAGCTTTATTCTCTCTATCACACGGGGTTTGAGGTTTCTCCCACAGGACTAAACTGAACCTGCATTTCTTCATTTAATGAACACATCTCTCACAATCTGTCCGTATCCCCCCACGCGCCTTTCAGCACGTCTTGGTAATTTGTTGTCTTTGCTTTAGGTCTCGTGGCAGTCTCGCCTCCATCCAGGCCTCCTATTTTTCCAGACTGAATTACAGGAATATCTCAGGGACATCCTGCTGTTCAGAACACAGTTACCTACACAAACACATTCCAGTCACATGATGGACTGAACACGCTCATGCACACTTGTGCCTGCTTTGTAGTTTGCAAGGATATGGTTCCCCTGACCTGAGCCCCTTTATTTGCACTATTTGTGTTTTAGTCCTTAAATGAACCACTTTGGGCATTAATGTTCACAGTAGCTTAAAAGCTGCGGTGTGTAAAATCAAAGATGTGGCTAAAATCTGATGTTGGGAGACGTGATGTCATCGCTAGCCCTAACCACATGCTACAGTTAGCATTAGAAGCACAAAAGTAGCTCTAAACTTAACAACCACTAACAGTAGCCAGATCCCCTGAAACTCCTTACTTCATGCAGTAAATTACAGGAAGACGATCAAACTTAACCTGCTCTACATAATAAATATCCATGTTTAATATATGCATAATGACAAGCGGCGCCAATGCGTTTGCCTTTTCTACTATCAAGAGATTTATTAAGATGTAGCCACATAAACCTCAGTAATACCAGTGTAGATTTAGAAAAAATGAAGTCTCAAATACCGTATTAATTTGATTTTGGGTCATTACAGCAAGATTATGGCCTCAGATCATGACAACAGCTGCTGTGTTTGCATCTCTTAGCATCACCTTTTGCAGATGATGTGATGCTCTCGCTTTGAAGATGGCTCGGTGTATCAAGGGCTTTAGGAGAGTGAAATTAATATCAGAACTTTTCTCCATCAGTGGTGTGATGATGCATTTCCAACAGTAACTGTTGATTGTGATTATTCACAAGTGGATGTGGATTAGTAAGCATGAGTCAAACAGAACCACACTGACTATGAATGGGAAAACATCCTGTTTTTATTGTGGAGGATTGCACCCTCACCCATCCACCCCCCACCCCAGCCAGTTGTTGGACCAGCCTTCTTTACATAAGTAAATTAAAGTCTCTTAAACTGCAATTTTGCCACTTTGGAAAATAAAAAAACAACTTTTTTTTGTCAACTGGGATTCTAGCACACACCTCTGACCCATATCATCTTGGATCTTCTGTGATCCAAGATGAAAAACTAGAGTAATGGGACGGGTGAAACCAGTCACCTCAAACCACATTTTATTAGGCTGCTGTATCAAAATCAAAATCTATTTAACTTTTGGTCAGGTTCAGTAAAGTTAGACAGGACAGTGCACTGGTGCCATGTACTGCTGTATGGCATTGCCCTGGGTCCTGGTTGCCAACCACCCAGACAGACAACCAATCCAGCTTCACCTCCAGAAACTAGCCACCTGTCTTCTGCAGTCTGCCTTCCCGTGGCCTTTTCCAGTTCCTGTGGTTCTCAATACTGAGGCACCTGCTTGATGGATTATGCTCAGGGATCCCTCACAGTTTAAATAATATGCCTCATCCAAATCTCACAAAGTAACCATTCTTTTCATTCTAGCCGTACCCAAGGATTTTGCAGAGAGATAGTACCAAAGATAACCAACTGTACCCTTTGGTCACTGGTTAATGATGTCCACAACCATTCAGTAAGGCCAGAAACACAAGGATCCTAAAGACTTGTACTTTCATTCTCTTTGCAAACATACTGGCATCGTTAAACACCTGCAGCAACCACAATGGTCCATAAGATTATCCAGGTGTAACTAGATCTCAAAAGCCGAGGGTCTAGAAATATGGGCGTCACTGCAGAGATACATGGATCACTCAACAAGTTTGACACTTTCACCACAAACAGATACTTTTAATGGCTGAGTCCAGTAAGTAGTTGAAAGGCTGATTCAGGGCAAGTTACTCCAACTCCTAATTCAGCTCTTACAAAGATCACAGCATCTTCAGAAAACTCAAGGACAGTGACCTTCAAGCAAGCACTGAACAGAGTAGACACTAGAACACATCCCTCATGAATACCAGCATTGACTGAAAAAAGTCAGAGACTCTGACCAGCTCCACACAGCACTCGTATTATCCAAGTAAACACCAACTATGATGACCACCAACTTAATTTTAGATCTCTCAAATTCTCAGGATGTCCCAGAAAGCAGCCTGAACAACCAAAACAAATGCTTTGTGCTTCAACGTGGACTCCAAAGAAGCACGACTGATATTTAGATTGTCATTCAGTGAGTACTTGCAGACCTTGGTTGTGGTCAATGCCTGACTTCTTGCACATGACGGCAAGCTGCTCCAGTCAATGAGCAGCAAGTAGCTGGCACTGAATCCAGTTGAGAATGACCCTTGCAAGTACTTTGCTGGCATAGAGACCAGTGTAATACCCCTGTAGCTATTGCAATCCAAGCATTCGCTATTGACTTTCCACAGAGGAACAACAATCCCTTTCTTCCCATCTGTTGGGAATGATACCTGTCTCCCAAATGGAAGCAAAGATTGCAACACTTGGAGATCAGCATCTTCACCTAGCTGAAGGAGTTCAGCCTTAATTCCATAGGTCCCTACAGCTTTACCATCCCTTGGCAATGCTATTTTGTAATAGGTGGCAGTAATATCACCACATGGATACCAGACAACAAGCAATATTAAACTGATTTCAACCAGCCCTAAAAATGTGGAATCCACTTGAAGCATGTGCTGAAGCTTAGCTACTGCTCCATAATCATTGAGGAATTCTTGTATTGGGGAGGTGATGGTCTAGTGGCTAAGGTGTTGGGCTTAAGTCCAGAAGATCATGGGTTCAAATCCCCACCTGACTGGAAAATCACTAAGGGCCCTTGGGCAAGGCCTTTAATCCCCTATTGCTCCTGGTGTGTAGTGAGCGCCTTGTATGGCAGCACCCTGACATCGGGGTGAATGTGAGGCATAATTGTAAAGCGCTTTGAGCATCTGATTCAGATGGAAAAGCGCTATATAAATGCAGTCCATTTACCATTTAACTGGATATAACATGTATGAAGACAATGGTCTAGATTATCACTTTAAGTATGCTTAGTCATCATCTAACATTTGCTTTTTCTTAACGTGTACATGTTTGTCTCTTCCGTAGAGACTTCCCAGCAGTCTCTCGCTCCACAGAGATTTCAGTCTTCGTGGATGTGACTAGTTCAAGCTAAAGTAGTATGCCTGTGCTGGTGTAGCGCCCAGGAGGCGGTTCCTCCTGCGTTATGGTGTTGAGGTAATGCCCCGCTCGCCGCTCTGCAGCCTTCAGCTTCTCTTGCAGCTCACGAGCCTCCTGCTCGGCCTTGCGTGCAGCCTTTCGGGCGTTCCTCAGGGAGCGCTTCACCTTGCGAACGCGCTCCTTCAGTTGCCTGTTCCTCCTCTCTGCTGCAGCAAGGCGCTCCTGCAGTTTGCGACCTCGCTCCTCCTCCTCAAATAGCGCCGTCTGCACCGAGGGGCACAGCAGCTAGACAGAGGAGAGAGGGAAAGTTGTTCAAATTCATATTATATAATCTCAGTACTTGCTTTCAGTTTTAAATGTTCTTGTGCTCTCGGTGGGATGCCCCCAGCGTGCAGACGCCACCTGTGAAAACATCTGAGCGTTACCTGCCTGCTGAGCACCATCATCTGTATAAACAGGATTTAGGGGACACATGAGGAGAAGAGGACATGCATGCCGTCCAACAACATCAACCAATTCAAGTATATTCCAGGTCGGAGCAAAATAACGGGGAAGACCATAACTGAGTCACCAAAATTAAGAGATACTATACAGTGCATTTAGTTTAAAAGTGGCAGAAACCCCATAGCAACAGGATTAAAATGGAAACTCCACACAGGAGTCAAACCCACAACCTCCTTGCTAAGAGACAAGCATGCTAACACTGCGAAACGTGAAATGAACATAAAGCTAACGCTACAGTCACATTAGCCACAAATGACTGAGGCAAACCTGCCATTTATTTTCAGTAAGAGTGGTGTTTTGAAGCGACGAGAGGCAACGGTAGCTATGTTGCTAGCTAGGTGGAGAGAAAATAGAAGTCTAGAAGAGCAAGAATAGAAGAGCAACGCAACATGGCGACTGCCAATTCGAGGAAAAAAGCAGCGTGACTTCAGCTGGTTGTTTGCTCAAACAGAATAATCCGATGGTGGAATATGCTAATATCCAAACCAGCTGTGTTTCTGTATCAGTTGAAATGTTTGTATTTTTTTCATAGATTTTGTCGAAGTTAGTCACTTCTAAATCTAAAAATGCTAGTTTTGTAACTAGATAACACCTCTGAATTGATTTACAAGACCAAGAGATGTTAGCATGCTAACTTGCAATACAGGAACGTCACTGAGAAAGACGTTGGATTGAAACAATTCCAGTGAACTTTTGTTCCGTTAAGCAGTCAAGCATGGATTGAAAAAAAACATACTCAAAGTGTCCGGTTTTCCCGTCCTCTATTATCTATCATTAAACATTAAACTGGGAATGCCCATCAGGCAACAAATGCCAACTACTTCTTGCCCTTTGATATCTTCACTTGTGGCTAATGTGACCATAGGGTAACTGGGCTAAGTGGAAAAGTAATTACATTTAAAACTGAAAATAAAGATTACTAGATATAAAACTAAGTGAATGTGAAGGAAACTGAATACAGCTAACCGACTGCTAACTGGATATACAGCTAGCTCTTTGTATTGTTGTAGGCTCGCTTCAAAATCTACTCTGGGAGCAGCAGATAAGTGGAAGCATCGAAAAAAAAAAACATAATTAGAGGTTTTGAGAGAAATGTGGAGAAACTCTGTCCTTCTGAAGTGGTATCTAGTTCCCACGAGGCAGAAACCAGAAGCAAACGACCTTTCTGCCTTAATCTGGGGGGATGTTTTGTGTTTTAACTCCAGCTGTCTCAAATCTTCAACATACTGTTGATGTTTGAGAGTCTCTGCACCAACGCATGACTGGTGATTATCAAAAACGGTCACATTTCTGGATATTTTCATCTGATCACAACAAATAAATCCCAGGTTTGGTAGAGAACTGGGTACAGAAATACCTATGAGAGTCCAGTTTGAACAGAACAACCGGAGTGCTCTTTGACTGTCAGGGGTTAAAAGTCACATATATGACATACAGTGGCAAACCCAGCGATGATGTTTAATGAAAATGGAGAAACAGTGCAGGAAGCAGAAAGAACAAGATTCTTTGATCATTAAGTTCCGTAGGAAAACCTGTTTGGGGCCCTACCTTGCCTGAAGGTTGCAAGCGCCCGTCCTCAGTGTCTTTAACCCATGGCCTACTGACCTTTGACCTTACAGCTCAGAGAAAACCTGATTATCAAAATGAGAAGAAGACACCACAACACTGTCCCATCTCTACATTTTGGATACAATAAACATGTCATCCTCAATATTATAATGGGCATATTATAGACAGTATGTCAAATAGTATGTAAAAATATAAAAGCTCTGCCTATAGAATTATATTATTTTGAATTTCCTATTCAAAATTACTTTTATCATAAAGTGATTACTGGTATCTCAAAATAAGGCAAACTAATGCACCAGAATAATGAGAAATTACAATTGATTTTAGAAAGTTCTTTAAACAAGTTTGCTGCCATGTGGAAACAAGTTGAAACAAGAAGGTATCCAAATGATTGTTGTGCCTCGTTGCTGGAACCTAATTATTCATATTCCCTTGATGTCATCACATGACATCACTGAAGTCAGAAGTCAACCCCAGAAGATTAGACGTCTATGCACAAAACAGAATTTCAGTATCTCATCTAGTTCATGAAATATTTTCATTTTAGGTGATGACATCTGATCTGACTTTGACCTATAAACCTATGACCTTGACACAACCTGTTATGAATGAGGAAAGTCCACTGATCACCTTCACCTTAGTAATTAGTAATTTCACCTTAGTTGATTTACTGCTGATGAATTATACCTTAGGCGTATGTTTTTCCGACTGACTGATTCTGCTCTTTTTCTCTCTGTCCGACGTACAAAAGATGGATGGATCTGAACTGAAGGGCCTGGACAGACTGAGTTTGAAGGCCTGGGGCGGGCGCTGCATGCTGCAGCCTGGTATTTGCGTGGACAACCCCTGCCTGTGGTGCTGACGCCTGTGTGGACTTCTTATCTTCTTTATATTATTATGTTGTTTGCTGTTTCTTCAGCTTTGTAAAACTTTGTGTTAAAATGGCCTAAGGAGTGGGTCACCCCTTTGACTCTGGTCTGCTTGAGGTTTCTTCCTCAGTATCATCAGGGGGAGTTTTTCCTTACCACTGTTGCCTGTGTGCTTGCCCTAGGGGTTGGTAAGGTTGGGCTTTACTTGTGTGAAGCGCCTTGAAGCAGCTTGTTGTGATTTGGCGCTATAGAAATAAATGGAAATGAATTACTGAGTTGATCCAACATGCCTTTTGAAGATATCGCTGTGGACAGAAGACCTCTCAGGCAATATGTATGATCCCTATTTGTATGAAACATGTTGTGGTGCAACAATCTGCTCCATATTCAAATAGCAGTTCTGTAGCTGTTAAAATGAGGGGCATAACCTGCCAAAATAGAAGGTTAAATGTGTTAATGAACTGTGTTCTGTCTTGTTTGAGGTGCGACGGCGGGACTCAGCTGGAGGAGGTGTGATAATAAATGCTTCGATCATTTCTCTGTTCACAAGCCTTGGCTTATCTCTGTTCCTTCAGAATGAAGCCACAGACCTCCACGCTCTCAGTCTGCCCTGTGTCAAAGGCATGCAAATTTGACCTTTGGCCCCAGGATAGTCATTATCCTGTTTGCCTGAGGCACATATGATTAGGCCACACCGGATCTTTAACGGGTTGAGACCTCATCATATGCAGGAAATCAATGAAGGCTGCCGTCAATATTTGTGTCTACGTCACGTGTGGATGAAACCGTCATCTCTAGGGGCGTTGTTTTAGCTTGTTAGTTAGGATTAGGGTAAAGGTAAATTGGGTTTCGGATTTTATGCTGTCGTTTTGGAAAAGGATACGGTAAATCTCCAGGAGGTCATTGTAGTCTGCTGATTCTCACCAGATTCCAGTCAGCAGAGCCACAGCAGGATTAAACATCCCCTCTCACACACATCCTGGGCCTAGAATTTTTTTTTTTTTTTTACTGAACTCAAAATGCTTCAGACCACGGTTTAAATTACAGGGGTTACTGGGGGGTCTGCTTTCCCCTAATTAAAGGGGATGTTTTTGAGTTCGTCTTTTCATTCTGGACAAATATGGTTTTAATCTGTGCAGTCTTGATTTAGAATATAAACACTGTCACAGGCTAAAGGGCTACTTAACGTAGCTGCACAGCTCAAACTAAAAACACTAACAGTAAACCACTTCTTGTCGTTATTGAGGCGGAAATGTTCCCGCAGAATGAGCCCCTCACTGGCAATCAACTTGTAATGACTGAACAGAGTGCATCACCACCACTAAAATTACTGGAAGCTAAGGTAAGCAGCCAACTATATATAGTCATCTTACAAGGTTTCTTCATATTTAGTGAAATAAACATGCACGCGTTCACCTCCCTATTTCAATTTCAATTTATTTTCATTTATATAGCGCCAAATCACAACAGAGTTGCCTCAAAGCGCTTCACACAGGTAAGGTCTAACCTTACCAACCCCCAGAGCAACAGTGGTAAGGAAAAACTCCCTCTGAGGAAGAAACCTCAAGCAGACCAGACTCAAAGGGGTGACCCTCTGCTTGGGCCATGCTACAGACATAAATTACAGAACAATTCACGGACGAATATACAAGAAAAAACAGAATCAGGCATCAGAAAGACAAAAAATAATGTAGAATTTGCCAGCATTAAACAAGAAAAACAGAGAAATACTAAGGTGATCGCCGGCCACTAGCCCTAAACTTCACTAAAAGACTCAGAATTTAGGTAAAGTTGAGGCCGCAGCCCGCTCCAATTACTAATAAATGAATTAAAAGAGTAAAAAGTGTAAAACAAAACTGTACCAGTATGCTAGTCGTATGAAAGGGAAAATAAGTGCGTCTTAAGTCTGGACTTGAAAATCTCCACAGAATCTGACTGTTTTATTCATGCAGGGAGATCATTCCACAGAATAGGGGCACGATAAGAGAAATTGTGACCCGCAGACTTCTTATTCACCTTAGGGACACAAAGTAGTCCTGCACCCTGAGAACATAAAGCCCGGGCCGGTACGTAAGGTTTAATTAGGTCAGCTAGGTAGGGAGGTGCCAGTGCATGAATAATTTTATAAGTTAGTATCAGAACCTTAAAATCTGATCTCACTGGGACAGGAAGCCAGTGAAGGGATGCCAAAATGGGTGTAATGTGGTCGAACTTTCGACGTAGGTATCCTCTCTGTGCTACGAGACACTTCTAATGACATTTTCGCCCCTTCTGTTGTGACAATAAGTGGTTTAGTGTGAGTGTTTTAGCTTGCCGAGTGAAATTTGGGAGCATACACTTTTGCCGCACCCCACCACATCCACCACAAAACCACCTCGGGTGCTGATTAGCTTGCCCCGTTCATAATATATAAATAAATGTATTAAATTTTTTATTGTACAGTTAGCTATCAATTAATTAAATGCTTTATTGCTATTTCAGCTAGATAGCTAGTTTTAATACACTTAACTTTTCTTTACCTTCAGAAGTGTCTAGAGATGAATACCAATGCTAGTTTCTAACTTTTGCCTTAAGTTACAGTTTAACTAAAGTTAACTAGCTAAAGCTATCGTTCATTAGCTTTATCTAGCTAACTAATGTTCTCTTTAGTTACCTAACTAACATTAGCCTTAAATAACATTAGCTAACTGATTCACACTGTTTCAGATTAGCGGTAAGGATCAAGATGAATGCTAATATTTGCTAGTTTCTAACTTTTGCCTTGAGTTACAGTTTAACTAATGTTAGCTAGCTAAAGCTATCTTTCATTAGCTTTAGCTAGCTAACTAATGTTATCTTTAGTTACCTAACTAACATTAGCCTTAAATAACATAAGATAACTGATTCACACTCTGTTTGAGACTAGCGGTAAGGATCAACGCTCACAACACCCCAGAGTCTGATCCCCCTTTTGGTATCAGGTTTGTTTGAATCCCCAGCAAAAATGTCAATGTCTACAAAAAAGCTGACCTGATTGGAAATACAGCTGACGTCTCGTGTACGTCTAAAGATGCTGAGCTTGCTAAACAAAGTCATTGTCTTTGTAAAAGCATTTGTTTATGTGTATTAGCGTAAAAAGGTACAATCTACAGGATATCAGTTCTGACAGTTGGCCCTGACAAAGAATCCCTGGGGCTCATATTTTCACTGCTGCAGGAGTGACATGTTTGCTCATGCTAAAGGAACCTCGCTCAAAGGCGAAGATGTTAAACTGTCCTGCAGACATCCTCATTTCATGACCTGGCCTGAGTTTATTAGAAAATATTCTATCTCCTTTTAACTTTTTGCCTTGCTTAAGTCAGTTGCTCAAAGGTTCCACAGTTGAAACAACCTGATTGCAATGTCCTACCCTGCTGTCCTCTTGGGTGTCCCATTCAGGACTGAAGATGTGGAATGGTTGACTTCCTTGGGTGCAGTTGGAGAACTGGAAGAGGCTGTAGAACATGCGCCTGTGCTCAGTTGTGTCAGGAAAGATGGCATCTTGAAAGTTAACACCATGGGGTAGGATGTTGTAGTTCTCATCCATCCTGCATGTACAGAAGAAGAAGTAGCAGTTCTGAGAAGAACTTTTGGTAGCAATGCAAGAGCTTCCAAGACTTCTCATACATTCCTTGCTCTTGCATGGAATGCACAAGCATAGACTATATTTTGCTTCATTCACTGATGTCAAGGTGTGAGACTCTCCTATACATGTTGGAGCCATAAATGATCTATTGGAACATCTGTAGGTTTAATCCAAACAACTGGAATTCTTATTTGAACAAGAAGCCTAGTTGCTTCCAAGTAAACTTCGAGATATCTCCTACCTGGATGACCGGTAACGTTCTTCAACATATCCACTGGGACAGGTTTTGATAAACTGGTGATAGGTTCAGGTTAGAGTTTCGAGTGATGATTAAAGTTAAGATCTGGGTAAAAGCTATGGAGCTACTACTGTCAGTGATAATAAATTATAATAAGAAGATAAGTGGGTGGTCCTTAGAGGATCTTGGTGAAACCCAGATATACTTAAATTCAAACCTGTCCCACATACACTTGTTTAAGTTGTCCAGATCAGATTTGGTGAAAATCATATGAATTTTAGTCGAGTTATCATGTGTTAAAGAAGTGTGACTGGCAGGCACACACACTGCTTTTTTATATCCCCCTTTTGCCCTTACAGCTGTTGGGGAATAATATAACCTTTAGACATGAACATGCAGATCTGAAAATTTAAATGTTGATTTTACTGTCCCTTGCTGGTTGGACAACTATGATTACATTTAACAAACCCTTATGAGTTTTTTGAGGCACTCTCTGGGGGCTGTGAATCGGGGTTCAATTTGCCACAAGTGACTTAGCTCAGAACCTTCCAATGGGACAATGATCACTTTTGGCTAAAGTTACATTGTGTAGGATTTAGTGTCATCTAGTGGTGAGAATCCAGATTGCATTATGCCAACTCTAATTGATCATTCAAAAGAGAAGACATTCATTCTGTGAAATGGAAGCTATGCATCTTTTGAGATGGGATCACAAAATAAGTGTTAACAAACTTGTTAATCTGCATTAGCAACCAGTAAACACTGTGTAGGGGAGGGGCCACTGATTCATATGTGAAGGGCTCAGTGTAAACTTGTGAAAAAAACATTAATTGTTGCAGGAATTATACAGTAATGTACAGATGGTTATGAATGCCATATTCCACTTTTGCTAATGCCCATAAATCCTTCACTGATGAACTCATCCCACTTGCTCAAAGTGATCAGCGAAATCACCTGCTGGAATCAGTGGCTGCAAAGAAAGTCTGCACCCTCTTTGCCCTTTCTGGAATGTCTTTGGATGCTGTCCTACACACTGTAGCTTTAACAAGCTTTTGGGAAATGATGCCCAGACCTGATTCAACTTGTTATAGTCCATGAGCCAGTCATGAATTTTGACCTAATCAGTACCACTTAAGGGGAAAAAAACAACACTTAGAATCCAGCCTCATTGTATCATGGCCTACACAAAAATGTATGATAGCCATCCCAGGGTGGTAGCTGTAGCCAGGTAGGGGTCAATGAAGAATTACACAGAGGTCAAACTTTAAAAATGCTCCAATCATGTTAAACACTATATCACATTATTTGTCTGATCATAACAATTCCAAAAAGGTATAGTTTGGACCATCTATGATGGAATGTTCTGGAGTTATGGGGTAAAAACAGCAACAATGGTGACAAAGGTCAATTTCAGTTTGTACAGGGGTCAAAAGTTAAAGTTGCTCCAATTTCAGCAAAAAATAATGCAAATTATTGGTTGCAGTAAAAGGATCAATAAATGGAATAGTTTTGACTGTGTTGAATGTTTTGTCTCCAAAGTAAAGGTCAAACAAGGTCAACATCCATTGAATTCTATGACATGTGACATATGTTACCCTGTAACATGATAACTAAGCGTGACAGATGGTGCAAACTATTCCTTTTTGGAACCCTATTAACCCAAACAATAATTTGCACATTTTTTAATGAAATTGGAGCAACTTTAATATTTGACCCCTGTACAAACTGAAATTGACCTTTGTCACCATTTTTGTTGTTTTGACCCCATAACTCCAGAACATTCCGTCATAGATAGTCCAAACTATACCTTTTTGGAATCGTTATGATCAGACAAATAATGTGATATAGTTTTCAACATGATTGGAGCATTTTTAAAGTTTGACCTCCGTGTAATTCTTCATTGACCCCTACCTGGCTACAGCTACCACCCTGGGATGGCTATCATACATTTTTGTGTAGGCCATGATACACTGGGGCTGGATTCTAAGTGTCGTTTTTTTCCCCTTAAGTGGTACTGAAAACCTGCTTGGCCCATGGACTATTAGTCATGCTGAAAACTTTTAGAGGATCCCTAACTTTAGCCACATTTCAATTATAACAGAACATCTATTTTTCAAACCTTTCACTATTACCCATTTTTGCGCACTTCCAGAGTTGGCTATTTTGTGCACTGTAACATGCATTTTACGTTGTAATGTGTTTTATTGTTATTATACGTGTTATTATCTACACATTATGGAGAAATGTGCACAATCCCTGTGCGCCCCACAGCCCACCTGAGGAAGAAGAAGTAGGAGTAGTTCTCCATCACGGTGTGAGACTGGCAGGACAGATAGCCCAGTCCGGTCAGGTTGAGTCTGGATCCCGTGGGCACCTCCAGCATGCTGCCCCATGCCTGGTCGCACAGCAACTCCACCTCCGCCGAGTACAGCAGTCCTTCCTCTGCGCCCTCGTAGCCGTACCCGAAGGGGAAAGGCAGCGAGTTGTACAGGCTGCCCGCCCCGTCGCCCAAGAGGGGCTCCCGGTGGATCGCCAGGACGCGGGCGTACACGATGATCTCCGCCAGCTCCGCCCGGCAGCTCTCACTCAGCGGGCGCCACTCGGTTGGCAGCTGGCAGCCGTGCGTAAAAGTGTCCAAACGCGCCAAAACACCGAGCGCCGCGAGCAGGAGTGCATAAAACATCCCGGCGCACTGTTGTAAAAGCAAAGAGTTGAGAAAAGATCCTCAAAATCACAGAAACACGCACAGGAGAAAGTTAATTTTAAACTTGCCCCCAAATTCTTAAAGATGCTTTGCCAAAAACAAATCACTTCTCACAATGCGCATTCATCCAAGTTGCACAGATTCGAATCGAAACTGAATTAGGCATCAGGCAGAACTGCAGAAACTCTTTCCCCCGGTGTTTCCATCCCATCAGTGTTCTGCTGCTGCGAAGAGTGAGAGGAGAAAACAGAGTGCTGCCTTCGAGGACCAACGCGAGGATCCGACACACACTGTTTCCACGTTCCACCGCATTCAAGTGATACACAATTTAATGACAAACTAGTGAAATGAAAAAACAAAGAATAATTGACAATCAGTGGAATAAAAATCAGCTGAAACCAGAAGATTCTTCTTGTTCAAAGAGTTTCTAAGTGAAGAGGTTAAGTGGACTTAAGTGGAGTCTTAAATGGATTTCAGGAGTGTTTAAACTTTATGGTGTCACCCAGTGGTGGCTCCAGTTTTTCTTTAGTGGGGCTGCTGGGTGGGTAGGTTGGGGGGGAGGGGGTGTCACAAAATTTTTTCATTGCATGAAAAAAGGTATTTGATACATTAGAATTCTGGCATTCACAGACCTCTTAGTTCTCCTTTAAGAAGCCCTCTTGTTCTCCTCTCATTATCTGTATTACCTGCAACTGCTCGAACTCATTAGGAGTATAAAAGACATGTGTGCACACACACACAAACAAACCCCAACCTCTCCACAATGGCCAAGACCAAAGAGCTGTGTACGAGCACCATGGATAAAATTATAGACCTTCACAAGGCTGGAATGGGCTACAGGAGAATAGCCAATCAGCTTTGTGAAAAGTCTACTACTGTTGGTGCAATTGTCAGAAAATGGAAGGAGTTCAAGACAACACAGTCAATCTCCCTCGGTCTGGGGCCTCCTGCAAGATCTCACCGCATGAGGTATCAATGATCTTGAGGACGGTGAGGAATCAACCCAGAATTACACGCCAGGACCTGGTCAATAACCTGAAGAGAGCTGGGACCACAGTCACAAGGAGGACCATTAGTAATACACTACACCGTCATGGATTAAAATCCTGCACCACACGCAAGGTACCCCTGCTCAAGCCTGCACATGTCCAGGCCCGTCTGAAGTTTGCCAATGACCATCTGGATGACCCAGAAGAGGGGTCGTCCAGATTGACATTTGTATTGACAAATGTCAATGTTCTGGTTGTCTTATGGCAAAATGCTTAGGGACAACCCCAAAAAACACCACCCTAGGGGCGGTAAAGGTACCAGGGGGTACAATGGGGCAATATGCATTTGTTAGAAACTTGTAATTTGATTTCTGAATATGTTTCAAGAACCAAGGTGTTGTTAGGTGGGCATCAGAGGGTTTTGATGGGGGTAGCAGTGTGTGGAAAGGTTTACATTTAGGTTAACATTTATTCATGTTAATAAATTTACTGTGTTGAATGCTTGGTCTCCAAAGTAAAGGTCAAACAATGTTGACGTCCATTGGATCCTCTGACAAGTGGCTCTACTCTACTCTTTTCTACTCTCCTATTTTACTCTTCCTTTTTAGATATTTAGATATACCTTTGTATACTGGCATAGTTCCACCTTAGAATTGGAATATAATATATAAGATATACCTTACTGAATTTTCATGTGACATATGACATATTCCTTTTAAAACCCTATTAACGCAACCAATAATTTGCATCACTTTTTACCAAAATTGAAACAACTTTAACTTTTGACACCTGTACAAACTGAAACTGACCTTTGTCACCATTCTTAATGTTTTTACCCCATAACTCCATCACTCTACCTGGCCAGTCCATTTTTCAATAGAGTGATGTCTAAGGAGTATTTGTGCTGAATTTGGTGCTTGCATCACTATTTGAAGGATTCCTTTGTAAATATTCTGTTATCTGATGCTCTATAAAGTATTTCAATCTCCCAGTCATTTGTATCTTTTCTGCAACAACCAAATAAAGCAGTTGGAATTTTTTTTCCTCAGACAATACTGCCATCTAGTGGCCACTGTGTTGTACAACAATTCTTGCAGCTCCAATAAGGGACCCCAAACTTCCCTTTCCTGGGCCACATTAACCACCTCTGACTGGGGGATTCCGAGGCGTTCCCAGGCCAGTGTGGAGATATAATCTCTCCACCTAGTCCTGGGTCTTCCCGGGGTCTCCTCCCAGCTGGACATGCCTGGAACACTTCCCTAGGGAGGCACCGAGTAGGCATTCTTACCAGATGCTTGAACCACCTCAGCTGGCTCCTTTCAATGAGCAGTGGCTCTACTCCGAGTCTCTCACGAATGACTGAGCTTCTCACCTTATCTCTAAGGGAGACACCAGCCACCTTCCTGAGGAAATCCATTTCGGTGGCTTGTACCCACAATCTCGTTCTTTCAGTCATGACCCAGCCAACCCTCACGATCATAGGTGAGAGCAGGAACCAAGATTGACCGAGTAGATCGAGAGCTTTTAGACCTTTTGGCTCAGCTCCCTTTTCGTCACAACAGGATACTGCGCCCATTCTCTGGCCAATCTCACGCTCCATTGTTCCCTCACTCGTGGAAAAGGGTTAAAATCGTTTTTATTTTTTGTTTCTTAAGGAAAATGAATTCCCTTATCGTTGACGTCATTCTGTTTTTTTATGTTAATTACAAGGTGACTCGAAGGGAATTCCCGCAATCAGCTGAGCGCTGGCCCCGCCCACCGCTGATGCACCCAAGATGTGGGCGTATCCGCACCGGAACAAGCGTCTCGCTGCTCTTGTGACGTCACATCGGAGAAACGATAGTATAAACTTTTCAATTTTGTCATATCAGAACTGAATTTTTGTTCACAATTATTAAATAAACTATTATTTATTTTCTATACATTCTATATGTATATATAGGAAATTCCTGATTTCACGTGTCTGAAAAAATACAACCAATGCTCTGTGTGTACAACGGGACTTTATTCTGAAAGCGTCAACAGAAATGCATTTTTTTTTCTGCTTGTCGGTAACTTGACTCCACATTGCTTCAACCAAAGACATCCGCAGGAGGGGAAGGTTGATAAAATCATTTTCTTGTGTCTGTCAGTGTTAATGTGTTTTAGATCTAAACATTCAGCGTGTGGTTAGTTCCAAAGTCGACAGCAGGTGAGTTTTAATCTCTAAACTTGTTTGTTGGTTGACGTGACGCAGTTTGGGTTTGATAAAAACGTGTTTCCTTTCCGTAACTTGCTGCTAACTTTTCAGGCCCGATTTAAAAAATGAAAGCAAAATTGTAACAACGCCAGCATAAACAATATATTGTTATAAACACGCCATCTGTTTTTAAGAATTCTATTACTGTAAGTATCTTAGAGAGGCTCAGTTCTAATGTTTTAGTTGGATATCAGTTTTGGCCTATTAGTAGAGTTATGGTTCTAGATTACCTTAATTTAATTTTTTTTAAAACCGTGTGTGAGGTGAGGTTTGTTATTTTAATATAATTTATTTGTCATGTGAGCTCTGACAGTCTAGTTGTCTTTGTTTATGCTTAATCACTGTGTCAGGGGCGGAGCCAGGTTTTTCCCAGGGTGGGCCCTGCAGTTAGGTTGGCTTCACATTTCATCAGTGTTGTATAAAGTACCGGAAAATCACACTTAAGTAAAAGTACAGATACCCATTAAAAAAATGACTGGTAGAAGTTCAAGTCACCGATTGAAATGCTACTCAAGTAAAAGTCTTAAAGTATCTAGTATTTATTGTACTTAAGTATGACAAGTAATGTACAACTAAATGTACTCAAGTATTGAAAGTAAAAGTACAAGTAAATGTTAATAATAAAAAACGGGCTGTTTTTTTTTTTTTTATAAAAGTTCATCTAGGCTTGTAAATGACTGGTAGTATTAGTCAAAATACTGAAAATTGTGCACATCACACAAAAACACTTTAGAAACAAGGTTTCAAAACCTAAACAAGAGTAGGCTACTCACTAGGTGTTCACAGGAAACAGTTATTTATTTCTATATGTATTTATTTATTTTCATTGTTACATGGTTTTATCTTTTCTGTTGTGTTTTGTTTCATTAGGTTCTTTTTGTCTCTTTCTCTAAAATTGTATTGTAACATTATTAGTGTTGGGAAAGTGTAGTGACACGGACCCACAACAGGGGGCGTAAATGAACGGACAATGGAAGGAGTCAAATTATAACACTTTACTGTTGTGAATGTCACAACCAAACACAGCAGATTCAGAATGTGCAACAGTCAATTAATAAAGGTGTCGTGTGGGCAGGCTCGACGATAGGAGACGCCCGTCTGGAAACGAACCGGAACCACACGATTTCCACCGCCACCTGAACCCGAGGAATACTGGAGCCGCCAAGTCCCGGAGTCCCCAGGTGGCCACCTTCCCGGCGTGTCGGATCTGGTACTGCTGGCAGAAAGCAAAAGACAGTCAAAGGGTGGGTGTGTGAACACCCAGTAACAATGGTGGGAATGCCACCTCCACCTCTCAACACGTTGCAGCGGTCTCAGATGAAAAGGAGCGCCGTCTTGCACAGCCTCCGCAAAAACGACCGGTTCTCCTGCAAACACTCACAATAACAGATTTATAAATCTCACAAAAAGGCTGAGAGTATTACCTCCAGATGAAGATGATATCTCGGCAGTTTGGTGGAGGTGTCTTCCTGCTTTTATACCAGATGTGATGATTAGTGACAGCTGTCACGGATGATGGGTGACAGCTGTCACCACGGCTTGTTCCTGAGGTGGCAGCGCCTTCTCGTGCCTGAAGCCCGCACTTCAGGCAGGGCGCCTTCTGGTGGTGGGCCAGCAGTACCTCCTCTTCAGCGGCCCACACAACAGGACCCCCCCCTCAACGGGTGCCTCCTGGCGCCCGACCAGGCTTGTCCGGGTGGCGACGATAGAAATTGGCCAGGAGGGCCGGGTCCAGGATGAAGCTCCTCTTCACCCAGGAGCATTCTTCGGGTCCATACCCCTCTCAGTCCACCAAATACTGGAAACCCCGGCCCATTCGACGGACGTCCAAGAGCCGGCGAACTGTCCAAGCCGGCTCCCCGTCGATAATATGGGCAGGAGGCGGCGCTGGACCGGGTGCACAGAGGGGCGAGGTGTGATGCTGTTTTATCCTGGAGACATGAAAGACCGGATGGATCTGCAGTGAGGCCGGGAGTTGGAGCCTCACTGCGGTAGGACTGAGGACCTTGAGGATGGGGAAGGGTCCAATGAATTGGTCTTTCAACTTGGGGGACTCGACCTGGAGTGGAATGTCCTTGGTGGAAAGCCACACCTCCTGCCCGGGCTGGTAAGTGGGGGCTGGGGACCGTCGACAGTTTGCATGGGCTTTAGCCCTCGTCCGGGCCCTCAACAAGGCCGAACGGGCGGTGCGCCACACCCGACGGCATCTCCGCAGGTGGGCCTGGACCGAGGGCACACCGACCTCTCCCTCCACCAAAGGAAACAAAGGGGGCTGGTACCCCAGACACACCTCGAACGGGGAGAGGCCGGTGGCAGAGGACACCTGGCTGTTATGAGCGTACTCGATCCAGGCCAGATGTTCACTCCAAGCCGTCGGGTGTGCGGAGGTCGTGCACCTGAGGGCCTGCTCCAACTCCTGGTTGGCCCGTTCGACCTGTCCGTTAGTCTGCGGGTGATACCCAGACGAGAGGCTTACAGTGACCCCCAGTTCCCGGCAGAAACTTCTCCACACCTGCGAGGAGAACTGGGGACCGCGATCCGAAACGATGTCTGTTGGTATCCCATGCAGCCAGACAACATGGTGGACGAGGAGATCCGCCGTCTCCTGGGCCGACGGGAGCTTCGGGAGGGCCACGAAGTGGGCCGCCTTGGAGAAACGGTCCACTATCATGAGTATGGTGGTGTATCCCCGGGACGGCGGGAGGCCCGTGACAAAATCCAGACCGATGTGGGACCAGGGGCGGTGAGGCACAGGAAGTGGCTGTAGAAGTCCCTGTGCCTTCTGGTGGTCAGCCTTGCCCCTGGCGCAGGTGGTGCAGGCCTGGATGTAAGCCCGGACATCAGTCTCCAGGGACACCCACCAGAAGCGCTGCCGGACTACTGCCACGGTCCTACGCACCCCTGGGTGGCAGGAGAGCTGGGACCCGTGACAGTAGTCCAGAACGGCAGCTCTGGCTTCTGGTGGGATGTATAGTCTGTTCTTCGGCCCTGTTCCGGGCTCCGTGCCAGGGCCTCCCGGACGGTCTTCTCCACATCCCAGGTCAGAGCAGCCACGATAGTGGACTCCGGGAGAATGGGTTCCGGTGGATCCGACAGCTCGGTCTTGACTTCCTGTTCATGCACCCGGGACAGGGCATCCGATCTTTGGTTTTTGGTCCCGGGGCGGTAGGTGATCCGGAAGTCAAAACGGCCGAAAAACAGTGACCAGCGGGCTTGCCTGGGGTTCAGTCACTTGGCGGTCCTGATATACTCCAGGTTCCGGTGGTCAGTGAAAACCGTGAAAGGCACTGACGCTCCCTCCAGCAGGTGTCTCCACTCCTCAAGGGCCTCTTTCACCGCAAGGAGCTCTCGATTGCCCACGTCATAGTTCCGCTCTGCTGGGGTCAACCTGCGGGAAAAATAGGCACACGGGTGAAGAACCTTATCAGTTTCTCCGCTCTGGGATAGCACGGCTCCTATCCCTGAGTCAGAGGCGTCCACTTCAACCACAAACTGGCGACCAGGATCGGGCTGCACCAAGACCGGTGCAGTCGAGAACCGGCGTTTCAACTCCCTAAACGCGGCTTCGCACCGATCCGACCAGGTGAAGGGAACTTTTGGTGAGGTCAGGGCCGTCAGGGGGCTAACTACCTGACTATACCCCTTAATGAACCTCCTGTAGAAATTTGCGAAGCCGAGGAACTGTTGCAGCTTCCTACGGCTTGTAGGTTGGGGCCAGTCTCTCACCGCTGCGACCTTGGCCGGATCCGGGGCGACGGAGTTGGAGGAGATGATAAACCCCAGGAAGGACAAAGAAGTGCAGTGAAACTCACACTTCTCGCCCTTCACAAACAACCGGTTCTCCAACAACCGCTGCAGGACCTGACGTACATGCCGTACATGGGTCTCAGGGTCCGGAGAAAAGATGAGTATATCATCTAGATATACGAAGACGAATCGGTGCAGGAAGTCCCGCAAGACGTCATTAACCAAAGCTTGGAACGTCGCGGGGGCGTTAGTGAGGCCGAACGGCATGACCAGGTACTCAAAATGACCTAACGGGGTGTTAAATGCCGTCTTCCATTCGTCTCCCTTCCGGATCCGAACTAGGTGGTATGCGTTCCTAAGATCCAACTTTGTGAAGATTTTGGCTCCATGCAGGGGGGTGAACACTGAATCCAACAAAGGCAACGGGTATCGGTTGCGAACCGTGATCTCGTTCAGCCCCCGATAATCAATGCATGGACGAAGACCGCCATCTTTTTTTCCCACAAAAAAGAAACCTGCTCCCATCGGAGAGGTGGAGTTACGGATCAGCCCGGCAGCTAAGCAGTCCCGGATGTAGGTCTCCATCGATTTGCGCTCAGGTCGGGAGAGGTTGTACAGCCTGCTGGACGGGAACTCCACGCCTGGCAACAAATCGATGGCACAATCATATGGACGGTGCGGGGGAAGAGTGAGTGCCCGATCCTTGCTAAAAACGTCAGCAAGATCGTGGTACTCAACTGGCACCGCCGACAGATTGGGGGGAACTTGGACCTGCTCCTTAGCCTGGGAACCGGGAGGAACCGAGGATCCCAAACACATCCGATGGCAGGTTTCGCTCCACTGTACCACCACCCCGGACGGCCAGTCAATCCGGGGATTGTGTTTCATCATCCAGGGGAACCCCAGAATCACACAGGAGGTAGAAGGAGTCACAAAAAACTCAATCTCCTCCCTATGATTCCTTGACACTACCAGAGTTACTGGTGGTGTCTTGTGTGTGATTAAAGGGAGTAGGGTGCCATCTAGTGCTCGCACCTGCAATGGTGTAGGTAGCGCCACCAGAGGGAGCCCTACCTCCCTGGCCCATCTGCTGTCTAACAGATTCCCTTCTTGACCCTGTGTCTACCAGTGCTGGGGCCTGAAGGGTTAAATCCCCACTAAGGATTGTAACTGGGAGTCGTGCTGCAATATGTGTGTGTCCCACGGAGTTGGTGTTTAACCGTTCGGGGCAATCGCTCAATTGATGCTCCATTGAGCCACAAACAAAACACGCCCCGCGTGGAAACCTCCTCTGTCTATTAGGTGGTCTAAATGTGGCCCTGCTCGTGTCCATAGCTTCGTCAGCAGGGGGAGCTGTCGCCCCATGGGACGTAGAGGCCAGGGAGCGTGGGAAGGGCGGACCTTTCTCGGACCCGGAAGGAAGAGGGACGGCGCGCGCCCGGCCACGTCCTTCGTCTCGTTCCCGACGGCGTTCCTCCAACCGATTGTCTAACCGTATAACGAGATCAATAAGCCCATCTAATTCCCGCGGTTCATCCTTGGCCACTAGGTGCTCCTTTAGGACTGACGACAGTCCGTTTACAAAGGCGGCGCGGAGCGCAGCGTTATTCCAGCCGGACCTCGCAGCCGCGATGCGGAAGTCGACTGCATAAGCGGCTGCGCTCCGGCGTCCCTGTCTCATCGACAGCAGCACGGTTGAAGCGGTCTCTCCCCTGTTAGGGTGATCAAACACAGTTCTGAACTCCCTCACAAACCCAGTGTACGTGTGAAGGAGCCGTGAATTTTGCTCCCAAAGCGCCGTAGCCCAAGCGCGTGCCTCTCCCCGAAGCAGAGTGATCACATAAGCTGTTTTGCTTGCGTCTGACGCGTACATGACGGGACGTTGTGCGAAGACGAGCGAACACTGCATAAGAAAGTCCGCGCACGTCTCCACACAACCTCCGTACGGCTCAGGAGGGCTTATGTATGCTTCAGGGGATGGTGGGAGGGGTTGTTGAACCACCACTGGAACATTAATATCTAGCACAGGATCGACAGGAGGAGGAGCTGCAGCAGCGCCCTGAGCGCTCGCCGCCACTTGCGCGGAGAGAGCCTCCACCCTGCGGTTCAGGAGGATGTTTTGCTCGGCTATTTGATCCATTCGAGCCGTAAAGGCGGTGAGAATATGCTGTAGCTCACCAATCACGCCTCCTGCAGATGCCTGTGCTCCCTGCTCTCCCATTGGTTGTTCAACAGCCTGGTGACGCCCCTCGGAGTCCATGACGCTGGCCGAGATATCCTGTTGGGAAAGTGTAGTGACACGGACCCACAACAGGGGGCGTAAATGAACGGACAATGGAAGGAGTCAAATTATAACACTTTACTGTTGTGAATGTCACAACCAAACACAGCAGATTCAGAATGTGCAACAGTCAATTAATAAAGGTGTCGTGTGGGCAGGCTCGACGATAGGAGACGCCCGTCTGGAAACGAACCGGAACCACACGATTCATAATTTTATAATTCAGAATTCATTTTATTGTGCAAAATATTTGCATTCATGATTGTATATAACGACACATCATAACATAACAATAAAACAGCTATTAACAATTTTAAAATCTGGTGGCATTCATTATACTGTAATACAAATCATAATTTGCTTTAAAAATATCTATACTCGAGGATAAGACCACTTCAGGTGGCAAACTGTTCCAAATCTTTACTGCTCAGTTACTAAATAATTTTTTTTCTTACATTCAATCTAGATCTGTCAAATTCCAAGCACAATTCATGGCCTCTAAGGCCAGTATACCTTCTTATTTCAAAAAATACAGTGGGGTCAACATTCTCAAAGCCATGCAAAATTTTATATATTTCAATCAAATCACCTCAGGTTCGTCTGTCTTCAAGACTTGTGAGACCCAGTTGCAAGAGCCTATCCTCATAAGGCAAATTTTTAAATTCTGGAACCAACTTAGTGGTAATAGAAAAAAGTTAGTATTTTTTCCTAACTTAGAATGCAAATATAAACTGTAGATTTCAAAAACATATGTAAAAATGTGGCAAACAACAAAGTATGCCATAAACCATCTGAAGGCATTTGCAGTATTCGCTGGGATGTCATTACCTGAAGTACAAGCGCTGTTGAATTAAGAGCTTGACAAATTTCTGGTGCAATTTTTTTGCTGGACTGTGGAACGCAGACGGTAGTCTGTACATGAAGAAGTCAATACACGGCATCAGGTACAGACTACATCCTCAGGATTGTTGGGTGTTCTATAAAACAAATAATATTTTTTCATTCCTACAATGGAAAGAATCTTTCACCTCATGAAATATTCTTACCATTGCACTCATAAACAATCATTACTTGTATTTTATATATATATATACATATATATTCCTCTGTGGGGTTGAACGTCTGTTACAAAGTCAGTGGCCCTGAGGCCTTAGCCAACACAGAGTATTTAAAGAAAACAGGCTGACTAATAGATAAGGACTTGCATCTGGAGTGCTACTATGGCTTTGCACTGAAATTCCTTCTCACTGGAAAACAAAGTGTTTTTTATCTCTTAAGAGCTGAATGTATTTGCGCAGGTCGTGGATAAAACTTACACGAGGGCAACGTGGCGAGTTAGACTTGTTTATAACTGACCCCTGAGCTATATGGCAACCTTCACTTCTCCAGGTCTGTAAGTCCAGAAACTCTCAGCTATTGGACCGAGCAGTTAAACATGTCTGCGTTATACCACAGACATAACAAAGTGATTAGGGTGTACTAGATTATACAACATTAACAGAATAAATACACTCAACTACTTAATTTATTTTCTGGATGTGCACTGAATTTTCAGTAGTACTGAACAGTATTATAGTAATGGTCAAACTATCTACAAGGTTCAAAAACTTAATATGAATAAAGCATTGTAATTATGCTGCTTTTGCATGTTTAATATTTTAGCAGTATTATTCAAATTGTGAAGTTATCAATATTATAATTGCCAAATGGCCTCTGTGTGCATGTAGTGCATGCGTGTGTATGGCTTCGATCACACAGAAACCAAAGAGAGCTGACATTTACTGTTTGGTATTCTTATGTATTTTGGGTCAGGGATGAATGCTGCAAAAATGGAAAGTTGATATGACTAATATTTTTGGAGAAATTAGCAATTTTAGATAAGCAGTAAACAATGGACATTGTGCTGCAATGCACCATGGGAGTTCAGGATTTAAATGTTGTTATTGTGATTCATGTTAGTTTAACAGTGTTGTTAGTGTTAATGATTCATTGTGTTTTTGTAGTTCAATTGTTTTTGTCAGTTTCGTTAAGTGTCATGTTGTCATTACCATGAGAGAAAAGAGTATTGCTTTTGATTTCTTCCACCACTGTCAATGTTTGTGCATGTGTAAACATTTAAAAGCACCTGCTTGCAGTACAATGCAGGGAAAAAAAAAAGTTGTGCGTGCATGTGGCTCGGGACAGGTGACATTTTCCATTTGGTATACTTACGTATTTTGGGTCAAGGATGAACGGTGCCACTATGGAAAGTTGGTAGGACTAATATTTTTGGAGAACAACTACAAATATTAGCTAATGTTGCTAATTACATTCTGGACTAACACACCATTCTACCAGGGGGTGGTAAATCAATTTTATATTAAAAGTGTGACTGCGTGCTTGTGTGACTTTATTTACTAAGTTCAATGTAAGTTTTTGTTTTTCCTTCATCAGTATGTCAACAGAAAATCTAATTTGAAATATCCAAACATTCAAACAAAAATCTAAGTAATTATCTTCAAAACTTCATTTAAAAAGTCTGCTCATCATTAAAATGATTGAATAAATTGTAAGACTGTTGAAAAGAAATTATGTAGTTTTATCATATAAATATGTCTTGTTTTTTTTAAAGGTGACTCATTTTGCTTGTTGATATTAATTTATAAATATTAGATATTTAGGAGCGCATTATTTTTTTTAAACATTTTAGGCAAAACTATTGTGACTAAAACTTTTGCGCAATACAGTGTGTAATTTCTTGATTTGAAAACAAAACAAAACTGGAGGAATCACAAAGGTTTCCCAAAAAAAGCATGTGGGCAAGTCACCAGATCTTTCAAATCGCATTAATTTATTAACTTTTTAATCACGTCTAATGAAGATGGAAACATGCTTTTAAAAAGTGCATTTGTTGTTAAAGTAAAGCAAATCAGTCTGTATTTTGTCATTTTTCAAAAAATACAAAAATAAATAAACTTTTCAAGTAAGAAAATTCATAGCTTCTGTTTCAAATTCTTCAAAACGGGCTCTCTCTCTTTTTTCTCCTCTCAGCATCATGGCGTCTGGAGGTCCTGTGATGAATGGCGACATATCTCGCTCTCCCAGTCAGTCCGGTACACTGGAGGAAACCTTGCAACAGATGAACATGCTCATCCAGGAGAACCGAGACCTTAAAGGTGAGGGTGGTAGACAAAAAGGGGGAGGTTAAATTTTGGATTTAAATCATTGGTATAAATTCAGTGGATCAGAAAAATTCTTAAAATGTTATTGCTTCACTGTTCAGATACATAAAAAAATGAGCGCTGTTTCAGTTCTTAGTGCTGAGTGTGTTCAGGATCAACATTTAGTGGGCTACGAGTTATCTTTTCTTAAAATATAGTGAGACCTTAAAGGCTCCCTTCTGCTTTTGAACAGAGAAACATTTCATGACTGTCATGGCTCCAGGCGCCATGTGATTGGTCACATAACCCTGGCTGTAGACAAATAATTAGCCAATAAGGGATATCAAATGATTAATTTTCTGTTAATTGCAGCAATTACACTAAAAGTTCTGTTACAGTACTCAGAATTCATGACCTCATCTTGAAATTCTACCTCTTTTAAGTAGGAAAAAAAGATCCAGACTCTGAACAACAAATCATGTTCTCGCACTGAAGATTAAATTCACAATCGGCATGGCTACAATTTGGATTTGCCTGTTCCACTTTAAATATAAACCTTGTGATCAGGTTCTCTGTCTCTGAACCAGAGGCCCTACGTCAGACCAACCTAAGCATGAAGGAGCGTTTTGAGGATCTGTCTGTGTGGCGCCAGAAGCAGAAAGAAGAACGGGACTTCCTGGAGGGCAAGTTGAAGTATGCGCAGAGCCACATGGAGGTGCTACACCTTCAAAACCAGGAGCTGAGCCAGAGGCTGGAGGAGGCGGGGAAGGCAAGAGGCTTGCAGGTAAGTTAGTAACCCAGATACAGCTTCATTTTTAAAAAAATATTTTCATTTAGCCCGCTGAGAGTTGATGTTCTACACTGATTTTCATCAGTCTGAAATTATATTTTGAAGGATTTTCTGTGGGCTAAAAAACAACAACCATAAAACCATTTAAAAAATGGTTTGAAGTCTGAAATAAGTGCAAATAATGACATGACCAACACTAGCATTGATTAGTGTGGAAAAGATTTGTGGTGCACTGACTGCAAGGCTTCAAAAATCGAGGAATGCCTTTAGGTTAACATTTTAATTCAGTGTTAAAGCTACAGTGCAGATTTAGAGGTTATTAGCAGAAATATAATATCGTATTTATAGCAATCAGTTCATTAGTCTGTATTTTCCTGCAGTAAAGAATCAATGCATTTTCATGAGACAAGAATAATATCTACCCTTCATATCTGCATAGGAGCGGGCCTCTCGTGGAGGCCACCATGTTGGTACACCAGCTCAAAACGGTCAGACTTAAACTCGTATCTCACGGAGTGGCTAATGCTAATGAACCTAGCGAATTTTGGGTTTCATCAGGGTTCGTAAAAAGGTTGCATAACACTTTCGTATTTCTTAATGGATTTATTTTTCCACGAACAGTTGTAAGCATTGGTAAACGACTTTATTGCATAGCTTTTTGGTTCGCAATAACGCTGACCAAAAACAATGTACCTTTTCTTCTTTTTCTTCCTATTTTTTCATTGTCTTCTTTAGCAGGGTAGCCAAAAATCACAACATTCGTCAGCATTCACCGCGCTGTGACACACTACCCTCACCCCTGCCTTCTGCATTTGACAGTGTAGCTGGAAGACTGATAAATAAATAAATAAATAAATAAATAAAGGAAGTCAGTGCTTGCTCCCCTGTACACCATCTGCTGGTTGCTAGTACAGCATGCATGTCACTCCTGCTATTGTCCACCTGGAGGCAGTGTTGGCACCTCAGTCTGCCTTTGGTGCCTTTTTGGCCAGAATCTCCTCAGCAACCAAACACGTAGATTGGTGATCATTTTTGATTGGTTTAGGCCATGCATTTTTCCACCAATCATAAAGAGGAAGTCATGTTTTGTTTTGTTTGTTTGTTTTTTTCCCCTGCCACTGCTCCGACAAGAGAGGAGAGAAGAATGAAGTGAAAGCCCTCTTTGGTGTGTGTTTCTGCAGAAATGCGCACCAAAAATGACCATAATATTCAGGAAAAAGCATGGTGTAAATTAATAATCATGATTCAAGTTATACTAGGCCTATCAACACAATGTAAAAACTGGTATATAGTTTGAAGTCTGCACTTTCGACACACATTCAACTGGAGACTTACACTGTGGTGTATTGGATAGTATGCTTGCTTATTTCGGTCATGTGACTTTGATGCATTTCGGTGTCAGACTCTAGATGTTTAATAACATGTGATGTTATGTCCAGGTGTTGTCAGCCAATTGCAGCACAGAGTTGGATGCCCTACGTGCACAGGTGGCTCGCCTGCAGGCGGAGAAGAACGACCTGGTAGCCATGAACTCTGAGCTACAGCTGAAGGCGGGTCAGGACTCACAGGACGACTCCTTCATCGAGGTGATCAGAGTGTCGGTAAGAAACAACATACACATCCTCCAAAACCGCCTAAACCACTGTGACAGACGCGTCCAGTGTAGTTTGATTACTTGTGTAATTAGCACAAGAGCAGTCAGACTTTATTGTAGTAAACAGATATTAAATGAAATTTTAAAAGGGTGGAAAATTGTGCTGTTTTGACAGGATGACAGCATGAAGGACGTGTGCGATGGTAATAGAGGCGGACATCCAGATTTGAGCATGACTTCATCCCGACTAGACAGCAAGGAGGTGACTGTCAGCCAGCTGCTTCAGTCGCTGAGGAATGAGACCCAGAAGGCTGAGCAGCTGCAGGCGGACCTGCAGGAGTCCTCTGCCAGGTACCAACACTACCTGAGAAAAGATTATTCTTTTATATGTACCAAAGTTTAATGTACAGTCGGATCCAAAAATTACAGCAGTGTAGGATAAAATGGTTCATTTGTTTTAAAGTGATGTTGTTCTCGAATCACCTCATGACACGTTTACTCACTTTTATCAGCTTCACTTAAAAAAAAAAGTTCAATAATTCATTTTACAGGATTCGTGAGCTGGAGGAGAGGAAACCCAGCGTAGTGAAATCAACACAGACCGTCCAACCAGAAACAACAGAGACCAAGGAGGATTCTGGGAAGGAAGATAAGGTATTTACAGCATTTAAAACCCATCTTCTCCAGCCATAGTTCTCAAACTGTGGTATGACGGCTCCCCCTGGTGGTTCGCCAAGTTCTGGTGTAATTAACTGCTTTATTTCAAATAAGGTTAAGGCTAACTCAACAGCTTTTCATTGAATCAGTACAAATAAACAGAGAAGACTATTCATAATGAAGGATTTAATGGTTTTAAACAACACTTAAATGAAACCGATCTGACATGGCGCGCCGCTGAAAGTGAGTTGAAATGAAGCAGTGCTTCATAAGAGTCGGGCTCGACCCATAGAGTTATACTATAGACATATAATATAAAAGAGTTATATCTGTAATATAACTCTATGGCTCAGCCATAGAGTTATGGGCTTGGCTCTGTAAATGAAATAAAATGAAGCAATGCTTCATAAGAATCAGGCTTGGCCCATAGAGATATAATATAAAAGAGTTATAGCTGTAATATAACTCTATGGCTGAGCCATAGAGTTATGGGCTTGGCTCTGTAGGTGAAGCGAAATGAAGCAATGCTTCATAAGAGTGAGTTTCTGCTAATCAGTTTCTGCTGTAACCGACAAACGTGATGGAGAGCGATTATGAAGTGACGAAAATCTGCCACGTGTGTAGCCTCATTATGTTGTATGTACAAGGTCTGTCATTGTCACTACACGTAGGAGTGCGTCAGTTAATTATTCTCAAGCTTTTAACACATGCTTCATTGTTTATTCAATTTCCACGATAAGGATTTAAATTATTTCCAGATGTCGTCTTCCAAAACAAGGCCATCTTACGTGGACAACAATTTCTATCAGGATGTGATGATTAAATCCGTCTGAAAGGATGCAACAGGTCAGAGTAAGACTTTTTATTTACTCTGTGTGCTGCTTCACATGATGCAATGTAATGCCAACTGCCACACTTCAGCATTCTGCTCACAAGGAAAATAAATCCGATTAATGATCCACCAAAACTAAAAAGAAATGTTAAATTGCACTGTTAACAACAATGCATACCATTAATTATGAGCAGCTGAGGTTACAGAGGCAGGGCAATGACATGGTTTCAAAAAAAAAGTTCTATACGTTCAGTGTGTTTGTGCTGTTCTGGACACAGACTCTATCGAGCAGTCTGTCAGTTAACCACCAAAAGTGATAAGTTTAAACTACTACTAACAAAAAACAACAACAAAAAAATCAACAGTACAGGATCCCAAAGTGCTTAAAACTTTTGGCCATATTGTCCTGCTATAATGTTGATGATATTTTGATTCGGTATTATTTTTGAATGTCTAAATGTTCAGGCAGCATCTGAGGTGGAAACTTTGAAGTCACAAATGATGACGCTGTTTAAAGATCTTCAGCAGGCACAGAGCAAGCTGGATGAAGCAGAAGGCATGAAGAAGAACCTGCAGGACAGGTTAGTCACACGCTCATTTACTGTCCCGCCGCGGTGTTCTGTTTTTACTTACATTTCAGCTAATCAACTCCGAGGATAACAGCAGCTCTTAGTGGCCAACAGTGGTGCTTCATCTTATAGCCCAGGAGAGATGAAGTTTAGAGCCGCTCTTTTTTTTTTTTTTTTACACACAAGCAGTCAGAGTGCAGTCTGCTGTGCTGCACCATTATAAGGGAGTGTGCATGTTTATTTCCATGTGGCACAGTGTACTTCTGAAACCTGCTGATAGCTTCACACAGTCTGCTCTGCATTTACCGTAAAAACATATGGATTCATATTTGTTTGCTGCAGAAGTCAGTGCAGAAAAGCATGTTTTAACATGATATGTTAGTTAATTTATTTAAAAATTTTTGACGATGGACGTATGGTACATGGACTACATTTATCAATCAGAAGCTCAAAGTGCTTTGCAATGATGCCTCACATTCGCCCATTCACACATACACCATTCACAGAGCCTCTGCTCTTTTCTGCGAGTCAAAACAGTCAATATATTTGTAGTCACAAACTGACCAGAAAATGTACGACGTGCACATCAAGATTTCAAGATTCAGCTGCACCAATGCCACCAAGTGTGTTCTTGAAACATCCATGAAATTAACTTTGAATTTAGTAAAAGAAAGTTCTTTTTCCTTTGTTTACATGTAGGTGTCGGGAGGTGGAGCAGGATGTAGTGACTCTGCGGGCTCAGCTGGTAGATAAACAGGCCGTTCAGTCGGAAAACGACCGGCTGAAGCTGCAGCTGGACAGCATGCAGGCGCAGAGCCTGATGGAGCAGAAGAAGGTGGGGAGGAGAGGTGAAGAGAACGGCCAACGTTCACACATGTGGGCAAAATGAGAAATTGTTAATAAATAAATGAAATAAGCTGCAGTCATCCCCTTTAACTCCTCCCCCTCAGGAACAATCTGGCCCAACTGAAGGATGCCTACACTAAGCTGTTCGAAGACTACAATGAGCTCAAAGAGGAGAAGAAGAAGAGAGAGGTACCTCGAAAACCGTGTAATGTGGAAACCTCTGATAACAGCTCGCTACAAGACATGAACTTTGCCTTCTGCTCCCTCAGTCACAGCTGGTGCAGAGGGAGATGTTGGAGGAGCTGCAGGGTCGGCTGACTGCTGCTGAACAAGCCCTGGTAACCAAACAGGATCAGATTGACGCTATGAAGCAGGAGATCTACGAGAAGGAGAAGGAGCTGGAGACCATCTCTGTCTTCCAGGCTCAGGTCAGCTCAGTTCATGATGAAGGTTGTTCTCATCCACCACAAGTACTGAAAAATAGATGTTTTTTTATTTTCAATAAAATTGATTTTTAAAGGTGTACAATATGAAATCGACCTGCTTTACTGGATGATCCAAGAGAACTGGTGTCAAAATAGCAGAAGGTCGGGCCAACAAATATTTTGACTTTGCAATCAGAATTCACCAGCTGGAAAAATGCTGAACTTGTTCTCCAGCATGGCTGTGTAAAATGGCCCTTTCTGTGTGAACAAGTCATTCCGGTCAACCCGAAAACAAAACAGCTGATGTGTCGTTCATTCAGCTGCTCCGTGGGACAATTTGAGAGAACTTGCAGGATCCCCAATTATTTTCTGAATGTCAGAATCAGCTGGTACACAGGTACTATGACTGTACCCCAGTGAAATCTGGTGTTCCTCTGGAATCTGGTCTAGTTCCTGCTCTGTTCAGTGCTTACTTGGACTGAGTGTTGGGTAAGGTTGGGGAGTCCATCGACTTCGATCCCTTGGTCTGTGATTAAAGGTTCACTGACTGTGACTTGGTGGGCGATGCTGTGTTTGTGTTCCTTTGGGAATCAATGGATTCCTTGATTGCAACACTTGGAAAGCTGAGATAGGAGTTTCATTGTCTGGGGATAATGATTGAGGAGTTCAGTGACTTCCTGGACTCAGCCAAAATCTGAGTTCATGGAGTCAAGAGGTTACTGGACAGAGCCGTTTAGTGATGATGCCTTTGTAGTAGAGTGAAGGCCCAAGTTTTGAAGTTCCTGGTGCTTCATATCTTACTGTAAGGTTCCATGACTCCACGTAAAGACTTAGTTTCTTCTTCTGAGTGGTTTCTTATGTCATTAGAAGTGGGCTGTGCCGCTGGAGTTAAATATTTGCATTTTAGAATGTACAATGGGTACAGTGAGGTTGCACCTCCTGCAGATGTTGCATCCAGATCTTCATGTTTGAGACTTTGCACTGCTTTGTGAGTGCTATCTTTCTGTTGTGGTCCTAGTATTATGTCTGGCTCTCTATACAGGCAGAGGTCTACTCTTCAGACTTCTACGCTGAGCGAGCAGCGAGGGAGAAGATCCATGAAGAGAAGGAGCGCCTGGCTACTCAGTTGGAGTTTGTGAAGAAGCAGAACACCCAGCTGCAGGAGGAGATGGAGTCGTTGGGACGGTATGCAGTGAGCCGCTCTTTGATATGGAATTAAATGCCTTCTGGCCATAATTATTTACTTTTTTCCCCACCCTATCTCACTCCTATTATTTTCCACAGACAATCACTGAATGAGATGCAGAGGAGGCACGGCTCACTGGTAGGAAATCCACACGGCGGTGCAGCAAATCTAGTTGGAAGAGGTATGTAGTGGTGCATCTTAACTAAAATTTCCTTAAAAATTGTTAATTTTGTGATAGAAGCATGTAAGTTGGCACACATAAATTAACTAATTTTTTTTTTTTCAGATACGAAGCCATCCTGGAGCTGACCTCTAATGAGCTACAGGGGTCAATAAAGAATTACACAAGGGTCGAAATTTAAAAATGCTCCAATCATGTTGAAAACTACACCACATTATTTGTCTGATCATAATGATTCCAAAAAGGTATAGTTTGGACTATCTGTGACTGAATTCCATGGAGTTATGGGGTAAAAACTGCAAAAATGGTGACAAAGGTCAGTTTTAGTTTGTACAGGGGTCAAAGTTAAAGTTGCTCCAATTTTGCTCAAAAATGATGTGAATTATTGGTTGAGTTAATCGCATTTTAAAAAGGAATAGTTTGCACCATCTTTCATGCTTAGTTATCATGTTACAGGGTAGCATATGTCATACATGATAGAATCCAATGGATGTCGAGCTTGTTGGATCTTTACTTTGGAGACCAATCATTCAGCACAGTCAAAATGATTCCATTTATTAATCCTATTAACCAGTAATTTGCATCACTTTTTAACCAAAATTGGAGCAACTTTAACTTTTGACCCCTGACTACACATTTTTGGAATCGTTATGATCAGCCAAATAATGTGGTATAGTTTTCAACATGATTGGAGCATTTTCAAATTTTGACCCCTGTGTAAATCTTCATTGACCCCTGTAGCTCATTAGAGGTCAGCTCCAGGATGATTCCATATCTGAAAAAACAAAAAAATTAGTTAATTTCAAATATTTGTGCCAAATTCCATGCTTTTATCACAAAATGAACAATTGTTTTGCTGTGCCGCCCCACTAACGGCACTTAACATGTATAAATGGGCATTCATTTTGCCCAAAGTCTAGTTTAGCAAATATCTACTCTACCATTTCAGCCCATCTATGCAATTCTTTAATTTTCAGTTTGGCGGCAACTGAAAACCATTGATTTGATATACGTGATCCCTATTTCTGACTCACAGGTGTCGATTGGCAGCAGCAGGATAATATTCCCGAACATGCCTGCCCAAAGTGCAGTGAGATCCTCCCAGACTTGGACTCCCTTCAGATCCACATCATGGACTGCATCATCTAGACCACCATCTTTATACGCATCCTTAATATCAACGGGTACAGCAGCACCTTAATCCAAGTCTTCCCCCACCTCCTTATTTCCCCCCTTTTCTTCTTTTTTTGATGTTCCTCTTCTCTGGTCTTTGTAACACCCCCTGCAAACTCAGAAACAGTCGCTGATGGACGGGACCGCTCCGGTTTTAGCATGACGATGAAGGATATCAAAGATGGACAGAAGATTTTTACATGAAACAGAAATATGACGACAGAAAAAGAACAAACATTTGATGTAAACACGATAATTGCTTAGAATAATTATGGAATTTCTACTGTGCATGACTTTTCATACAACTTGAGTTTACTGTACTTTGTTCCATTTTAAGGAATTGCATTTTTCATGGTAACTACATACAAAAAAATTCTCACTTGAAATCAATATATCTGGTAATTTGTATTGGGAGATTAAGGTGCTTCCTCGATTTCAGCACTTTTAATATTTTCTTTCCGTAAGTGGGATATTTCCAAAACAAATCAGCAGATTTGATTGAAATCTGGCAGAGTTACAGTCCCCGAATTGATTAGATTTTTGAAACAGATGTAAATCCAGGATGAATTCATTTTTTCAGAACACCACCCTTTGATTTATATGTTTGGTGAAATGATACCACCAGCTCTGTTCAAAGAGCAATAAACAGGAGACAGTTGGGCACTAGTGGAAGTATGCACTCGCTGAGTGCTTTCGAGGTTTTTTTTCTTCTTCTTCTTTGACTGTGAGGATGTGACCTGCTAAAAAGAACATTATAAATATAATATATTTAACTCGTAATTAATCTATCACTGCACACAGAAGACCTGTTATATATGTACTTGCAGGAATAATGAAAATAAAATTTGCCAATTTCTATCTGATTTTGTAATTTTTTTTGAGATTTCAACTATTTTTATGTTCTACTTGTAACCAGTTCAGGCAGATGTTGGTTTTGCCATTTATCATTTAATTCTGCATTTAAAAATTAACCTCCAAAGCTGAAAGATGATCATTTTCCATAATCAATACTCTGGGCAGTAAAGTGGAGAAGTGCGGTGTGTCCAGTTCAAATATCCTCCTGACTACCAGGGCATACACACACACACACACACACACACATATATATATATATATATATATATAAATAAAACATTTGTCAACATGTAATGATGGAGATGTTGAATAAAATAATAATAATAATAAATTGGTATTGAAAGATTTAAAAGTTGACTGAGAAAGTAGACATTGGCATTAAAACAGGAATATTAAGGGAAAAAAGTTGCATTGGACACCGGGATTAGGACTAACAAAAGTTGTACGGAATAATAAAATGGAGCATAAAAATATGTATTTCATTTTGAAAAATGTATTTTTAAATTGTAGTGCATTTTACAATCACAAAATTTAAAAGAAAAATTTAATGAATTTTTTTTTAATGCTAGCACTTTCAGTGTTTTCAGTTTTCTGTTTTAGTGTGAAGGGATGGGGCTACAGAGAGTGTTTAGCATCTAATTTGCATAATAAGCATCCCAAAAATACTAACATTTAGACTCTAAATGTTAGTATTTTGGGGATAAAATATATTTAGAAATGTATAGGCAGCAATGATAAGCACAATAAAGCTTCCAAAAGAACGATATTTAGTTCTATTGTGTTCCTCGTGGGTTAAAAAAAAAACAAAAAACGGGCGATGACGCAGCAGCCGTAGAGGTTTTTTTTTGGGGGGGGGGGGGGGGCGAATGTGCATTGTGCACTTTTTTTTTTTTTTTTTCCCCATTTACCGCGTTAAAGTGGGATTGACAGGCAGTCGGACCAATCACTGACGTGCAGGAGTCGCTGTTCTCCAGCCTGACGACGTTTAAAGTGGGTACTTGGTATTTATGGTAACATTAACAAAGTTGTTCACGCTATATCACGGCCACAGCTTCATTAGAAAAAAAAAATCTTTCCCCTGCTCGTGGAACATTCAGATTCAGCAACATAATATTTGATTATTAAGTAGGCGAAAGCGTCTTTTTCGAATAGGCAAATCGTTAGCCATCTAAAAGCAACAACAAAACACAGTGGGGGGCCTTCGTTTAGCGCCAGTTTAGACATCCTTCGCTCCGACTAGTGACTTTCATTAAATTAAATTTAATTAAATGTTTTTGTGTAATTGTTTATAACATTTTATTTTGAAACGCGGCTAATAAACAGTCTATTGACAAGTTATAGCTTATAAATCCAAGGTAAGTCTCGAGCATTCTGTGTTAAACGCTTAAATGTGTCTTTTTAAAAGATTGTGGCACACTGTTTTGAATTTTTGTTCCAAATCAAGTTCAAAACGCATTTTTCAGTTTTTGTAAAGTGCTCTGCAGAGATTTTGGACACATTTCGAAACGCTTTAAAATCGAATAAATGGAAAATTTGTAAATGCATAAACAAATGCAAAATGTGTGACCACATTTGATCTTTAAAATGACATAATTCCTGTTCAGTGATAATAATCATTTACTTTCTGTGATCTGCAGTTTATAAGAACCAGGGTTTTTTTTTAATTCGGTGTTTACATCAACTGTGTGGTCATCACTAACTAGGACATTTCAAGTTTCACACACACAGATTGAGAAAATTGACACGGGGGGTTAGCTTCATTCTACAGATTAAAAACAAAAGTTGAGCTCATGAACGCAGACAACCAAGGCTGATTATCTCAAAATGCATCTAACTGACCAGATTAATCAGTCTACCATTAAATTTATCAAAATTCTAGGTGTCTAAACAACATCTTAAGGTGCTTCACATAAAACAACTTATAAACAGATTAAAAGATTAAAAAGCACAATTTAAAAGACATGATTAAATAAAAGAAAAGGCAAATAACACAATAAAAATTCTAATGACATAAAATGCTAATCATAAACATGGGAGAACAAGTGTGTTTTGAGCCTAGACTTAAGTGTCCACAGAATCAGTCTAAAATCTTAGCCTTTTGTTTGGAGAATGTTTTACCAACATTGGTGAAGGAAGACCAAACAGGTTTTATCAAGGGCCGGAACTCTGTTGATAACATCAGACGACTGTTACATGCTATTCAAGTTTTTAAACAAAATTCTAGTTGTGGTCTGGTGCTTTCCTTCGATGCAGAGAAAGCATTTGACCGAACTGAGTAGTCCTTCTTATTGTATACATTGGGTAAATTTGAGTTGGGAGAGAATTTTGAAAACTGGGTTAAGAATAGATTATAAGTACAGTAACAAGTAACAGTTTTGACTAACAGTCTGGTTTGACTACTTTAACACTCACAGAGGTGTGATGCAAGGTTGTCCTCTGTCACCCCTTGCTGAGGCTATAAGGGCGACACCTGCAATATGCAGTTTAGAGATCGGACAGCTGTGTCATAAAATAACATTGTATGCAGATGATGTTCTAATTCTTTTGACCAACCCTGAAACATCTATTCCAGGTCTTAGATGTGATTGACAGATTGAGTAGATTTTCTGGTTATAAGATTAATTTGGCCAATTCAGAGGCTATGCCCCTTGGTTCTCTTTCAACAATACCAGCTATAGATCCTCCCTTCCATTTTAAATGGTCTCCTAATGGGTTTGAGTATTTGGGGATTTTTATTATGCCATCTTTTGACCAATTACAACCCCTGGCAAAAATTATGAAATCACCGGCCTCGGAGGATGTTCATTCAGTTGTTTAATTTTGTAGAAAAAAAAGCAGATCACATGACATGACACAAAACTAGTCATTTCAAATGGCAACTTTCTGGCTTTAAGAAACACTATAAGAAATCAGGAAAAAAAATTGTGGCAGTCAGTAACGGTTCCTTTTTTAGACTAAGCAGAGGGAAAAAAATATGGAATCACTCAATTCTGAGGAAAAAATTATGGAATCATGAAAACAAAAGAATGCTCCAACACATCACTAGTATTTTGTTGCACCACCTCTGGGTTTTATAACAGCTTGCAGTCTCTGAGGCATGGACTTAATGAGTGACAAACAGTACTCTTCATCAATCTGGCTCCAACTTTCTCTGATTGCTGTTGCCAGATCAGCTTTGCAGGTTGGAGCCTTGTCATGGACCATTTTCTTCAACTTCCACCAAAGATTTTCAATTGGATTAAGATCCGGACTATTTGCAGGCCATGACATTGACCCTATGTGTCTTTTTGCAAGGAATGTTTTCACAGTTTTTGCTCTATGGCAAGATGCATTATCATCTTGAAAAATGATTTCATCATCCCCAATTAAAGCCCGTTGCACAAATCCTGTAACATGTAATACCTTAAAAGCCTGGCGACTTGTGCATCATCTGGAGGGAAGAGCGAATATCACCTCTAGGTTTACTCTCTAGCTTTACTCCAATAATAAATAATCCGGCCTTTCCCCTGGGCTCTTTAAATTTTGTTTTTTATTCATGGTTTACAAAGAATATCAAATCGCTCAATGATCTGTTTTTAGAGGATGACTTTTGTCATTTGAACAATTAATTAATAGATATAGGTTACTGAAACAGGATTTTTTTTTCCCCATTTTTTTTTTACAAATAAGACATTATATTATTCATAGTACAGCTCTTATTGATCACCCTGAAATATCTGCGGTCGAGGAAATGCTGTTTCGCCAAAGAGATTTCAATTTTTACCCAAACAAGAGCAATACAGTTTAAAATTTTACACAGATTGCATATATCTCATCGCAGGCACCTCTTCAACCACTCTTTGTCCTCATGTGTCTGAAGTGTAAAACTGAAATGGGAAACTTAACTCACTGTTTTTGGTTTTCTTGTCAGAAGCTTTGAGGATATTGGGTGGAATTTACTGGCGAAATTGAGAAAATATTCCATACTAAGATAGAAATGGACCCTAGGTCTTTGATTCTGGGGCTGACAAGCAAATATATGAAAAAAGCAACTGATAAGAGAGACTGACACAGGGAGACTGTTCCACAGAGCAGGGGCCCAGTAAGAGAAGGTTCTTTGACCCAATGACTTTTTCTTCACCCTAGGAACACAAAGTAGTCCGGCATCCTGCGAACGCAGAGCCCAGGAAACGTAGGGTTTCAACAAATGGCCAGGTAACAAGGCTTCAATCCGTGAACAATTTTGTAGGTTAGCAGCAAAACCTTAAAGTCTGCTCTCACAGAGACAGGAAGCTAGTGAAGAAATGCCACGATGGGGGTAGTATGGTCAAACCTTCTGCTTCATGTCAAAAGTCTGGCAGCAGCATTCTGAATAATAAATGTCATGACCACTTTTTCTTTTGGTGATCAGTAGCTTTTAATGTTTTTGTCCCTGCTTTTTTGTAAGGTCGTAGGTCGTCTGAAATCAGCCCTAACATCAAGATCTCAGAAATGGACAGTAAGTAAAATAGAATTTTCAACACAAGCATACGGGTTTATCTGGAGATTTAAGTTTTGGTCAGTTACTGTCTTCTCCCCCCAGGTGAGGATGATCTGGACATTTTGACGGCACTACTGGCTGAGAGTGAAGGCGTTGGAGAGGAACAGGTGGATGACTTGGAAGGCCTGTTTGAAGCCGACACTGATGAGGAGGAAGAGTACAAAGATGGTGTTGAAGACGAGAGCAGAGATGTCACCAGCGAGGGCGCTGTGTCGGATCTCTTTGGAGATGTGGATGATATCAGAGCTGAAGAAACGGATGATCGACAAGAAGATCTCGAAAGGCTCAACAGGTCCAAGGAGGAATTGCAAGGTATGGGCTGCTGTAGTCTCTTATTTTCTCCATTTCTGGTTAATTGGTTTTGGGGGTCTCAACCTTGTGGTACAGGGACCAGATCAAAGCATGTGAGATGAACTCCTAAAGCCCAGGTTACACATAGACGGTTTTGTCGGCGGGTAGTACGTAGACCGAAGTTCGCGGTAGTTCCGGCTGTTTTCGCGGTGGAAAGGGGCGGAGCATTGCGCCGGCGTTTTGAGCGCCGTACTAGCCGTAAATACGCGGATAAAACGCTGCTAAATCCGCCGAATAAAGCAGCATTTTGACGACGTAGCATCCGGCATACGTCAGGCAACGGGGGTTAATACCCAGTTCTATCCTTTACAATCGCAGGTTAAGACGCGCGTGAGAACGGCGGTGTTCTGCTGCCACCGAAAATGCCCTGTGTACTGCTGGATTTATCCAGGCAAATCCTGCGTTACTCCAGGAACTTTTGCATATAGGCACCGCCCGCAGAGTATAATAGGCTGAAGCAGCTGTCACTGCAGGGGGAGGGAGATCATCACTCAGCCTTTCCTTTTCTCTCCTTTTTCCCCTCCTCAACGTGTTGCTCGTCCCCACCGCAGGGCTACCCTCTGCTTCTGAACCAGACCTCTTGGTAACCCCTTGCCACTGCCAGTTTTCTTTTAGGAGGCATACTGGAGCTTCTCTGCAAAAATATCTGGAGCTGGCTGTGAGTGAGAGGCCTGCATGCAGCGCGCTAGCGTTTTTATACTAACCGCCGCCTATCGGCCGTTTGGAACGCCATTAACCGGGAGGTGGCGTTTAGAACGGAGTACTGTCCGCTAGTGCCGCCGTTTTGTCTGCCTCTGTCGACGGTTTAAAACGCCTTTGAGGACGCCGATGTGGGCTCTATCGCCATTGTACATGCCGTTGGTTAGGGATACAACGCCGGCCGCCAGTTACGGCGGTGTAAACTGCGGCACTATAGGAAGGGGCAGGATGACACGGCGATTAAAAAGTATCAAACGCCGTTGTTCGCGTTGTCTCCGTCGTCACGCGAATTCTCCGGGAGCGCTCCCGGAATTATTCGACATGTTGAATAGTTTTTTCGATGATTCCCGGTAAAGCCGAAACTAAGCCACGCCCCCTAGTGCCGTTGTTGACAATGGCGTTTGATCCTTAAGACGGCCAAAAACTCTTCCGGGACGCTTCCGGGAGCTCTTACCGTCTATGTGTAAACGGGGCTTAAGGTCCCCACAAGACATTTACAAACAAGTATTCTTTTTTTAAGTACTAAGGTTTTCTTTCTCTCACATCAGGGGAGCTGAGGCGGATGCAAGAGAAGATGCAGCGATTACAGCAGGAGCTGGAGGCAACTCAGAAGGTTTCCAGCTCACCTTCCATTGCAGTCAAGACTACAGGAGGCTCTGCTCATCCCAAACAGACGCCTCCTCAAAAAGCTTCCTCCAAACCAAACCTCAGAACACCAATCACTACAACACACAAGGTTCAGACACAAGCAGGTAAACATGTTCATTTTACCTGACAATTCCAGAACTGTACTGGTCCGGTATTTTATTAGATTTGTGAAAAATAAGGCACAAAATTATCGATAAAACCAATAATGTGATAGGAAAAAAGGAAAATAATTGCAAAAAAAAACAAAAAACAGTACAAGCAGGTATTTATTGTTCCTTTATGGAGACAGAATATTTACTTTATCAGTAGTCACTTAGTCAATATTTAAGTGATTAGGATCACAAACTAGTTATAAAATACAAAATAAATCCATACCTGACACATAACATACAAACAGGTCAATTATGAAATAGTCATTCTAACAGCTGGTACCTTTTTGCCACCACAGCTGGAGGCGGAAGCCGGAAGCTCCAGGAATCCTCTGAATTTTCCACCCAGTTGTGCAACGGCGACTCCTTCAAGCGCAAACCCAGAGTAGCTCACCAGCCCAAACCGAGCACTTCATCAGGTGAACATAAATGCATGTATCATTTACTTACATTGAAATTGTTTTGTGATCTGTAACCTCGGTTTTACTTGAGGAATTTGAATGTTGAAGATTCTTCATGTTGTACTTTGTTTGGTTAGTTTCAAGATATCCACTTCCTGGATGATTGCTGTTATGGGTCTATTTTGTTCTAAACTAAGTTGTAAATGTATCCACCTACAGTAGATAGCGCCACCAGTATGGGAAGATGGCACAGCAAGTCTTACAAAAAGCTCAGGCTGTAGAACTGTTTAAGCAGCGCTTCATTGGATATTTGCTTTGCTGCTTTTCAGAAGCAGCAAATCTGCTTCTTAACCCCTCTCAAAGGCATTAAAATATGTCAATCGTAAGTCACTTTTGTGCGACTTAAAGTCACTAACTTGGGATTCCTGTCTTGTTGCGAGAAAGAAATGAGAATCATCCCCCATTCCGTTCTCACAGCTTCAAACGCTGCGCGGCTCTCTGCCAAGTCAAAGAGAGTCTGGTCGGAATTAATAACTTTAAAGCGAATCAGCATTTAAATCAAATGACACCTCTTTCCAAACATTGTAAAACAAACAACAAACTGCAATCGATCAAAATGTTTTTTCCTCCCAAAATGAGACGTCCTGCGCTGGTGTGCAGCAGCTGAGCTCAGCTCAGAGGTACGGAGAGACATTTATGCCAAAATGTGCAATATGTGCAAATGTGCCAAAATGCCAGACCACAATGGAAATAAGCATTTATTACTTTCTTGTGCTATCCGTGTATTTTAATGAGCAAATACGTATTTTGTGCATTATTGTACTAAATAAATTCAATCAATCAATCATGTCTGAAAGGAAATGCTTTTCCCAAAAACTACAGAATGTTTTCAAGTGTTCTTTTGCACTGGAAATTATTTGTTGTTTTTTTTTTTTTTTCTGTAAGAAAACTGCTTGGACTGGAAAATTACCAAAGCTGAAAAATGAAACTCAAGATTTGTACTTTGTGTAATCTAATTTTCTTTTTATTAGAATTGAGCTTATAAAGTTGGTATCAAAAAAACGTATCGTTTAGGAACCGGTATTGAAGTGAAGGTATTGGTACCGGTATCGAAAATTTTTGATTGATACCCAGCCCTACCTACAGTTGTGATCAGGAACTTCTCACATTTACCTTACCTTGCATTTAGTGTTATTTCCCTGCATCACTGGGTTTGTGTTTACGTTTGATCTGAGGTGGATCAAATGTTGATTTTGGTACAAGTTTTATGCCGGATGGCCTTCCTGACGCAAGTCCACATTACATGGGCGTGGTGGAGTTTGAACCGGGAACATTCCGCACTGACACCAAGAGTATTAACCACTTGGTCACCACCTCAGAATAACTTGTTAATGATGATGATTTTATAAACTTTTCAGAGTAGTAATAATATTTTGCTTTTCACCTTTACTCTTGAGTTTAGAAATGATGGATGAAAAATTCAAGAGTAATTTCACATTTAAAATGTTAATACAGTGTGTGGATGTAATGTGAGATGTTATCTTTGTTTTTTGTCTCAGAAGACAGAGGCCCGCTGGTGGAGATAAGGCTCGGCAGCTCTTTCCAGCCAATAGAAAGCAAAAGCCAAATTGCCGTTCCACAGCGTTCACCTCCAGGTTCCCAGAGCAGACCAGCTCCTCCTCCTCCTCCTCCAAAAGATGTGGCTGTTGAGAAATACTCCGGGCTACGGCTCAGGTCAGGAGTCTGATGGGATTTTGAAATTTAGAATTGCAGATTGAACACCCTTTAAGGGTAATTCTGGGTTCAACCTACATGCACACAGCAGGTTTGGTGGAAATTAGCCTGAGTAGTAAAGTAGTAGTAGAGTAGTTTTGGAACAGACACAAACGTTTCTCAGATTCTGTTGTGATGCACTGGTCCATCACTCGTCACTGTACACAGACACGTACTTTACACAGTTATTGACTCTTTGCCACTCCAGAAAACCACGTGTCTCCTCCAGCGAGATGGACCGCAAAATGGCCGACCGCCGTCTGATCCGCCTGTCATCTGTGCCAGAACGTTTGACTCGAGAGAAGCTGGAGGAGAGCGACTGGGTGACTTTTGCCGTGCTGATCAACAAGGCCACGCCCCAAAGCAACAACAGTGTAAGTCCATGTTTAAAAGCTTCAAAAACCTAGTCTGGGTTATAATCCTAAACACGGTTGGAAACTGTTACCCAGTACAAATACGTACTGTTAAGATTAGAAGACCTCTCTAACTGATGTCATTGATTTGATTTTTGTCACTGTGAAGCAGTGATGCTGCAGTATGTAAGCCGCAGTTGGCAGTAAAATATGTGTTGGTTTCCTCGACAGTCCCACAGTCCTGCTCAAGAGAAGCAAGTGAGATTGTTGGGTTTTGACTGACACTATTAGCTCCTGCTACTATGGCGTCAATGCTAAAGGAACAGGGTGCATCCGTGTGTCTGCCTTTGCCACACTAATAACCATGTTTTCACAGACCCAAGATATTTGGGGTATAGGTTTATTTCCCAGCACTGTTTCATTGATCTTTTTCTGCATCCAAAACAGTGATGATTCAAGTAGGAACACCAGTGGCTCTACTCCTGGTCCTTGAGGGCGAAACGTTTGTTTTGTTTCAAAGAGGAACCGATTGGTAAATTACATGCAGATTTATTTGTTAAACTTTAACCATACATGAAAACATAGCTCCCAGCGATGAGATCTTTTTACTTTTCTTAATGCAAGCATGAATTTGTTACTTGAATTTGAGCCTTTGTTACTGTATTGCTGTTTCACAAAGTAGCATCAGCTTGAAACAGTAAAAACAAAAAATATGATTTCAACTCCAAAACCAACTAAAATATTGAATCCGAACTGACCCATTTTTATTAATGAGCCTAAAAAATGTTTTGCTAAGCAAAGGTGTCTATGTGCAGCAGATATTGGTGGATTATCTAGTTAATAAATAGAGCTGTGGTGATTAATCAACTATTAAATTAATTTTGAGTCATTTAATAATGATCCAAATTCTCTGACTTCACCTTCTTTAAATATGAATGTTTTCTGCTTTTTCTTCCTCCTCTCATACAGTGAACTGAATATCTTTGGCTCTGGAAAACATTGGTCAGCATTTTTCACTATTTTCTGACCTTTTATGGACCGAACAACTAATGGTTTAATTGAGAAACGAATCAATCGATTAATCGATAATGAAAATAATCGTTAGTTTTAGCCCTGTTATCAATGAGGCTTTAGTCTTCATTCAGATTAAGTGTTGCAGGGAAGTGAAATGTGAGCAGTTTAGTTCAGTGACACATTTTAACCGAATGCCAGCAGCACTGGTTGGACAACAGAGGGATGAGAATTGTCCTCTCCATTTGGCACCGTCGGGTAAAATCCAAACTTTGAAATGTCAGAAACACTGCACGCTCTCACTGTGATGCTTCCTCTCTGCAGGGCAAAACCTTCAGCATCTGGAAGCTGAACGACCTGCACAACCTGGAAGTGTTTGTGTCTCTCTTCCTGTTTGGGGAGGTGCACAAGGAGCACTGGAAGACAGAGCCAGGGACTGTCATCGGACTCCTCAACCCAAACCCTATGAAGCCGAAAGACGGATATGACGGGGTGAGTGGACACGCGTGTGGTCCTTTAATTTAGAAAAAATAACATCAAAGAAAGAATCAGCAACAGATGCACTTCAAAAAGCAGACACTGCTGAAATAACATCTTAATTCACTTCAGCTTAAACAGCAAACAGATGAATAACCAACCAGTGAATCGATACAGAAAATAAATGCCAGAATGCTGGGAAACACACTGTTTTTCTTTCTTTCCAAACAGTCGGGAATTTCAAACGCCGCTGTTCAGCCGCCATCACCACAGCTACACGCCACCGTTTCACTCATTACTTTTCGTAAGGAGCTGTGTTCACGCATGGTTGTATGATAACATGTTTTTTTATTTATGCTTCCTGAATCGGTTTTTAGGATTTTTGAGCGTCGAGTGTTTTGGCTGCCAGAATGTCTGCCAGTAAACACAAAAACGGAGCTGATGGCTTTGGCAAAATTGGCAATGAGGTTTCGGTGTCGGCTCAATACGACAGAGTGAAATCTGATGAGAGGGATGTGGTATGGAACGGTACAAATACACAGTTCCTAAATACACAGACGCTGCCATCCAAATGCAAATAGGCTAAACTCTGGAGGAACCAGTGTGACGATTCTGGAGTCTTAACAGAAATGTTGCATCTTTCATTACCGGTAATTGATATTTTGTGGAATAAAATGTGGAATAGCACTGGAGCTACTTTTTTTCCATTCTCTCTCTCTCTCTTTCTCTTATATTTTCCTTCAAACTGGACATTTTTCCTACAAAATAAAACCTGATCACCAACAGATTATCACTTTGTTTCAAAAATGTTCCAGTTATTTATATTTACATTATCATGTAATCATTCTATACAAATATTCTTTGCCGCCATTGTGCTCCTGTCCAGTTCTTCTTTTGCTATCTTGTTGTTAAAGAACTTTATATTGCAGCTCAATCATTTTTTTTATGTTACATGAACTGCATTTTCTAATACATAAAATGGTAATAACTAAAGGCAACAAAGTCCAACAGTAGATAAATTGTTGTAACTTTTTGTCTCTTTTTGTTGATTTTGTACATTGTGTTTGCTCCGAGCTGGTCAAGATAAAAGTATGTTGAACTTGTTCAGGTCAGCCTGACGGTGGATCACCCTCAGAAGGTGCTGCTGATGGGCGAAGCTCAGGACTACAGCACCTGTAAGGCCATGAAGAAAAATGGAGACCCCTGTTCTCAGATCGTTAATATGGTGAGTCCAACACCTTCACCTTCCATTTAATTCTAATGTCCTCTGAGTTAGCAGAAGGGGTTTTTTTTTTTCATGCAAAAATAGTTTTTTGCTCCAAAACAAAACAGACAGGTGTAAAAAGACGAATGGCATTGATTCAGTTGCTGCAGTGTTTTTCTGCCGAATCTGCAGGCGTCTGTGTTCCAGCATGTCTTAGACAGTGATTGTTTGTCTGCAGTACGTGTGCCAGTACTGCCAGTATCACGTCAAAGCCCAGTATAAGAAGATGAGCTCGAAGAGGGCCGAGCTACAGTCCACGTTTTCTGGAAAAGCTCCCAAAAGATTGAAGGGGAAGAGCGGCGGTCTCAGAGAGCGGCTGTGTCAAGACGGCTTTTACTACGGGGGCGTGTCATCCCCCGCCTGCGCCGCATCACTGTGAGTAACGTAGGATCGGGTGTTTCTGTCAGAAAGTGTTTTTTTTTTTTTTACCCACCCCCACCCCCATCATGCCAAAGTATCATGTTAGTCTTTCATTTGGACAAAGTCTAATTTATCAGAGTTGGGGCTGTAATAGTGATTTGGTCTCTACAGTATTGCCAAAAATGTGCTTCAAGGCCACACAGACGCTGACTTTTTACCCCAACAACAAAGTAAGACTTAAATTACAGGACGGTACAAAACTGTTTTGAAGTTTGAACCAAATCTTTACAATTTATTTTGGAAACCATTTTCCAAAACAAAACACACTGAAACAGTGAATTTAAAGATAGGTTTCCCTACCTAACAATTATTCTGAGCAGATTCAGTCATCTATCTATCTATCTAAAAAAATTATTTTTTATTAAAAATTAATTTTGTTTTAATGTAATGCAGCATGTATGCTGTTTCTGTTTGTTGTAACTTAAAGATGAAAGCGATTATTGTTGTGTATGGTTAAAAATCGATGAAATGGTTGATTATTGTGAATATTCAGAATCAGTCATCAGATCTTTTGTGTTAATTTTTACACAACATATTAATTTTCTTTGTACATGGATAAACAGCTACTCTTTGGGCACGCCAACAGACATTCCTCCAAATTTCTTCCACCTGCCCTCCGTTTTGAATAGACACACATGCCAAAAAAAAGAAAAAAAAGGACAAAGGGTTGAAAACTAGAATTTGGAGGTAATGTTCTGTTTTACATTTGAATTGGTTGAACGAAGGAGATTCCCTTTAATTTCTCATTTGAGGAAAAATGTTTAATGTTTGTGGATTATATTTCACTCCGTCTAATTGTGAACATGGTTGAAATTCACCTTAAATGCTGTGGGAGTGGTATAAATCTTGTTGTTATTAGTAGTGGGTCTTTTTATTTACATATTTTTGAAATCCCACTCTGCAGATCAGCATCCAGACCAAATAAACCCACCCAGCGAACCCTGGACAAGCTGTTTGTAAAAGGCTCCTCTCAGCTTGTTGCTCAAGCCAAAAAGTTGGGTAGGTCACTTATTTTATTTATTTATTTTAAATAAAACTACTGAAGGTATAATACTGATATATAATGTAATAACTGATGTTGGCATGAGCACAAAAAAGTGACCTCTAATCGTTGATCTGAGCGTTTTGGGGAATTCTGCAAACATAATCTCATTTTCTTTTTGTACTTGTCATATGATGCAAAGTTGTTTTATTATTATTAGCTATGGAGTCTGGAGAGGTTTCAGGATGTTCAGATGACTTCAAGTCCTTGATGTCGATGCCAACACCTGGTGCGCTCCAGCTGAAGAAGCACCTGGCACAAGGAAACAAATCAGGTACTTATTACGTCCACAAATGGGAGCTGGCGACGTGAGCGCCTGCAGCGGCCCCCTCGGGTGTTCTCACGGTGCGAAAGTACCTTTAGAATTTTGAGTCATCTGGAACTGACTACAGGTCTGCCTGGGTGGTCTCAGTCTGGACCCAACTTTCTGTCAGCGCATTGCTCCCCTCTTTTCTTCTTCGGCCGTTAACAGTGATCAAGTACAGTTTGTTTTTCCAAAAACGTGGAACAGAGACAATAAAATCTGCACTGGAAATTTATACACTCAACAAAAATATAAACGCAACACTTTTGGTTTTGCTACCATTTTGTATGAGATGAACTCAAAGATCTAAAACTTTTTCCACATACACAATATCACCATTTCCCTCAAATATTGTTCACAAACCAGTTGAAATCTGTGATAGTGAGCACTTCTCCTTTGCTGAGATAATCCATCCCACCTCACAGGTGTGCCATATCAAGATGCTGATTAAACACCATGATTAGTGCACAGGTGTGCCTTAGACTGCCCACAATAAAAGGCCACTCTGAAAGGTGCAGTTTTGTTTTATTGGGGGGGATACCAGTCAGTATCTGGTGTGACCACCATTTGCCTCATGCAGTGCAACACATCTCCTTCGCATAGAGTTGATCAGGTTGTCAATTGTGGCCTGTGGAATGTTGGTCCACTCCTCTTCAATGTGCGAAGTTGCTGGATATTGGCAGGAACTGGTACACGCTGTTGTATACGCTGGTCCAGAGCATCCCAAACATGCTCAATGGGTGATATATCGGGTGAGTATGCCGGCCATGCAAGAACTGGGACATTTTCAGCTTCCAAGAATTGTGTACAGATCCTTGCAACATGGGGCCGTGCATTATCCTGCAACATGAGGTGATGTTCTTGGATGTATGGCACAACAATGGGCCTCAGGATCTCGTCACGATATCTCTGTGCATTCAAAATGCCATCAATAAAATGCACCTGTGTTCTTCGTCCATAACAGATGCCTGCCCATACCATAACCCCACCGCCACCATGGGCCACTCGATCCACAACACTGACATCAGAAAACCGCTCACCCACACGATTCCACACACGCTGTCTGCCATCTGTCCTGAACAGTGTGAACCGGGATTCATCCGTGAAGAGAACACCTCTCCAACGTGCCAAACGCCAGCGAATGTGAGCATTTGCCCACTCAAGTTGGTTATGACGACGAACTGGAGTCAGGTCGAGACCCCGATGAGGACGACGAGCATGCAGATGAGCTTCCCTGAGATGGTTTCTGACAGTTTGTGCAGAAATTCTTTGGTTATGCAAACCGATTGTTTCAGCAGCTGTCCGAGTGGCTGGTCTCAGACGATCTTGGAGGTGAACATGCTGGATGTGGAGGTCCTGGGCTGGTGTGGTTACACGTGGTCTGCGGTTGTGAGGCTGGTTGGATGTACTGCCAAATTCTCTGAAACGCCTTTGGAGACGGCTTATGGTAGAGAAACGAACATTCAATACATGAGCAACAGCTCTGGTTGACATTCCTGCTGTCAGCATGCCAATTGCACGCTCCCTCAAATCTTGCGACATCTGTGGCATTGTGCTGTGTGATAAAACTGCACCTTTCAGAGTGGCCTTTTATTGTGGGCAGTCTAAGGCACACCTGTGCACTAATCATGGTGTCTAATCAGCATCTTGATATGGCACACCTGTGAGGTGGGATGGATTATCTCAGCAAAGGAGAAGTGCTCACTATCACAGATTTAGACTGGTTTGTGAACAATATTTGAGGGAAATGGTGATATTGTGTATGTGGAAAAAGTTTTAGATCTTTGAGTTCATCTCATACAAAATGGGAGCAAAACCAAAAGTGTTGCGTTTATATTTTTGTTGAGTGTAGTTACATGCACTGATTGACCTCTGACCTGCTAGTTTAGCACTTTGGCATGTGCATGCCTTTATAGCTCTTTAATATGATGCTTTCCCTCCTCAGGTGCCAGAGAAGTGGGCAGAGTGACAGTTCAGTCTATCTCGGCTTCTGACATGTTGAAGCAGCAGAAGCAGAAGCAGCTGGAGCTGCTGGCACTCCGCAGAAAGAGAGCCGAGGAGAACCAGAGGAGAGCACTGCAGAACTCCAACCATGCCACCCCTAGCACTTCCTCCTTACAGGAGAGTCCAACGTGCCCAAAACCTGCTTCTCAGGCCACTGGAAGCCCTCCACCTCTCCACACACCAACCTTGGGGCGGGGCTTCTCCAAAGATGAAGACATTCTCTTCTTTGAACACAGCCTGCCACCTGCGCCTAAGCCCAGCATGATCGGCCTATCAGCCGCCAAGCTGGCTGCTCTCAGGAAGCTGAGAGCGAAAAGGGCGGGGCTTGAAAAGGAAGACCCCAATGCCGTAAAGAGAAAAAGGAGTAACAGCAATGAGATTAACGCCCGAGTGGAGAAGAACTTGACTTCACCCAAAGGTAAGGTCATCGGGTTCATTCAGTTGAAAGAAAGTTCATGGACGAAAAAATGTAAATATATTTGGGTAGATAATTTGTGAAACAAGCGTTTTAAACTCTGAATTCTACATTATGCAAGTTCTACATCGATTTTCAGCCAAACCTTAAGGCATCCTAATAATTTTAGTATTATACAACCCCTGGCAAAAATTATGGAATCGCCGGCCTCGGAGGATGTTCATTCAGTTGTTTAATTTTGTAGAAAAAAAGTAGATCACAGACATGACACAAAACTAAAGTCATTTCAAATGGCAACTTTCTGGCTTTAAGAAACACTATAAGAACTCAGGAAAAAAAATTGTGGCAGTCAGTAACGGTTACTTTTTTTAGACCAAGCAGAGGGAAAAAAATATGGAATCACTCAATTCTGAGGAAAAAATTATGGAATCATGAAAAAAGAACGCTCCAACACATCACTAGTATTTTGTTGCACCACCTCTGGCTTTTATAACAGCTTGCAGTCTCTGAGGCATGGACTTAATGAGTGACAAACAGTACTCTTCATCAATCTGGCTCCAACTTTCTCTGATTGCTGTTGCCAGATCAGCTTTGCAGGTTGGAGCCTTGTCATGGACCATTTTCTTCAACTTCCACCAAAGATTTTCAATTGGATTAAGATCCGGACTATTTGCAGGCCATGACATTGACCCTATGTGTCTTTTTGCAAGGAATGTTTTCACAGTTTTTGCTCTATGGCAAGATGCATTATCATCTTGAAAAATGATTTCATCATCCCCAAACATCCTTTCAATTGATGGGATAAGAAAAGTGTCCAAAATATCAACGTAAACGTGTGCATTTATTGATGATGTAATGACAGCCATCTCCCCAGTGCCTTTACCTGACATGCAGCCCCATATCATCAATGACTGTGAAAATTTACATGTTCTCTTCAGGCAGTCATCTTTATAAATCTCATTGGAACGGCACCAAACAAAAGTTCCAGCATCATCACCTTGCCCAATGCAGATTCGAGATTCATCACTGAATATGACTTTCATCCAGTCATCCACAGTCCACGATTGCATTTCCTTAGCCCATTGTAACCTTGTTTTTTTTTTTGTTTAGGTGTTAATGATGGCTTTCGTTTAGCTTTTCTGTATGAAAATCCCATTTCCTTTGGGCGGTTTCTTACAGTTCGGTCACAGACGTTGACTCCAGTTTCCTCCCATTCGTTCCTCATTTGTTTTGTTGTGCATTTTCGATTTTTGAGACATATTGCTTTAAGTTTTCTGTCTTGACACTTTGATGTCTTCCTTGGTCTACCAGTATGTTTGCCTTTAACAACCTTCCCATGTTGTTTGTATTTGGTCCAGAGTTTAGACACAGCTGACTGTGAACAACCAACATCTCTTGCAACATTGCGTGATGATTTACCCTCTTTTAAGAGTTTGATAATCCTCTCCTTTGTTTCAATTGACATCTCTCGTGTTGGAGCCATGATTCATGTCAGTCCACTTGGTGCAACAGCTCTCCAAGGTGTGATCACTCCTTTTTATATGCAGACTAACGAGCAGATCTGATTTGATGCAGGTGTTAGTTTTGGGGATGAAAATTTACAGGGTGATTCCATAATTTATTCCTCAGAATTGAGTGATTCCATATTTTTTTCCCCTCTGCTTGGTCTAAAAAAGTAACCGTTACTGACTGCCACAGTTTTTTTTTCCTGATTTCTTATAGTGTTTCTTAAAGCCAGAAAGTTGCCATTTGGAATGACTTTAGTTTTGTGTCATGTCTGTGATCTGCTTTTTTTCTACAAAATTAAACTGAATGAACATCCTCCGAGGCCGGTGATTCCATAATTATTGCCAGGGGTTGTACTAATTAGTTCTTAGTAAGTTAACAAAGTTTATTTACTTTGTGTCAGAACATAAATTTTTTTCTCAGGGTTTAATCAAATTTGTTTCATTACATGTGTAGGCGAGTCATCTGGTCACGACGACGAGGAGCCGGCGCTGAAGAGGCGGAGAGAAGAACTTCAGTACATCCAGTCAGAAGAATTCCAGAAAATCCTTAATGCCAAATCTCGTCACACGGTTATACTGCAGGCGGTAGGACACGTGGCATCTTATCTTTTCCTACACATCCAGCACTATTGTTGTATGTTCGTTTGTTGTCGTTGCGTTTGTGCAAATTTGTTAAAACTAAATGTGAACTGAAAGTTGCGTTTCTGTCTGTCAGGCGGAGTACCAGCTGCAGGAGCGCTACTTTGACGCTCTGGTGAAAAAGGAGCAGATGGAGGAGAAGATGAAAGGCATCCGAGAGATGAAGTGCCGCGCCGTTAGTTGTAAAAAGGTAGCGGCAGTTGCACGTTAAACATTAGCTTGAGTGGCTTTGGATGAACAAAAACAGATTTAAAAATGGATGCTGTTGTTTCCCATGCTCCTCTGCTTGCAGTGTAACTACACCTACTTCAAGCCCGCTGATCGCTGCGTGGAGGAGAATCACACTCTGCGGTGGCACGACGCCGTCAAACAGTTCTTCAAATGTCCGTGCGGTCAGAGAGCCATTGCGCTGGACAGACTCCCGCACAAACACTGCAGGTACTAATCTGTCCAGGTGACTGACGAGCTCTCTTAGCGACTCATTAGCTGTTTTTAATGATCACTTGGTTTGTGGAATGTTACTGAAATATCTTGGAATATTTGAGAGAATCAGAGTTTGTGGATTTTAACTTTGGACTTCACTACGGTAAAGAAATGACTAATAATATCTAATATTTAACTCTTTCAGTAACTGTGGTCTGTTTAAGTGGACACGCGATGGAATGCTGAAGGTAAAATCTCTTTATGCCTCATAGCAGGAAAAAAGAGACGCTTTCTGGTTTTATCATTAAAGAAAATCTGGCTGTTTGTTCTTTACCTGTTATTGCAGGAGAAAACGGGACCGAAGATCGGCAGCGAACTTCTGCAGCCGCGGGGAGAAGAGCATCCAAAGTTCCTCAACAGTATGAAGTAACAACATTCTTCATGAGTCACTGCTGCAGGCTGTCAATGTTGTGTTTAAACAGAATTTTGCATGCTTTTATAGCCTTTTTATCTTTTAAAATTTATGTTTTGTCTCTTTATTAATTATGGATGTTTTAATATCTGTGATTACAGAAAATTTTTGTCTTTTGTTCTCCAGCTGTTTCTGCTGGAAATGAGCTAATTAAACCAACACCATGCAATTTTTTTTAAATGTTTTGTGTCTGGTTTGTGTTTGTGTTCCGCACATAAGATGTCACTGCAGCTCTGGAAAGTATCAGAGCAAAGGGGAACATTTTATTTGATTGTGTTCATATTTACATATGCAGGGCAGCTCTCAGATCACTGATTTTTAATTTGAATACATACATTTTTAATTTTAATACATGTTGCCCCACTTAAACTACCCATTGTAAGATGATGGTTTAGCAGTTTAAAAGTTTAAAGCCAAAACCCAATTTCAGGTTTTTGTGTGTGTGTGGGGGGGGGGTCAACAAGACCAAAAACATATGAGAAAAAAAAAAAATTTCACACATTCTGTACAATTTTATGCACATTTTCTGTCTTTTCTGCTGCTTCAGGTTTTATTGTGTTTATGCTTTGTAAGGAATTGACAGAACTGAAAAAAGTAATGGCCATATACAGTGAATCCAAACACTTTTTCAGTTAGTCACCAGTCACCCGTACTTCAGTATCATTGGGGGTGGCGGTGGACAAATTTTTAAATCCAAAAATCATTGGGATTATATTAAAAAAAAGATATGCCAGTAGCTAGACAATTTCAGACACAACTAAAATGTGGGTCAAGTCACTGGGGGTCTTAGAACATCTACAACATCCCTCAACTATGTATCAAGAAGGATGCAACAGTTGAGTTAGGTGTTCATTTAGGGTAAGTGCATTTTCACATTATTGCTGCTTTCTCTTCTCTCTCAAGCAATAATGATCATTTTGATTTGTTTATGGCTGTTTTTAGGTGTTACCCTTTTCTGCTTTTATCTGGCCAGATGGATGGGTTCATTGCTGTTACCATATTGTTTCCAGCAGAAGAAAATTACTTCAACAGTAAGCATCACTATTAGTTCAATCAAAGAGCCTACAGCTACAGTATGTAGGATTTAGTGCCATCTAGTGAGTGTCTGTACATTCACACCTGTGACAAGCCTTTTTTTCCTGTAACTGTAGGAAAATCTGTACTTAATACTTTCCACATGAGGCCAGATGGTGCTCAAATAATTTTCAAGGCATTCTATTTTTTAAAGCCAGAGGTAGAATCACAGTAGAGTAGTAAAATGGGGTTTGAGGTCCTGATAAATGATGTGATTAGTGAGTAAGCAGTGCAATGACACAGTATTCTGTGGGTTTTACTTTGTACTCATTGTCTAATTTTATATTTTTCCATTTTATTCCCTTCTTTTCCTCCTCTGTCTTTTGCTGAATATCTCTTTAATACTTCCAGTCTGGGATGTGGAATTCATTTCAGTCTGATGATTTCTGCAGCGCACTTCGATTTTTTTTTTTTTTTTTTCTCTCTCTCTCTGTCATTCTCCACCACATCCCTTCCTAAATACTCCAAATACCAGACAGTGTAAGCTTCAGTTACGACACCAAAAAAAAGTCAAAGAAAATAGTCTTTATTCATTGGTTTGACTGACAGATATGAAATCGATCTCTTTGCAAACACAAACTGTCAAACTCTTTTTTGCCAAAACAGGTCAAACTGTAACACAAGAGGCTGATTTGGTGCTTCTGTTGCCCCACATATCAGGTTTAAACAGGCTGACAGAAAGGACACATTACACAGCTTATATGTACATCTAAAAACTAATAAAGTAAATCATGCAAAACGTGTATCCTCCCTTTAATTTGACACAATTCAGCTTGTAAATCTGCATCTTTAATATACATTTCATATGGAGGCATATTACATGGCTTAGGCTGTATACAAAAAGTGTCTTGAGTATTAATGGAGGTGCTTAAAAATGAAAAAAAAATATAAAGTGTCAAGGATCCACCGGTTAAAGGTGACACGTTAATACTACTCCGCTGAGAGCAACGACACACTGATGCCCTTTAGCCCCGCCCTGCACCCAACAGCACACTCAGAAGAACCAGTGTCGGCGAGGGTAGAGGCCGTCGTAGTGAAACTCTCGATACTGCTCATTCACCTCCCTCGTTCTTTCGTTTTGCTCTGTGGATAAAAAATAGCAATAAAATATGCGTAAAGCAGCAATACAACTTTTTAGTACCTTAATATATTCCGCAGGTGTCTTAAAATTATGTTCACTAATGAACAGATTATGAATGTTATATTCCAGTTCTGCTAATAAATGCATGTATACTCTACACTGTAGCTTTTAAAGGGGAAAAAAAAATCATAGATTTGTGAATGAAGCTCAGTTTTCTTTCATCAGTATATCTTATTGGAGAATGTAAATACTACAAACAAATGTGCAAAAATAAACCCACAAAATGGAACAAAGGAGAAATAAAAAATAAAGCACAAAACAAACAAAAACAGGACCAATCAGTATTAAAAAAAAGAAAAACACTTGGCTCCTGTGCCTGATCGAGCTTCAGGCGGACAGACGGCAAAGTACGACCAAGAGCAAGATTATCCCAGTTTTACTCTGTTACATTACAGGGAGATTTCCCCAGGTGAGAGACACTTCAGATAGTTAGGGGCCTTAATTGATGGTGGTAAGGCGACTTCCACAAAAGCAAAATTCTCTGGTGAGCGAGCAAAGTGGTAAAGGTAATGACATTCCATTAAGTCACCAACACTCAATATCATCTTGGGGGGGGGGGGCAACACAGATTTTCAAATCTAAAAATCTTTGAGATTATATAGAAAAAAATAAGGTATGCCAGTTGCTGGACAATTTTGGACACAACCAAAACATGTGGGTCAAGTCACCGGGGGTCTTAGAACATCTTTCATCTAGTTTCCCTGGATAAAACTTAGCAAGTCTGTCCTAGGGAATAGGCTAGGGAAGTGTACGATGAGCTGCTTAGCTTGCTGCCACCATGACCTGGACCTAGATAAGTGGCAGAAAGTGAATGAATGAATGAATGAATGAAGTCTGGCTTTACTATAGTGGATTCTATATAGTACTTACAGTTGTATTAAGATGAGTTTAGCACAGCTGGAGGAGGAATTGACAACAAGTAGGGCTTTTTCAAGAAATTGTCCAACAAAGTAATCTGCAGTTCATTTTCCCAGTTTGCACTTATTTTATTTTGGGTGATATGATGAAGAAAACAGGTTATTAAAGAAAGAAACATCTCCCTTAGACAAAGGTTCATCTTTAAGGATCAAATCTAGACCACATGGGGGTGAGATCTAAGGAAATAAAAAGAGTGAGTCTTTGCAAGGTCACGTAGCTGAAAATATCTGAGGAAATGTGAACTATTCAGATTAAAGTAAGTGCGCAGTTGTCGAAAACTAGCAAATACCACATCCACATGCATATCCTTCAAATAGCGAAGGCCATTTTCCTCAAAGGACATAAATTAAGGGTCAATTTTAGCCGGTAAAAATAAATGTTCGTTACAAATAGGAGTGGTTTAAGGGAGAGTGAGCCAGCCGAGGTGGCGCCTAATTTGTGCCCAAATTTTCACATACTGGTTACAATAGGATTGGATGTGATATGTGACAGGGAGAGAGGAGCATAGCACAGCCTCAATCTGGCACCAACTGATTTGAGCTGAGGTGAACCAGAGCATAACTTTATGAGTGTTGGCTACCCTACAATAGCCAATAAGATTCGGTTGGCCAAGTCCTCCGTGAGATCTGTTCCTGTGTACGAATGAATGTTTTTTTGTTTGGTTTTTTTTAATTGGTCACTGAACTACTCGCTAAAAATGAAACCTCCATTCACTGAGACCAACCTCCCAAAACTCTGTGGATCCAACATTTAAAAACCACTAGTATCGTTTATGGTTTCCAGTTCTTAGTTTAGAAACTGTTGTTATATCACAGCAGACAGCCTGCCACAGGGAAGAAAGTCTGCTTGGGGTCGGCCACAAATGGACACGTTAGAGTTGGTAGAACCTCGCCACAGTGTGTGACTTGTGGCTGCTGAGGTTTCAGTCTCAGTACAGAACTTCTCTCATGTCCTACTTATCCAGTTAGCCGCGTTAGTAACTGTTTCTTCACATTTTTACTACAGATCAACAAAGGTCATACCAGACAAACATTACAAGAGGATGCTGCAAAAGACACAAAACTACAGCATAATCTAGAATTTGTAAATCGTTGTTCTTTGCACTGAAAAGGGCATGGAGCCAAAAGCAGCTGAATCATCCAGGTCTTACCGTCAAGCAGCTCCTCGGTGTAGTTCTCATACTCATTCCTCTGCTCCTCGTTGTACTCCCTCCTCCTCTCGTTCGCTGCCTGTCTCACCCTCTGCTCAGCTGTAGGGAGACAGACCGCGATCAGTACCTTCAACCAGAGGTTTGATCTCGCACAAAAAACAGTGAATATAAGATGCACACTTGTACCAATGCAAGCGTGTCGTCTCTCATATCAAGATACTTATTTTAGCACCCATTCTGACACAAATAGTCAGATATTTTTGGAAATGTGTTTTGAAGTAATGGAATACTTGTAAAGTTGGACAAACTGGGTGCAAATTGGCACAAAATTGTGCCTTGTCTCTCAGCAGAGCCCCACTTCAAAGCCCACAATGCTCTTTCTAGTTGTGTCACGAATGGCACCCATTATAAAACCTTTTGCCAATCGCTACCAGATCCGTATGCCGATCCCGAGCAAATCCTAGGAGCCCCCCAAGTAGTTTTATTTTAATTAAAGAGAAAGAGCACAGCGTTAGGTATTCGTCTACATCTGTGTTTGTATGTACATGATACTGCCTTCAAATATGGCTGCAACTGTACCCTGTGTGGGGGGTTAAAGTATGTCCCCAGTGACATCATGGGGAAACACCAACAAAAACAAATACGATAACAAATGTAAAGAACCGTACTCTCCAGAGTGTAAGTCACACCTGCTTAAAAAAAAAAAAATCAACTCATATATAAGTCGCACCTTTTGTCTGTATTATCGGCTCTTTAATGTAGGTTTTTTTGTGCGTGGTTGTGGGGTAGTTTTTATTAATTGGCATTTATTCTGTTATTATTAGAGTTGTTTAGTGCTTTGATTCCTGGGAAAGTCCAATATAAATAGTTATTATAATTACTGTTATTAAAAACAAACGTGATTTTTCAATATATAAGTCGCACTGGAGTATAAGTCGCACCTTTTGTCTGTATTATCGGCTCTGTAATGTAGGTTTTTTGTGAATGGTTGTGGTGTAATTTTTATTAATTGGCATTTATTCTGTTATTATTAGAGTTGTTTAGTGCTTTGATTCCTGGGAAAGTCCAATATAAATAGTTATTATAATTACTGTTATTAAAAACAAATGAGATTTTTCAATATATAAGTCGCACTGGAGTATAAGTCACAGGACCACCCAATGTAGTAGAAAAACAAAAAAATAAAATGCAACTTCGACTCCAGAAAATACGGTAGGTACTTTTCTTGATATTCTGACACTTTTATTTAGGGAACACCGGAGAATTCTTGGAGAGAACAGAAAAATTCAGCCAACCATCTCTTGTCTGTCGTCATCCAACCCGTTTCCTTTACGGTTGAGCGATGCTTAGATGTCATCTTCAGCTTCTTATCTGGGATTGTCGCGGGGAGATTTAGAAACCATTATAGATTATTATTTTATTATTATTATAGCCTGAGTGTCTAATGGAGCATTTTTGGCTACAAACATCTTTTTTTTTTAATTTATTGTAGCTGCTAAACAGACATGAGCCCTCTGTCTATGGTTTTCTTTAATGTCCGTAATTTAACTTGAACCAGAGCATCAGTGTGACGATTACATCACGATTTTGTCTAAACAACAACCATGTGTGTCCACAGTCTGGAAACGTATTTTCCTTCTACATAAACCAATTATTTGGGGCTTACCTGTAAGTGAGTGGAAACATCTCACACACTTTTTTTTTTTTACTTCTGCACTGCGTTCTTGTCCATATAAATATTCCAGTTTTGCTGAAACTACTCGTCTACAAGCATTTTAAGTTAAATTTGATATTATTGTGAGCTCAGTTACACAACATCTACAGTCTGCTTTAAGCGAATACTATTTATATACTGGGTGTTTCTATTTAGCTTCTCAAACATGTTAACTCTGACTATTTGTTTGCATTGTATTAAAAGAGGTGAATGCACATACAAACATATCACCTTGATTTTTAACTTTTTTGTTTGTTTGTTTTAATTAAATCACTTTGTCCTCAGCTGTTTGTGAACAAGTCCAACAAGTTTGGTCCATATCTGTTCAAAACTCTTGGAGTTATGGTGTTTAGACACAGAGCTTTGAAAACATCCCAGCATGCACTGCTGCATGTGAGTCCTAAAACTGTGCCACATCCTGACCCGCAGGTCAGCATGGTATCAGACTGCTAACAAACCGGGACGGCCAAAGAGAACCGAACTGTTCAGAACGTTACCTTGGTGCTCATCGTAGTACCGAAATGAGCGGCGAGTGCGGCGTTTGAAGAAGTTGGAAGCATCCGCCTCAGGCATGAACACTTGCCGCTCTGCCCCTAAAGGTCAAAGGTCAACAAGGTGAAGGTCACAACATAGAGGAGATGAAAAGCCAACTTGCGTGTAAAAGTGGGAAACAAACTTCACCTTTGGATTCGGGTGTGTCTGTGTCACCTCGGACGGATGCACTGTCTGCCAGTCTGGAAACTTGAGAAGAAAAGTACAAGTGGTTGTTGTGTCTTATTTTAAAACGTGCACATCTGTCTGTCACGTTGCTCAGGAGTACAGCTGCTCCTGTCATCACGTCAGTGTGCACCGGATCACGAGATCATAGTTTCCACTTTAGACTTTGCTCACACTAAACCGGGGCCGGTGTTTTGGCCCAGTGGTCACTGAACTTGCTTCCAAAACGGAGTTCCCAGATCAAGACCCCTCGTGAACGTCAGCCGCGTCATGTGGAATTGCATCGGGAAGGGCAGAGTGCTCAACCGCTTCAGCTTTTATGTTTTTAGTTTGTTTTTTAACTAAAAATAAATTGAGAATTTTTTTATTATTATTTATGTCAAAGTGAAGAATCTTTACCTCATGATCTGAATTGCGCAAGTTCTCAGAAACTTTACAAAGGACCTCCTGAAGCACAACCTCAAGAGCTGCTCCATCCGCTAGAAGACCAGGGAACAATGATCCACACGAGAGTGGAAGTCTTTGAGAAAAATGCAGTCAAACAGCACAGATGATAAAGTTTTCATTTTAATTTATTCAATTTATAGGGCCCCAACTCACGACAACATCGCCCCATGGCGCCTTACACAAAAAATTCAAAACAGTTCAAAATGGGTTTATAAAAAAAGCACAATTAAAAGATTAAAATAAGCACAAAAAATGAAAAAGAATGCTAGCACAATATTCTAACCATAGGACAAAGTGAATAGCTGTCTTAAGTCTGGTTTTAAAAGTTTCCACAGTCTTCCAAAGAGGAAGGAGAGAATAAAATCCTGACAGACAGAAGCTTCCCGTAGCCACGTTGGAAACCGTGCGCATCAAGACGGCCCAGTCAGTCGTTTCTGCCCCCACCGCCTCACCCCGGAGTCAACCAAGAGGCAGTTTTCATATTATAATTGGTTTGGACCTCATCATGTGAAATTGTTGACAAATTGACCAAACATTTGAAAAGATTTTAAATCTCACACAAATTTTTTTTATCAGAATTTTCTAAACTTTAGATTGTGTAGAAATTTGTTTTCACTTTGAGAGTAAAAGGTTTGTGTTAAAAAGGGGTTATTTTGGGGGTTATACCATAAAACAATAATAATAATAAAAAATACCATAATGCATGAGACTTTTTATAGAAAAATGTATAAATTGATTGACTGTGACCAACTGGAATGCAGCCATCATCAGGTATCATAGACCAGGTCCTTTGCTGGTAATTAGACAAGACACATGTCACAAAACCAAATATTGAATTAAAGTGAATTTGCTTATCATTAGCTCTAGCACGCTTTTAACTTTCACGTAAGTATGGGTTAGTTTTTGCTGGATATCGGGTTGTGTCTGGGCAGGTACTGGATGGGAACTTCCCAATAGTCCTAGTGTCCACTAGACCTAAAGTCCACTAGTCCTGGTATTAAGGAGAGCATGTTGAAGTTGTTTTTACATTTGTGGTAGGCTATTTGTTGCACTAAAGTAGGTTAAGTAATGTTACAAAAGTGTGACAATTAATAAACCCCATTTAATTATGGTGAATTACCATTATTTATTGATCTACAGTTCAACAGATTTATAGACAACAGCACAATTAAAGGTGATTAATGTTGAATGTCAACACAAGTATATGTTTTATTTTTGGAAAATTATTTAGACCATAGGACTAGTGGACCTTCCCTGTACTGGATATTTGTGGCAAAATGTATTTCACCCTCGCACTGCTTTTGTTTCCTCAAATTACTGACCAAACATTACCTGGATTAATAAGTTTAATAATTATGAAAAACTCATTAGGTGACATTCAATAAGACATAATTCCTTGTTTATTTTTGATGTGGTATTTTTGTGAAACAGAAGCGAGTCGTATTAGTGTGTCTGTGTTCAAGACCCTGAAGACAGTCGTGTTTCACCAATAACAAAATGTCCCATCCCGTAACCCCCCCCCCGCCCCCGAACCGTTCAAACGGCGTACTCACTGGCGAGGATCAGCAGGGCGGTGAACAGAGAAATGACAATCACCCGAGTCCAGGACATCTTCAGACAACAGCAGGGACTCTTCTGAACAAGACAGAACTCCAAAATATACTGATGCAAGAGAGGACCCGGGGAAGGAGGGAGAAACTGGGAGTGGGAGGAGAAATTTTCTGGGAGGAGGAGGAGGACAAGGTGTGATGGAGTGAGGTGAATCAGAAACAGAAGATGAACAGCTCCAAATTGTAACAACTTTAACAGGATTTGAGGTTAAGAAATAGTACAAATGTGACTAAACATGATACAAGGTGACCATTGGTCTCAAAGGTGTGACACCTTGTGTTCAGAAGCCACAAATTGTCTTCCATGGCTTACAAATTAGTGCTGACAGGATGCGGTAGGTGACCATGTCATTCCAGTTATGGACAAAATTTCATTATGCTTAAATGCACCTGTGACCTCAGGATGAGGTTGAAATGTGGGGAGTTCCTTGGCTAGTGGGGATTCCTGTGTGGGGGGAGCAGAGCAGTGACCTCATGAGCAAGATGTCTGGTTGGAATCCCGCCACAATTTTTGTCGAAAGATTGGAGAAACGTACTTATCACTGAAATATTTTAGCTGCTGTAGCTGCAGCGTTCCGATCCTGAGTGTGTTCAAAGTTGATTGTGTAGCATGATGTGTTTGAAGCTTTCTAACTGCAGGAGCAGCGTTAAGAAGTCCATACCAACATCAAATAAAACGAAAATGGCTGTGTTGGCCCTGGGATAGACTAGCAGCCTGTCACAATGCCCCATGTAGGCCAGCCATCATCTATAGTAAGTTATTGGGAATTTCTACAAATGCCTAGGATGTACCACTTTGCAAAACACAACATAGGCTCTTTCTAGAGGTACAATGAGGTTAATTGTTGACTAGAAGCCAGATTGGCCACTGTAGCAAGTAGCTGGGACAGGTCATTCAAACAGGTCTAAACTGTGCACCGGTTATTTTTAAATTCTTTTACTCTGAAGTTACAACTAGGACACCACAGGTACCCGTCTGCGTGAGCTGCCTCAGGTTTATCGGGTGTCCCAAAAAATATGCAGCATATTATCAGCAAAGAAAATGGTCAAAACATATGTCTAGGAAATAAATTTATGGCTGGATAGAAAGCTGAAAGGTTAAAGTTTTTCATACCAATGTCAATATCGGCCCTGCATTTTGTCAGTCTCTTAGACAACATGTCGCCATATTCCACATCACTTTGGGTAAAGTGACCCGAGGAATGTTTCGGATTTCTCGCGAAATGTCTTGCTTGGCATCAACATAAATTTCAGGGTCTCTGCAAGTAATAAAGAAACATAAGTGATTATGTTTGTAACATTTAAGGGTCAAACCGAGTGTTTTAAATGTATATTTTTTTGGGACACCCTATAGATGTGGGCACAGCAGTGTAGTGGACAATCCCTCGGCCAACACCTTCCAATTGCAAGACCCTTGGTGCTCTCCACTGGTTTCTTCTTTTCCAGAAGTGATGATCCAACCAGCTTCCCAGGCCCCTAAAATGTGCACCCACTACCCTTTGATCGAAGGCAACTGCAGAGTTACTCCAACAGGAATTCCAGTTTTTTTGTGAGGAGTGTCTGACTGGGTGGTTGCCATCCAGAGCCCAAGGCCTCCAAAAATGGAGGATTCACAAATGATATTGGAATGTAGGTGGATTGTGAAGATGTGAAATAAATTAAGTAAAATTATAACTGATGTGAAATATTCCCCTGATAAGCACACATATGCTAACCAAGGCTAAATTCCGATTAGCAGCCTTCGAGTTTGGATTGTCGGTATCATTTGCAATCATGATCACAAATACTCAAATATATTTCTTACAAACTGAATTTTATGGGCAACGTTCCCACATCTTGATGGTCGTTTTCTTTCATGCTGGAGCTGAAGTGATGTCTGCAACTGCTACAGTGGAGCCTTTGTGTTGTCGTGAAAACTTTCTTACTCTGTTTCCAATTATGAGAGAGAGTGAGGAAGTGAAGTCGGGATGGAGTATGTCCCGAGGAACCCGGCCAGCACTGCTGCTTTGGTAGCTGCAAGCCCTTAATTCGTCACACTTTGCACACTCTGGCATTAAAATGAAACGGGCATCACAAAGCACGCACATTACCGGGAGCATATGATCAAGCGTTAACAGTGCTTCCAGTGATGTGACCTTTGACCTAAGCGTGAAATAAGGTTTTTGGAGCGTGGCTGTGTGCTGTATGTAACAGGTTTGCACACAATTAAGTATGAGCCGTGGAAGTGAATGTTCAGTTTGCAGATATATATTTTTTTTTTCTTGTAAATGCCTCCAGTGATCTTGACCTTTCACCTTCTGGCTATAAAACCAAAAGGCTACCACGGTGACATGGTCCAAACATATCCTGAAAGTTCCAAATTGGTCAGCCAACCTTTTTTTTTGTGGCAGATGTGCAAAAAACAAGACTGCTGCAGTTGTGGATTTGTGTGTGCAAAAAAAAATAATTTTTTTGGGGGGAGGGGGGGGGGGGGCGTAGGTTCACTCCTAATTCGCTGCACTCACCCCGTTCATTAACCAGCAGCCTTGAAAGATCTGAGATTTGCACGATCCTTGAAGCTATTAAAGAGTTGGCTGACTGAAAGATGCAAAATGAACCAGATGCTCTCGATTTTCCCCTCATCTGTGTGTGTGTGTGTGTGTGTGTGTGTGCGTGCGTGCGCATGTGTACAGAGGAATGTCTTTTCGTTTTCCTCAAAGGGAAACCTGGCAGAGTGACTCAGGAACACAACAGCTCTGAAGTCTGGAAAATATTTTGTCATAAGTGTGATTGAGTCCGTGTATAAATTACAGGTGCGACATCTCATTGGCTGAGGTGGTATTTTGTGCATCTACTCAAAGTACCTGAAAGTTTCTGAATTTGAGCGAAGATAACAGCAGTTAAATACATGCATGTGAAAATGATTAAAAAGCAGACGTCAGGCAGCAGCGTTCCCAAACTGCTGATTATCTCCTGTAGCCTCATGAAATCAGTTGGCAGGAACGGCACATATAGGTTTTAAAAAGTCTGAAGGAGTTATAGGCGTTAGCGGCTGTGATCGAAGAGGCTGTGTTGTGTAAACAAAAAAAAAACAAAGCTCAGTTTTGGTCTCATATGACCACAGAACTTCTTCCCATCTGGCTTCTTTCTAACATTTCCTTCCTGGCAAAGTTTCTTTTAATAAAGTGCTTTTGTCGCGTTGCCACTCCACGTTGCAACAGCTGTTCTCTGCGCCCGTGTCGGTGCTGCACCCCTCGTCACAGGTCTCGTGCACAGGTGCGTGCATGCTTTTATATGCTGCAGGTGCGTGTTGTGGCAACGTGATTAAAGAAAAAGCTTCCTGTTGCCACAGTCCTTTCACAGTTTATTCAAATTAATACACATTATACCAAGATCCAAGAAAACCTGCATTCTGCTCATCACCAGAAAACGAATTAGCACCGTGCTAAATTATTAAGGCAGCATAAGGTCAAGGATTTATTTGCACTAAATGCTACAGACGACTTGAAACAAAACGTTTCTGTGTAGGCTCTCAGTTGTCCAGGTGGTTTCCATAGTAGAGAAGTTTGAATCTTTGACTGGACTGGGTTGCTTGACGCGAGGACGTTTCGCTTCAAATCACAGAAGCTTCTGCAGCTAAAATTCTTGCTCTGGTAGTCTGACTTTTGTCTGTGCCTTGTCGAGAAGAACAAACAGAAGCCACAAAAGCTGGAGTTTTAAACCTAACCAGACGCCTCCTACCGAGAGGCAGACAGCTATTGGCTAGTGACTAAACAATTGCTTTAATTAGCATCTGTTGTGCCCTAGTTAGCACCCTCCTAATGACAGGGTAGCTGTCCCTCCTAACGATGGGACTGACGCCTCTCCTGATGATGTGAATGGCTCATTACCATGAACAAAAGACTGAAACTGCTTTGATCTGAGTACGCTATTGTAAACGGGACAAAGCGTGTCTCAGACCCCCTCCCCGTTTAAGGCTGGGTTTCAACTGTTTCACATAGAAACTCCAGCTTTTGTGGCTTCTGTTTGTTCTTCTCGACAAGGGTCAGACAAAAGTCAGACTACCAGTGCAAGAATTTTAGCTGAGGAAGCGTCTGCGATTTGAAGCGAAACATCCTCGCGTCAAGCAACCCAGTCCAGTTGAAGATTCAAGCTTCTCTACTTGAAACAAAACCTAAATTCCTGCACTGTTACAGAAAACATGTGACATTCTGAGAAGTCAAATGATCTCAAACTGCTTCTCGTTGTAATGAGCACGATAAAAACAGATCATTATCAAAAGTACCTTTTCCATAATACAGATTTAGTAGAAGTTAGTTAAGGACATAATTCACCTCAGTTTAAAAACTTTAAAACTCAATTTTCCCAAAGCAAATCAAGTATCCTCCAGTGATCTCGACCTTTTAACCCCAAAATTGCACCAACCAAGTCTGTTGATAATCATTTCTGTACAACTGAAGTAATCTGCTGTATGCAAAATTATGGTCTCAACTGTAAGTAAAAGACCTGTTATTATTATTATTATTTTCTCCACTGTTATCGGTCTGTTCTAATTTCAGCGGTTCAGTGTCTGTCTGAAAATCGGTCTCCGTTGATGGCGGTGAGTTTGTCGTCACAGCGAAATCCTCTCTCCTTGCACCAGGCGGCCTCGGATGGCCCATGTGTCCTGCAGACAAAATGGTAAAAAAAGTGTCAGTTCTCTGCAATAAAAATAAAATCCTTATGTTTTTCCTCTCCTGCCAGTGATCAATAACAACAAAAACAGTCCTACAGTGGAACAATCTGATATATAAAAATGTAATTTCAAGCATGTACTGTGTAAAAATTTGACTCATTTATGGCCTCGGTACCATTCTCTGAAGTCATCAGAGATCACGCTTTGATGTCGCTGCGATGCTAACGTGCTGCTACTACAACATGTTTAACAGGCTGGTGATAAAGGACATGATGTCACTAGTTATTTTTGGTGTCATTCTATTTTGCTACTGACAGATCTGCTTGTAAACTATAATAACACGCAAGCTAATTATTGTAAGTTCCTCATGGATTGTTATTGCTAGTTGCTGTAACGTAAGTCAGCTAGCTACTAATTTGACAGAAGTAGCAAGACGTGAATATTATTTTGCATTTGCAGAAACAAGCAATCAACAAACTCCATCACTGTTCTGTTAGTCACAATAAAGTGTCATTTGCAGTGTATTTGTTATAAAAGTGTAACACAACCAGACTAAGGAGCGGAGTGGCAACTGATCGATCAATCACTACTAGCAGTGCAGCAGGTAGCAGAATATTTACAGAGGAATCCTTCAAATGGTGAAACAAGCACCAAATTTGGCACAAATTCTCCTTAGACATTACTCTTTTGAAAGAAATGATTGGCCACTTGAATTTTCAGTTCAGTTGAAGAATTACACAGGGGTCAAAATTAAAAGATGCTCCGATCATATTTAAAACTATATCACACTATTTGTCTGCTCATAAAGATTCCAAAAAGGTATAGTTTGGACCATCTATGACTGAATGTTATGGAGTTATGGGGTAAAAACAGCAAGAATGGTGACAAAGGTCAATTTCCGGTTGTACAGGTGTCAGAAGTTAAAGTTGCTCTAATTTTGATAAAAAGTGATGCAAATTATTGATTGAGCTAATAGGGTTTTAAAAAGGAATAGTTTGCACTATGTGTCATGCTTAGTTATATTGCCGGATGTCACATGTCATAGAATCCAATGAATGTCAACACTGTTTGAGCTTTACTTTGGAGACCAAGCAACAGAGTCAAAACTATTCCATTTATTAATCCTATTAGTTCAACCAATAATTGCACCACTTTTTACCAAATTACAGCAAATTTAACTTTTGACCCCTGTATTAAATGAAATTGACCTTTGTCACCATTCTTGTTGTTTTTACCCCATAACATTCAGTCATAGATAGTCCAAACTATACCTTTTTGGAATCTTTACGATCAGACAAATAATGTGGTGTAGTTTTCAATATGATTGGAACAGTTTTTAATTTTGGCACCTCTGTAATTTTTCTACTTGGCTGCCTACTGAAAATTCAAATGGCCAGTGTTTTTTTTTTGTTTGTTTGTTTTGTTTTGTTTTTTCAAAAGAATCATGTCTCAGGAATATTTGTGCCAAATTTGGTCCTTGTATCAGCATTTGAAAGGTTGTTTTAGTTATCTGCTGTACTATAGCGACTACACTGCACTGGAGGATGCACATAAATAACGCATTAATTATCGTCACATATGCAGATATGTATGCAATTTTAAAACAGCTAAAGGTATTGAACGCTCATCGCAGACTTTTAATCTGTAACGATACATCACATGTGCGGAATGGAAACATCTGACCTCAAACTTTAGTTCTGTGCCCGGAGGAACCCTCTTGGCTGCGAGCTGCATAACCTCCTTTTCGATGTTTTCTTGCGTGGTTCCTTTCACATCGATGTAATAACAGTTAGCGCTGGCATAGTGGCAGGAAATGGCCTGGAAACACATGATCACACAAAGACCAAAGAACTGAGCTAAAGACGGGCTTTCTTTTTCTGAAGTCCACAACTTATCTGCAATTGGATTAGAAAAAGGAGTTTTCATATTTCTAACTGTCTGTGAACTTATCGCGTGCAGCAACCACTTCCATAAGGAAAAATAACCAAATCTAAGCTTAAAATAGTGATATTTCATCTAAATCACTTTAATCCTCCCATCTCAAAAGTTTGCTTTATCTAGATCTTATTAAAACCAAATACTCAGCACTCCTCACGTGATACAAATTTCTGCAGCTGTTGTATCTCATACATTATTATTGATTTCAAACTCTCTAAACCCATGTTAATACATTGTTGCATATCTGCTGGGGGTTACGTGAAGTTAAGAGCAATGACGGTCAGTGAATTTGTTCCTGATATCTGCACAGTAAGTTACTGTAATCTTAAGATATTTGTCTGCACCAAAAGTATATCTTGTAAAAACTAGCATCTTGCATTATTTTGCTATTGTGAAAAGATGTACAAGTAGCAACAGCCAGTGGTTTCACGAACACAAGGCCCTGCTTTTACGTCTTTTAAGGTTGACCCAGTTGGGAAGACCACTTCTTTATCAATGATGTCAATGGATGTCCATAAAAACCTTACTGTAAACTGTGTTCGGGGTCTCTTTCCTGAATAAGTTCCTGCGTGACCTCGGGACGGTGAGAACCCCAGATCTGGTATGATTGACTTCACATGAAAATAAATAAATTGTCCTTTTTGTAATAACAGCATCTCGTTGATCCAGGATGGACCCAAAGAGCCCAGGGTCTAACAATATCAAGACAGAAAGTAGGAAAGAAACAGAAACATGGTGGCAGTGCAGGACTTGCAGGTGCAGTGAAAAATGACACTACATTTAATAAATAATGTGACGGGAGCAGCACAAGGAGGAAAAACAACCTTTGAGGTATTTTAAAATAAATAAATATTTTAAAATAAATAAATAGGTTTTCAGCGTGAAGAGTTAAGCGTTAAGAGTAGAACCTGAATGAATAGTTGACGGGATTTTTTTCCCCCTAGAATTCCCACTGACTTTTTTTTCTGAAGGAGACCAAAGTAAAGGTCCTTGTGAGTTCATCAACTGTGCACTAATTTACCATACACTCACGAGCGCCACTAGCTTAGCATGTGGCAAGCTAAAAGTGGACACTCTCGCTTTGGACGAACAACTATACAGTTTTTGTATATTCCGTGTTATTACGCTCCCGCAGCCGACGTGCTTAATGAATTCCTGCGCAAAAAGTAGTTCCCAAACAATGCTGTATTTGTATGAGTATATTTGGCAAAAGAATTTGTGAATCTCGTGTATTTTTAGGCCTAAATGATCGTAAGTCAATACTCGCACTCATCCAGCAGCATCTTCTCATGTCGCTGGGTCAGGCGAAAGTAGTCTGGCGAGCTATCCCGCAATGACAAAATAGCAGCGATGTCGCACCAACGACAGCAGCACGCTGAGCAGGGTGCTAATTTACAGCAGTTGAAAGTAAAACACAGAATGCATTGTGGGTAGTGTAGTCCTGTACCTTGCGGAAGCCCTGTGTCCGGTTCATCCCGGAGCCATGGATCAGCAGTGGGTGGAAGAAGACTGTGTCGCCCTTCTCCATTTCCAGGTGCACCCTGGGGTGCTGCGGGTCATAGTTACGCACGCCGTGGTACATCTTGTTCACTCCACCCTGAGGATGTATAGCGGCGACATGGTTTGTGCACCTACCTCCCTGTAGGACTAACTGTCTTTGCAGTGTGTGCGTGTACCTCCCACTCAGGATAGTCGTGCTCCAGCAGTGTGCCAGTGTGCGTCCCCGGCAGGACAACCAGGCAGCCGTTCTCCCTGTTCACCTTCTCCATCACCGTCCAAGAGCAGACGATCCGATCGGCTGGGCGGAACGGAAAGTAATGCAGGTCCTGGTGCATAGGGTGACGAGACGTCTTCTTACCTGAAACAGCGAGCAACCACAAACATCTACTAATGCACAAACGGAAAAATCCAACTGGACAACAAGCAGACAACAATAAATACACTAAATAAGAGAGAGAAAAAAAGCTTAGCACTAAAGCTCCTTCAGGGAAATGTACTGAAGATGGAAAATAATTTGTCCGATATATAAATCCTACAGAGGATACAGTGTCTGTGCACTGCTGTGTGAAAAACACCACCTCAGATATCAGTACTCTCCATAACGGTTTCCCAGAATTATCCAAACCAATCGAGTAGGGGTCATGTTTTTTGGATCTTCTGATCCCTGCCTGAGCCACTGAAAACACTCTTTGTCTTTTATGAGTGATCAGCATTTAGATGCTTCTGAGAAAAGGGGCCCACAGGCCTGACAGCGCTGAGATTCAACCTGGCAAGCTGCCACACCTGTACAATGGTCTGGGGGAAATTCCAAAGTACAGAGATCTGTAGTGACAACATCTGATCTGTCCTGAAAACATGCCAGAAAAATGGATATTATACTATTTTAAATACTTTCAGTATTTAAAATGTCACCATTTTAAATACTTTTAGTATTTATTCAATTTTAAAATCCAATTTTATTCACTTTATACGTTTCCCTTAGGCAGTATTATTAGACGGTATTGCTTAAATTTTCATTGTTACGCAGATGATACCCAGCTTTATCTATCCATGAAGCCAGAGGACACACACCAATTAGCTAAACTAATTAGTTAAATTAGCTAAAACCAATTAGCTGAAAGTATTTAAAATGTCACCATTTTAAATACTGAAAGTATTTAAAATGGTGACATTTTAAATACTTTCAGTAGTCACCATTTTAAATACTTTTAGTTTTATTCAATTTTAAAATCCAATTTTATTCACTTTATACATGTTTCCCTTAGGCAGTATTATTAGACGGTATTGCTTAAATTTTCATTGTTACACAGATGATACCCAGCTTTATCTATCCATGAAGCCAGAGGACACACACCAATTAGCTCAACTGCAGGATTGTCTTACAGACATAAAGACATGGATGACCTCTAATTTCCTGCTTTTAAACTCAGATAAAACTGAAGTTATTGTACTTGGCCCCACAAATCTTAGAAACATGGTGTCTAACCAGATCCTTACTCTGGATGGCATTACTCTGACCTCTAGTAATACTGTGAGAAATCTTGGAGTCATTTTTGATCAGGATATGTCATTCAATGCGCATATTAAACAAATATGTAGGACTGCTTTTTTGCATTTGCGCAATATCTCTAAAATTAGAAAGGTCTTGTCTCAGAGTGATGCTGAAAAACTAATTCATGCATTTATTTCCTCTAGGCTGGACTATTGTAATTCATTATTATCAGGTTGTCCTAAAAGTTCCCTGAAAAGCCTTCAGTTAATTCAAAATGCTGCAGCTAGAGTACTAACGGGGACTAGAAGGAGAGAGCATATCTCACCCATATTGGCTTCTCTTCATTGGCTTCCTGTTAATTCTAGAATAGAATTTAAAATTCTTCTTCTTACTTATAAGGTTTTGAATAATCAGGTCCCATCTTATCTTAGGGACCTCATAGTACCATATCACCCCAATAGAGCGCTTCGCTCTCAGACTGCAGGCTTACTTGTAGTTCCTAGGGTTTGTAAGAGTAGAATGGGAGGCAGAGCCTTCAGCTTTCAGGCTCCTCTCCTGTGGAACCAGCTCCCAATTCAGATCAGGGAGACAGACACCCTCTCTACTTAAGATTAGGCTTAAAACTTTCCTTTTTGCTAACGCTTATAGTTAGGGCTGGATCAGGTGACCCTGAACCATCCCTTAGTTATGCTGCTATAGACTTAGACTGCTGGGGGGGTTCCCATGATGCACTGAGTGTTTCTTTCTCTTTTTGCTCTGTATGCACCACTCTGCATTTAATCATTAGTGATTGATCTCTGCTCCCCTCCACAGCATGTCTTTTTCCTGGTTCTCTCCCTCAGCCCCAACCAGTCCCAGCAGAAGACTGCCCCTCCCTGAGCCTGGTTCTGCTGGAGGTTTCTTCCTGTTAAAAGGGAGTTTTTCCTTCCCACTGTTGCCAAATGCTTGCTCACAGGGGGTCGTTTTGACCGTTGGGGTTTTTCCGTAATTATTGTATGGCCTTGCCTTACAATATAAGGCACCTTGGGGCAACTGTTTGTTGTGATTTGGCGCTATATAAATAAAATTGATTTGATGTGATTTAGTATTTAAAATGGTGACATTTTTACAACATTAATCTACGGGAGCTTCCAGATTTTCAAAGTAACCACAATTATCCCTTATAGTTTGATAGGGGAAGTCGGGGCACAGTGGATCAGAAATGTTGTTTTGTGGCAGTATAAACACATTATGCATAGGTTTAGGTCATTCTATTGTGGATTTAATACAGCAAGTTATTGTTTATAAGGCTGTGTTATTTATGTCTCCCCAAGTGTAACTTACAGGTGTTTAAAACTTTTGGTTCACTGTGCCTTGGACATTAATTCACGGGGCACAGTGAATCAACTTAGAATATAATGAAAAAACACATGATTATAAAGATTTCTTCAAAATTATTAAATATATGCTGACGCATATACAAACTATAATCCAGCAAACCAGCTATGTAATGTGTGAGTGTCTTATGTAGTGATATAAGTCCTTTAGAAACTATTATAAAGACAACTGTCATAATTTCTGTTTAAACGTGAAAACAGTTGTTTATATACACAAATTATAGAAATAATTAATAGAAAAATAAATGTATAAGCTTCAACAAGTAATATATGTCACCCACGTGATACTGGGACTTAATAAATCACTTTCTAGACTGATTCACTGTGCCCGTTTCACTGTGCCCTGGGTGCATGTGACACACATCAGTCATGTTATCAAATAGCTGATAGTCTGGAGAAGACATAACACATACTCATCAGTTGAACGGGGTAGTCTAACTAATAATTTTTTTTGGTCCACCTTTCCTCTGTTGTGAGAAATAAATACAAAGACACTGACATCCACAAAATTTACTTTTGATTGGACTTCACTTGCCACTTAGTTTTACCCTTAATGTATCCAAAATCAAAACACTAATTTATAAGGGGGATGTTTTTATGCATAAAAATATGGCATAATTGCTGAAAATATATCTAGTTTTGCAGATATAGCTATTGATTCACCGTGCCCCGGTTTCCCCTACCAAAGACTAATTAAGTAGAGAGTGGACAACAGCAGAAAAGAAGCTGGCATAGCAGAAAAAGATTCTACATTTAGGAAGGTGGGTCGATCTCTTTACACCGCAACCAGAATAATTGTAAAGTTTGTCACCTACAAATAAAACACATGCAGAGCAGGTCAATCGCTAGAATCAGTCCAGTCATGCTACCTCCTTGTATACTTAGACAAGACACTTTGTTTGCTTTGTCCCAGTCAACTCTGGTTGGGTACATTGCCTGTGATGGGCTGGTGTCCCATCCACAGGGATCCCAGAGGGAGTTGTAGACTTGTGGGGATATGTCTATACAGGAATTAATTCACCTTCTTTCCTCTTCGAAGTGCAAGCCCACCAAGAAACCTTGAGCTCCAAAAAAAAATCGCTTATGCAGTCTAGTCAGTGGTTCCCAATGCTGTTTTTTAGGGACCACCTACCCTGCACATTTTCTGTTCTCCCTGTTTAGGTGTGCTCGGGCAATCACGATAGGGAAAGGTGGAAAATGTGTGGGGTCCCTGAGATCAGCACTGGGATCCACTGATCTAAGTGGTGGGGGAGTGGGGGCAAGGTCACAAACCAAAATTAGGGTGGTTCAGTCCCATCATTTCAGAATGTTTGTTTGCTTCCTTTTTGGGGGAGAAATCTGCGTATCGGTAAAGAAAAGTGAAAATGTCAAAGATTCTGTCAGCATACCCGCGTCTGGTGGTTTGTTGATGAGCATGGTGTGCATGGCCATGATATTCGGTCCGGTGAAACACTGCACATACTGCAGGATCTGACACAAAAAACATTTTAAACCTATGAATTCAAACCACGGAGGGAGACAGAAAGGCCTTTGTATTTTGTACCTCTGGTAAGGTGCAGTACCAGAACAGCTCCGGATCTTCTTGGAAGTCCTGCAGCTTAGTGACGGCTTTCTCATCAGGAATAAACTCAGACTTGGCGATGGCCACGTCCCTCATCACAGTCATACCAGGAACTTGAATTTCCTGTCGGCAGATGTGTTCAAATTCCTTCCTGAGGAGTAAAGAAAGAAACACAGATCGTGTTCCTCATGACACATCTGCAGGCCTTCAAAACATGTGAGGAAAAAAACCCCGTAAAATTTCAACCTGATCCCACGCCAAATTTGTGATGTCATGAAAAGTCATTAAAGTATCAGTTTGTGACCACCACAAAACACAGTAGATTTTTCTGATGCCATCATGCCAAAATTTGTGACGATATCACGAAATTTGGGGTGACACGGGGTGGGGGGTGGTAGTGGGGTTAGGGTTAGGGCCAAAATTATCAAAATGTAATACATTTTATGACGGTATCACAAAATTTGGGGTGACACAGGGTAGGTGTTAGGGTCAAAATTAGTGCGCGAAGGGTGACTGTTATCAAAATGTAATACATTTCATAACAGTATCATGAAATTTGGGGCGACACTAGGTGGGGAGTACACATTGGGGTTAGGGTCAAAATTAGTGCACCAAGGACGACTGCGTTACCAAAATGTAATATATTTTGTGACAGTATCACAAAATTTGGGCCGACACAGCGTGGGGGTTGGGGTGCGCATTGGGATTAAGGTCAAAATTAGTGCACGAAGGGTGACTGCGTTACCAAAATGTAATACATTTCGTGACAGTATCACAAAATTTGGGGTGACGTGGGGTGGGGTTGGGGTTAGGGTCAAAATTAGTGCGCAAAGAGTGACTGTGTTATCAAAATGTAATACATTTCGTGACAGTATCACAAAATTTGGGGTGACGTGGGGTGGGGTTGGGGTTAGGGTCAAAATTAGTGCGCAAAGAGTGACTGTGTTATCAAAATGTAATACATTTCGTGACAGTATCATGAAATTTGGGGTGACGCTGGGTGGGGGTACACATTGGGGTTAAGGTCAAAATTAGTGCACCAAGGATGACTGCGTTACCAAAATGTAATATATTTTGTGACAGTATCACAAAATTTGGGGCGACACAGCGTGGGGGTTGGGGTGCGCATTGGGATTAAGGTCAAAATTAGTGCACGAAGGGTGACTGCGTTACCAAAATGTAATACATTTCGTGACAGTATCACAAAATTTGGGGTGACGTGGGGTGGGGTTGGGGTTAGGGTCAAAATTAGTGCGCGAAGTGTGACTGCGTTATCAAAATGTAATACATTTCGTAACAGTATCATGAATTTTGGGGTGACACAGGGTGGGGGTTGGGGTGCGCATTGGGGTTAGGGTCGAAATTAGTGCACGAAGGATGACTGCATTACCAAAATGTAATACATTTCACGACAGTATCACAAAATTTGGGGTGACACGGGGTGGGGTGCGTTAGGGTTGGGGTTAGGGTCAAAATTAGTGTGCGAAGGGTGACTGCGTTATCACAATGTAATACATTTCATGACACTCACTCATCTTCAACTGCTTAGTCCAATCAAGGGTCATGGGCAGCTGGAGCCTATCCCAGCAGCCACAGAGCGTGAGGCAGGGTACACCCAGGACAGGACGCCAGTCTGTCGCAGGGCCACAAACAGACAAACACATTCATGCCCACTCACACACCTACAGACAATTTAAAGATCCCCAATCCACCTAACCCGCATGTCTTTGGATGTGGGAGGAAACTGGAGCACCTGTAGGATTTGGGGTGAGACCGGGTGTGGGATGCGCATTGGGGTGACTACGTTACCAGAATGTGATGCATTTCATGATGGTATCACAAGAAAAACCTGAGACCGAGCTGTCAAATTTACTGTCAATAAAGACCTTGAGCACTGATCTAAAGTTACCTTCTAGATAGATAAATATATTCCTTTAAACTTCAAGAAGAGAGTTATAGTGCACCTCACTATATTAATAAATCCCCACAACCTACGTCATATTCCTTTTCAAGGTCATCCAAGGTCAAAAGTCATGTGATCAATAGAAAGATGGCATACAACTTCATATCAGTGTTTAATAGTAACCTTAGGCGTATCTTTAACCAGTTCCTTGGAATAGCCACTCTAAATATTCGCTATATATTAGCACTGGGCAATTTGCCCAACTTACAGCAACCTGCAAACACAAACAGAAACAAACAAACTCTTTTCCCGGAGGAACTAAATTCAGTTTCAGAGGCATTAATGTTTCTCCTGGCTGTAGTTAGCTAGCAGTCCTCAAGTTGAACTTGAATAAAAGTTTAAAACTGGATACCATCAGACAAACTGTTCTGATCCGTGTGATGTGCTTCAATCTGATTATTGATTTTAAACATTATTTGTTGAACTCTGTGATAGTCACCTGAACCTGTTGATATCCTCTTCAGATACCAAATTCTTGATGAGGATGAAGCCATTTTCCTCATAGAAGAGTCTCTCTTCTGGCGTCAGCAAGTCATTGTCCAAAGTGTACCTACAATATAAATAAAAGCTCATTCAGTCCACCGTGTGATAGGTATTGGAGCGTTTAGATGGAAATTTTATTCCATAATCAGAGTAAAATATGAAGTAGTTTGCTGTTCTACCTCAGAAGCCCTTCAGAGTTGTGCTGAAGGTCTTGTTGGCTTCCCTCACTTGTAAAGTAATTTCCAGTCGTGCCTTACACTCTCTATGTCATGACTGCTTTCATGCAACTCCAGTGGATGTTCAGAAACTTGCATCCATCAACCACCTGGCTTGTGCTTTCAACCACTGTTTCCCAGAGTAGCCTGGGGTGTTATTTTGTATCCGTGGTGCAGCTTTTGCTACAATACTGAAATTGTGTGTTTATAATTGGTTTTAAATTCAGATTGTATTATTTAGACTTGTTACTCACCTCAACTTGTTTGTGTGATGGTTGGTGACAGTTTGAGCTGATGTTGGCAAAGCTCTCTGAAGGAAGTCAGTCAAGGAAAAAAAACATAACCTTCATTTTGATGCATTATTTGTAGATGGCTGCCCAAAATCTGACAGGAACTTTGAAAATGTAGCCTTCAAACATTTCCAGCCTTTCCTCAAAACAGAAGGAGTACCTGCAACACAATATGTCGCTGTTGCAGTTTTCAAAGCACATACTTGAGTTGACACATTTTAGCAAACAGCAAGTACAATTTTACATTCCTGAATGTAATTGTAATTATGTAATTATGTAAAATGTATATGTGTAAAAAATATGTAATTTTTTTTAAAATAGGTGCTTTAATTAAATATAATTTGAAACAGCTCTAAAACATTATTGGTTTAACAAAATGTATGAGAATATTTATAAGTAATTACATGTTTGTTTGTTTTTTTTAATTTAAATTATTTATTTTCCAAGATCACTCAGATTTTCAGAAAAAATCTACTCCAGACAGATTTACCACACAGTATCATACCATTTTTATTTCTTAGTAAGTGATACAAATGAAGTCCAAACCGTATTCATTGACGTTAAATGTTTATGTATCCATCCCCTGACTTTTCTAAAGAACACCGGCGGTGATTGAGGCACTTTTTATTGAGATATAATGCAAAATGTACACCAAAAGGGGTTTTCAATATTAAAATCAAATGTCCACAAAATCCACAATCTGAATCAGATCTGGATCAAACTTTGTCAGGTGATAGTAAGTGTCACTCTGCACCTCACTTTCAAATATGAGAGTAATTGGGGCACGTTTGATTGAAGATATTTTGTAAAATATACATTAAATGGGGTTTTCAATGTTAAATTTAAATGGCCACAAAATCTGTAATCTGGGTCAGATCCAGATCAAACTTTCTCAGTCAATAAAGGATACCATACATAATGCTCTCAAATCTGAAAGAAATTTGATCTTTTTTGTCAGAGTTATGAATTTTTTAAAATTCATTCAGTGTTAAAGGATAGGGATTTTTTTTTCCAATTTTCCAAGATTTTTCATGACTTTGACCTTTGACAGATACAGATACAGATTCTTTATTGTGATGTTAACCAGTACAATGAAAGGTAAGGTGCAAGCCTTTTAGTGCAAATATAAACCTGAGTAAACCACACGCAGACTTGAAAGGTCTGGAGGAAAAAAGAAAAATAAACATGAAATGTAAAGTGAATAAAAGAGGCAAATTAAATATGCCATGCTATGCTTTTTATTTATTTTTACTTATTTAAATGTGCTTCTTTAACCTTTTAATTAGCTAGCTAGATAGATATATCTATCTATCTATCTATCTAGCTATATATATATATATATATATATATATATATATATATATATATATATATATATATATATATATATATATATATATATATATATATATCTAGCTAACAAACAAACTGGAGTGAAAACAAAACCAAGTCACTTACGGAGCAAGTGGGTAAATCCCAAAGACAACTGTAGGCATTTTACATTTGCGTTGAAACGTTTTTGGCGTATTTAATGCTAATTTTGTTTAAAAAAAAAAAAAAAAAAAAAGAGTAAAAAAAAAAAAAGAGTAAAAAACAAACAAAAAACAACCACAAATCCCACTGTCCCTCACCACCAAGTGCCGCCTCTGGTCCACCTGCTGACACGTCATGATCGTGTTCACAAGCTGTTATTTTGTCCGGAGGAAGCCGATGTTAAAAAGCACTATGAGGACGAATTCCTTTATGTCTTCATGTTGTCCACCAGGCCGGTTTCACTCGGTTCCGATCCAGCCGGTTGGGATCACCGAATCCTAAACCGGATAATTTAAGCAGGATTAAAAGGATACGACGATCGCTGATCGATCCAGATGATTGATTAAGAATCGCAGTCTTTTAGCAGGCTGAGACATTATTTTTCCGTCCAGAACGATCGTACGGAAAAACCGACCCCCCCCCCCAAAAAAAAAATCAGGGCAAATGGCCGCTTCCGTCCGTGTGCGTCACCGCGCGTATCTTCTCATCTTTCTTCTTATTGTTGCCTGACTTTTTTTTTTCACCACAATAAATTCTGCTTATTCGTCACAGAATAATGTGTTATTTAATATGTTCACAATTTTGTAGTCAAGGACAAATGTTTACTGAGCTATGCGGTGTGGTGCCACAGCTAATCATGTTCCGTCATCTTCGGAAAGACTCGGAAAGCCGAATACGAGCCGAGTAGAGCCGAAAATGAATGAATGAATAAATAAATGAATACTATTTAGAAAAAGATTTTTATACTGAACAATCAACACTATAAAACCTTCAAAGAAACTAGATTAATTCGATTTAAGATGTTTTTATTTATTCAAATTACAGTCATAATAAAACATATATGTAATAGTGTTTATGTGCCGATAATTATTATTATTATATTAATAGCTAGCTATTGTTCTATTAGCGGATAGAGCAGGTAACTATGATCGTAGAATTAGACACAATAAAGTGAAACAAGGCCGATGTCCAGCAGGTGTCGCCAACCAACCAGTAGTTAAATTCACGGACCGTCGGCATGTCCGGGGAAAATATATATAATGGACCATTTCTGCATTGATTTTTTGGAGGTCTGCTTGGGATATTCTCTTGCAAAAGTTACATTTTCAGTGAGTTCATATTCATAGACCATAAGGAAAACCTGCTTTAAAGTTAGGGGTAGGGGAAATGCAATTGGTTATTTTATTGTCATTTCTAATGAGATGACCTGGGTATCATTGTAAAGGGTATAAGGTAAGGTGTAAACTGGTAAAAAAAAAAAAAAGAAAGAAAGAAAATCTTTCCTAGGGTCAATGGCTGCAGAGCTAAAGGTCAAAAGGTCACATATGGAAGGAGATGTTTAAAATCTGGTGGATGAAATCTTAATTATCCCATGCCGGGCCAAACCAGTAGACATAAGTGAATCTAGAGTACTATATGTGTCAGTATGTGAAAGCATAAGAAAAATGTTGGGGTCTTTACTTTCTTAGATTGACCCTTTATGCTCCATACGCAAATATCGAAAATCATCCAAACGACAGCCTTTTTTTCAGATCAAGTAAATGATGACTAAATGTTTATCAAATTATCAATATTTAAACAGCTTATCTGTGGTTATTAACAGTGTTACAGTATAGTATGTTTAAGCAGTTTTAACCCTTTTATGCAGATATTAATCTATGCATGGACTGTTTTGACCACTTACAAAAAGGCGACCACACAGCCTTGTTGACTGTAGTAGTTATGACTCTTTTTTGGATTAATGAATGACAAAGCCAGATGTTGAATCTTTAGCGGAATTTACAGTACGGATACCACCACCGGATACAACCCCTGGCAAAAATTATGGAATCACCGGCCTCGGAGGATGTTCATTCAGGTGTTTAATTTTGTAGAAAAAAAAGCAGATCACAGACATGACACAAAACTAAAGTCATTTCAAATGGCAACTTTCTGGCTTTAAGAAACACTATAAGAAATCAGGAAAAAAAAATTGTGGCAGTCAGTAACGGTTACTTTTTTAGACCAAGCAGAGGGAAAAAAATATGGACTCACTCAATTCTGAGTTCTGATTGATTGTTAATATTTTCTACGAGTATGTATGCAGAAAACCGAGCCTTGCCCAAAATGTCAAATGTGGGGTGCAACGCTTTTATTTTGAAAGCGACGCCACATGATCGTCAGGAGCGCTTTTAGTTTGAAACGTAACAGGAAGTTGTGTCGTGCAGCGTTTAAAGTGACAGCAGTGGGCTGTTGCACCACTCCTGTCGCTCTTCTGTGTCGACCTCCTCCAGTCTCTTTAAACTGCTTTCAGCGCCACACAGACGACGGTTTCAGGGGTTCGGTTTCTCGCAGCCCGTCCTCTCTACACGTCGTGTTTCTGTGTCTGAGGATCTCTCTCTCTCTCTATGTTTTTTTTTTTATTATTTCTCTTCTGCAACCGAAAGCTAACACAAACGGGGCTGTGTTGTTAAGCTTAAGTAGGCGGATATAGCGGAGGAGGCAGAGAGGGCATCCGGCCTGGCAGCTCCGCAGACTCGGCTTGAAACTACGCTTTTCATCATTATCAGGTAATATGGCTCACGCATTTTTGTATTTTTTATTTTTTTTCATGCTTGTGTGTATAATAATTGCTATGTCCGATAATGGATTCAATGGCTTTACGTTTGGCGTGACTGCGAAGGACGAATCCTGAACGTTTGTGTGTGGAAATGACAACACTCAGCGAGGAAACGACATCTGGAGAATAAGTCTGTCGTTTGATTGCCATACTTCACGTTTTTATGCGTGTGGTTTTTCGAACGTCCCTCTTACGCTTTAGCTAGCGTTTAATCTTATGCTTTTATTTTGACATTGCGGGTGAAAATGTGGTGTGTTTACATAACTTGTGCATCCACAGGCGCGAGTCTTCCGCCCACCTAAACATTACGGATCATGTAGGATATCATAATCCTGTGATATAGAAATGTTATCATATATTATTAACACGTCACGCTGTCAGAGCATATGATTACTGTAAAATAGGGATTTCCCAGTTAAGTGTTTTTGCTCCCAATCCGAGTTAATACTTGGAATTTTCTGCTGGCACAGATTGCAAGTACATTAAATTAAATACATTGCACGTGCTTGTAAGTTAAACATGTCACCAATGCATACATGAAAAAAAGGCACTAGCAAAAATCCAAGGTATTTCTTAATGGTTTTATTTATTAATTTTTCAACATAAACAAAGGCCATTTATTCCACTTAGTGTAGTATTTTTGTTGCCTTTGATCAAAAGTGCCTTAAAAATGTGTCCAGAATTTTAAAATCACCTGCAACCAAAAGTTGGATTTATTTTTTGGCCGTTACTAGCATGGTCAGCTCATTTACATGAAATGTGTTAGTTCAAATGCAGCATCGTCTTCTTTGAAGCTGAAATGCTGTCCTGCTCTTGCTGTGTACATTTTGCAGTCATTGCACTGGAGATCTCCTCCATCTGGACCAACTGGCCACTCTCGCGCGCGCGTGTGTGTGTGTGCGTGTGCGTGTGTGTGTGTATTGACCCACATACAGATGTACGGGTACTGAGAGTGATACAACCCAGAGGACAAAGTAATTATCCGGGCAGCCCCCTCCCCATCGACGCCATATAGCAGCGGTTGTATCGATGTGTCTCTGCATATGTCACTTATAGCAGGAACATTAGATGCTGTACTGTACATATGTGCACATGCGGTGCATCTGGAAAGTATTCACAGCGCTTCACTTTTTTTTCACATTTTATTATGTTACAGCCTTATTCCAAAATGGAGTAAATTCTTTTTCCCCCTCAAAATTCTAATCACAACACCCCATAACGATAACATGAAAAATGTTTTTTTGAAATGTTAAAAAAAAACCCCCGAAATAATCACCTATGTGTACACAAGTATTCGCACCCTTTACTCAATACTTTGTTGATGCATCTTTGGTGCCAATTACATCCTCACGTCTTCTTGAATATGATGCCACAAGCTTGGTGCACCTATCTTTGGGCAGTTTTGACCATTTCTCTTTGCAGCACCTCTCAAGCTCCATCAGGTTGGATGGGGAGCGTTGGTGCACAGCCATTTTCAGATCTCTCCAGAGATGTTCAATCGGATTCAGGTCTGGGCTCTGGTTGGGCCACTCAAGGACATTCACAGAGTTGTCTTGAAGCCACTCCTTTTATATTTTGTCTGTGTGCTTCGGGTCATTGTCCTGCTGAAAGTTGAACCGTCGCCCCAGTCTGAGGTCAGGAGCGCTCTGGAGCAGGTTTTCATCCAGGATGTCTCTGTACATTAAAGCATTCATCTTACCCTCAATCCTGATTAGTCTCCTGGTTCCTGTTGGCCACTCTACCATACAGGCCTGATTGGTGGATTGCTGCAGAGATGGTTGTCCTTCTGGAAGGTTCTCCTCTCTCCACAGTGGAATGCTGGAGCTCTGATAGAGTGACTATCGGGTTCTTGATCACCTCCCTGATGAAGGCCCTTCTCCCCTGATTGCTGTGTTTAGATGGGCATCCAGCTCTAGGAAAAGTCCTGGTAGATCCGAACTTCTTACATTTACAGATGATGGAGGCCACTGAGCTCATTGGGACCTTCAAAGCAGCAGAAATTTTTCTGTACCCTTCCCCAGATTTGTGCCTTGAGACAATCCTATCTCGGAGGTCTACAGACAATTCCTTTGGCTTCATGCTTGGTTTGTGCTCTGACTGTCAACTGTGGGACCTTATATGTAGACAGTTGTGTGTCTTTCCAGATCATGTCAAATCAACTGAATTTACCCCAGGTGGACTCCAGTTAAGCTGTAGAACCATCTCAAGGATGATCAGTGGAAATAGGATACACCTGAGCTCAATTTTGAGCTTCATGGCAAATGTTGTGAATACTTATATACATCTGATTTCTTAGTGTTTTTTGTTTTTAATAAATTTGCAAAAATCTTAAAAAAAAAAACTTTTTCACATTGTCATTATGGGGTATTGTGTGTAGAATTTTGAGGAAAAAATGTATTTCTTTCATTTTGAAATAAAGCTGTAACATAACAAAATGTGGAAAATGTGAAACGCTGTGAATACTTTTCGGATGCACCGTACTCGCCCTCTGTTTGGATGTGGTTGGGTTCTGTGAAGAAAACTCAGACCTGAGTTCATGTCCAAGTCACGTTCATATGTGATAGAAGCGTGACGGCTCTTTTCCTGTTCGTGTGAACACACAACTGCTTTGATGTCACTGCAACTCTGCATCAAGATTTACCTACCTGCAATTAACACTTTAAAATCAATTCAGCATGACAATAAAACCGTCACAACAATTACAGTCCATATGTACAGTATGAAGTACTGAACTGCGTTCAATACGTTATTGTTACAGTTTAAAAAAGGAGTTGGAAAGTGAGATTTATGTGTAATATTGTGGTACACGTACAGATTTAGAAAGACCGGTATGTTAGAAAAAAATGACACCTAGGTAGCCATACTTATTACAAAGTCGGTTTCAACGGGCATTATTTTCTTTCTATCTTGAACAGGGGAATTTTTAAAACTCACTTTATGGCTGCTTCTTTCAGTTTCATTCATTCATTTCTTCTTAAGATGATTTATCAAAATGAGATTTCTTTTAAGTGAAGCAGTTGTCAAAGGTCAGTAAACGACTCAAAAGATTGATTGCTGGCAGCATTTTAATGCCGCGAGTACTGTCACAGGACTAACTTATCCTTTTAGGCGAGAATTCCTGTTGGAGTGAAAAGTTTGTTTGTGTACTCTACCCGTAACTTGGAGTTTAAAAATATATCCACTGGGCCACATTGGAGCCGAATCCATGAGCTGACTTTTACCTTCCTATTTGTGATTGCTCATTCATTCATAGTAGTTTTATTCTTGTCTCTTGTTAGCATTGAAACCATCTCATTTCTGATAGAGGTGGTGGTCGACTCACAATCAGAATCACAATTTTTCTCAACTTTTCAAACATAGACTTGTTACAACCATCTTACAACTTAACTTTTTTTCACTTTTGGTTGGTTTAATTGGTTCGTGTTCAAAGCTGGAGACTCAGTCAGTATTCCTGCCGCGTCTTGAAGCAGCTTTACCTGCCGTGAACACTAGAGAAGAATAAGGATCAGGCCGCCCCGATGAGCTGAAGTCACAGGAAGATGAAATCGGTGCTTCCTTAAATCTGTGAAGTTGATTTGACGGCAGTTCGGTGTGTTGTGTAACTGTTTGCCCGGATTACATGAAGCTGTTAGCTGCACTGACAAATAATCGTCATCTGTGGTGAAATGTGTGGTTGTATCCCATCATGCTTTGCAGCAGAACTGACAATACTTACTGGTGAGCAGCCTCCAAAAGACTGTTGCTATTGACAATCAGGTTAGCAGCATGCAGCCTCTGCCCCCCGACTCTGGTTTCTATCATCTCAAACTTGTGCAGTGTTTCTTGTAGCAGAGTTTTTCTTTTTGCATTGGTGCTCTCTTTGTGTTTGTATAGATTTTTTTATTGCATAATTCCATTTGCATGTTTTTGTGTGCGTTTAATACAGTATATTATCCATTATCCTGCAACTGTGTGTTAATTACAACATGAACCATTATCCTGATAATGATTGCAATTAATAGTGTAAATCTTTGCTGAAAAGCCCGGTGTAAAATTTATGTTAGAAAGCTAGACTTATTAAATATTAATTATTGTGATTTATTTTTTTAACAGCAGAAAAACACAGTATTTACTAAAAGTTCTCTACATAATCCATGTATGCATCCAAGGGAAAATTACTTTATAGGCAGTTACAGCTATCAGAAAAGTATTTAAAAGATGTTTTGACTTATGTGTGGACCTTAGCGAGACAAGGGATAAACTGAAATTTGATCATTATATGTAATAACTATAAAACTACATTACAATCATTAATCATCCTTTAAAAACAAGCATTAAAAATAATTCAGGATTTCGGGATCATACCAATCCATTGTTTATTAAATCAAAGATATTAAAACTTTGATATGATTTCATTTAAGACTGTTCAGTTGATGCATAAAGCGAAAAAAATAAACAAATCCTTTTCAGAATTCAAGAATATTTTACGCAGTGAGAAGGAATATAAGGGGTTTGTATTATTTTAAAATTGCTGGCACTAGGACGATTAGGAGGTGCTTCTGTGTCTCCATTTGTGGCCCAAAAAAAAATGGAATCATTTACCAGAGAAACTTAAGCAATGTCTAGATATCAACCGGTTCTAATATTTATACAATGAAATGGTATTTTCTAGATATGAATTAGATGAATGTGGTTGAGTTGTGTTATATGTAGATGCTGTTATACTGGAACCTTTTTTGTTTTGGGAGCTGTCTGGAGAAATATTTGACTTCTTTTATCTGTAGCTATGTGCTGCCATTGTTCAGATTATGTTGGATATAAACGTCTATGATCAGGCATATATGCCTGGTTTGATTTGACTTTATACAGGGGGGTAGGCGTTGGTAAGCATTGCTTCTGCCTACACCTTTAGGCACCATGTATTTTATTTATTTTCTTATATTTCTTTTTACTTTTGACTTTTCTGTTATGAGTTTGGTTGTTTTTATATGAGTGAATTTCTGTTATGCATGGGTGTCTAATCAGTTCAATTAATTTATAGCCTCAGTGCTTATTAAAGCCATGCAGAGTGTCAATGATGATCAGATTTAATGAAACTGACAAAATGTTAAGTTCTGCTGAAATCCAAGCATTATAATGTAGGTTTATTTTTGTAACATTTTGCAAAATTACAGCTCATTTTAATGAAGAGTGCATATTTATCTTGGGTGGTGGTGGTGGGGGGGGGGGGGGGGAGTGAACATGGCAAATACTGTCTTTTCCTTGTAATGCCATCATGCAAATGAACTACAGGAGGAGTTACATGTGTGCATGTGTGATGTTTTGAGATTACCTGTGACTTGACCCACTTGTTTGTTGTGCATTTCCAGGGTGTGCACACTAACATCTTACTGATGTTAGATGTCTTGTAAATCACTTCAGAGGCCTTATCTGGTTACAAAAACAGTGTTTTTATAATTAGAAGTGTTTTATTTCTCGCTAACTTTTGCAAAATATACAGTATGAAAAACAGATTATTCAGAAATAAGCTGTTTCTGAGCATTTTCCTCCATCTTGGTTTGTTTTGTTCAAGTGAGCAGCCAGTTGATGCCACGCTGCCTTTCTTTACTCCGATTGGCAGTCGCCATGTCCTACCCACCATATGAAATTGGTGCCAGATGTAGGTTGCATCTGATCGCTTGAATTTCTACCCATCAAGGGACAGAATTCGAAATTGTTTCCAGACAGCGTGCATTTTCATCATATTGGCAGGAAAATATTATGAATCCTTTAATTAAAAGCAAAGGAATGAAATTCTAGTGCTGTTAAAGAAAATTTATTTTTATGACTTAAATCTGAAAAAACCCAAAGGCCATACACCTTTAATGGATATTTTGTTATTTTTTGTTGCTGCCATTAAAAATATTCCTAGCCTGGCGAGGCTTCCCATTGGCCAGATGACCTGCCTGTACTCTTATAGGTGAGAAACTGATTTCTCATGGTGTTCATGGTATAGCACAGGCTATATGATTGCACAGTCACACCAATGATTACTATGACATTAATGTATCACTCACCACTAGTTGGCACATGAGTTAAGTGTGCAAGAGGCAAGACATGATGTAAAATGTACACTGTTGCTGTGCCTTGAATTGTCTGACTTTGGCTTCATCCTTTCCCTACAGTAGTTCCCTAATCTCATTGTTCATCTAGTTGCACATTTTATTTGGTGTCTTTGTGTAAATGGTCCTTTTCCTTGACCACTGGATTCTTCCGGTTTTGCACCAGTTGCATAAGAGAAACATCATCAACACTTCGTTCTTGCTTGATGATAATCCTGTGTATGATAATCCTGATGATGATAATCCTCTGTGTAATAACCTGCACTGTTTTCTTTAGCTCAGTCAGGTTGACGTGTGAAAGAGGGTCTAGTGATATGAACACAGAAACCAAAGAGGAATGTTGTTATGTCAACCATGCAAGGAATGTAGAGTTGGACAAATGTGTGTGGAGGCATTGGATTTGGTGAGATTGGCTGGTAATCTGGAGATTAGCTGGTGGCATTGTTAGCATCGCATCACACAGGGATTATTGACACACACAGAGGTCACACAGTAAAATAAATGGGCCAGATTCGTGTGTGTGTGTGTGTGTGTGTGTGTGGCTGAGGGTGGGGGGTGAGGAGCACTGATCTGCTGTCATTTATCAGCCTGGATACTGAAATATTCAACACACACTCACACAGATGCATATCTCAGAGTAGTGAACAGCTCCGCTCTGTTTGCTCTGCTTTGAATATCATTTTTGGAAGCTTTTGTTCTATTTATAAAAAGGCCAAAATAACTCTAAAAGAAATGTCATATGATTTTAAGAAGAGTTGAATACTTTTCATTATTTTCTTCTTCTTTTGAAGGATTTTTTTGGATCAGTAGTTGCGTACATTGCAATGTCCAATCTAATCTCACCCTTAACTATCCAAACCCACATTTTTGTTAGCCTTATCTCCTTTGGAGGCTGAGGCAAAGTCACATCCCCCCCCCTCAGTAATACCTGGGATCAGGCATTTAAGTAATATTGCACAGGGGCACATTTCTTTCTGTCGTATGCCATACATGCTTCTATGCTGCATTCACTGTGAGGGCAGCAAATTTTAAAAGTGTCTGACCCCCTGGGGCAATGTGCAGAAAACTTCGATGTCTACCACTGCATGAGAATAAAATAATCTAATTGAATTATATTGATGTCCCGTTGCAGAAATTCACACTTGATTTAAACTGACTGACAAAAAACCCCAAAAACTTACAAACCTGACAGGGAACCAGAGATTGAGGTTTGAGTTTATGTTGATTTATATTTGCTCAATGTACATAACCCATTTTTCTTTTATTCCTGTCCATCAATTTACTTTTTTTTTTTTTTTTTTTTTTTTTTTTTTTACTGGTTATTTTTCTTTGTGAATACATTTTTGTTGACATATGTTTGACTTTGCAGCAGATTGTTCTTGTTTTAATATTTCCCACATAAATCTTGGTGGCTGACATTTTGTTTTTATACTCACCCCAAACACAATTTTGGGGGAATCACCTTTGTCCGTCCATCTGATTTGTCTGAGATGTGAAAGTGTTACTCCTACTTGAACCATTTGTTGAATTTTGAAACTTCACACATTGTAAGGACACCGTATGCATGAAGGAAAAATAATTGTGGTCCAGCATCTCCAAGAAGAGTTGTTGTAGTACCTTATGTTCATCAGTTACACGTATATACAGAGTTGTTGGGCCCGTTAATAGAGGTTGACCACTTTGTTAATCCAGCCATTTCATCACAAAAATGTACCGTCATCAATATATAATCCACGCAACTGCAGTAAACTGGCTGTCTGGTGCTTCTCAGACAGCTGACATTCCTTTCAGTACATCTCGTCCTGCACAATGCTGACTTACCAGCCTTATTCTGAAAGCAGATTTGCACCTCATCACATTTTAGAAATGTGGGTTTGCTTTTTCAACAAGAAAATTTGATCTCTTTAACGTCTTAATATTTTATTTGATTTTTAGAAGATGTTGCTCTTCATGGAATTGAACATGTGAGCGGAGATGAAACTTTATGCTAGCCTGTGTAACCTCATCCGACCCAAATGCGTCAACTGAATTTACTTTCCAGTCACCGTGTGAAAGTGAATTTCGCTTTTAATCTCAACTGGGAGGCTCTAATTATCCTTGGTTCTTCTCTGTGGGTTAATCATTGCTTCACAGGCAGTCTTTATCTGCAATCGGTGCCAGCAATGTGCATCAAACATTCAGAGAAAGGTGGATCACAATGAAGACTTGACTTTATTTCATAGACCTTCCTATTCTTTTTCCTCTTTATGTTTATTTTACCAGGATTGTTATTGTGAAGGCCACACTTTCCTGATACTACTAAGGACTTTTATTCTTTACTTATGAAGTACTTCACTGTATTAGCCCAGCAAGCATCTCATTCATCATTATCTGAAAGCTCAGGACATTCAAGGTCAACATTGCCAGACATGCTTCTACACTGTAATAATCTGATTGAATTGGATTAAAGCAACAGTCCTACATGAGCAGTAATGGCAGCCAAGGCTGAACAGAAGGGAAAAGAACCCTGCTTAATGTTTTTATTGCAGGGTCATTCTGCATATGGCACCAGCGCTGTCTGCCATGTATGCACAGAGCTACTAGCTGCAGAGAAATATGACGCATAGGTGCAATTATAAGCACCTCGTATTGCACTTTGATGTCTATCAAGACCTGTATGTAGTAGCATTTGAATTATTCACCAAAATGCATGCTGTCTGGGTTAGTTGTAACCTCCTCTTTGGCAAATGTAATCAGAAAGGTACCAAGCAGTATCCACAGTGGAGTACTTCATCTAGTGAATTTTTGTGCAAAAGACAAAAAAAATAAGAATAAACTATATGCACAAGCAAAGTTTATATTTCAATGTTTGAATTGAGAATTCCGGGAATGCCAGGTTTGAGATTGCACCGCGTGCGTCAGAGCACCTGAAATAAACAAATGTTCTTCAGCGAGCAAATGTCTGAGGTTCTAACTTTATGGGATGATGATGCTGCGTTTCTCTCAGGCTGGAATGGTCGGCCTGGTTGGCACATGAACTGGAAAGCGCCTGAAGGCACCATATAGTTCAGACAACAGAAGACAGAAAGGAAGGATATGTGTACAGTATTGTTGTTAGGAAATTAGTTCTTATTAATCTAACTTCATGCTGGTAAGGGATTCAGAGTGGGCCACAAGTCACCTCGCCACAGCCAGTCGTGGCACAGGAAGCAGAGCCGACTAATGACAACAATGTCAAATGTGTATGTGCTGTTTTTAATTCTGATGTGTGCCATTATTACGGTAAACAAGTAATAATTGTGGATTAATTGCTGTCCGAGGTAACTGGAGTGTAAACATAATTTCTCCACTGTGAGATCAATAAAGTATATGTCTATGTATCAGACAGAAAAACTGTCGCAGAGGAGAGAGTTGGCAGTGTCTAAATACAAGTGAAGAAAAGGAGATGAAGATGGTGGATGTACATCTTTGTCTCTTTGTTTGGCAACTTGAGAAGATGATAACTGTTAACATAGCATAACTTTCCTGTTTTGAATCAGTATGGCATCAACAAATTGTGAACTGAAAGTAAAGTTCAAACGGGTACATCTATCCTTTATACTGCATACTGCTAGCAAGCCTGTTGAATATATATATATTTTTTTTTAAACATTTGCCATTTGGTATGCTTATGTATTTTGGGTCAAGGATGAATCCTGCGAAAACAGATAGTTGATAGGACAAATATTTTTGGAGAAATTAACAATTTTAGCTAACCAGTAAGCAGTGAACATTGTGCTGCAGTGTACCATGGGAGTTTGGGGTTTTAAATGTTATTATGGTTCATGCTAGTTTAACAGTGTTGTTAGTGTTATTGATTTATTATGTTTTTGTAGTTCATTTGGTTTAGTGTCATGTTGTTGTTACCATGACTGAGTTAAGTGTTATGCTACTGGTACCATAAGTGAAAAGTGTAGTGCTATTGATGTTTTCCACCACAATCTCTGTGTGCCATATTAAAAGCATCTACTTACAGCAGAATGCAGAAATGACAAAAAGCTCTGCGTGTGTGCATACAATTTCTATCACACACAAATTGTAGAGAGCTGACAATTACTGTTTGGTATGCTTATTTATTTTGGATCAAGGATGAACGTCATTGAAACAGAACATTGATAGGACTAATATATTTATAGTAGCTACATATATTTGCTAACAACACTGAACAATGGACATTGATATTTACATTCTAGACTCGCATACCAATCCATGTGAGTCTAGTCTAGGGGGTGGTAAATAATCTATATATTAAAAGTGTGAGTGCATGATTTTATTTCATAAGTTTATTGTAAATGCACAATATAATTGTAAATATATTAAAAATACATGGATGACACAAAAGTGAACACTTATTTCCATTGTAGTCCATTAAAAAAAAATCAAATGACAAAATAGAAGTAATAATGAAATAATAATAATAATACTGATTATAATAAGTGTCTATATGATAACAGGAACCTAAACAGTAAATTAACATTAAAAAAATGTATGTACCTAACAGGAAATAAAAGGGTTGAGGTCTAAGGTTTGAAAAACATTCTGGACTCACACGCCATTCCAACTCATTATAGAAACTTTGCATAATTTATTACCACCCTTGAAAAATATTACCTACCTATTGTATAAACACTACCTGATCTAGAGCCTGTGGATCCCCACGGACCACACGCCAGTTGTTAATATTATTATATTCATATCAATCAATCAATCAATTTATTTATTTTTTTTATATAGCGCCAAATCATAACAAACAGTTGCCCCAAGGCGCTTTATATTATAAGGCAAGGCCATACAATAATTATGTAAAACCCCAACGGTCAAAACGACCCCCTGTGAGCAAGCACTTGGCTACAGTGGGAAGGAAAAACTCCCTTTTAACAGGAAGAAACCTCCAGCAGAACCAGGCTCAGGGAGGGGCAGTCTTCTGCTGGGACTGGTTGGGGCTGAGGGAGAGAACCAGGAAAAAGACATGGTGTGGAGGGGAGCAGAGATCAATCACTGATTAAATGCAGAGTGGTGCATACAGAGGAAAAAGAGAAAGAAACAGTGCATCATGGGAACCCCCCAGCAGTCTACGTCTATAGCAACATAACTAAGGGATGGTTCAGGGTTACCTGATCCAGCCCTAACTATAAGCTTTAGCAAAAAGGAAGTTTTAAGCCTAATCTTAAAAGTAGAGAGGGTGTCTGTCTCCCTGATCTGAATTGGGAGCTGGTTCCACAGGAGAGGAGCCTGAAAGCTGAAGGCTCTGCCTCCCATTCTACTCTTACAAACCCTAGGAACTACAAGTAAGCCTGCAGTCTGAGAGCGAAGCGCTCTATTGGGGTGATATGGTACTACGAGGTCCCTAAGATAAGATGGGACCTGATTATTCAAAACCTTATAAGTAAGAAGAAGAATTTTAAATTCTATTCTAGAATTAACAGGAAGCCAATGAAGAGAGGCCAATATGGGTGAGATATGCTCTCTCCTTCTAGTCCCCGTTAGCACTCTAGCTGCAGCATTTTGAATTAACTGAAGGCTTTTTAGGGAACTTTTAGGACAACCTGATAATAATGAATTACAATAGTCCAGCCTAGAGGAAATAAATGCATGAATTAGTTTTTCAGCATCACTCTGAGACAAGACCTTTCTGATTTTAGAGATATTGCGTAAATGCAAAAAAGCAGTCCTACATATTTGTTTAATATGCGCTTTGAATGACATATCCTGATCAAAAATGACTCCAAGATTTCTCACAGTATTACTAGAGGTCAGGGTAATGCCATCCAGAGTAAGGATCTGGTTAGACACCATGTTTCTAAGATTTGTGGGGCCAAGTACAATAACTTCAGTTTTATCTGAGTTTAAAAGCAGGAAATTAGAGGTCATCCATGTCTTTATGTCTGTAAGACAATCCTGCAGTTGAGCTAATTGGTGTGTGTCCTCTGGCTTCATGGCTAGATAAAGCTGGGTATCATCTGCGTAACAATGAAAATTTAAGCAATACCGTCTAATACTGCCTAAGGGAAGCATGTATAAAGTGAATAAAATTGGTCCTAGCACAGAACCTTGTGGAACTCCATAATTAACTTTAGTCTGTGAAGAAGATTCCCCATTTACATGAACAAATTGTAATCTATTAGACAAATATGATTCAAACCACCGCAGCGCAGTGCCTTTAATACCTATGGCATGCTCTAATCTCTGTAATAAAATTTTATGGTCGACAGTATCAAAAGCAGCACTGAGGTCCAACAGAACAAGCACAGAGATGAGTCCACTGTCCGAAGCCATAAGAAGATCATTTGTAACCTTCACTAATGCTGTTTCTGTACTATGATGAATTCTAAAACCTGACTGAAACTCTTCAAATAGACCATTCCTCTGCAGATGATCAGTTAGCTGTTTTACAACTAACCTTTCAAGAATTTTTGAGAGAAAAGGAAGGTTGGAGATTGGCCTATAATTAGCTAAGATAGCTGGGTCAAGTGATGGCTTTTTAAGTAATGGTTTAATTACTGCCACCTTAAAAGCCTGTGGTACATAGCCAACTAACAAAGATAGATTGATCATATTTAAGATCGAAGCATTAAATAATGGTAGGGCTTCCTTGAGCAGCCTGGTAGGAATGGGGTCTAATAGACATGTTGATGGTTTGGATGAAGTAACTAATGAAAATAACTCAGACAGAACAATCGGAGAGAAAGAGTCTAACCAAATACCTGCATCACTGAAAGCAGCCAAAGATAACGATACGTCTTTGGGATGGTTATGAGTAATTGTTTCTCTAATAGTTAAAATTTTGTTAGCAAAGAAAGTCATGAAGTCATTACTAGTTAAAGTTAATGGAATACTCAGCTCAATAGAGCGCTGACTCTTTGTCAGCCTGGCTACAGTGCTGAAAAGAAACCTGGGGTTGTTCTTATTTTCTTCAATTAGTGATGAGTAGAAAGATGTCCTAGCTTTACGGAGGGCTTTTTTATAGAGCAACAGACTCTTTTTCCAGGCGAAGTGAAGATCTTCTAAATTAGTGAGACGCCATTTCCTCTCCAACTTACGGGTTATCTGCTTTAAGCTATGAGTTTGTGAGTTATACCACGGAGTCAGGCACTTCTGATTTAAAGCTCTCTTTTTCAGAGGAGCTACAGCATCCAAAGTTGTCTTCAATGAGGATGTAAAACTATTGATGAGATACTCTATCTCACTTACAGAGTTTAGGTAGCTACTCTGCACTGTGTTAGTATATGGCATTAGAGAACATAAAGAAGGAATCATATCCTTAAACCTAGTTACAGCGCTTTCTGAAAGACTTCTAGTGTAATGAAACTTATTCCCCACTGCTGGGTAGTCCATCAGAGTAAATGTAAATGTTATTAAGAAATGATCAGACAGAAGGGGGTTTTCAGGGAATACTGTTAAGTCTTCTATTTCCATACCATAAGTCAGAACAAGATCTAAGATATGATTAAAGTGGTGGGTGGACTCATTTACATTTTGAGCAAAGCCAATAGAGTCTAATAGATTAAATGCAGTGTTGAGGCTGTCATTCTCAGCATCTGTGTGGATGTTAAAATCGCCCACTATAATTATCTTATCTGAGCTAAGCACTAAGTCAGACAAAAGGTCTGAAAATTCACAGAGAAACTCACAGTAATGACCAGGTGGACGATAGATAATAACAAATAAAACTGGTTTTTGGGACTTCCAATTTGGATGGACAAGACTAAGAGTCAAACTTTCAAATGAATTAAAGCTCTGTCTGGGTTTTTGATTAATTAATAAGCTGGAATGGAAGATTGCTGCTAATCCTCCGCCTCGGCCCGTGCTACGAGCATTCTGACAGTTAGTGTGACTCGGGGGTGTTGACTCATTTAAACTAACATATTCATCCTGCTGTAACCAGGTTTCTGTAAGGCAGAATAAATCAATATGTTGATCAATTATTATATCATTTACCAACAGGGACTTAGAAGAGAGAGACCTAATGTTTAATAGACCACATTTAACTGTTTTAGTCTGTGGTGCAGTTGAAGGTGCTATATTTTTTTCTTTTTGAATTTTTATGCTTAAATAGATTTTTGCTGGTTATTGGTGGTCTGGGAGCAGACACGTCTCTACGGGGATGGGGTAATGAGGGGATGGCAGGGGGAGAGAAGCTGCAGAGAGGTGTGTAAGACTACAACTCTGCTTCCTGGTCCCAACCCTGGATAGTCACGGTTTGGAGGATTTAAGAAAATTGGCCAGATTTCTAGAAATGAGAGCTGCTCCATCCAAAGTGGGATGGATGCCGTCTCTCCTAACAAGACCAGGTTTTCCCCAGAAGCTTTGCCAATTATCTATGAAGCCCACCTCATTTTTTGGACACCACTCAGACAGCCAGCAATTCAAGGAGAACATGCGGCTAAACATGTCACTCCCGGTCCGATTGGGGAGGGGCCCAGAGAAAACTACAGAGTCCGACATTGTTTTTGCAAAGTTACACACCGATTCAATGTTAATTTTAGTGACCTCCGATTGGCGTAACCGGGTGTCATTACTGCCGACGTGAATTACAATCTTACCAAATTTACGCTTAGCCTTAGCCAGCAGTTTCAAATTTCCTTCAATGTCGCCTGCTCTGGCACCCGGAAGACAATTGACTATGGTTGCTGCTGTCGCTAACTTCACATTTCTCAAAACAGAGTCGCCAATAACCAGAGTTTGATCCTCGGCGGGTGTGTCGTCGAGTGGGGAAAAACGGTTAGAAATGTGAACGGGTTGGCGGTGTACACGGGGCTTCTGTTTAGAACTACGCTTCCTCCTCAGTCACCCAGTCGGCCTGCTTTCCCGGTTGCTCGGGATCTGCCAGAGGGGAACTAACGGCGGCTAAGCTACCTTGGTCCGCACCGACTACAGGGGCCTGGCTAGCTGTAGAATTTTCCACGGTGCGGAGCCGAGTCTCCAATTCGCCCAGCCTGGCCTCCAAAGCTATGAATAAGCTACACTTATTACAAGTACCGTTACTGCTAAAGGAGGCCGAGGAATAACTAAACATTTCACACCCAGAGCAGAAAAGTGCGGGAGAGACAGGAGAAGCCGCCATGCTAAACCGGCTAAGAGCTAGTAGCTGCGCTAAGCTAGCGGATTCCTAAAAACACACAAAGTGAATAATGTGTAAATAATTTTAGAGGTGATTCAGCAGAAGGAGTGCTTTAGTTAAGGCACGTGAAGATTACACTGGGAAACAAATCGTTATCTAGATAACTAAATCAATCTAACTGCGCAGATTAAACAGCTAACAGATACAGCAAAACACCGCTGTGCTCCGGAACAGGAAGTGATACAATACCGCAGTGAGAGCCAACGACCAGTAGAGGCCCATATGCAGAAAGAGAGAGAGAGATATGCCTGTGTGTTTTTATAGCCAAGACCACATGATCACATATGTCTAATTTCATATAAATTAGACATGTGAACATGTGGCCTTGTTCACATATGTCTAATATGTGAACATGTATGTAAATATCTGTACTTGCAGATCTACATCTGTGCATATGTAAATATCTGTATAGAGACACTTGCCGATGAACAAGCAAGAATAAAATACTATAAAAAACTGGTTACATGTGTATTTGTAAAGTAGAACTTTCAGCAAAGTTCCCGTCAGTAGATTCGTCCTGTGATGGATGTGGACTCACCAGCTTATATTTTGGAAATATCCCAAGAATAACGGCATGCTGGCTGAATGACGGCTGGGCTGGAAAGAGCAGGAAGTGCACTTTTTAAACCCATAAAACACAATGACAGAGGACGAAAGTGATCATAATGAGAAGGATGTAACCACCCGTTTTTGGGTTTGTTACCTTCCCCAGCGATGTTGTGTTTTCACCCGTGTTTGTCTGTTTGCTTGTGAACAGCCTGTAACGCACAATTTTTCCACATATCCTTCTGAATTTTTTACAGAGGATTCATATCCTGATAAGCAAGAACTGATTCAATTTTCAAGGTCAAAGGTCAAACTGAGGAAAAATCTTGGAAAATTGGTAAAATCCCTGTCCTTTAACATTCAATGAATATTAAAAAAAAAAGTCATAACTCTGTCAAAAAAGAACATTTCTTTCATATTTGAGAGTGTTATGTAGGATGGTTTGCTTTATCACCTGACAAAGTTTAATCCGGATCTGATCCGGACTGTGGATTTTGTTGATTTATGTCTTAGCTTTAGTCGCCCTGTAGCGGTAGCATTCAGTCACCCATCCTTTCTTTTGTTTGTTTTTTTTGTTTGTTTTTGTTTGTTTGTTCATTTTAAGTGGCTTCAAAGAACCTTTTTGGGGTGTCCTCCCGCCTTTCTGTTCTCTGCTGTTTGCTTTTGTGGCATTCCCGTTGTTAAAGTGGTGTTTAAAAAAAAAAAAATCGAAGTTGTCTTTATTTAAGGTACAATAGTAGGCGGGCGTTAGTTCAAATAGTCGGTGATCGTTTTTTCTTCTTGTTCAGTGTAGAAACATTATCCGGTCCTTGTAACTATGGCTGGCGGTAAAGCAGGCAAAGACTCCGGGAAGACTAAGACCAAGGCCATCTCGCGCTCGCAGAGAGCGGGGCTGCAGTTCCCAGTGGGTCGCATCCACAGACACCTCAAGTCCAGAACCACCAGCCACAGTAGAGTTGGAGCCACCACTGCGGTGTACAGCACGGCTATCCTGGAGTACCTGACCACCGAGGTTCTAGAGCTGGCAGGGAACGTGTCCAAAGATCTGAAGGTGAAGCGTATCACCCCGCGTCACTTGCAGCTGGCCATTAGAGGAGACGAGGAGCTGGATTCACTCATCAAAGCAACCACTGCTGGAGGAGGTGTGATCCCGCACATCCACAAGTCCCTGATCGGGAAGAAGGGCCAGCAGAAGACCGTATAACTGTGTTGTTGACATTTGAATCTAATATTGAAAAGCCCATTTGGTGCACATTTTGCATTATATCTCAATCAAAAGTGCCTCAGTGACTCTCATTTTTGACAGTGAGGTGCAAACTGGCACTCTCAATGAATAGATTAAGTCTGATCCGTATTTCACATTTAGAGGAGCCCTTTTGATTGATATTTTGTATTATATTTTACCTTATGAATAAGTCACTTCTAACAGGACTTGACCTCAAACATTTTTCAAGGTAAAATTAATGAATTGATTTCTTAATTTGTGCTGCTGTCTTTCTGAAAAAGTTAAGTAATAGGGTCATCAGAGGTCAGCCGACACTCCGCATCATTTTAGTTTGTAGTGTTGGCCAGTGCTGGTTAGTCTTGAACCAATTGTGCTATTGTTCAAACAATTGACATACGTTTTGTTAGAGTTGAAAAAAATGTGATGGGGCCAACTCCACACAAGTACAACTTGGAGCACTTATTTGCAAGCGCCACATTGTGTCCATTTCCTGCTGAGAGAGAGTCAGAGAGAAATTTTTGTTTATTTCTAACCTCATCCTGGTGAAGGTACAGACAGATGACACTGACATTTCTTGGCTCGTATCAAGGTGTGTGTGTGTGTCAGCTGACTTGTGTGTATACTTCGTGGCTTGTGGCTTTGTGTGTTGGTGTGGTACTAGTGCAACAGTATTATTGTACGCCACGTGCCATGTTTGCATTTGTGTTCATGTGTGTTAACTGTGGAGTCACAGCAGACTTGATCCAGGATGTCGTGAGAGAACAGAGAAGTTTCAGAAGAAGTTGGTTTCAGCATTTTATCCGGATATTCCACTGTTAAAGGAGATTTTTTTTTAATGAAAGACGTGCGGACGGGTCCGCGCGTCGGCTCACAGCCGCCGCGACGCTCCGCCACAGGAAAAACACCTCTGTTGGAAGCCTTAAGGACAAGTTGGAACATGTCCAGCTGTTAAACAATTTCTCATATACTCACTCCACTGAAAGCCACCAAAAGCCGCCTGGATTTTACAAATGGTTATCAACACGGAGGTGTTTTTCCTGTGCCACCGCGCCGGCTGCGTCCCGACGCGCGGACCCGGCCGCACGTCTTTCATTAAAAAATCTCCTTTAACAGTGGAATATCCGGATAAAATGCTGAAACCGACTTCTTCTGAAACTTCTCTGTTCTCTCACGACGTCCTGGATCAATAGAGCCTGAAATGTGGAGGTTTTCAGCTTGAAACAGGCTGATGACGCCGCCTGAGAGCGCAGCGCGACGTCTCGCACCGTGGGAAGTCCTTAAAGCGACAGTGTCACCTCAAATCTCTCATCAGCCGTTAAAATTTTCACTGAAAGCCAGCTTAATTTTTCGAACCATGTCCACTTCGATGTGTCTCACAGGTTTAGAAAAAATTTTGATCAAACAAAGCGCCAGTCTCTCAGCAACTTCTCGGACAAAGGAATTCCGACGACGGGCTGGACGACTCCTCCCACAAGGAGTGCTCACAGGCGAATGACGTCACCGACAGGCGTGGAAAAACTCACGCATGCGCACGAGGGTTCATGCATGTCTGACGTAAAAACATATGAATGAAATCCATATAGTTTTAGAAAAAAATAAAAAGGACCTATACTTTATGGACAGCCCTCGTGTGTGTGTGTGTGTGTGTGTATATATATATGTATATATATATATATATATATATATATATATATATATATATATATATATTATTGGATTGATCGGTATTTGTGAATTAAACTCTATTTAAACATGAGTGTGCGTGCGGAGCGAACAGTCACTTCAACTGCCGCTTTATGCCAGAGACCTAACAAAACCGTGGTGCGCATTTTAAAAACCCAGAGCCTAGATAGTCGTACTCTCACAGGTAATACTGGCTTTGTGACACCAAAACACACTATTAAAGAAAGTCTCCATGCATCAGCTTCCAACAATGAGTTAACTACAGACTCAAACGTGCATGTGAGATGAGGAAATTTGCAGAGGCCACACATCTGACTTGGCTGATTTCTCTTTTTTTTTCCTTCCCTGTCCTTGGTCATTTATGCTCAGCATTAAGTAACGGTACAGATATGGATGGCGCCTTCTGTCTGCGATCTGCATTCATTTAATCCATATTGTGTCTGCTGGAATGACTTTGTGTCAAACAAGCAGTTGCTTAGGGAGACTTAGATGAGATATTTTGGCCATGTGACGCATTTCTCTGTGCATTTCCAGCACATAGGTGCCTTAGTGTTGAAGCTAGAGCAGTGTAGCTGCAGCTCAAAGAAGAAGCACACAATGAAAATGGGTAACATAAAATCTTGTCATGAAATATATATTTCATAGCCATACAGGCCACCTGCTACTTAAACTTTGTTTCTTTTGCTGTGGAAACATTATAACAACTTTGACAGTCACCATGTTTGATGTTGTCAGACAGAAACTTTCAAGAGGGCCTACAGTGTCCTCTAGTGGATGTTTTTGTTCACCACCCACGTCAATGTAAAAGACACATGGAAGTATGTGGGCAGTGACAGTTACTCCGAAGCAGTTGATAGATTTCCATACAGTACGTAAATGTTGCCTCAATAAACGATCAATCTGACGATCAATCTGGTGCAAACTTTATTGTAATAATTTTTTAATCTTTAGCACAAATGTGATTAAAGCATCCATTCTTCTCCTAAGACAGATCTTGCTTGATGAATATGAGAAATTTCCCTTTTAATGCTTGCTCTGCAGGCTTTTGTGTGCACACAAGCACAGCGCTATTTCAGCTCACCCCTCTGGGTCAGTCATGCTGAAGCTTCTTGTTAGTTTCTGCCAAACAAACAAAAGGTCCTTCAGTGCAAATTGCCCACTGCGCCGGGCAGTAGCGGCGATGTTATGCGTGTTCTCAGAGCCACACAAACGCATGCCTGTGAGGATTGGGAGGATTCATTCGAAGTGGGTCTTGCAAGTGATGACGGCAGTGTTGAAAACCTTTCACTGAAGCTGAAGATAGTTTGAGTTTGCGTTGACTATTTCAGGATTTGAGCTTTTGCAAACCAACAAAGATTTTTCTGTGCAGGAATGCCTCCTGAAATGCTGAATTTTGACATTTGCAGCTTGATAAATGCCAAGAATCTGCAAGAATTTTTCAAAAACTGTATATATAAGCGTGTTTCACAGTGTTGGCTCATCTACCCTCTAGGCTGTAGATGATACAGTTCGGTGTATCTGGTCTTTGAAGTCTTTGTAGTCATCTCCATGTCAGATGGACATTGGTGCCTCATTTGTAATGTATAGTTCCCCTCACCCCAGAGTATGTGAGTGATCCCTGTGTGACAGGGATGATCTAAGTGGTCCTGAGGCAGTGCGAACATTGCGTCTGTCCCTCAAAAGAGGAAAAATAAAGTGTGAGCACCTGTGCAAGTTCAGGTTTCACCCTGTAGCTTTACTACTTGCACTATGCAAACGCGCTGTGGATGTCTGAAAAGTGGTCAATTTTGATTTGAGCGTTAATGAGGACTTCCACAAACCACATCAGTTTTTACAGAAACTTACATCTTGACCTAAAGATTATAGAGAAGTGGGTCTTAGTATCTTTAGCCAAAGAACAAACAGGGGGGAATTAAAAGTAAGCATTCCTTACACCAAACGTAATAAAAATAGCAAAACTGAATGCAGCTGATCATTCTCTGTGCATAGCTAACCACAGTTATCAGATCTTCAAATGTTGCTGTCTGGTCCTTTATTAAGCGTCTGGGGTTCCTTTGTCCCAGTGGGGGAGACGGTGGTGCCTGCTTAACCTGATGTTTTTGGAAATTAAAACTAGAAAAACGTCTGTTGCTGCAGACACTAAATGAAATGTGTAAGGCTAATGGTGATAATGGATTTCCTGAATGTATATTAAAGTAAAAGCATTTTAATCACAATCTGTTGTAGAACAAAGCACGCAGATGACAAAACATTTGCTCACTGAGCAGAAAAAAACTAATAATAGATCAATAGGTGTCACATGCAGGGACACATTCCCTTCAAGCCTTGTCCCATCTGAGTTTGGTAGTAGGACACTGATTGTTCTTTTTTTTTTTTTTTTTTTTTTTAAACCTCCGTGATTTTCCTGAGTGGGTCTATTTTGAGTTAAGGTTTCAGTGTTATCATTTTTGTCCCTTTTTGTCATTTTTTTTTTTTTAAGTTACCATACAAAAGTGTTGATGTGGATTCTGACACAGAATTACTCAGTGCAGTTGACGAGATGGAGAAATCTGTGAGTCTGCTCACCGAATTTCCGGTTTGGCATGAAGACGCTGTTGCTACTGGAAGCTTCATTGAAAACACGGCTCCAGGTCGAAGTACTTACAAAAAAATAAACCATGCAAACGATGGAATTGGATTAGAATGGAAATAACCCCCTTGTGTCTGATGATTTGCGTACTTCGGACGTTAATGCTGGATATCCGAAAACTCATTTTGCGACCATAAAATCCAGCATTAACGTCCGCAAATCATCAGAGTCAGCAGCTTTATTCCCTAAATCAAGACCCTGTCAGTTTCATGAGTGGGTGCCTGCATTCTGAAATCAACTTCTCTCACACTTTTAGGAGGAATTTCATGAAACTTGGTACAAGTCCTTGTTATAGGTTGGTAATATGCATATTGTAATATTGTACAAGACTGACACATTTTGGCAGAGTTATTGCCCTTGATTAACAAACCTAGACACTGTCAGTGTCTTCATTCTGAAGTCAACTATCACATACCTTGAAATGTTATGAGGATGTAACAAGCACATGTACAAACCAGAATTTGCCAGCGGGGGATATTGTGCTCTCAGGGCACTCTTGTTTTTAATGTAGTGATGTAACATTTGGAAAGCTGATGTCATCTGGGACCTTCGCCTACCTTCTGTGGTTATGTGATGTTCTGAGGAATTGTCTTTCATGTCCAGGTGATGCCTGCAGAAAGTAAAGTTACAGACTTTAGCTCCTGTAACTAAACCAATGGTTTTTCTTTCATATTTTTTCTTTCTTTCTTCATTTTTTGCTTTCTTTTCTCTTTTTCTTTACTTTTCTTCATCTCGTCTGTCGGCTGTACTGTACGCGCTTGCAGACACTGCAGTGATTTCACGGCTCTTAACGAACCACAAAGCCTCCATTATGGCACCTTTGGCCAGAATAAACTCGCTAACCTCCCTCCTTTCTCTCCCTCTTCTTCCTCCTCTTCACATTCACACTTTTATCCACGTCTGTGACATCGGAGACAAAGCAACGCTCCCTTTCTTAGCTTTTTCCCCCCATCATGCTGATACGCAGTTGGGGGAGAAAAAGCAAAAGTGGACGGCAGGAAGAAGAAAGAGGAGCTGTGGAATGACGTAGGAATTGTACACTTAATTATTAGCTTTCTAATTAGACCCAGTTGCTTGTCTTCGCCCCCTTTGAAGCCTCCTCTACCGGGCTCCCCACAATGCACTTGGGAGAGATGCAGGAGGAGGAGACGGGTGATGGAGTGGGGGGTTGCCGGGAATGTGGGTCAGGAGAATTTCTGGAGATGCTAATGATGAAAAAGGGAGAGTTTCGGGGTTCAGTTCTCCCTCTGCGTTTCTCTCGCTCGCTTATTCACTGGCAAAAGGCTGGAATACTTTTTTTTATGTTGAATTCCCCTCACACACATTATTCATATGTGACAGATGCTGTACCGTCAACACACACACACACACACACACACGTCACATGAGCCTCATTGTTTTGGTTTGCAGCAGAGATAAAACCCGGCTCTGTTACACTCCTCTGTAAGTGAGACAAAGAGCACTTATGTCACATACGGCACGTTCCTCTGATACACGGAGAATACGTGTCTGTGTGAGCGTTGGTCCACTTCACTCCTTTTTACATTTGCATTTTGATTTTTGGTTTATTATTTTAAAACAGCTAGATTTTCAGACACATTAGCCTATATGTTGTTTCCTGTTTTCTAATCACCGGACTGTCTGGGCGTCGTGTGCAAGCGCGCCTGTATGCGGCATCATGCGAGCGGCGTGTTGATGGCACCAGCATGACACACTTCCCCTTTACATATGGGCTAGTTACACACCCATTACAACACTGAGGACCACAGCACATGTTGCAAATGCACACGGAGAACGAAAAAAAAGCTTGGAAAAGTGCTTGGAAAATCCACAAATTTAAACAGAAATGGGATTAAGAAAATGTTTTCCCACGTAGAAGTGACTGCAATTACAGAAAGCGATCTATCTAGAAACAATGCAGGGTTTCATTATTAGTTTACGCCGACATATTTTGATAGTTTGAGGTAGCACCAGGCTGGGAATAAGAGATCCCCAGATAATAAATACGTTGAAGGAGATCCACAATGAAAAATGCACCTTTCAAAATTTCTCTATTTCATTGTGGCATTCCGAGAAGGAATACCATGTTCAGGCAAGGTTTGAATAGCAAATATGATTTATTTAATTTTTAACCCACAAATATCAATTAATGGTTTGGGCTAATAAGACTGAACCAGTGTGTTGACCTGTGGGGATCCACGGGTTCTAGATTGGGTAGCATTTATAAAACAGGTAGCTGACATTTTTTTTAAGGGTGGTAATAAATTTTGCAAAGTTTCTATCATGATTTTTAACTGATAGTGCAGGAAAATAAAACGACAGTTTTGTAATTATATTTATTATTTGTCACATTTAGTTGATGTCTTGTTTTACAACTGGTAAGGTTGAGATATTTCCTTTTGTTCAGAGTCTGTCTGGTTAGCAGGGACATAATAATGGTGATATCAGCATCCATTGTTTACTGTTCTTACCTAATATCCATAATTTGTCCAAAAATATTAGTCCTATCAGCTTTTTGTTTTTGCGGCGTTCATCCTTGACCCAAAATACATAAGCATACCAAATGGCAAATGTCAGCTCTCCCCAGTTTCTCCGTGTTCTAAGTTGCACATGCACACAGAGGACACTTGGCTTTTAATATATAAATTATTGGATATATAAATGTCATTTACTGTTTTAAAATTATTTACTTTTTTACAACCATGCCAGATCATGGAGCCTGTCAGTTCGAGGAAGTTGGCAGCAAATGCTAACCATACAGCAGAATAAAGTGTCTATAATACTTGTAAAAGGTGAGATGTTTTAAAGATCATATAGATATGTTACATACTGCTCAAAATAATAAGAGGAGCACTGTGTTCCCCTAATTACTTTGAGCAGTGTAAAAAGCTTACATGTACCACTTGACCACCAAGCATTTTGAGCTGTAGTCGAGGTGACTATCTACTCTATGGCTTTGGTGCGCCCTATGTATAGATCTTTGTGATGTCAGAAAGCAAGTTGTTGAAATACCATAAAATGTGTAAAAGACAGCAACGACAATCATTTTACCTGATCCAGATCTGACCTCAGCTTGATAGAATGCGATAAATGCTAATTTCATGTTACGTGTACCTTCAACCACAGCTTCCATCATGCATGTGATGATATGTTTATTCCCTCCAACAAACCCAGAAATGTCCAGTAGGTGGCAGATTGGTATATAGTTTATGTAACATTCATTTAATGATTAAAAAGCATTTTCTAAATTGATGGCACAGTCATACCCAAGAATTTAAGAATGCTGAAACTAATTAGTTTTCCCTTTGATTTAATGGACTGATGTTGCTGTTCATAGAAAATCTTCAGCAGCCAACACAAAAGAAGCTCATCCAGATTGGTGTACTAAGGGTTATTATTAATATTCATAATGTCAGCTCCATTCTGTCCACACAGTAGCTTGGATGACAAGTTGCACAGAGGGAGCTAACGACCTTGAGAGAGAGATTAAGAGAGAGAGTGATGATGATGGCTGAGGTCAGTCCGTTTTGCGTTGAGGGTCAGACTGGACAGGCGGGGCAGTTCTGCAGCCGTTTCCTCAATGCACTTCCTTTAGTCACCCAGTGAGCACACACACTCTTTGTATTTGCACACTTACAGTGCACTGACTAGTATTTTTGCACCGTTCTTCATCGTTTGTTTTTATAAATTTCATCCAAAATCAGTAATACAAAGACAGCCTTGATAAACAAAGTACAGTGGTGAGTAGTGTATTTATTATTAGTTTTTTAAAAGCAGCCATTTATGTATCAGCCTGGAAAAGTTACCACTCTAGAAGACCACATTGAGAATGTGAAACTGTGGTACATCTCCGGCATCCCAAAATTCCACCATTATAGGATTCCAGATAAATATCTAAGGAATGGTAGGCCAAAGTTTGCAAAGAGAGTCCACAACATCGAGATAGAGGACTAAAAGTAGTGCAAGTGGAACATTAAGGCTTGACTTATTTGCAAAAAAAAAAACAAAAAAAAAATTAAGAAAGCAATAGTGATGCATCTGAGCGTGACGAGTTTAAAATGGAACTTTTATTAAAGACAGGAGTGTCGTTGCTTCTGGTGCAGAGCTAACAAAGCATGTGACAACAAGAATGTCAGACCAACAGTCAAACTTGGCGTTTTGAGACTGTGGCATTGTCACCTTACGATGTAGCGTAAAACTAGCCTTTGACTGATTTGGAGCAGCATGGTCAAAGTCTTCAATTGTACTCTATGAAGATGCCGTGGCTAAAGCTAAAACAAGCCGTAAATGAAATCAATTCTGTAGTCAAGTCAGAATTCTTCTACAGCGACACCCAAGACTGATAATCACATTACCAGAAATGTTTAGTTGTGCTTGTTCCTTCTAAAGGGGGCGGGTGTATAGTTTGTGTTTATTATGGGTAATATTGGTGTTGGATACATTTTTCCTCTCCTAATAAATTAGATCATTTGAAAACTGTATGTAGTTTTACTCGTTTCTCTCGCTTTTTATTTATTTATTTATTTATGTTTTGCTAATGATTTAAAGGTACTGTGTGTAGGATTTATGGGTGTTTATAAGCAGAACGTCAGTGTAGCATTCATAACCTTTTGGTTATTAGTGCTAATTGCCTAAAATAACAAATCAGTGTGTTTTCATAAGCTTATAATGAGCCCTTCATAGTTTCATGGAAAGGCCTCTCATGGAGGCAGCCATGTTGCACCGCCATGTTGATAGACTATCGGAAAAGGGATTTACTTACTCTGTATGAAAGTGACCATGAATCCCCATCGTCAAAGACAAAACAAACAAACAAAAAAACAAACATGAAGGGAAACAAAATTATGACCAGTGATGGAATAATGCAGTCTGCAACCTCACCACTAGATGGCACTAAATTGTACACACTGTAGCTTTAAATTCTTATTTGAACATCTGAGACACTTAAGTTTGGCAACTGTGTAAAACTGAAGAATGACCATTTTCACAGCCTGTGCATGAGCATGTTCACACACACACACACACACACACGCACTCACACCGAGCATTAATGTAGCAACACAATGAGCTCAAGAGCCACTGAGCAAGGTGTTTCCTGTGACCTGGACGACTGCTGCGTCAACACAAACATTCTAGTCTGCAACAACAGTTGCATGTGCCTACAGATGCATGTGTGCACGCGTTGGTTAGACCTCGCAGATTTACTGCTCTGCTTTTGTAAATGTACGTGTGTATTCAGTAAAAGCGGTCAGGTTCACGTCTGTGAAATTCATTCTTTATTCATGCTTTGTCCATATTTTATTCATGTGCTGTTGATGTGTTGGGCGTGAATGAATATTGGATTAAAAGTAGATTTTAATTATGCACGAGCTGAGATATTTTGGACTGTACGCATGTTTCGTGGAATCTTCAGCCGCCGTACAGCCTCTCTCACAAACACGTGCATTTATAGAGTACATATAACAAAACTGTTTCCTAACTGTTGGCTGAGTTTGTTTATGGACCCATTACAGTGAAATTGATGTTGTGTGTGTGTGTGTTTTCCCACAGGCCGTGTACTGCCCTGCCATGGAAAAAATGAAGAGGATTAAGAAGCGTCTGTCATTAACGTTGCGTTCCAGCCAGACCATTGATGAGTCGCTGTCAGAACTGGCTGAGCAGATGAACCTGGAGGACGGCGGCACCAAAGACAACGGTCAGTTTGTCCAGATGTTATTGATGTTTGAGAGAGTTAAAGCTCTGATTGTTTTAGACATGTGGTATTAATGCAAGCGCACTGTGCAAGTGCGAGAGCTGCTAAATGATATTTGATGAAATGTAAATCTTCAATTTTAATTAATTCAAAGGCTGCATGCTGTTTCGGTTTCAGTGAGTCTGAAATGATAAAGGCAGTTCTGCGGTGGGACATATTGCTCAAGGGCATCTCAGTGATGGTATTGAGAATGAGACGAGTCCTGTTCATTCATGTTTCCCACCCACATGTTCCGTCTGCTCTGGGACTAAACTTCTGACTTTTCACAATAACCACAAATATAAATTGTCTGCAGTCTGACAGGGGTGGTGGCCAAGTGGTTAGTGCGCTTGGTTTCAGTGCAGAAGGTTCCCAGTTCAAATCCCATATATATAAATAATATATAAATTCAAGAAACAAACATACAAAGTACTGTTGGTATACTGTCCTGCACATTACGACACACAACACCAAGTTGTGGTGCAGCGATCTGTGCGGACCGCACTCATAGTTCAGCACACACATAAACCAGGGATCAATTGCAAAAGTTTACATCATAGTATGTAATACCGATTTATTTTCATGATGACTTTTACTTTTTAAAACTAATAACTGCATAACTTTCAGTGCAGAGATGTAGTGAAATTGTGTGAGCAGACAAAGCATTTGTGTGTTCACATGAACGGAGCATGTTAAAAACACAGGCTTGTGCTCCACTCGAGGCACCCTGTAAAACTTAACACGTGGCAATAATCTCTCCAGAATATTGAGAAGCTGATGATTGAATGTGCACTGATCTTGCTGAGATTGTTCAGATCAGTGAGGCCATGCCATCTTCAGCTGAGGGCTGAGGGGAGCAGACAACTTCTTCCGATTTTTGCTGAGTGGTATTATTATTATTAATATTATTATTATTATTATCATCAGCGTCAATTTGACCAGTTAACACTCAGCCTCGGCTTGTGTGTCATACAGCACACTGACAAAGTGAGGAACCTTGGGGTAATTTTTGATCCTTCGTTGTCCTTTGGCCTCCACATTAGAAATATTACTAGGACTGCTTTCTTCCACCTGCGAAATATAGCAAAGATTCCTCCCATCCTGTCTATGGCTGATGCTGAGACCCTGATCCATGCATTTATCTCTTCTAGATTGGACTACTCACTGTCCCAGTGAGATCAGATTTTAAGGTTCTGCTACTAACCTATAAAATTATTCATGGACTGCACCCTCCTACCTAGCTGACCTAATTAAACCTTACGTACCGGCCCGGGTTTTACGTTCTCAGGGTGCAGGACTACTTTGTGTCCCTAAGGTGAATAAGAAGTCTGCGGGTCACAGAGCTGTGGAATGATCTCCCTGCATCAATAAAACAATCAGATTCTGTGGAGACTTTCAAGTCCAGACTTAAGACGCACTTATTTTCCCTTTCATATGGCTAGCATACTGGTACAGTTTTGTTTTACGCTTTTTACTCTTTTAATTAATGTTATTAGTAATTGGAGCGGGCAGCGGCCTCAGCTTTACCTAAATTCTGGGTCTTTTAGTGAAGTTTAGGGCTAGTGGCCGGCGATCACCTTAGTATTTCTTCTGTTTTTCTTGTTGTTTAATGTTGGCAAATTATACAGTATTTTTTTGTCTTTGATGCCTGATTCTGTTTTTTTCTCTCTAAGGTGCAGCTCCATCCAGAGATGGGAGTTGTAGTCGTGTTGGTGATCCTCCTGTCCTGTGTGCCAATAGCATTTCTTGTATATTTGTCCGTGAATTGTTCTGTGAATTGTTCTGTAATTTATGTTTGTAGCATGGCCCAAGCAGAGGGTCACCCCTTTGAGTATGGTCTGCTTGAGGTTTCTTCCTCAGAGGGAGTTTTTCCTTACCACTGCTGCTCTGGGGGTTGGTGAGGTTAGACCTTGCTTGTGTGAAGTGCCTTGAGGTAACTCTGTTGTGATTTGGTGCTATATAAATGAAAATAAATTGAAAAGTTAAATTATTGTTATTACCTCCCTCTTACCAGGCAGTGTAGACAGCCTCATTTTTTTAACAAGTTGAAGTTATAAACTCAAGTCTCCATTGTTTCATTTTCTTATTTTTTGTCATGTTGACAAGAACTAATTTTATTCACGAGTACTGTTCATACTGCAATTTATTATGACTAACGGTAAAAGTTTGGTGTTTTCGTTACTGTTGAAGTTTAATATAAGTATTGAACTCAGTTTGTTCCCCCCACCTTTTTTAAGATAATTCAAAAAAAATGATCCAATGCATGACATAAAACCGTGATCCGAACTGAACCATGAATTTTTTTTATCTGTTACACCCCTACACGATCACCCAGCTATAAAATTATACAACAAACAGGATTAAATGCAAATGTGTTTTCTCATAAACTACAGAAGAGTGACTAAAAGAAATAAGGACATTTTATTACCAAAACAGGTGCATTTTCCAAAATATTTGTGATTTTAAAACATTTTAGGCACATTAAATAATTAAGTTTAAGGTTTAATTGTTTTTGTCAAGGCAATAAAGTCCTACATATGTCATTGTTGGACTTTCTTCCTGCACATGTCCATCACCTCCAGTGTGAAGACGTACGCACATACAGATTTTAGAATCATGGTCGACCTTGGGGGTATTTAAATGATGAAACAACAGAATCACTACAGAGTCTGTGTGAGCATGTTGGCATCAGCTACAACCCCTGGCAATAATTATGGAATCACCGGCCTCGGAGGATGTTCATTCAGTTGTTTAATTTTGTAGAAAAAAAGCAGATCACAGACATGACACAAAACTAAAGTCATTTCAAATGGCAACTTTCTGGCTTTAAGAAACACTATAAGAAATCAAGAAAAAAAAATTGTGGCAGTCAGTAACGGTTACTTTTTTAGACCAAGCAGAGGAAAAAAAATATGGACTCACTCAATTCTGAGGAATAAATTATGGAATCACCCTGTAAATTTGCATCCCCAAAACTAACACCTGCATCAAATCAGATCTGCTTGTTAGTCTGCATCTAAAAAGGAGTGATCACACCTTGGAGAGCTGTTGCACCAAGTGGACTGACATGAATCATGGCTCCAACACCAGAGATGTCAATTGAAACAAAGGAGAGGATTATCAAACTCTTAAAAGAGGGTAAATCATCACGCAATGTTGCAAAAGATGGTTGTTCACAGTCAGCTGTGTCTAAACTCTGGACCAAATACAAACAACATGGGAAGGTTGTTAAAGGCAAACATACTGGTAGACCAAGGAAGACATCAAAGCGTCAAGACAGAAAACTTAAAGCAATATGTCTCAAAAATCGAAAATGCACAACAAAACAAATGAGGAACGAATGGGAGGAAACGAGTCAACGTCTGTGACCGAACTGTAAGAAACCGCCTAAAGGAAATGGGATTTACATACAGAAAAGCTAAACGAAAGGCATTAACACCTAAACAGAAAAAAACAAGGTTACAATGGGCTAAGGAAAAGCAATCGTGGACTGTGGATGACTGGATGAAAGTCATATTCAGTGATGAATCTCGAATCTGCATTGGGCAAGGTGATGATGCTGGAACTTTTGTTTGGTGCCGTTCCAATGAGATTTATAAATTTCCACAGTCATTGATGATATGGGGCTGCATGTCAGGTAAAGGCACTGGGGAGATGGCTGTCATTACATCATCAATAAATGCACAAGTTTACGTTGATATTTTGGACACTTTTCTTATCCCATCAACTGAAAGGATGTTTGGGGATGATGAAATCATTTTTCAAGATGATAATGCATCTTGCCATAGAGCAAAAACTGTGAAAACATTCCTTGCAAAGACACATAGGGTCAATGTCATGGCCTGCAAATAGTCCGGAACTTAATCCAATTGAAAATCTTTGGAAGTTGAAGAAAATGGTCCATGACAAGGCTCCAACCTGCAAAGCTGATCTGGCAACAGCAATCAGAGAAAGTTGGAGCCAGATTGATGAAGAGTACTGTTTGTCACTCATTAAGTCCATGCCTCAGAGACTGCAAGCTGTTATAAAAGCCAGAGGTGGTGCAACAAAATACTAGTGATGTGTTGGAGTGTTCTTTTGTTTTTCATGATTCCATAATTTTTTTTCCTCAGAATTGAGTGATTCCATATTTTTTTCCCTCTGCTTGGTCTAAAAAAGTAACCGTTACTGACTGCCACAATTTTTTTTTTCCTGATTTCTTATAGTGTTTCTTAAAGCCAGAAAGTTGCCATTTGAAATGACTTTAGTTTTGTGTCATGTCTGTGATCTGCTTTTTTTTTCTACAAAATTAAACAACTGAATGAACATCCTCCGAGGCCGGTGATTCCATAATTTTTTGCCAGGGGCTGTATAAAGGATTCCGGTGAGTAGTTCTTCATCAAGTTATGTAACAGGACTAAGAGCAGAAAATGTGCTCTGGTACATGTACACACACACACAATTACATGACTGAAAAACAAATAAGGTGTCATTCAAGAAATGAACACGCATTTTCACAGTGGCATGCACAAATTTGTTGGGCTTCTTTATGTAATGATCTGCCTTTTTGGATATGTTAATGGAATCAGTGTGATTGGCTGTCCATTTTGATTTGTTTGATTGACAATGACCACATTGTCCATCATTTAGAGCAATGACTCCTTATCTTTTTTCTTTGGAACCCCTCTGTTCTTTTTGGTTCTTCGAGAGAAAATGACCTGCTTAATTAGTTTTGTTTGTAAAGTGAGAGGGTCATTATGACTTTATTTCATAGGTGAAATTTTAATTTTGATAACTTTTGAGCCTCCTGTGAACTTTGGCGCCCCTCTAAGGGGCTGCTTGCACCCCAGGTTGCGAACGAGGTATTTAGAGGGCGTTTCTAGTTTCACTCATTTAATTTCAGGCTGACAAGAGAGAATTACAATAAAAATGTGAGTGAAATCAGTTTTTCTTTTGGATCCACTGACGTGATATGGATCTTTACAGACGTACTAAATAGCAGAGTTTTTTTTCCACACCTTATGACTCTACTTGTTCCCTAAAAGGTTCAAAGTGAGAACACTGTGTTGCAGCATCTCTTTACAAACTGTCTCCTCAAACTGCAATAGAATAATTGATGGCCGTCACAGCCAGTGTGAGAGTTAGGAGCCCCTTGTTTTTATTGGCACGGTGAATGCCTTTTTTAATTTTTGGCGCTTTAGATACTTTATTTGTTGAAATTTATTTTATTTTTGTAAAATACTTTTCATAGCAAAGTATTTAGGTTTATTCCTGGTTGGTCTTCTCCCATTTCGTCTACTCTTAGGAAAGTACATAAATCCCATTTGGTCTACTCCCATTTTTGTTTTGGATGTTTATGCAGATGAAACTTAAAATGCAACTTTTAGTTGATAGTTTTTATTTTTTGCATGAAATTAAGGAAATTAACTCCTACAATATCCTAAAACCTAGTTTTCTAAAACTAAAAGAGTAATATTATTGACTTAGTTTTGTCTTTAAATATAGCAACTGATACAAATACAAAAGAAACTCCAGGCTAACCCTAACCCTAAATAAAAAATACTAAAAAAAATAATATTTTGAAAATTGGGGGTATTTTTGGTTTATCTAATCATTACAACCGCTTATAATTCAAAATCTTGTAAATAAGAAAAAAATCTGGAAAATACGAGAGTAGACAAAATGGCACTACTCTACATTTCTGAGAGTAGACGAAATGGGAGTAGACCAACCGGGAAGTTACCAGTATTTGAATAGAAGGTTGAAAGTTATTGGAAGACTTTATGGTTATGTTTCATGGTAAACTAACCAAAAGGTCCTCGGCTAATCTGAAAATAGTTGAGTAATTTTTAAAAGTTATTAGATTAATTGGGTCAACAAAAAATAATCCATAGATTAATTGCTTAAAAATGTAATCATTAAGGCTAATTTATGCTACTCCTTATCCACAAGGCCGTTGCCATGCAGAGCCCTCTGCGCCGTTGTGAACCCCCTCCGACCCCCTCTCCATACCCTGACTTGCACATCCCAAAAAACTGTAATTACATGTCAAGATGACAGGGACTGCGAACTACATCATTTCCAAAATCTCACTTTTCCGGTTTCACAATTAATGACTTGCACAACCATAGACATCATGGGATAGTAAGCCAGTCTTCGTGAAAAAAGGTGTGCCCCTACTGTTCTGGGGGTGAATTGCAACGCAATACCCACCAACGCGTTAATGGAGAACTTCAAAAGGTCCACGACTGTGTCAAAGTGATTGCATAACCATGGAGTTACAGAGTAGTAGAAGCATAAAAAGGCCTTTATTTACACCCGTTATACGTATATTTGTTAGCTTTGACTGAAATATTGGTGCAAAAGTACTGATTTTCATAAAGTCAACAGTAATCATTACTTTCATTGTTTCAGAGCCCTTCATGAGGAACGGCCGCCCTCCTACCTCCCACAGTATGCATTCCTTCCTGCACCAGTACACGGGCTCATTCAAGAAGCCCCCCCTCCGCCGGCCGCACAGCGTCATCGGTGGCACCCTAGGGTCTTTCATGGCCATGCCCCGCAACGGCAGCCGTCTTGGTGAGACAGACATATTTTTTACACTCTTACACAGAAGGAAGTGAGTAGTGGAAGACCACATGGTAGCTGGGAACAAACAGGAAGCGTGTCACGGTCCTGAGATTTCCATCCTTTTTTTTTTTTTTTTTTTTTTCCCCTCACATTCACCAACGCGCTCTGACCAGAGTGACTGCTTCTCTCTTCACCTTCAGCCGCTCCAGTTTCTCTCAGGAGTGACAGCTGGATGGGGGATTCTGTCAAACATGACGCAGTGGCCGACACAAACTGATTCATAGCAGTTGATCCATGCCAATGAGTTTCATTCTGAGAGTGAAGGATGATTCAGAGCTGCAGCAGCTTTCAAGGTGGCAATCGGCACAGGAAAGAGGGTGGCAACATGATTCATGGAACACTGTGAAATAGAGAATCTGTGTGTAGTGGGCATCATAACTCACATGTCACAAGGCTTCAGTCATGATTTATTCATAATTTATGCTGAGTTCAAGATGCCCATTACAGAAATTGTGATCTTTTCAATGACAAAAGCAAATGGAATGGACTCTGTTTTTGCTTGTGTTTTATATGTTTGATTGCGTATCTGTCCAGGTCAGATACGACAAACTACAATGTAATTTACTAGGTTTCTCAGTTGTGAGAAACTCTGGTCCCTTGGCCTAAAAAGAGGGCTTGGATCCAAAAACAGGACACTTAAGTGGGACATTGCTTTCCTCAGTGTGCTTATTACAAAAGCTGATGAAGATAGACGAGAGCAGGAAGACAATGTGATAAGTAAGGAGACAAAAAAGCTCTCAGAATCTCAAGAAACTCCAGTAACCTGCCAGAAAAGGAGGAAGCGAAGGAAGGATGTGTGGCAAAGGATGATCAAAAAGAAACATGAAAATGGTAGAGGATAAAATCTTGCAAAGTGTTTGTTGAGAGGAAGAAGTGAGAATAAATGTGTAAAAGCAAATGGAAAAGATATAGATTTTAGGTTATTTGAAGAGAAAGATCCAAGCTTAGAGTGAGAAGAAAAAAAAAAAGTAACTTAGAATAAAAGTATTTGGGGAGTTTGGGGTGAGATTGAGAGCTGATGGGGGCTGAGATCATGTGGGTACTTCTGATGAGATGACGTAACGTTAGAAATGTCAAGATAAAAAAGGAATGTATGGAATTGACTGTCAAAGGCCCTAGCTTCCACCCAGTGCTACTGTTAGTTTCCACCAGATGACCAGCTGTTGTTGTGCCCACGTCCACTATAGTTGCACTCACATGGGCGTATTGATTTAAAAATCAGGTGTGTTTGGGCACACAGCTGGTGTGTACTTACCCTAAAGCACTAGAAAGCGTTTACGCTATTAGCTAACACAAACTTGGTCTCAGGTCCAGTGATATTTAATGAGTGTAGTAGTCAGAAAGCACACGACTCACATTGACCCATCAAACTCCAAAAAAAAGTTATTTTAAGAGTGGTCCTTGATGATGATGATTTTTGATACCAGATTGTCTGTTTTTGTCAGGGGGAAAAATGGGATACCCAATCAGCCTGAAATTGGGTGTATAATGTTGTAAAAGTAGTATTGCAGAGCTGCCAATCTTCCCGCATTGGGCGGGATTTACCCGTGTCCCGCGCCCCACATGAGTGTGTGTGGGATGCCCATGAGTTACACTTCGCGCCATTGACACTCACAGTCACGCATGGGTGTCCTGCATTGGTAATGTCAAATGTTCGCAGGTATGCACCATACCTGCGAACAAAGTTTTAAACATTTCAAAAACTTTGTGAAATCAGGATGAATCGTGATCCACAAAATGTGAATAATCTGATTTAATTGGTGCAGATTGGGGCTAATTTTGTATAAAAGTAGGTGAAAGTGGACAATCAGGTATAATATGCAGTAATTAGGACCTATTGTTCCGACCAGAATCCTCCTTGTCTTCATATTCTGCAACAGGAAGCTCATGGAAAACATGTACTGTACAAGAAAAGCCACTTGTGAGATGGTAACAGTCAGTTTGGCTTTTTGGAAAAGGGTAGGGAAATAATGCAGAAGTAGCACTTTGTGCATGCGTTGATGCATGCACAAAAATAAATAAAAAATCGGGGGAATGGAAATCGTACATATTCAGCAGTAATCACTTACACTCATATGTAAGCAAATATAAAATAATAGGTAATAGGAATTTTCTGAAGTATAAGTCACAGGGTTTTTTTTTGTTTTTGTTTTTGTTTGTTTTTTACAGGTTTGGGAGGTCCTGCAACTTCCACTCTGGTGTGACTTGTATACTGAAAAATCACACATTTGTGATTAAAAATGTCAATCATAGCTATTTATATAGGACTTTCCCAGGAATCAAAGAACCAAACAAATAATAAAAGAATAAATGGCAGTAACAAAAAGAACACGACAGTGCACAAAAATCCCAAATTAAAGCACTGATGATACATAAAAATGGTCCAACTTGGATATGGGTTTTACTTCTTCAAGGTGCAGCTTATATTTCAGTGTGACTTTTACTCCGGAAAATGCGGTAATACAAATTATGCCTACTGTTTAAAAAAAAAATGGACCTGATTTCTTCCATTTTGAAATCTGCACATGAATTGGGGCTAAAAATTTGCCCTAAAAGGAAATAACACAAAATACTAAACTTTAATAAATGTTTTTGTGATATATTTTGGCGGCACGCAAACTACTAATTTTTCTTTTATGCTTTCAAAAGGATCAAGTATTTAGACGAGATGGATTAGAACAGCGGGTTGGAAAACCAATAAAGGAAGAGAAACGGTCAGCGTTAGGGATTAAAGTTGTGTTGAAGTGGACAGGATAAGGCTCACTGTGCAGCAGTAGTGAGGAACAAAAGTCACCCGTCACGTGTATTTGTGTTTGGGTACCACAGTTCTTCTCTCTGTTCATCTTTTCCGTATGCAACGTGAGGTCACTCTTTCAGCGTTGTTTTTGACTGACGATGTCCACACTGCACAGTCTGATACCTCCTCCCACATTTACAAAAAAAGATAACAGCATAAAGTGCAGGTTATTTATTTGTGGGGACTATATCGCTAAGAGTTGCACACAAACATTTCCATCACTAAAGGGTTATTATTATTATTATAGTTTTTTTTTTTTATCATTATTTTAGTGTGTGTACCTCCATAGGTAGAGGATTGATAGTGGAATAATTTATTCTTCTAAAAATGATCATTGCCCTTCCTGCTTAACTTCTCACTCCCTTCACTGCCTATGTCTCCACTGTATATTTCAATTTTTAATAAGTTCAATTTAATCAGCTTATAAAGTGCCAGATCACTACAAAAGCCATCTCAAGGTGCCCCCAAAGATCAAATACATAATCAAAAACAGAAGTAAAAGAATAAAACGGATACAAAATAAATACTATTCAAAAGAAAGAGAATAAAAATAGGTTTTAAGTCTTGACTTAAAAATGTCCACGGACTCCGACTGCTTCACGGTTGCAGGAAGACTGTTCCGCAGGGTGGGTGCACAACAGGGCTGGACTGGCATCTGAAAAGGGTCTGGGCACCTGAGGGCCCAGCGCCATTATATATACGATTTATATATAGGCCTATATATGATGTCTGGAAGCGTATGCTAAAGAAGAATGTATGTGAAGTTCTGTGTATGTATGTTTTTGAGGGTGAGAGATAGAGAGGAGGATAAGGTCACTAACTTTTTTTTTTTCCTGATTATGAGCCCTGGTATGAGCCCTGGCCAGTGAATCTCAATGTGAAAAAAAAAAAAAAATTATATATATATATATATATATATATATATATATATATATATATATATATATATATATATATATATATATATATATATATATATATATATATATATATATATATATATATATATATATATATATATATTCATACCATTTTCCTTAAGCAAAAACTGAAAACGGGTCCCACAGACCCAAACACCTTACGAGGGTTAAGCAAAGCAGTATTTCACTAACACACACAACACTGTAAGTTGGACACCAAATCTAGTCAGAGCATTATTTGACACCAAAGCTAATAAAATAAAATAATAATAAAAAAAATAAATAAATAAAATTAATCCCTTAGTAATAATTTCCTAGGTTAAACATTTTCATACTTTCAGCTTACAATTGCTCCAGTCGAGAGATACTGTCAGTGAGCTTACTGAATGGAATGTTAATAACAACCAAAAATATTTGATGCCAATTCCACAGCGTATCACACGTCTTTCTGCCCCTTCTCACCAGGCTGGCAGTAGCTACTCCACCTTGGAACGGCTACCAGCGATTGGTAAACAGTAGCACAGCTTGTCAGCTTCTTACCTATCCATCTACCACGCCACGAGGCAGCTAATACTTAATACCAGATGTCTTGATAATGACATGGCATGCCATTACAAGAAGGAAAAGATTACAAAAATACATTTTGTATAAAATCAGAGTTGCACAACACACGACAAGCAGTAGAGTAGAAATAAGATATTAGTTGGATTTGAGAAAGTGAAAGGGGGGGATGCCATAACTAACACACACTAGCAATTACTTTAGACACACAGCACAGGTCGTCCTTGTGACAGTTCAAGACAAATGGAAGAGTTCTCTATGCTGGAGCAACAATACAAGAGAAGTCAAAGTGTATGAAAATAAATGGGTCGTCCTTGTGACAGTTCAAGACAAATGGAAGAGTTCTCTATGCTGGAGCAACAATACAAGAGAAGTCAAAGTGTATGAAAATAAATGGGTACATGTTTGTGACTGATTTGAGAAAGTCAGGATGACGACTTAGTTTCAGGCAATAAATGGGAAACGAAACGCCGAAGTGGTGAATAGAGAGACGGTAGGTGCATTTTGCGGCAGCGGCATCTTCACACGTGGCAGGCGCATAAAGATGCCAACGAAAGAGCGGCAGCTGCTGCGGCTGTCGCGGCACACGCAGATGCCACAGGAGGTGCTGAGACAAGATGCCGCTGCCGAAAAATGCACCTGCCCTTGCTGGGTGAATAGCTACACTGCATTGGCTAGCTAATAGCAAGTGTTGAGATGAATTCTAACCTCAATCTCTCCCTGCCTGGGTCACGTCTCTCTCCATCTCTATCTCCTCCTCCTCCTCTTCACTCTCCACCACCTGTGCTCTCAACGCCGGTCCCGGGCTAGTTTGAAATGACGGACCGGCGGCCCCACTACCCGAACCCAAGGTCGAGCTTGTGGTTTTAAACATATTTGTGATTTTGGCACATTTTGCTGCGTTGTCTTTTAATTTCTGTTTTCTTTTTTCCTTTCGCTTCTCAGCTCCACTCTTTTGCTTCTCCACTTTGCGCACAACTCTCCGTTCTCCACTCAAGCTCAGACCGAATAGCCAAAACTTTGAGTGATGACTTGGGTCAGGTGGGGGCCTGTAGGGAGGGGCGGGCCTTCGAGAACCAAGGAATTTCATTGGACTAGCCCAATGTGCCTCAGGAGAAGCATCCAATGGGCCTCTATGTGTAATTTTTTACCGTCGCAATCAATAAAAAATATAATTATATACATACATATTTTAATGACAGACCTGAGGGGGCCCAAAATGCGCGAGGGCCCAGGGGGATTTGCCCGGTACACCAGATAACCAGTCCAGCCGTGGTGCACGATAAGAAAAAGCTCTTTGATCTGCTGACTTCTTCTTCACCCTGGGAACACAGAGAAGTCCCGCATCCTGCAACTGTAAAGCCCAGGCCGGCACATAAGGTTCCACCACATCAGCCAGATAAGACGGCGCCGGTCCATGAACAGCTTTATAAGTCAATAACAAAACCTTAAAATCTGCTGTCACAGAGATGGGGAGCCAGTGTAAAGATGCCAAAATGGGTGTGATATGTTCAAACCTTCTGCTTTGTGTCAAAAGCAGCATTCTGAACCAGCTGAAGACCCCTAATGCTGGACTGTGGTAACCCTGAAAATGATATATATATATAATGTGTATATGTGTATATATGTATGGATACATCATTACTTGTTACTCTTGTCTTATACCTTATTTGCCTTAATTGTTTCAATCACACTAACATGCCTGATGCACTCTTCCAGTTGGTCCATCCCGACTGCAGAGTGTGGGGCGATTTTCACACCCGGTCATCCATCTTTGTAGTAACTTCTGAATCTTTATTAAGCCTCAGATATTTGGTCACATATCTGTCTTCTAACGGCCGTCCGCATTCGATGTGAACTGGCGTCCGGCTGTAAAACTTTGGCCGACCCTATCCGGTTAAGTGTGACGTGACGCATCGTGATTTTCAACTTCCGGCTCCAAAAAAAAGGTGCGCTGTCATTAACATTGAGAACTGCACTGAGACGATCTGATCAGGCTGCACTTACACCGCTGCACACGGACAACAGCATTAACGTCGCAACATAAACCTCTTTAGGATCAGGGAGACAGACACCCTCTCTACTTTTAAGATTAGGCTTAAAACTTTCCTTTTTGCTAAAGCTTATAGTTAGGGCTGGATCAGGTGACCCTGAACCATCCCTTAGTTATGCTGCTATAGACTTAGACTGCTGGGGGGTTCCCATGATGCACTGAGTGTTTCTTTCTCTTTTTGCTCTGTATGCACCACTCTGCATTTAATCATTAGTGATTGATCTCTGCTCCCCTCCACAGCATGTCTTTTTCCTGGTTCTCTCCCTCAGCCCCAACCAGTCCCAGCAGAAGACTGCCCCTCCCTGAGCCTGGTTCTGCTGGAGGTTTCTTCCTGTTAAAAGGGAGTTTTTCCTTCCCACTGTCGCCAAGTGCTTGCTCACAGGGGTTCGTTTTGACCGTTGGGTTTTTTACGTAATTATTGTATGGCCTTGCCTTATAATATAAAGCACCTTGGGGCAACTGTTTGTTGTGATTTGGCGCTATATAAATAAAATTGATTGATTGATTTGTATATTGTGCCTAAAACTCTCCTGGATATATTAACTTGGTTTTTCGACGTTGTTACTGCGTTTGTTTTATGTAAAAATGTCAGACACTCAGGTTGCTTCTCCGTTATTTTTCAATGGGAGTTGCTGCGAGCTGCAATCGCTTCCTGTTCATGTCGTTCGGGGGGAAAGTGACGTTTGCAGTTTAACGTCCTGTTTATTGTAATAAATAATTTTTTATTAACAAACAGACATGTATATTTTACCTGTGCATAATAAAATATGTAAAGTAAAAGAAAAAAAAAGTTTTATTAAGTGTTCTGATCATATAAGACGACCATAGGCGAATGCAGTTAACGGAGGTGGAGGTGGAGAAGGGAGGGACGGAGGTTTGCGCTCAATGTAAACACAAACTAAACTTAAACTGTAAATCCTTAAAAAGATCAAACAGACATAACTTTAATTATAAACTTGGAGGTCTTTGGACCCGGAAACAGATTTATCATGTGATGCATTACGTCAGCGCTTAACAACCGGATAAATGATGCCTTTGAGCCACACAGTTTAGGAGCAGAACAATTAGCTGCAAATAACGTTTAAAACATTACATTTTTACAGCTGACAGTTAATCCGTTTGGTGCTACTGGGGTGTTAAATTTTAATACTCTGCTCAAAGACCTGCTGCGCTGCAGCAAGTGCACTCACTGTTATGAAAACCAACATTCGTATGAATAACCAGCAGGGAAACCTCACGTAAAATGTTTATGGAAAAAGCGACAGTTAGACTTGCAGTCGAGAAAATCAGATTTTCCTGATTTTTTTTTTTTTTTTTTTTTTTTTTTTTTTCCTTCCCTGAAATCAAAGTGAATAAACAGGATTAATCTTTATTAATGTAATGTTAATAGAAAATTTAATGTTGTGACTTTTCCAAAAAAAAAAACACACATTGCAGCGATGCTGTTTGGCCACACAGATCTTATGGAGGTTTCTTCCTCCTGTTTTCTCTGCTTGGTGCTTTCACATTTGATGACAGACTGCGCGGCTGGAGGCACTGACACACTGATGACAGAGAACTGCTCAACCGTGGCTACTCATTAACTCTGTGTTTGAGTGAACGTGCGGAGGCGGCAGGGTGTGCGGTTTGTACATCAGTGCATTTTCCTCCTGCCGTGCTATGGTAGTTGTGGTAGTTTTACTGCCCTGGAGGAAGTGGTGCAGGTTTGAGTGTTTAATCTTTGGCCTCAGCAGTTACAAGGGTCTGAAAGGAGATGGGGAAAAGTGAGAGAAATAGACCTACAGTGAGACAGAGAGGACCTGTGGTCTGTGAACAAATGAAGCAACTCTACCGGCAAGAATTGCAGTTTTTAGAGACTGATGCAAAGTGGAAGTTGTGTTGAGTTCCGTTCAAGCTGGCCGTCTATGGTAGAGCGACAGGAAAGGCACCGCCAAGAGATAAGGAGATGTGTTGGTGGAACCGTTAGGTGCAGGATGTAATAAAGGTTACGAAAGGAGCAAAGAAGAACAACATGTGGAAGAGAGGGAGATAGAGAAATCTATATGAGGAGGAGAGGAAGACGATGGCAAGAGCCAAGCCACGAAGAGCCATATGGAAAATGGAACACGCAAGAGGGAGAGAGAAAGTTTCTGAAGAAAACCAAAATATCGACGCAAACGGGTGTTTGAAAAGCTGCTGAATGAAGGGTGGCATTTGGAGGCGGAGTCTCTAAAGACGTTCCCCAACAAAAAATACACACTGGGAAAAGGATAAAGACCAGGAAGGAAGAAATACCAGCGGATGTGTGTTCACAAGAAGAATAGAATAGATATATGGTGCGATTGAATGCAGATGATCCACTGTTGCCCAGTGGTCAGGCTCACAAGGTGCAGAAGTCCTGCTTTTAAGAATGAAAGTATATTTGATAATTTTTTTAAAAAATATTATTCCGTAGAATTTTGAAGATGTGATAATGTCCATCCAGGGTGGTCTGCAGTAACTCATTCTAATATATTAACACCAGACAAGAAAACAGGGATGTACGAGGTCTGTCAATAAAGCAACGGTCCTTTTTATTTTTTTCAAAAACTATATGGATTTCATTCATATGTTTTTACGTCAGACATGCTTGAACCCTCGTGCGCATGCGTGAGTTTTTCCACGCCTGTCGGTGACGTCATTCGCCTGTGAGCACTCCTTGTGGGAGGAGTCGTCCAGCCCCTCATCGGAATTCCTTTGTCTGAGAAGTTGCTGAGAGACTGGTGCTTTGTTTGATCAAAATTTTTTCTAAACCTGTGAGACACATTGAAGTGGACATGGTTCGAAAAATTAAGCTGGTTTTCAGTGAAAATTTTAACGGCTGATGAGAGATTTTGAGGTGATTCTGTCGCTTTAAGGACTTCCCACGGTGCGAGACGTCGTGCAGTGCTCTCAGGCGCCGTCATCAGCCTGTTCAAGCTGAAAACCTCCACATTTCAGGCTCTATTGATCCAGGACATCGTGAGAGAACAGAGAAGTTTCAGAAGAAGTCGGTTTCAGCATTTTATCCGGATATTCCACTGTTAAAGGAGATTTTTTTTAATGAAAGACGTGCGGACGGGTCCGCGCGTCGGGACGCAGCCGACGCGGTGCGGCGGCACAGGAAAAACACCTCCGTGTTGATAACCATTTGTAAAATCCAGGCGGATTTTGATGGCTTTCAGTGGAGTGAGTATATGAGAAATTGTTTAACAGCAGGACGTGTTCCAACTTGTCCTTAAGGCTTTCAACAGAGGTGTTTTTCCTGTGGCGGAGCGTCGCGTCGGCTGCGTCCCGACGCGCGGACCCGTCCGCACGTCTTTCATTAAAAAAATCTTTAACAGTGGAATATCCGGATAAAATGCTGAAACCGACTTCTTCTGAAACTTCTCTGTTCTCTCACGACGTCCTGGATCAATAGAGCCTGAAATGTGGAGGTTTTCAGCTTGAAACAGGCTGACGACGGCGGCTGAGAGCGCTGCATGACGTCTCGCACCGTGGGAAGTCCTTAAAGCGACAGAATCACCTCAAAATCTCTCATCAGCCGTTAAAATTTTCACTGAAAACCAGCTTAATTTTTCGAACCATGTCCACTTCGATGTGTCTCACAGGTTTAGAAAACATTTTGATCAAACAACGTGCCAGTCTCTCAGCAACTTCTCAAAGGAATTCCGACGAGGGGCTGGACGACTCCTCCCACAAGGAGTGCTCACAGGCGAATGACGTCACCGACAGGCGTGGAAAAACTCACGCATGCGCACGAGGGTTCAAGCATGTCTGACGTAAAAACATATGAATGAAATCCATATAGTTTTTGAAAAAAAATAAAAAGGACCGTTACTTTATTGACAGCCCTCGTACATTGAGGAAACTTTTATTTTCAATACAAGTGCATTTAACACTAAACACTGAGGAAACTCTGTTATGAGTGTATTTAACACCAGACGAGAATAATACAGGAAGACACCCACACCGCGGCAGGTGCCGTCGCTCCCAATGTTGGCTCAGACTTGAACAGATGCCTCAAGGAGAGCCTGGGTGAGGATCTGGTTGGAGAGGGCCTTGGAGTTCTGTGCTGTAGCCTTCATGGTGGTATGACGCTTGGTGACCTCCACTTCAGTCCTGTCTGCTAGGTGACTGTGATTGACAAGGGACCGTGCGTTGTCAAAGAAGTTGTAAGTACACCCCAAGGAGCATTGCTGAGTGCATTACCACTGGGTCCATTTTCACTAGGTCTTCTTCTTGACATACATGTACCCATCAAGACAGAGCTTGTCACCACCTCTTGATGTTCTCCATGCTGAGTGAGTTTTGAGTGATTCTCAACATGACGGACTTATATACTGACAGAAAAAGAGCTCGGCTGTAGTAAGAATTGCTCAAAATACTCCTCAAATTGCTCAAATAACTTAGAGAACATAAGACAAAGAACAAAACTTTGAGCAGAGGTGTTATTCAAGAGGTTGGTAAGGTTAGACCTTGCTTGTGTGGCAGCTTTGTTTGTTGTGATGTGGCACTATGTAAAATTAAATAAATTGAAATTGAAAGAGGTGTGATAGCTGTGAATGGAAGTTTGGCATGTGTGAAGTGATGGGGGCAAAGGATTGTGAGCTGTTTTTATCTATGGGTGTGAATCAATAAATAAATCATGAAGTACTATGAAAACAATACATTAAAACATACAAATCTTGGCTTGTGAGCATTTGTCTCTTTTTCCATTAAGGGTGTGAGCATATGTCTTGTGGGCAGTTGCCATGGAATCCTCCAGAGTGCACCCCACCTCACACCCTATGACTGCTGGGATAGCCAGCACCCCCTTCCCCCGTGACCCTTAACCGGAGTAAGGTGGTATAGAAAATGAATGGATGTATAATATTAACAATATTTACTTCTTATTGAAACGCTGTTGAAAACTGCATTCATCTTAATTTGTCACTGTAGGACTTTAAAAAAAAAAAAAAAAAAAAAAAAAAAAATTATTTTAATTTATTTATTTATTATTTATTCATTTATTTATTTTTTATTTATATGCTCCAAAAAAAAAGATTGATATACAAAAGATGTCGTCATTTTGAATTTCTCTTTTATTGTGCTTTGTCATGTGCTAGAATTGATTGCAAAATTACAAATAGACTTTCTCACATAATGTTGTTTGTTTAGACAGTTTTAAAATCTATTTTTAGGAAACCTTTAGCAAACATTGTCTAAACATTGTTCATTTACACTTCTTCATGCACCAAAATGACAGTGTGACTTTCACAGTAAAAATTTTGCTGTACATTTGCCCCTACTTACACAGTAAAATGGTTTTATTTTGAAATGTGCACAGATTTATTGTGAAACATGTTCTAACAAATTTAGTAATTAGTGGTGGCTTTACACATTTCTCTTTTACTACCTGCAGCAACAGAAATGAGAAGAAGTGTTTGTAATAGCTCCCATTTCACACTCCTGATTTAAAGCATATTTCAGGCCCCGTGCACCACACTTTTGGGCTGGTGGGACAATATTTCAGCAGAGAAACCCCAAAAGAATAGAGGAAATGTTTGATTGTGCCCATCTTTAAGGAAAGGACTGATGATTAGGGCTGCAGAAATGATCGAGCAGTGGCCTCTGGAGACTGGTGATTTGCATTGATCACTTTGAATGGATGGGGAGGAATTTATTTGGGAAATCACCTGCTGAGTGGAATGAAAACCCTTTTCATCCTTTATGGAATGAGATGGAGACCACTGCTGCATTAAATTAAAGCTCTGAGGACATTCTGTGAAGATACCACTGTGTAGGAGGAGGAGGTTGACTGTATGATTGAGTTCAGCATGAGGGAATTACGTATTGTTTTGAAGAATGTTTGTGATGGAGTTTGGAAGTGTGTAAAGAAGGTTGGAGTACCAACAGCCTGTGTATTTGTCCAGTAAGACGCGGGGTAGTCATCACTGTAATCATTGATGACTGGGCATCTTCACATGTCGAGAAGAGGATGATGTGACTAATACTGCCAGATGTACACGTGAATTTGTCAAGGGATCCACAACACGTGACCTGTTGGACAGATTTTATTCTGTTATAATGAGCTTTGGCTCAAAATAAAGGAGTCCTCTTCCAAAAGCAGCACACGTCCTGTTTCAAAACTGATCAAATATGTGTTCAAATTTAATATTAGATTCATTCTCACTTTTTGAAATAGTAAACATTACTCCCTTTAAATATGCTTTCATCCTCTTATTCACATTCTCTTGCAGATATTGTTCATGAGAATCTGAAGATGGGTTCGGACGGGGAGAGCGACCAGGCATCGGGAACGTCTTCAGATGAGGTTCAGTCTCCAACCGGTGTCTGCCTGAGGAACCGGGTCCATCGGCGAATCTCTATGGAGGTGAGTGACGTACACGCCCCCTCCCCTCCTCTTTCTGATCTGTTCTTTGCCACCCCCTCGATTCCTCCACAGGGAAGTGTAGATTAGAAGGGGGTTGGGGGGGGGTTGATCCTCTCCTAATGGGCTCTCCGTCTCTGTCTGACGCGATACTGGTATCAGTTCTACTCCACAAGGATGCCAGTGGCGTTTGATAAAGGGACGCAGCGTTATAAAGTTTGCTGTTGCACGATGATGCTGCAACAGAGAGCATGCACGCTGCAACAGAGAGCATGCTGGGATATGAATTTGCTCTGTTTTGGATATAATGACCTCATGTCATTCAGGCCTATTTTAGCATCTGTACAATCGCAGTGCAACATTTTTGGTTATTTTCACACCTGAAATATTGAACCAGCAGCGTCTCAATATTCCAGTTGGAATATTCCAACTTCAGTGCTTCCAGAGAACTGGGCTCCATTGAAGTGCAAGGAATTATGAAGTATGTTAACGTTCACAATAGGGGAAAAAAAAAGATATTTCTAACGTTTTATCACGGCATCATGACTGACTATCCTAGTTCATCATGTCCACCCTCCTTAACCCTTAAAGGCTTTCCCGGATGTGGACAAGGTTTTAATCTGTGGCATTTTGGGATGCACCTGCCTGTCAGAACAGGACTTTAAGGAACTGTCTTGTAAAATGTTTATAAGAAAATAAACTGCCTGCATGAGCCCCAAGGGTACAAATAGCAAATTAATGAACTGAACAGCATGAAATAAAAGTTGTTTTTTGTGCATTTATTTTCTTGATTTTTATTTTTGAGATGTTTACTCTGTTCCTGTCAGTTTCTCACCTTGCTGACATACTCGTTCACACTTGCTGTTACATAAATTGCCAGCTTTGAGTCTGTTCTACAAATAAAACATTCAGCTGTTGACTTTGTGAGTTTTTGTTCCGCATTCGCACGTCCCCAATAAATCATATTTTTGTCTTTATAAAATGGAATTTGTTTTTAGTGACCATCTTAGCCTTGGCGGCATGCTGCCCCCTGCTGGCAGAGGAGTGTATGTGTGTGACAGAAATCACCTTTCCATTTTTGCATGATGCGCGCACACACACACACACACACACACACACACACTGTCTGTTGCACGATTGTTGCCGCTATTGCATCTCGCTGTGTTGCTACTGGAGATGAGGCTGTCTTGTGTCAATAAGGAGCTCTTCTATGTGTGGTGCCTTCACACACTAATGGAAAACAGAGTTTTGTTCTTCACACACTCTGTGGGATCATTTGAAGCACGCCTGAGTTGACTGATATTTTTGGGCGGACTCTGTAAAAGCACAAACTAAACGGCTCGTCAAACAGCTGACAGACGCCTGCTCTTATTTTTATCAGCCTGCGTTATGTCAGTTCACGTCTATATCAGATTAGCCTCGGCAGCCCGTGGTGTCAGAAGAGCCTCTGTTTGTGTGCGGTGGTCAGAATAAATACACCTGCCTTCTTTTTCTTCTTGACATTCGAGCCTTTGTTTGCTGACGTGTGTTTTCAAAAGAGGTCAGAATTAGATATTTGCTTATGAAGCCTTTGTTGTTCGACCGCAGACACGCACACCTCGTGTTATTTTTAGACACTGTAAAATGGTAACTGACTTGATCTGTCTGTGTGTAGGAGGAGATGAGAGCTGGTTAAGACATGGCGTGTCCGTGGGTGGACTCTCTAACCTACATTGTCTTCTGCTGTTCGGCGGTGAAGTGTCCCACACTGCCAGGCGGCTGTGAACGTGTCCTCTGACAGTGTGCTGTGACGGGGAAAAGAAAAATGCAGCTTACAACCATAAGAGATTTTGATTAAGAACTACTGTGCGTCCAGCTTCTGCAACTACAATAACAAATTAAAAGTCAACAGTTATTTTTTTTTAATGCGTGTTTGATTTGTTTCCTTCGAGGGGGAAAAACACTCAGATGAAGAAACTTTAAACGGCAGCTTCAGCTCTAAATTTAAACTTTCCTACCAGTTTTGTGTGTGTGTCTTCCAGGACCTCAACAAGCGCCTGTCACTGCCTGCTGACATCCGAATTCCTGACGGTTACCTGGAGAAGCTGCAGCTCAGTAGCCCGCCTTTCGACCAGCCGCTCAGTCGACGCTCCCGCCGAGCTTCCCTGGTCAGTGTGTGTGTGGGTGTGTGCGCACGCATGTCCTATTGCCTTCCTTCAATCCTATTGCCAGACTCCCCCGGCATTGGGTTACCGTGGCAACTAGCCATGTCTGGATTAACCTAGAGTCACGATCCAAAGAATTAGACCATAATGTTCCACTGTTGACTGATTTATACAGCCTTATTCCAGAAAGGGATTCACAAGGTGGATTACAAGGTATTTTCCAGACTACACTGTATGTCACACCAGAGTATTAGTTGCATCTGTCCAAAAATCCATGATGAAGGGGGCGAGGGAGGACATAAGTCACATTGGTCTGCATTTATTTGTGGAAAGTGGTGCTGTCTCCTAATGCAGTAAGAAACAAAATGAATAGAATTGGGCTATTATTCATTTATTACCCTACACCAGGGGTGGCCAAGTTCGGTCCTCGAGAGCCACCTTCCTGACACTCTTAGTTGTCTCCCTGCTCCAACACACCTGAATCTAATGAAAGGCTCATTAAAAGTCTGCTAAGGAGTCTTTCATTGGATTCAGGTGTGTTGGAACAAGGAGACAACTAAGAGTGTCAGGAATGTGGCTCTCGAGGACCGAACTTGGCCACCCCTGCCCTACACCGTCTTAGTGAACAGAAACTACCAGGCTACAAGTTGTTGTACAAGGCAGAAAGAACTTGAGTAAACTGCTTGTCACCACGGAACAAACAAACAACACAGAAGTGCTAAATGTGTGTACATTTACCTCAGTAAATGTAAATAAATTTTCTATTTTGTTCTACATTTTTAAATGTTTATAGATACCCTTACTTTAGACTAATTGTCCTTGTTACTGTTCTGGCTGTCCCACAAAGTGCGAAAAGGGGGGAATGTCGAATAGTCTGACTGTTATATTCTCGATCTTTACTTGAGTGGTCTTTCAGATTGAGAGCATGATGTATTGATTTTGCTCTTTCTCTAAGACCCAACATGTCCTCTTCATTCGGCTCTTGTTATTCTTTGTATTTTACAGTGATTGGCATTGACTTTAATGGTGCATTACCACCATCTTCTGCTCTGGAGTTTGCATCAGACAGCAACTCATTCAGATCAGTACACTGGAGCTGATTGTCACGTGTAGATTGTGTGATCTTGTGGCCGTAGATGATAATACACTATTTTTTTAAATACATAACTCACTTTGGAATATAAATTGCATGACCAGCCACAAAAGTACAAAAGCACGACGTATAGTCTGGCAAATATGGTAATGTGTAACTCGTTTTGTAATTTATCAAAAGTTTACTACTAAAATGTTTAAGATTAATATCTTTTAAAATTTGTACTTTAAAATAGACAAAATCAGGGGAGTAGGTATTTTGGAAGATCTGCGCCAAGCAGATAATTGGATTGGATCAATAATCTTGATATTGGTGTCAAACTATGTGAAACCATTAACCTTCCACATTGTGTCACTACAAGTTTAAAGATCCTATGGTTCTTTTCTTGAGGTGATGATCTTGTCTACAGTGCTGCAGGAAGAATAACACCACAGAATTTGCAGAAATAAGATTTTAACCATTTTTGCGCTGTTGGTCTTTTTTTTTTTTTAACATCATTTATGCCTATTGTCCCCTTCAGTCGGAGATCGGTTTTGGGAAATTGGAGACCTACATCAAGCTAGACAAGCTGGGAGAGGTGAGAAAGCCGTGAAATCTGTTTCCGCCGCTGCAGTGTTTGTTGTTGTCTTCTCAGTGCTCTTTAATTCAGTTTGTTTCGGGTGTAATGAAACAGGATTGTGTGTCGCTTTCAGGGAACCTACGCCACAGTATTTAAAGGACGCAGTAAGTTGACGGACAACCTGGTAGCGCTCAAGGAGATTCGACTTGAACACGAGGAGGGGGCGCCGTGCACCGCCATCAGAGAGGGTAAGCAGCTTATTCTATTTTTTAAAACATAACTAATAGGAACTCATTTTTACTGTGTCAATAGTTAATGTTTTCTCTTTCTTTTTTTTTTTCTCTACAGTATCGTTATTGAAGGACCTCAAACACGCCAACATCGTGACATTACATGATATTGTCCACACTGACAAGAGCCTGACACTGGTCTTTGAGTACCTGGTGAGAGTCGCTGCTTCTTTGTGCATCTTTTAATACAAACATCTGGAGTTTTGAACAAAGTGACTGCATGAAAAAAGGTTACAGGATCATTTCACTGTGGTTTGAATGTTTGATGTCCAACTCTTTACACATTTCTGTCCCAAAAGTGGATTTCAGGCTAACTCACACTTATTGAATTGGTCACATGTTTTACTTTCTCTCAGGTAGATGTTACTGTGTGCACAATCTCACCAGTCATGGCCACTAATGAACTCCTTCAAAGTTGTTATTGGAGTCTTGATGTGTTTATGGCTTCTCTCACAAATTTTCTCTGTCAGTGGAAAAGTGACATAGTAACATGCACCTTGTCAAAATGAAGTGCAGTAATCAAATGTCAGATTCATTTTGTTTTTTTTGTTTTTTTAAAATGGCAACTTGGACAGACATATAAATAAATGCTATTATTATATGGCTGTGACGCTATGCGCGCTCTGTTTGGCGTGATTACTGGTCGGATATTTTCCCATATCTGACCGCTTGCCATGACAATCGGTCCGCAATTTGTATTTTCATTACAACCCAGGAAGCTAAAAACACAATTAGAAAAACCAAAAATAAACGTACTCCATAAGTATCTAAACAGCATCGGAAAAAACACAGATTGAAAGCTCACCAGCTAACGACCGGACCACCTGTTAGCAAGTTCTTCATGGAGGTGAAGGAAGTGAACGAGCTCAACACAGTCATAGTCAGGTGATACTGTAAGTTTGAGTGGTTTATATATATATATATATATATATATATATATATATATATATATATATATATATATATATATATATATATATATATATATATATATATAAACAAATTGTTAACCTCGTTTGCTCAGTCTGTACGGGGATATCAGACCTCTGTGTTTTTCGCGCAGGCCTCGGTCTGTCCTGACACCTCACTCTATGTCCTCGTACAGACCTCTCACTCGGTTAATAATCCTTTATTATTTTAAGATTTGAATGTAAGTATGTTCATATTAAATCTGAAGCTGACAATTTATGTCAGAAGCCAGTGAAGAGACATTCTATGTTCATATGGTGAGGGAGGGGGTGTTTATTTATTAATTTATGTATTTATTTTGTATGAATTTTTAATAGTCTTGGTTACATGATCAGTCTTTTCTTCTCGAATGTCTGTTCCTCTCCGTGGAGTTGTTGTCCTCAACTTCACCTTGGCTTTTCTTTCAGGTTTTGGTGCCCCTGTGAGGACGGATGTTTTACGGTGCGATAAAAGCCTTTGTTACAGTGTAATGTGGAAGCACAAGGTGAAATCTCCACTGGTGTCTTTTTGTGCAGGATAAGGATCTGAAGCAGTACATGGACGACTGTGGGAACATAATGAGTATGCATAACGTGAAGGTGAGCGCACTCCTTATCTTTTTTTTTTTTTTTTTTTACTCCGTAGACGTTGTGCTGTTGTGGAAGGACGCTGCACTTTCATTTCCTCCGCCATACATCCATTCACCATCATTTAATTTTTACGATGCACGACCACATCCTGCATTCATATCCCTTTTGGCTAATTAGTGCGCGAGCCTCAGGCGCTAAAATTAGCGCCTTGTAATTTATTTTGCATGTGTTTTTGGATGTAAAGGCTGAAGCTAAAGTTGACTGATTGATAAAGCAGAACAAGGCCGCAGCTGTGTGTGTGTGTCTGTGCTAATAACGTCAGATCTCTCCAGATCTTCCTGTTCCAGATTTTGCGAGGATTATCGTACTGTCACAAGAGGAAAGTTCTGCACAGAGACCTTAAGCCACAGAACCTCCTCATCAATGAGAGAGGGGAGCTCAAGCTGGCTGATTTCGGTAAGATGTATGCAGGACAGGAGTGTTAATCAGATGTGATGGGAAAATCTCTCCTCTCATCAATCAACCTGATGTCGCTTCATGTCTCCAGGCTTGGCGAGGGCCAAGTCAGTCCCGACTAAAACCTACTCCAACGAGGTGGTGACTCTGTGGTACCGACCCCCCGACGTGCTCCTGGGATCCTCCGAGTATTCGACGCAGATTGACATGTGGTATGAGCCTCGCTGTTAATTTCACTGACACTGCGCTCACTTGGTGAACGCCACCGCTGGCTGCAGGTTTTGTTAGTCTGTTATAACCGGAAGAACATGGCCGAGTGGGTTAGGGTTAGCCTTCAACTTGTTTTTCTCATTATCAGTCAATTCAGTTCAATTTATTTAGTTTCAAGGCGCTTCACACAAGTAAGGTCGAACCTTACTAACCCCTAGAGCAAGAACACAGACAACAGTGGTAAGGAAAAACTCCCTCTGATTATATTGAGGAAGAAACCTCAAGCAGACCAGACTCAAAGGGGTGACGCTCTGCTTAGGCCATTCTACCATAAAGGTTTACAATACAGAACTCAACAACAAGCATCGTGTTTTGGCTGTTCTGATTCCTGATTTAAATTAATAAATTTGAAAAATTTGCTACCAAAGCTCCCAGATCCAAAATATTTTCATGAAATAAAATATTATATTACTTTTTACTTCACAATGTAACAATTTGGCAGTTTCAATAACTGTCTGGTAATTTCTGTTATTGATAAGGTTCAAATACAATTTCAGTTCAGTTTATTCAATTTATAAAGCGCCACCAACTCATGACAGCGTCGCCCCAAGGCGCTTCACATAAAACAATTCAAAAACAATTTAAAATGAATAAAAAAAAAGAAAAAGCACAATTAAAAGATAAAAAAACACAACGACCAAAGGTTTGAGTTACATCTTCTGAAATTTTTTCTTTTTTTTTCTTTTTTTTTTTTTTTTTTTTTGCATTTCCACCAGTCCTTGAACTACCCATGTCTGTGGAATGCTGCTGATGCAGGAAATAACTAATGCAAGCTTTAAAATGTGCCATTTCATTCACTCCAGCACTTTATTCTACATGTCTCACTTAAAACATTCTGTGTGTTTAATGCTGATTCTGTTTAAAAAAAAAAAAAAAAACTCCACAAATCAAAGAGAAAAAGACTTGGTTGAGACCAACAGTCGTGACAAAAATTTTAGCAAATCTTTCACTTTGAACTACAGATGGCATTAATTAGCAAATCAACACAATTTGAATTTTTTCTTCTTTTATAATTCATGGCTTTACTGTGTCATACTGCTTAAAATACATTTTTGAGTTCTGTCTTCTTATAGTCATAACTGTGCTGATTCCATAGAGGTGCAGGACTTGCAGGTGCGGTGAAAATTGAGCCCACAATAAGTCAAAATGTGACAAGCAGAAACACGGCCAGAAACCGCTGGAGTTTAGAGGGTTAAATAATTGATCTGTGGTTTATTGGTTACAGTATTGCCATTGTGATTGCTGATCTCTGTGTGTGCACGCAGGGGCGTTGGCTGTATATTCTATGAAATGGCTGCAGGTCGGCCGTTGTTCCCCGGCTCCACGGTGGAGGACGAGCTCCACCTCATCTTCAGGTTACTGGGTGAGTGACCGGAGCCGACCCACATCACGTGATCAGCTGCGCAGGTTGTGATTGGCTCTGATTCTGTCTACAGGCACACCCACAGAGGAAAGCTGGCCGGGAATCTCTTCCATCGATGAGTTCAAATCCTACAACTTTGCCAAATACAAACCGCAGCCGTTCATCAACCACGCCCCCAGGTGCAGGTCTCACTCTCTCCTTTGTTGTCCCTGCATTTAATACAAACACTCGCTCTGCGTGTGTGTGTGTGTGTGTGTGCGCACGTGCACTATGACCAGGAAATCCTGTAACAGATTTCCTTCCTCCCATGAGCACCCACATTCCCATCAGGCCTTGCTGCAGTCTAATAGTAAACCTTTGCATTGTCTCGTGTAGGCTGGACATTGAAGGCATTGAGCTGCTGCTGGCGTTCCTCAGAGTGAGTGTTTGTCTCCTTTATGTTGTCTAAAATAAGATTAATTCACTTCGAAAAGACAGCAGACTGCATTGGGAAGTGTCCTGCTGGACTTTCAGCATTCTTGATTTTACAAACCAGCACCTTAATTAGCATATCCATATATCATATCTGTGCCAATTCAGTATATACTTTCTAAATATTAGGTCTCTTATTAAACAGAGAGTCAAAGAAAACTACAGACTCCTGATTAAATAGCAAAATACAACAAAAATAAATGCCACAAAATAATCAGTTGAAGTATAAATGAACTGTAAACAGTGCCTTATTCTCTGTGCTGGCAACTCAAACAATAAATGCTACGTTGTAACTTAGCTAGTTTAAAAGCACAGATAATGAGGATGAAGTTAACTTTGAAGCACGAGATCAGTCGAAATACCAGCTTTGTTTTTGCTTTTGCAATATATCCTATAGATGTCTGCCCCCTACTGGATGGTTAGTGGATGATGGAAAATTATGAACAGCTATGGTACTTGCATGTAGTTTGGTGGGCACGATATGTGTTGGTTGGTGCATGGTCTGCCTTTGTGACAGTGTCAGCTAACCAGTTAAAATAGCTATCACCTTCAGTAAACAGAATTCAGAAATCTCTGGGAAAAACATGACGCCCATTATGTGTGTAAATATGTGAAATATATAACAGAACTCTAAAGTAAAACAAGAATTCAGTAAAGGATCCAACTTATGACTGAAGATGATGAAAACACTTTTCGTCTGCACTGCAAATTAGTGATGGCTAACTCAAAACACTGGAATATTTCCAATCCTTTGCAAAACCTATGTTTCATAACACTGTTCTGAAATCTATATCGTAAGGAAGACATTATATTCTATGTTAAGTGGGGTTTTGCCCTCTAGTGTTAAAACATAACACTGCACAAGTGAATGACAGATTGCAGTGGTTTGAGTCACAATACTTAAAAAATGATGGAAAAAATTGGCATTATTTATGGAAGTGCGACAGTCAGCTCAGGCTCTGCGTGTGCACCAACACGTGTGTTTCTTGTGGGCAGCAGTATGTAGTAGCAAGGCAGCGCGGCTCCTGACTATGGCTTTGCAAGTGGTTGCAGGTCTTTCAAGCTACATTGTGTGAGATTTATAGGTGTTCATTAGCAGAAATGGAATATAGCATTCATAACCATCTCTTCATTAGTGTATAATTACCTGCATGCTAGCTAGTGCATTTTAGCGCAGGCTAACACGTTTTGAGGAATGGAGGAGTGTACATATTGATTATCACAAGAGGAGGCAAGGCAGCATGAATCCCGGCACCAAAGAAGCAAAAACATGAAGGAAAACAATATAACTGACAACGGCATAATGCAGTCTGCAACCTCGCCACTAGATGACACTAAATCCTCCACACTGTAGCTTTAAACACACCAGCTAACTGGAACAGTGCTGAGAAAATGATAAACCCACATGTATTGAGGGGATCCCAGCTGATACTTGTCATTTATGTTTTCACAGTACGAATCCAAGAAAAGGATTTCTGCTGATGAGGCCATGAAACATTCCTACTTCAGGCAGCTCGGGATGAGAGTTCACACGCTGCCCGAGAGTGAGTGCACTCGGCTGGAAGCAGCAGCAGCAGCAGCCTGATTACATTTAATAATCTTCCTTTTTTACCGTTTGATGAAATTTAATGTTTTTGTGCTGCAGGCATATCACTCTTCACACTGAAGGAGGTGCAGCTGCAGAGAGATCCTGGCTACAGGAACTCCTCGTACCCAGAGTCAGGTGGGCCACGAACATGCACCGATTTGCCTGTTCTGTTATAAATGCATTATAAAATTGAAACGATTTCAGTCCTGTAATGAACATCAGAAATAACAGCTGATGGGTTAAATTATTAAACTGATTTATTTCTGTGGAAAGGTTCCATCAGTGCATTTGTAGGACAACTTCCTGTTTTGTTGTGTCTTCAGTCATATTGAAACATTGTTGCCAATCGAGTCGAGTGCTCTCCCCACGCTTCATTTATCTATAGAGGCTATTCCAGAGCGCTGTTTCTTCTCGTTTAGTCCCGAATGGCAAATCTGGGTATGCTTCGAAACATCGTAGTAACCTGGTGTACGTAGTAGTTTACAGCCATCGTCGGCACCAGATTTAAAATCGGAATCAAATTTTCGAACATTTCAACAAAATTTAACCCAGTCCTTGAAATCATTTATAATATGCACTAACTTCTAGGTGTTCATAGTCTTAAGCGCTTCAGTCATTTAATTGGGGTATTTCTAGTGACTACAGCTTGAAACCTGTTTCATCTTGCTCTTTTTGGGTAAAAATTTGATGCGGAAGCAGTCCTTATCAACGTTTGCTGCGTTTTTTTTGTTTGCTCCAAGATGAACAGTTTGATCATGTCTGGTCGAGGACGCAAGGATAGAAAAGGCAAGCCTGTAGCTCCTGGAGTGGAGGAGGTGCATTTAAGCCATTTCAAACCATTTCACACTTTTTTTTGGATCGTGGGCAGTCATAGTATAACGGCGCCCTGTGGAATTGTCCTGTTAACCTATGATTACTTGTATATTGCTGGTGATATTGTTAAATTTCCCCAGTTACTACCCACTGTGCTTACCACACAGTGGACAAGCATAGTTGGACAGTTTTTGTTTTGTTTTTTCTCTTGAGGCAGCTCTGTTGTGAATTGGTGCTATATAATTGAATTGCATTTTTTTTTTTTTTTTTTTTTTTTTTTTAAGTAGTAGTTCAGGAGGTCTGAGACTTAAACAGTGGTGTTGATGATTTCTTTTGTCCAAACCGTGTCAAATATCATTAATTATGTTGTTCAACACGTTTATCTTCCGATTTTGCTTATTTTTGGAATTTAAGAATCTTTATGTGAAGAAACAGCACATACTGTGATGTGCACATTTTGCTACAGAGTTCCTGTCCGTTGCGAAACTCACTCCCAGGAAATGGTATAAAAAAGGTGTGAGTTATACGCCAATGCAACTTGTATCCTTTTTTTTTTTTTTAAACCTTTTTTAAACCACCTGCATTTTTTTTGATCCACGATAGTCTGTTTTTGTACTTTTAATTTTGACACAAGACGTGGAACTCTGCATTCACATCTGGATACAAATGTCTGAAACATTAACTATTTTTGCCTGTAACATCACTTCTAAATAATTATATAACTGAACTAGCTATAAAAAAAATTGCGCCAATTAAAAAAAAATTGCACCAATTTTGCCTATATTGTATTGCTTTTGTCCAAAACTCCACTGGATAAAGTTTTCGCGCAAACCAAGCAGTCGTCAAAGGTGAGTACAGCACTCAGAGGCTCGGTTGTTAACATTGTTTTCAAGTGACTCTGGTTGTTAGTAGCAAAGCATTACGGGGGGGGGGGGAGGTTGCATTTCTTTAATTTCTCCTCTTCTTCCAGCTAACGGGAAGATCAACAGGAGGCAGAGCATGCTCTTCTAATGTTCGATGGAGATGAAGGTCCACTGCACAACTCCTCCTTCATCATCATTTCCTGCCCCGACCAACTCGTATCGCATGAGCCCGCCCCCCCACCCTCTCCCACCCTCTTCTGAGCAAGCAACTCTGGGTTCAGGGTTTGGGTGTGTTTTTGTTTGTTATTTTTGAAACTGGGTTAATTTATTTGGGTGGGGTGGGGGATGTTGAATTTGTTGCTGCTAAAATACTACTGTCTAACACACTGTGTGTGTGTGTGTGTGTGTGTGTGTGTGTGTGTGTGTGTGTGTGTGTGTGTGTGTGTGTGTGTGTGTGTGTGTGTGTGTGTGTGTGTGTGTGTGTGTGTGTGTGTGTGTGTGTGTGTGTGTGTGCATGATGTGACCTCGAGACGCCATGCACAGATGACTCTGATTGTCCGGCTTCGTTTGAGTCAGAATTCCACTGATAATTGATGTCGACGCTGTGATCCAAATTGTTCTCTTGTTGCATATATATATATATATATATATATATATATATATATATGGAGTTTATGTTTTGTTTTGTTTTTGAGCTTCCGTGACTGAACTCTGCGTTGTCAGGTTTACAGACTGGGGCAGCTTCACGGTCTTGCTCAGGGGGTTAAAAGGGTGCGTCTGGTTGTGGCTCCGAAACATTTCAGATGGATACTTCTCCTTGAAGCCCCCCCCCCCCCCCCCCTGCTGTCTCAGCAGCGTTACGCTGAGTGTCAGAGCTGCGATGGCAAAGAAAGCACACAGGATAAACTCAAAACCAACCTTCAGATCTTTTGGACCATTCTGGATCAGCAGATGGGACCAAAACTTGCAAAAACTGGAGACGCAGCAGATGCAGCTTCTTTTTTTTTTTTTTTTTCTTCTAAAGACGAGGAGAAGGAACACTGTCCCTGAAGAGGAAATTGTGACATCCCACTGTAAACCAGCATCCCCGCCCCCTTTAAAAAAAAAAAGCTAATCTGTCAGAGCTTCAGTGCTGTTTTTCTTTTCTTTTTTTTTTTCATCACTTTCTCACTCCGTGTCCTTTTTTTGAGATCTCACTGCAGTACTTCTTTGTGTTTAACTTGCACTCCAGCGTATATTTGGAATCAGGGACCCGGGCCTCCGCATGGCCTGCCAGTATTAAGGTGTGTTCTCCGAGACATTTGACCTCGCCTTGTCATTGTGGCATCGTTTTTGAAGGCGGATCTCCAAAGGACTGCTGATACCTGCAGCATTTGTATACAAACAACGACAAATGATTTCAAATTGAAATTTTATATTTAACACCCGCTGTGTTGTTTGCAACTGACAGTGATGTTACAGATGAAGCTGGTTGAGAAATCTCCCTTTTTACTGCGTGTTTAAGACAACAACAACAAAAATAATCGTCCAAAAATCATATGATGTCTGTTACATCCCAGTGTTATTTAGATTGCGAATTGTTTCTGATTGTAACGGCACATTTCCAGAAAAAAGTGCTTAAATATATATAAACCAAAAGGTTGTGTCAGTCCTTACAAAATTAAAGCGCAGGAGATAAACTGAGTTGTGCCACAGTTTTAAACTGATGAGCATTTCTAACAAAAAAAAAAAAAAAAAACGTAGACCTGAAACTTTTAATGTAGAAAACCCACACATCCTTAACTGGATTTGTCAACTAACATCTGGAATTTACAAAAACATGATGAAAGGTAATTTTCTTTCACTGCAGCTCCAGTGAGTCATACGTTGACTTTTGTGACATAAGTCACAGAAGTATCAAATGAAGTGTATTTGATTGAAATTTTGCGTGTTGCCCAATGATTTTTTCTATTGACTCTGAGAATTGATTGTGGGACTTTAGGGAAGTTTAATTTGAAACCCTGCATAAATTTAATTGTAAAAAGCAGATAAAAACTAGTGCACAGTACGATCCCTTTAACACATAATTGATCTTGATCACAGTAATTTATCGCAAACAAATTCCTGCAATACAACGAGATGCTTCATGGGGATGTAAGTCATCATTCTTGATGAAAGTAATACTTTTTTTTTTAAATTTAGCGAAGTACAGCTGCATGCAAGAAAGGAGATTTCTCCAACGGCTAAATATTTATTGTTGTTTCAAACTGTACTTTTTTCAGATGTTTGAATGACCTGAAGTGATGTGAACGTGTCTGAGGCATCTGTATGTGTATGTACGTGTGCGCCTGCCGCATGGAAGGCCTGCTGTGTCGTGAACATTTGGAAACACTGAGCTGCCGGTGAACAGTTGGTGTGCGAGTCTTTTTACTGGAACTATTTATTTCTCATAACCATTGGAAGTAAATTTAATCTGTTTCATACAAAGAGATCTGCAGCATCTTATTTATTTGAAAATGTATTTCAGATTAAAATGGTTTACACAACTAACGAAAGTCATATTAGCAAGATTTACTCAGACTGAAAAATGTGGAAAGTTGAAAGTGGATAGTCAGTATCTCAACGTTTGGTTCCCTTTCAGTGTTGTGAAAACATGGGTTATTGCGCTGCACACAGTGCAAGTGTCTCCTAGTTTCTAGCTGATAGACAGCTATAGGCCACAGGGAGGGTCCACTGGTTCTAAACTCTTTATATTATTTGATGGTGTATATTATAACTCCAGACTGATTTTAAAGTTAACCCTAACCAGGCCTAGTATACCCTAGGACTCATAGACCCGAGGACTAGTGGAAAGTTCACCTAGGCCACAGTCGTTGCCTTCCTGGATCCAAGGTGATTATATTGTCCGTGTGATAGTTGTGGCAACACAGCACCGGCACATGCCGTCAGACCTGACCTGGGCATCCATGGGCACATTCATTTTACAGGCTCAAAAAATAAAACTGATTATACAGCAGACCCTGAAAAATCTGGGCTCATGTCAGAAAACTGAACTGAAAATGACTAAGTAACACTAATAGAAAAATGCAAAACTTAATGTTGCAATGCTTCACCTGAGGGAGCTTTGGTTTGCTGCTTGTGCACTTTGAAGAACATACCTGTTGACCCACCAGAAAAATGCCAAAGCCCGCCATCAGAATAGCAAAGCACCAGGTCCTAGCACCCTGGCTCTAATGGGATTGGTTTAATTTGTGTTACACCCAAAACACGAACTAAATACAAGCCCCTTCTTTTTGTTGTGACTGTTCACCGGCTAAAGGGCAAAGTAGAGTTGAACAAGCCCCAAATACACTTGTGCTATGCAGTTTAGACCACTCTAGATCATCAAGATGGGTCTTTTTGTGTCTAAAAAAAAATTGCTCTGACTATTATTAGTGCGTACTTAAGAATATAATCGGAGAAGGGTCAGAGTTTTTTGGCTTCCAAGGGTGGGTGTGGCAGACAAATGTTTAGCAGCTTTCATGACATGAATGATGGTGTACAGCTATTAGACTCAGTTTTTAGACAGGAAAAGATGCAGCGTGAACACATGGATGTCAGAAGCAATGGTAGCAGTGGCGGTGCCGGCGGCACGTTCACACTGGTTACAATGCCGGGATGGTTGGTACATTTAAACTAGAAGAGACAAAGTTAAATAGCTTGAGTTTGGGGTAGGAGTTCCTACAGCACTGCAGTGGCAACTTCTAGACCAACTTCTTTACCAATTAGTACTGAGCAAACAAGTAGATGGTCGTGGATCCTTCTTGTCTCGCTCTCCGCAATCTTTCTGGATTTCAACTAGAGGTGGGCGGATCGATCCTGATATCGATAATATCGATACCAACGCTGGTATTGATATTGAACGATCTTTGTGTAAAAAGATCGATACTCAAGCTTTTTTTGTGTCCCCCATGCACTGACTGCTGCGCACGCAGATTCATCAAAGTCTGCTCTATAAGAGCAGCGCTGCGCTGTGTCACATAACACGGAGCAGCGCTGCGCTGTGTCACATAACACGGAGCAGCGCTGCGCTGTGTCACATAACACGGAGCAGCGCACCCTTGTATTGTGGTTTGTCAGCCCTCTACCTCAGGAGATTTTAAGTTGAGTTTTTTTTTTTTTTTTGTAAATGTTGATTGTGATAAAGTATTTTGTTGTCGCGTACAATGTTTAGCAAAATTCTATCCTAGTTCTTTTAGATCCTTTGGCTCTATGATGCTTAAATATGGAAAAGTATTGGTATCGATATCGGCGATACTGGGCCTGTATTTACTTGGTATCGGATCGATGCTCCGGATACACAAACACACAGAAGCCACTCCCCTTTATTATGAGACAGAGAAATTCCCGCCCCCTTTCCATCTCCAAAAGGTCACTGGTTCTTTTAGCCCCGCCCACTTTTTTGAAACGTCAACAGCGCCAAACTCCCTTTTGTCCTCGGACTGGAAAAATGGGCACCGACGAACCGCAGTGGAAGAAAATCCATTACGCTACAGGAGTAATACCGCGGTCCAGACACGGGCACCGAGCAGCGGCCATCCGGGAGCTGATTGTCGTGTTCGGAGGAGGAAACGAAGGAATAGCGGAGGATCTCCATGTTTACAACACCGGTAAGCTAACCTTTGCTCGAGTTAGCGGCTAATGTTTTTAGCATGCAAAGTAGTCAAAACGCTCACTCAGAAGTTAAGAGTTGCGTCTACATTCGCTTCCTCGTGTTGTTTTAATGTGTTCGACAATTTCAGTGTCATTTATTTATTTTTTTTTTTCCCCATCATGTTGGCTTGTAACATTTAAAGCTACCGCTGAGGTAGCAAGCTTTACTTCAGCTAGCTTCAGGTTAGCATGAGCACCCACTTAACACAATCTGAGCAATATTAAAACATACTTTTTTTTATTCTAATGTGGTGTTGCATAGCTTGACGTTTTTTCCTTAAGACATTCTGTTACGCAAATAGTGCAACTTATTCATATTTCATCAACAGCAGTTTCAGATTTCCATACAATAGATTAAATCTAGGCTCCAGTCTCCCATGTGCCTTCTGGCAAACTATAACTGAAATTTGATGTGTTCTTTTTAAGATGACCATCCAGAGTTTCTGCAATCACAGCCACAGAAATCTATTGTCCTTCACAGTTCTGGTTGGTGTCTTGGTGGCTTCCCTCACTGGTCTCCTTTTTGCACTCATGGTGCTCCAAACAGATTGAACATACAGAAAACATACTGTTTCTATTTCGGAATAATTGCTGTAATGATATTCAGTGAGTGACTTAGAAATGTTCACATAACATCCCCTGACTTGTCTGAAGAAAACATTCTATAAGTGATGATTTGCAATTCCAATAATTATGAAGTTAATTGAGGATGAGGATCAGCACTTATAAATGGTTCTCAGCAGGAAACCGATGGATTGCCTACTCCGGGTAAGGAAGGAAGTCTTGCCCCAAGTGAAGGAGTTCAAGTACCTCTGGGTCTTGTTCACAAGTGAGGGGACAATGTAGCGTGAGATTGGCCGGAGAATCGGCGCATGAGGGATGGTATTGCATTTGCTCTGCTGTACTGTTGTGACAAAAAGGGAGCTGAGCCAAAAGGTGAAGCTTTCATTCTACTGGTTAATCTTCAGTCCTACTCTCACCTATGGTCATGAGAGTTGGGTCATGACCGAAAGAACTAGATTGCGTGTACAAGCGGCTGAAATGGGTTTCCTCAGGAGGGTGGCTGGGGTCTCCCTTAAAGATAGGGTGAGAAGCTCGGTCATTCGTGAGTAGCTCAGAGTAGAAAGGAGCCAGCTGAGGTGGTTCGGTCATCTGGTAAGCATGCCCCCTGTGCGCCTCCCTAGGGAGGTGTTCCAGGTACGTCCATCTGGGAGGAGACCCCGGGGAAGACCCAGGACTAGGTGGAAAGATTATATCTCTACACTGGCCTGGGAACACCTCAGGATCCCCCAGTCAGAGGTGGTTAGTGTGTTCTGGGAAAGGGAAGTTTGGGGTCCCCCTACTGGAGCTGTTACCCCACGAACCTGATCCCGGTTAAGCGGTTGAAAATGAGTGAGTGATAAAGTTAAGTTTGTACGTTATAAATGCTTAATGTGCTGTTTTTGGTAAAACTAAAAGTCTACATCACATGCACATCTTCTGTGTTTCATTTCAAAGTCTATTGTGGTCTGGAGAGGAAAATGGCAAAAATGGTCAGTGTCCAAGTACTTACGGGCCTGACTGTACCGTATGTCTTATTTGCCGATGTCTTTTAATTCTTTCAGTGTCAAAGCAGTGGTTTCTCCCTGCGGTGAGGGGCGACATCCCTCCTGGCTGTGCTGCCCATGGCTTCGTCAGTGAAGGGACTCGAATTCTGGTTTTTGGCGGCATGGTTGAATTTGGAAAATACACAAACAGCCTCTATGAACTTCAGGTATTTGTTGTAATTTGTCATCAGTGTCATTTTTTTTTCTAGAAGAGGATGATGTGGCCTTTAGCAGTGAATTATTATTGTATCTTTTCACATGAAATTAAAGTGTTTAAAAAATTTTCACAGTCTCAGATTTGCTTGATTTTCAGATATTTAGCAGATTATTGGCTCACTATGAAAAGACCCAAAATATCAGGTTCATCCTCTAAATAGGTATCCTTCCAGAAGGGTCAAGAAAGGGGTATAACTTTTTTTTTGGAGGGGGCACCTGTTTTCTTGCCAACTTTGAAGGGCCAAGTACAACAGATAATGCCTTGTCCCCTGCCTGACATACCTAGGCTTTATTGAGTTAACGGGAATGTGACTTTGAAAGTATCTTGTGATGTCATTATTTTAATACTTAAATGAGTATCCTGAATGTTGTATAATATGGAGAAAATTATGGATTAAAGTGCGTCCGGACCCCAAAATGCCCATTTTCAGGGTCCTTAAGGGTCAGGTAGGAAAAAGTTAATTTGTTTGAAAATTTGGATTTTAGTAGATCCAGGTGTCATCTACTTGTGGGCTTTCATATGGAATAGCCCTGTTGTTATCACCAGAACTGTTGGTGATTCGTTTTTTTTTAAATGCAGGCTAGTCGCTGGCTGTGGAAGAAGCTAAAACCAAGAGCACCCAGGAATGCCGCACCTCCCTGCCCTCGGATTGGTCACAGCTTCACCCTTGTTGGCAACAAATGCTACCTGTTCGGAGGAATGGCCAATGATAGTGAGGACCCCAACAGGAATGTGCCACGGTACTGTCCACGTTGCTCCATATATTTCATCGTCATACATTGTATCATGTATATCGCATTTATACATGCAGTATAAGTGTGACGTACTACAGCTAACCACCATGGAAATGCTATTTAACCCTGCATCCTCTCAGGTACATGAATGACTTCTACGAACTGGAGTTGCAGTCGATATCTGGAGTGAGAGGATGGAGTGTTCCCGAGACGAAGGGCGGTGGTCCGACAGAACGGGAGTCCCACACCACTGTAGCCTACACTAACCTAGGCTCTTCAAAGCTTTATATTTTTGGAGGAATGCAAGGATGCCGGTTAGACGACCTCTGGCAGCTTGATCTTGGTAGAACTCTTTTTTTCTTGAATGCATTGAATCAACTGAGTTGTATTTGCTGTTTTTGTTTTTAGCTCATGTAGATGACTATTAATTGTAACCTGTTTTAGGAACATCATGGCCTAAAAATGTGTCTACAGGGGTCCCAGAACACCAGGCTTTATTTTTTTCCTCACATTTTTATTTCTTGGTCTTTCAGACACAATGATGTGGTCAACACCTGAAACCAGTGGTTTTCATCCCTTGCCCAGAAGCCTTCATTCTGCTAATGTCATTGGAAACAAGTAAATCATGTTTCTGTTAAAGCAAATGTTCCTTAGTGTGATTTTGAGCAGGATCGTCATGACGAACTGCATCCCCCTATTTGCAGGATGTACATTTTTGGTGGCTGGATTCCCATTCCAGAGATGGACAAACCAAATGCCTTAGAAGCTGAATGGATTTGCACAAATAACTTAAGTGTGCTCAACTTAGGTTAGTATTTTCAGTGTTATAGTACTCTAGTTCGGTCTTTGCCTCGACTCAGTCTTACCTCTTCCAAAGACTTGGTATTGACTTGATCTGAAACACTCCAAAATTCCAGAGTCAAGACCAAGACTAAGATTTTAGACAGGCTGAGACCAAGTGAAGACCATTTCCCACTTCCGATATCCATAGGAGGGCAAACTTTAGAAACCAGAAGTTTAAGTTTGCTGGAAATGACATTGTTACTGTGTGACCACACAGCACATTTGATGATTGGTGGGCCATATTATGAAGACAGACATTAGAGTTAACTGTAGTTGGCGTCAGCTGTGGTTATGGTTTCTTTGTTTTTTAATACAGCCTGTTTAGACGTCAAATGCGCCTTGTTGATGTAATTACATCTAGTATAACTAACAATGCTCTCCAAATCTGGATATCCAGTAGTTTACAAAAACCTTAATCTCTCAAAATATATACAGTTGAAGAATTGGAATTCAATTCAATTTTATTTATATAGCACCAAATCACAAAACCAGTTGATCCAAGGTTGCTCACAAGAATAGGGTCCAATTGGGTTCTCACTTACTCTATTTAATTTTAAGGTCAGTTTGATTTTTATTTTATTCCATGCTAGTTCACAACTTAAATCTCAAGGCTTCAAATTACAGCAGGTGGCTGTATTTTGGATGCATCCTCAAAAATATTAACACCAGTAGACTGACTGACTGAAAAGAGAGTTGAAACCCATGCGCTTCCTGGATTTTTAAAGGAAGAGGTTCCTAGCTCTTATCTTTCTCTCTCTTTCTTGTCTCAGACACTATGGTTTGGCAGAATCTTGGCCCAGAACAGCAGGATGATGTCCAGTCCCAGCTGCAGAGCCAGGGTCCCCACATTGATGACCCTTATGCCTCTAGGCCCCGAGCCAGGGCTGGTCATTGTGCTGTTAGTGTTGGGTCCAGACTTTATATCTGGAGTGGGCGAGATGGATACAGAAAGAGTTGGAACTACCAGGTGTGCTGCAAGGACTTATGGTATCTAGAGACTGGTGAGGGCTGGACAGATGGCAGGAAAATTAAATACATAATTATTATAATTTGGTTCCTTAATTTGTGGTAGTTGCATTTGTTAACCAAATATTTTCTTCTCAATTCTGGGTTTAGAGCGACCGAACACCCCACAGACTGTGTTCCTGATCAAATCCACAGTCAACATGCTGCACGTGGCCTGGCGCCCCCTCCCCTCGGCAGACTGCTACGTCCTTCAGCTGCAGCCCATGTGTCCTCAAAGTACTGCAGCCAAAGAGCCACAAATCAAACAATTCGATCCATCCGGTGCAGAGCAACAGGAGATGGATAAAAACAAAGCAGGTAAGGAAAGCACAAAGATCTCTCGCTCTCTTCTCTTTTCGGTAGTCTTGCACTGATATCCTTCTTCCACTTTAAATATCAATCTCACATTTTTACAACCTTAATATAAAACTGCTCCAGTCACATTGACAAAGCGTTCTATATTATTTGTCTGAGCATAAGGATTCCAAAAAGGTATAGTTTGAACTATCTATAGTTGAAAGGTATTGAGTTATGGTGTAAAAGCAGCAAAAAGGGAGACAAAGGCCAATTTCGGTTTCTACAGGGGTAAAAAATTAAAGTTACTCTGATCTTGATCAAAAGTGATGGCAGTAATTGGTTGAGCTAATAGGATTTAAAAAGGAATAGTTTACACCATCTGTTAAGCTTAGCACGTTACACGGTAACGTATCATAGAATCCAATGAATGTTCAGCTTGTTTTACTATTACTTTTGAGACTAAGCATCATAACTCCATACCTTTCAGTCCTACGAAGTCCAAACTATACCTTCAAAATATACTATACATTCTTATGGTCAGACAAATACGTTTCAACATTTTGACCCCTGTCTAGTCTTTCATTGACCACTACGTGCCCATAGCTACCACTTTGGGGTGGTTACCATACATTTTTTGTGTAGACCAAACATTAGTCACCTTAGATGAGGTTAGGTCAAAATTGGCTGCAGGCTCATGGACTATGGTACTTCTGAAACAGTTTTTTCTAAAGTCTTTTTTGCAAACAAAGCCGTGGTCAAAGGTAAGTATGACACACAGAGGCTTGATTGTTAATGTTTTTATAACATGAGAGATGTCAAAATGTGAACTTACCTTTTAACTGTTGGTGGTGGTGAAGTTTGAATTTTGGTGTTGTCAGAATGTGCACCATTCTGACATTTTCTTCATGGTCTTTCATAGCTGTCCAGCACGTTCAATCTCAAAGTGACAGCAGTGCTAAAAACGAAGCGGCAGCATCAGCACAGGTAGGCTGGATTCATTCACCATGTTTTATTGTGGTCTGTTTTATCTACAAGAATGGCAAAACCGTCTCTCTACAGATTTTCATTTTTGGGCTCATTCTTGTGCTTTGGCTATAATCTTTCCAAATTTCAGGCTGGGCCAGTGGAGAAGGAAGCTCCAGAGAAAACATGTAATGGTTCTGCTGAGGACAAAGCAGAGGGAATGAGGAGCTGTGGGCCAGAGGGAGATTCAAACACAAGACGCAGCAGTAAGTTAGACTGTAAAGAACCCTTCAGGGTGAAAATGATTGAAACTGAGCAGAAATAAATGAATGTAAGTGCACATATTTATCTTAAGGGTGGTGGGATGTTCCACACATGATTTAGCAAACACGTAACATCCAGGAGATAATACTTTTACTTCTTTCGCCGTGAATGTCAGTATAGGTATACAACTGAAAATGATCTCATTATACATTTTTTTTTTTTATTAAAGAATTTTTGTTCATAAAGGTGGTGAATTAGCCTAAAATGTTATCACAATAGTCAGAAATAATACTTAAAATTCCACAGAGCCCCAAACGAGTTCGTAAAATTGGTTATCCAAATGTGCAGTGACATAAGAGCAAACAAATTATGTAAAATCTGTCAAAGTGCTTTTAATAGAATGCTTTTTTTTCTTAATTGCATCACTTGACTGAATCAGTGACTATTTTCAATGTAATTTATTGTCATTATGTTTTCTAGTTTTTGCTCTCTAAATATGAGGATGCTTTTACTACTTAGACACAATAGTTAATCTTAATGAAGCCAGTTACTCGTGGTTGGCATTGACTATTGAAATGCTTTAAAAGTCACTTTTGAATATTTTATCATTTGGATGTGAGTTGTGATGTTTCTCTTCTTTAAATTGTGAACAAGCAGGAAATTTGTGTATGTACAGTAAGCGGGAGCAGAAAGTCTGACTTTTCCCACTGAATTCTGATGTTTGACAGTGATTTGTTCTGGCCCCTACTCTCCTAATGCTTCCATGGACTGAGTATTGGTTGGGTTGTGGAGTCTAGCAACATAGGTGTCTGTCAGCGAGGAAAGATTGGCTGATCTAGACTTGTGAACAGTGTTATGGTCTTTCTGGTGTCAAAGGATGCCCAAATTGCGACGAATGAAGAGTTGGACTGTCTGGGTTTTCGGTTACCCTGGATCAAAACCAAGATCCAAGCTTTTCTTGACTTCCTGGACTCAGCCATGTGGCTTAAAGTGTATCTGTATCTCAGCAGTAACATGCACGCCTCTGGATCCTCTGACTCTGACGTCGAGAGATGCCTTGGAAGAGCTTATAGAGACACGAGGTCACTGGACTGATGCCGATAACTTTGCAGGGGAATGAAGGTCCAAGTCTTTAGGGTCCTGGTGCTTCATGTCTTACTATATGGTTGTGAGTCTTGGACACTAACCATTAACCTAAGGGGACTGGATGTCTGTAGTCCTGGTTCTCTTTGGACATTGTTGGGTACCACTGGAATGACTTTGTGTCAAACAGATGGTTACTTAGGGGAATTCAGAGAGCATTTCTTACATTGTGAGGCAATATTGGCTATGATATTATGGGCATGTGGCACATGTCTCAGGGTATGATCCAGCACACAGGTGCCTCAGTGTTGAGGACTCTGGCAACTGGAAAAGACCTAGGGGACACTCACAGTTCACTTGGCTGTAGCAGATAGATGGGTACTTTCAATAATTAGGGGTGGACAGTGTCTGCCTCAGTAGCTGCCATCAAGGACCCGGTGAGGTTCCGTTCTGTGGTGGATGTACTGATGCATGACACCAGTGTCTGCTCCCTGACCTGACTTTTTCAGATAAAATCAGCACAGTGGACTTTCAGGACATATTTCAAGTCATCTTACTTTTGCTTAAATGTCACCCCAGTATCTTTAGTCTACTCACATTTTGCACTTTACATCTCTTTTTGATCGTAGCTGCTGGACTGGAAACCTCTGAAAAAGACACCCCCAGAACAGGTAATGATGATCCACATTTAAATGCCATCGCTTAGAACCTCAGCCGTGTAAATGTCTGTTCCTTCGACAGAAAAACAGCCTGTCACAGCTGGTAAACCAAAAGAGTTCTCCAACCAGACAGAGCAGGTCAGGCAGGAAAAGTATTATTAGTGCTTTCCCTAATTCTGGATACTTTGCTTTAATAGAGACTGAATTGTCACCTCCAGGTCAAGCAGAATCAAGGAGCAGCACAGTGGTTTGACGTTGGTGTGTTCAAAGCACTCTTCTCTGAGGTCACTCACTATTTGCTACCACCTGACAATGACCAAACAACTACACCTGTTGGGAACCGGCCGCCAAACGCTAAAGAGGTAAATCTGTTGTTTTATAGCCGCTTCACTGTTTGTACTTTATCCATTTCAGCTGATAAGCTAACATGCTGTTATGTACCTGGATGCATAACCAGCAACATAAACCCCCATCAACACTGTCCAGTGTTTATGATTCCTCTTGTGTCAGACTTTTAGGAATGTTCTTGTCCATGTTGACCTGTCAACCTTTCCTTTCCCATTAGCCCATCCACCAGAAGAACCTGTCGGCGCTTCAGGACTACCAGGGTAGAGAGAAGCAGGAACTGGCTCCAGGACAGACCTACAGATTCAGAGTTGCCGGAATCAACTGCTTCGGCCAGGGAGAATTCAGCTCAGTCAGTGAATTCAAGACCTGCCAACCTGGCTTCCCTGGAGCGCCCTCTGCTGTAAAAATTACCAAGGTGAACTCTACATGAGGAAAGCCATAGAACTATATAGGGTTTGTTTACATGATGGCACTTAATGTTACTTATATAAAGTTTGTGATATCTTAGGCTACATGAAGTAACATGGTCAGTAACTGATGAATCTGTGATGTGTCCAACAACTGGAGGATTTGGTCGAGGTTATGTTTCTGTCAGAGTCTGGATGGAACCTCGTTGATTGAAACACATTTGCCAGAAAAAATGACTCATTATGAAAAAAACTAGCCTTAAGTATGAACAAACTATACAAGTATCAGATTATCACTGAGCTTGTTATTGTCCTAAAGGATGCTGTGTATATGATCAGGTCTATAAGTATTTGGACAGTGAGCCCCTTTTTGTAATTTTCTCCTCTGTACACCATAATGATGGAGTTGAAATGAGGCCATAAGCACTTGAAACAACAAAGTAGTAGTAACTTCTATGTAAGCTCTGAAACAAGACTGTCTCTGACCTCATTAAAATAAAAAATAAAAACGGTATGGAAAATCTGCCTGGAGAAGGCAGTTCTCAAAAACTCAGTCACCGTACAAGAAGGATACTAGTGAGGGAAGCCACAGAGACACCTATGAGAACTATGAAGCATTACAGGCTTCTGTGGTTGTAATTTGAGACTCTTCACACAGCTTCATGATAGGGTGGCAGAGAGAAGGATTTTTCTCTTAAAAAAAAAAAAAAGTAAAAAGTAAAAGTTTGTTTAAATTTTGTCAGAAGGCACATAGAAGACTCAAGCTTGTGTTTTCTTGTTAGATAGATTACAATATAAGATTCACTTCCTTTTTTTGTAATCAGGGAAATGATTCAGTCCAAATCACGTGGGAGGCTCCGTCATCCCCATCGGGCCGGATCCTGGAGTATTCCATGTACATGGCAGTGAAGAAGAGCCGCTCCACCAACTCAGAACGTCCAGGTCAGATGGCCTTCATCCGAATTTACCGCGGCACCAAGACATCCTGCTCAGTTGGCTACGACCAACTGGAGAACGCGCACATAGACTCTTCCGCCTCCAACCGGCCTGCCGTCGTTTTCCGCATTGCTGCCAAGAATGAGCTGGGTTACGGCCCGGCAACGCAGATTCGCTGGATTCAAGGTGGAAAACTGTAATACAACTGAAAACTTTGATAAAATGCATGTGTTTACTTTGAAGACAGAAACTCAAAATGCAGTCTTTGTGTCATCAGATCCCACTAAAATGCGAGCGTCTGCATCCAGGGTAGACAGCGGCGCTGAGGCTGACCAGGATGCTGCAGACAGGTAAACTGTCTGACCCCCAGTACTTTCTCTTTTTTTTTTTTTGCATTATAAAATCAATAACTTTACAATGACTCATCTCTCTCTTAATTTTCTTTTCGCTTCTGCAGCTCGAGCTGAAGATTTGTGGAAAGAATACAAAATCTGCACTCAGGAATCTGACTCCTACATCTCTAAGATATTTTTAATTTATTTTTTATGTATTTAATTGTTGTTGTACATGTTCTCTCACTGGATTTTTGCTGACACAAATATTTTATTAACAGTAAAATGTGACATGATGTCAGAAATGGAGTGAGATATTTAAACTTCAGCTGTCACTGATGCTTTTATATTTTGTAGATTTGAATGAAAAATATTTTTTTAATGAACAAGTTTTAATGTAACAAAACTAAGGTTATTAAATAACTACCAGTGTCTTGATTTCACACATTCAAAATTTTTCTTTAATGACTGTTTCTTTTCTATGTTCACTACACCTCAGATTGTTGACTGTTTTATAGTCGGCATTTCTAAGAAATCCTTTCTTACAAAAATAATTTGTCATTGTTTTCCATTTACTTGTGTACAAGTTAAATTTTTAGAAATCATTTGTTGTATTATACACAGCACACATCCTTTTAATTTCTTTAAATTGTTTTTGCAGACACACACACACACACACACACACATATATATATAATATATATAATATATATATATATAATATATATATATAATATATATAATATATATATATATATATATATATATATATATATATATATATATAAGGAAGGAAACAAAGAAGGAAGGAAACAACAGGGTCACACTGAAGCAACAGATAAAAAGACTCAATAACAATTTCTGAGAAATTGTTACTAATATATATATATATATTAGTAACAATTTATTATTGAGTCTTTTTATCTGTTGCTTCAGTGTGACCCTGTTGTTTCCTTCCTTAGTAAGAGGATTCCACATTTTTGTTTTCATTCAGTGTAGTACTGTTTTTACTACTTTTCACAGACTTGATAAGAATTTGCACAGTTGCAAAAAATTTGGTCATCCGTCTGCTATAAGTGTCCAAAGTGTTGTGAACTCAAATGTAGACCTGTCCCAGCAGTCATAGGGCGTGAGGTGGGGTACGCCCTGGACAGGACGCCAGCATGTCACAGGTCCACATGCACACAAACAAACACATACGCACCTGCACGCACACCTATGGACAAGTTAAAGTTTCCAATTCCACCTAACTTGCATGTCTGTGGATGTTTGAAGAATGCCGGAGCACCCGGAGGGAGCGCATGCAAACATGGGGAGAACATGCAAACTCCACACAGAAAGGCCACATGTGGGAATCGGTCCAATGACCTTCTTGCTGTGAGGCAACAGTGCTAAACACTATTTCACCGTGCTGTCCTGGCTGACAATATTTGAAATGTAATCAATAAATATCCATGTATGGCCCATGCTAATTACTAGTGTGGGTGATCATGTGGGTAGGTGATGGATTTAAGACCAGAGGATCCTTGGTTCAATCCCTCACCTGACCAGAAAAATCATTAAAGGTGTTTGGGCAAGGTCCTCAATCCCTAAATTGCTCTTTGTGCAGCTGAATGCCTTTTGTGACAGTACCCTGACACTGGCATGTGAATGAGATGCATTACTGTAAAGTGTTTTGAGCTTTTGATTCAGATGGGAAAGCGCTATGTGAATGCAATCCATTTACCATCATGACGCAAATTCTAACAATGGTATGGCTGACGCGATAGTGATGTTCCTAGTGCCACAAATGGTAAACTATGGACTGACAGGTGGTAGGACTGAGTTCAGCACTAACTGAATGACAGTCTGGTCACAGTATGGGTAGGTATGATCTTAATATTTTGTTCCTGGAGATCAACATGCATCCTATTGACTCGAACAACCACCTTCAAAGTCATCGACATTCAAGAACCTCCAGCAGGGTTGAGATGTGTGGTGTTGGCGCATTTTTGTGTACTGTTGTAAAGAAAGTCGAAAACATGTTAAGTGTCTTGGTAATGTTAATATATCCGTCCCTGAACTTCTCTCATGAAAACTTAAAAATAATCTATTTATTGGGCTATGATTATGTATGAAAATGACTAATTCCTAAAAGGGTAATGAGAAACTTGAATTAAAGCTAAAAGTCTACATTAAAGACAGCTTGTTTCATTAGTGTATGTCCAAATACTTATGGCTCCAACTATATATGCTGTTTTCATAAATGTTATTTATTGCACTGTATATTTAGACTTACATTTAACATAAATTAGCAAAAGCAAAGCTCGTTGTTCCGGACTACACAGCACGCAGAGTGCTTAAATCGTTCTCATGAGAAATTATTCCCATGATTCCACAGTTTGTAGTTTACTAAGTAAGCTATCTGGCAAACCAGCTAGAAGTAGGGTAGAAGTTAAGAAGTTCTAGGAAGAGGTCCGTCTATTTCATATCAAAACGTAAATGAGAATTTGTGAAATTTTATAATCTCTAAATTTAGCAGTAACTGAAAACGTGACACTACGTTCCACAAAATGTTAGCAAGGTAATGTCTGCCGTGCTAAGGCTACAACACTTGCTCAAGCTGCTCAGGTAAGATATATTAAACTCTGATATTTGCATTTACGTTAAGATACTCCGTCTGAAATATTTGGTTGACTGACTGTCAGTTGACTGACCGTCTTGGAATCATAAAGCAGAAAAGTATGATTGTCCGATAATGGACACACTAAGCCAGCTAACTAGTTAGCTAGCCGGCGGGACGCTGCGCGCGACGTTTGAAAACAAACGAATTGTCGCTGTCAGCCTTTTTATTTATTCAAGTTTTTTCTTCCACTGTACACTTAGGGTTTACATAGGGATCGATGTTTTACAAGCAGTACAAGTGCCACAATTGCCAGTATTTGTTTAATAACGATAAAAAAAACTTGAAAAGCCACATTTTGTACATTTCTGTGCTGAACCATGTCTCTGTCAACCACACCTGCTCCTAATTTCCATCATCTATCCATTTGGCAGGCAGACAGGTCTATGGGATAATATAATAAAGAAGCAAAACAATTTGCAAAGGATCTGCTGCATTAAAATGATCGGATCAGCATGCCCTTTTATAGACATAAGAGCATTTTTGGTTTTTGAGTTATTCTCGTGATCATTCAGTCTACTTACTAGGTTAGTGCATCTGTTTCCCAAACAGAAGATCCTTGTTTCATGCCCATCCATGCCACATTCTTCATGTATATCTTGAGTCACAGGATGGGCAACCAGTCCATATGCCAACATGCAGAAACATATTTTCCACAAACCATTTTGTGGAAATATATAAAAGTTTAGTTGTGCGATTACACCTCAGAGTGTACATTATAGCCTCACTCACTCTTCATGTCTCTGTTTAAATGAATACCTTCCCCAATCTGCCATACTGTTTCTTCCTTGTTTGTTTTTCTTTTAGCTTTGTCTCTCGTGATGTTGTTCTCCTTGTCCCTTTAAACATTTTTTTTTTGTGGTGTACAATAGTTGTGCGGGAGCACTCCCAATTTTGTTATAACCCCCTGTACCATGACAATAAAGACTATTCTAAAATAAAGCGTATATGTGTATATATTCTGAGTTGCTATTGTGTGACTTTAAAAAAACAGGTGGTGAAGTTTTTCCCAATTGTTGTTCCAAAAAATGGAAATCCAATGAAAGGAAGTCACGTGGACGCTGTTTACTCTGAAACTGATCGATTCAACTGTGAGTAAATGGTTTGGAACTTCAAACAAGCACATGTATTATTGGTGGGATAAAGAGGGCCAGATTGTGCTGTGATTGTAAATCTGCTACCATAGAATTGTCCATCAACTAATTTTTTAAAGCTGTCGATTTGTTTACATCACTAATGCTTAACAATGCTAAGAAAAAGGCTGATGTTTTTGTGATGATTTGTTGCTTAACTCAGAACTCAGAAGAAGTTTATTGCCATTGCCAGTGAACAGGATTCACAGACTAGGAATTTGCTTTGGTATAATGGTGCAACATTAAACAGAGAGCAATATAAAATGCTAAGATAAAATATGTGCTAAAATAAGAAAATATGAAATCTGAAAGGCTATGTGCAACAACACAAACAGAACAACAGTGCAGTAGGAGGAGTGCAATTAAAAAGCAAAGTACATTGGTCTAAAGTGACCCGTGATAAAATGATAAAGTGACAGAGTTATGGCGGGAGGTTCTGGTCCGGATGGACCGTAGCCTCCTGCCCGAGGGGAGTGGTTAACACAAAATGCTGTACGTGTGTGTGTGTGTGTGTGTGTGTGTGTAGGAGTAGTGGCCAAGTGGTTTGTGCGCTTGGTTTTAGTACAGAAACCAAGCCACCCTATCACATTCCTCCATGTAATGTGGAGTTTTGTCAGGAAGGGCATGCGGCATAAAACGTGCCAAATCAACAAATCAACCTTGGATCTGCTGTGGCGACCCCGAGTGGTGAAAAAAACCAGAGGGAGCAACCAAAGGGATATACATATTTCATGATCACACATTTTTAAATTATTTATTAATTTATTTACTTTAGCCCAGAACCTAAGCTTAAATTAAAATGTCCCTCGAAGTGGTTGTTTTTGTGATTCCAATCAAATCTGTGTGTCTACACCAGAAACAGTAATCGCCAAGTGGAGCCTACTAATCACTTGAGATTGAGTCACATCATCTTGTCTTGACTGTTGAGAGCTTGGTATTTTAATAAGTAGTGTGGGGACTTAAAGCCACCATGGTAACACTGACAACAAAGCCAGATCTAATTATTGTCCACTGAGAGCACCGCTCCACACTTGAAAGAGAGAGAGTAGTTGTTACTACGGTCGCATTGGGCTTCCTGATAACATTTACTGTTTTCTTCTTTTGAATACAAACACAGCACTTTTCTGTTTGTTTAGTGTACACACATTACGTTACTTAATCTTTTTTTCTTTTTTGCTGGCGTCCTCCTGAAGACGTGTGATGAACCCCTCCAATATTGACCATTCGGCCGCCCCCGTCCCAAATTTGGAGTCCGGGATGAGGATGCCAGCAGCTTTGTTGAAGATACCTGCTGGACTGTCAGGAGCCCAGAAAGAGCTTTACGAGCTCCTCATCGATGAGAGGATGAAGAGCGAAAATCACAAGACCAACTACAAGACACTGAAGGCGCAACATACCTGGTAATATTAACAATGCCTGGCTCAATATGACACAGTTTTAGGTTTTAATCTCCTCTCCCTCTTGTCACTTATATGTAATATAGTTCATAAATTTTGAAACTGCATGTTTCTTACTTAACCAAAGTTGCTATAATTGAAACAAGAAAATTGGGGAATTGACATAATGCTGTTTCTGTGGGTTTAAGTTTATCAGAGATAATTTTCTCACATTAAAGAACAAGTAAGTCAGTCCTGGGGGAGGGTTACTGTGGGCGCCACGCTTCCATGTGGTGTTCTGTCTTTTACTAACTATACTTTCTTTTCTTTTTTTTTTCTTTTTTTTTTTTTTTTGCAGCCTGGAGGATGAGTACATCCGGCTGCAGGGTGAATTAAAGTCTCTTCACAATGAACGGCAGGTTCAGCAGGAGAAACTGGAGTTGCTTTTGGCAAAGCTGAGAGCAGACCTACTGGACAAAGGCAGGGAGCTGGAGGAGCTCCGACGGCAGGTGCACACATCTCGAAAACGGAAGAACGTCTGTAGAAGTTCCAAACTCAGTAACACCACCACTTTGTTCCAGCAGTTTATGAATTATGTTCTATTGGACAGAAGATGATGCTAAATTCAGAGATGAATATAAAGACTTTTTTTTTTATGTTTGAAATTGCATGTCAATAAACATCTAGCGACTATCTGGACACACATAAATACTGTTCATATCTGTGCTGAGCAGGCGATGACTCCTCATCAGTTAGCGTTGCTCCGAGCTGAGGTGCAGCAAGAGATGGAAGCTCCAGTCAGAGAACGCTTCAGCAAGCTGGAAGAGGTCAGTGCCTCTGCCTCACACGTTGCTTGTTTGACCTGAATTCTTAAATTGCCAGTATTGTGAAAGAAATCCAAGAATGTGTGTGGTTTGGGGTGACAATGGGCCTCCTGTACATCAACGTGCTTCATTTAACATAATTCAACTTTCTAAGTTATCTGAAATTTTTAAGTTGGCATCTTTAAAATCAAGCAGCATTTAACCGGTATGTGGTTCATTTAAAAAAGACATAGATTCATAATGATGACGCTCATTTATTGTGCTTTGCCACACCCATATGAGATGACACCTTATCACCTCACCAGTCTCCACTCATGTGATTTTGAGGTACTTAAATTATTTTACAGTGGCAGGAGGGCTCATCCTGCAAGGAGTCCTTTAGGGAGGGGAGTTGATATCTGCAGGCTCCACATCTGACGAATAGCCTAATTTGGGATTTATTGTCTTGTTCAAAGACACTTAAACACACAGACGAGATCTGACCATGATTTGAACATTGCAGAATAACCCGCTTTATCCACTGAGCTGCTGTGGCAAACATTGCAGTACTATAAATACTCTTGATAAGATGAACTGTTGAATGGCCTGCATTTAGTTAAACTGGCAACATTATGCCTGCTTTGTTCCGGTTTGCTGTGACTGTTTTTCAGTAATTGCGACATTTGTGTATTTGCCAACGTTCTTGAGCACTGGCTGATTGCACTTTTGCCTCAATTTCTCCTCAGTGATTTGTGGCTCTTGTTTGAGGTTGTGTTTTATTGCAGCTGGCAGAGAAGTACAGATCAAAATACAACAAGTTGCAGTACGATTACACTATTCTCAAGTCCCAGTATGACTGCCAGAAAGACGAAATCAGTCGTACACTGGAGCACATGCGGATCCGCTATGCAACAGAGGTGTGTGTTTGGGGGGGGGGGTCCAAGGCAGACACACCCACATATGTACCAGTGTCTTCCTTTTATATATAAGTTAAAAAGTTACAACATTTAAACAGCTTATATTTTCAGACCATTGTAACCTTCCATAAATTGGGCAATTTTGTTTAAAACGCATTTTCCATATCAACAGATCTCTTGCTTGCAGAAGGATAAGGAGGATCTGGTGGCTCGTTATCAGAGTTCTGATGCTCAGCAGGATAAGAATCGAGTGGAGGCACTGCTAAGGGAAAAGGCCCAGCTCCATCGGAGGGTGAAGGGTCTCGAGGACGAGCTGGCCGAGATTATTGCCCAGAAGGAAAAGTCAGACCAAGAGGCAGAGAATGTCCAGCGCATCCAGAAACGCCAGCTAAGCGAGTTTGAGGTTGAGAGGAAGTCTGTGGAGGTGAGCAGCTCACTTGTAGCTGGTAACTGATCGAGGCTTTTTCTAGAAAAACGGGGAGAAGAAGTGGTGGTGCTTGCTTCACGTGACGAAGGTCAGAGTTTCAAATCCCACCCACACCCATGCCTGAACCTCCTTGTACTCCTGGAGTTGTCAAAAAAATTGTCAAATCAACCCCAATCAAAAGGGGGAAAACCCAAAAGAATCACACATGCGTTGTTTTGCTTTTTGTCGCATCACTTATGGAATCATCCAAACCAGAACTTCTCCCACTTCATCTTTGCTGCAAATTTGACATCAACATATTTACTTTGACTTAATAAGTAGTCTTACTTTTTTCTTCTGTTTTTTTTTTGTGGTGTTGCTGGATCTAACGGTGAGTGTGCAAACTATGTGCTTGTTGGTGTAACAGGCAGAGCACGAATCCTTGCGTCACCAGCTGGAGCAGCTGAAGAACGAGCTTGACCTCAGCTACGAGCAGAACAGCCAGCTGACAGAGCGACTGCACAAAGCCGAGACAGACGTCAACGCTCGCAACGGCACGGTACGCTGCTTGCTCACCTTTGGTCCCAACATCTGAGACTTTGTAGGAATGTGTCACATTGGGAAAGGCCGAGTAGAAGCAGTAAATTCCTAGTTCTTCTGTGATCCCTGAAAAATGCTTCATCCAGCAGATATCCAGTGTGTCATAGTTGAAGTCTATTGAACTTTTTTTTTTTTTTTTTTTTTTTTACTTATTTTGTTGGGTATCAGATTGAAAGCCTGAAGCACTCTCACAAACACGAGGTCACCACCATCAAGCAAGAGTTTATTCGGACTAAAGCGGCGCTGGAGAGGGAGAGAGATGCACTACAAGGCCAGATTGATGGTATGGATTTGTGACTCAGTGGGTTCTCACCATGTTTTTATATTTCCAGACATTTTATACCGCTGACTTTAACCATTTGTGTCACTCTGCCACCCGGCCTTCCTCAGACTCTGTGAAACATCTCAGTATAATCATCTATCAGGTTTACAGGCAGATCTGGAGATGCTACAGGCAGCAGTGGATCAGCACAAAGAAGTTCTGGTGGAGAAAGAGAGGGAGCTGGTGAGAAAGGTGCAATCTGCCCATGAGGACGAGTTCTCCAAAATTGCGACGTTACACGAGGAAAAGTGAGAATAATCTTCATCCGATGCCAGTTATCAGTATCCATGTGGTGCTAATCTGAAGATCAGGGTGAAGGTTTGACTGCTCGGAAAGGATGCAAAACTTAAATTTGAGCCCATTTAAAGAAGATGCTGTTTCATGCCGGCAGGTTGGAGTTGGAGAAACGCGTCGCTGAATTGGTGCAACATCATGCACTACAGAACGCTGCTGACCTCGCTCAGAAGGAGGAGTGGGAGGAGCGTCTTTGTGTTGCTCAGCAAAATGAGGAGTTCGCCCAGAGGGAGGTGCAGAACATGAGGTTAGCAGGAGACAACTGTTTTTTAGCTAATTTCATGCGATGTGACCAAGTGCGGTTCTTCAGCTTGCCTGTTTGTGTAGCTGGCGGGATTGAACTTGCAACCCCCCAATCATTAGTCCACCACTTCATGAATGAATAGGAAGAAAATGAACCTCTGTGTGGTGGAAAGACATTAAAAGTTTTATACTAATTCTAGGAAACCAGTGTTTTCTTTTATGAAATTGTTTTGTGTTTTGTAGAAAAAAACTACAGCAGCAAAGTTCTCACCTGGAGGAGGTTGAAACACAAAAAGAAGACATTGCTGACCTGAAGCACGTCTGTCAACATTTTGGATTGAGAGCTATTTATCAGTTTTATCAGCCACACAAACCTTAATATGTAGTACCTTAAATAAATGTTTGTTTGTTTGTGTGTTGGACCAAAAAGCGTAATCAAGAACTCTGCAACCAGTTGAAGACTCTTTCACTTTCTGAAAGAGAGCTGATGGATTCACAAAAGCGGCTGACTGAAACAGTGGACAGAATTAGAGATGAGCTGAGGATGGCCCGAGCCCAGGCTGAGAAGAGCCAACACGAGGCAGAGAGGTAAAGCTATGATCTGTAGGTCAGCTGAAGGGCGTGGTCAAGTCTTCATGTTAGCATTCTAAGCTTAAATCCCGTAAGAAGTAAGAAACATAGTTATGTGCGAGTGGTCACCAACCTTGTCCCTGGAGGTCATCTGGCCTGCTTGTTCCCACAGATATGTTCTCCATCTCACCCTGCTCTGATCACGCATGATTAGCTGACTTTTCTGACTTTTTTGTCCAAATGGCATTACATAATATCTAGTATGTTGTTCAACACGTTTATTTGGCCATCTTGCAGTATATCAAGTGACAGCACAAGCTGTGGTGTGCACATGTGCTACACTCAGTTCGTGTTACAAAGTGAGTTCCACATACAGAAAAAGGTGACTTTTTCCTCTTCAAAATACATTTTTTGCCAGATGGAACTCATATTCTGGAAAATAAGGTGTCTGTGAGTAGAGCAGCTAATGAGGAAAGGATCACGTTTGATGACCATTTTCTTCTGTCAGCTTTCTTGTTCTTTCATCCCTCCATCACTTGTTCATCCTCCAGGCAAGTGGAGAACCGGCAGATCGAGTGGCTGGAAGAGAAACATAAGCTGCAAACGCGATTGGACGAGCTGCAGCATAAATACAGCCAGGCCAAAGACAAAATGCAGAGAGCAGCGCTGGTCCAGAAGAAGGTTCTGCTGCTTCCCTCATCCTATTTAACTTCAACTTGGTGTTGTGTTTATTTCCCAAAAATTAAGCCTTTACCTTCCAGAATCTACAGATAATGTGTCTGATTTTCTTACACAGAGGAAAATCCTGACAGAAAACAAAGAGAAGAGGCTGAAAGATAAGATCCAGCTGTTGGAGGCCAAGACTGAAGAGCTGGAACTACAAGTTGTTGCAGCTAAAAAGTATATTTCAACTTATGCACCAAATGATAACATTTCATTACTTTGCAGAAACCTTCTTTGATTTAAAATCATTTTTTAAGAAGAAAATGTTTTACTATAATTTCAAGCACCTTTTTTTTCCCCCAGATATGCATCCAACTCAGAAGAGGTTGTTCAGCTGAGAAGACAACTTAAGGAGTTGCAACGCAGACACAATGAATTTCGAAACCTCCTCCTGGGGAGCCACCGTTCCGCCAACATGGGCCCCACGTTTTTAACATCACAAACTGATCTTCTTGTGCGCAGTTCAGAGGACCTGTTGTCCAACATCCCAGTAAGTATAGATATTTTTTTTGTGCCCTGTGAGAGCTATACATCGTTAAGTCCGGTAATTAGTCGCAGTGTTGCCACAGTTACTTTGAAAAAGTAATCCAGTTACTGATTACTCCTTGAAAAAGTAACTTAGTTACTTTACTGATTACTCAGTTGTAAAAGTAACTAAGTTAGATTACTAGTTACTTTTTAGTTACTTTCCCCAGGTGCCGACAACAACCCTCTGCCACCTCAACATGACAATGATACCTGTTTTGCCAAAACTCACTTTATAGTCACCCTTTCTTGACTTCAATGAAAATAAATACTTGTTTTATAAAAAGTAAAATAAAGACCTCTTTCTTGACCTCATATTTAGCTGTTCAACAGTTAAATATGAGGTCACAGTTAAATAAGAGGTAGCAGTAAAACTTGCAATTTCTAACCTACATTGTTTATAAATGTAACTATTAAATTCTTTCTAACATTTTTCTAACATATAAATTCTCTCTAAACATTTTACTTGTCGAAATTATTATTATAAGTAGTATTTGTAGTAGTAGTAAAAAAAATGCTTCAAAACTGGACCTTTAATCTAGGGGTGTTGTGGGGGGGGGGGGGGCACATCCTTGCCCCACGCCCCCATTCCATCTGGATTCGCCCCTGCTTTGGTGTTTGAGCACAAAGAATGGATAACATTTATTTATGCAGAAAACATGACCAGATTTACAGGTATGAAAGTTCTATTGCGTTTTCACATCATGTGGTCCTCAGAAAGAGAGTTTAGGTACATTTGAGTGGAAAATAGTGTTGATTTTAACGAGCAGATACGGAGCGGCTCAGCTCAGAATTCGAAATAAAGGAGAAAAAAGCATAAAATGTCTGTAAAGCTCAGTGCAGGTGTGCTGTTGTCACCACACTTTAAGAGGTCTGGACGAGTTGTAGCTGCTGCAGAAAACTGTGGGTGAAAAGCTCACAGCTCGCTTAAAGTGGGCAGTTCAGTCGAACCCCGACCCCCTGCCCACGCACCAAGTTTAATGCTGCTATCGACCCACAATGCAATGGAGAAGTAACTTTAATCTGATTACTGATTTGGAAAGATTCGCGTTAGATTACTTGTTACTAAAAAAAGTGGTTAGATTAGAGTAACGCGTTACTAAGTAACGCATTACCAGCATCACTGTTAGTGAGGTACACTTTTTTTTCTGGGTTCCTCTTTGTCGAGCTTCTGTTTTACATGAGGTTTAACACACATTCTGGATTCATGTGCTAACAAAAATGTCTGGATGATGGTTGTTAAGGAATGAAAGACAAAGTCTGAGAACACTTGAGACATCTTTGGTCAGAAATATTTGATAGCTTTAAATAATGAGAGTGTTTTGTGGAAGTGAGGTGATTTAACGATGCTTTTGTGTGTCAGGAGGAGCAGCATCAGAGGGAGATGGCTCTGCTGTATCAGAGGCTCGACCATCTGGAAAACGCCCAGCGCCAGCAACTGGAGGAACTCAACTCTCTGGCACAGAGGAACCGGAACCCCAGTCCCCAGCCTGATCTCTGACTGCGACACAACTTCCTGTTGTTCCAGCTACACAGTGAGACGGCCTTCTGCTTGACAAAATGAGGACTTCAGTGTTTTATATGAGGGGAAAAAATGGGTATATTTACTATATTTTTAAAGTTGACTTTTTAAAATCAGTGTTTACATATTTGTGGTTGTGATGATTAACTTGAGTTTAACTTAATATTTGAAATCATGAACTTTTTCTCAAATAATGATCATGAATGGACTTTCTCAGGGTTTGATTTTTATATCTATATTATGTTTGTACAAGTTTGAACTGCAGCCACCCTGAAATCAAGTTGATGTTAAAGCTGAATTTACAGCAGGCTGTGAATTCTGCAATGTGTTTACCGACTGTTAATGTGCTACACTATTACTTGAACTGTACTGAAACCGATAAATTCATAACAGTTTGTGTCTGGTCTTGAGTTTTCTGTGGAAATGTACTGATTTATTTGCACGTTTTAAGTTGATTGAGATCAGGGACAGACGTGAACACTGATCTAGTGGCCCGACACTCTTTTCTTGGGCTTTAGACCAGTTTGACTCTCCGGCTCCACGTTACACAGTCCTATTGGGGCATCCGACAAGTTGCAGGTCTTAGAATTATGTGAAGGTGGAAAATCTTGGTGCAATGGACTCAGCATTCCTACAAGCTTATGGCCTAGTTCAAAAATAATGAAGCCTAACTGCTGATTTGCATTGCATTTGTCATGAACAAGCCATTATTTTATTTAGCACCATCCAGTTTTATCTGTGAGTTGACTATAGTCTCTTTGACAGGTACTGAAAATTTCATGGAAAAATTCCGCACGGGTCCAGAGATATTCACGAAATTTACCCCAAAAATAGCACTTTTTTCATCAATTTTGTGTGACATTGATATTTAGCATTATCATTTAAAGTTGAATGTTAAAGAAATAACCTTGTATTTTGTCACTTTGTTTGTCTGTGCTTCATACTAACACGCAGTAAAACATTTTTGTAAAGGTAGAAATGTCATTTCCTAGAAAAAACATGTTTCTAAAGCAAGGTAAAACTGTCGCAAGCGTAATGCTGAGAATAAGTCCTTGATTTATTTGTGTCAAAACCTGGGCTGTATCTCCTACTCTGCTTCAATAGAATAATTATATTACTTGTTCAATAATACCAGGAACTAATGGACAGAATTTCTTTGTTTCAGGCTTCTGCAGAGTAAAGAAGATACCTCCAACTGTTGTCGCAAGCGTTACGCTCTAGCACATTACAGTATATATGCACTGATAATTTCTAGCAATGACTGAACCGAGACCAATAGAAATATTGAAACTCTGAAATATAACCATACCTAAAATGACATTTCACAAAAAAGACCACTTTTAAATTTTGATGGTTATGTCACACTTGGGCTTCGTTATTTTTGAACTAGGCCTTATTTCACTGTTTTGCAGGCTTCTTTAATTAAAGCAAGTACCCACTTCATTGTTTTAATGCTTCACCAGCACACCTACTGGTAACAATCTAGTCATTTTCACCAAATTTCATTTTTTAACTAGTTTGAGAGGTCCTGTGACTTATATACTGAACAATCACAAGTTTCATAATAATTTTATTCAGCACTTTTCCAGGTATCAGTGCACTAAACAAAATAAACTCCATCAATAAAAGTACACTTACAACAATGCACAAAAATTCCAAATTAAAGAGCTTATTAAAAAAAAACATACTCGTTATTCAGGTGTTTCCACCACCAGGGGGCACTGCTTCCAGTGGAAGGTGCTTGGCCAGGAGTTGTTCTCAAATCAGTCATTTCTTGAACTTGTGGGGTCGAAGTGGAGCACGTGGCTGATTAAAGGCTAAACTGGATGTCTTTGATGTGTCAACTGCAGCACAGAAGTCTGCCCTTTCCAGTTGCAAATGCAAATTTATGTTTAAAATTGTGCGTTGATTTGTAAATGTTCTCACTGTTTGGTTGGTTTCACTGCATCAGCCTGCATGTGGAGCGCTGTTTGCAGTGAGAAGCCGCTGAACATTTTGTATCCTCCTTTCAAAGCACAGTGAAAAATAGAACAGGGCTGGGAAATTTCAAAACCTGACAGGTTAGTGGAAAGAACCCTTAAAAGGTCCCCCCCGCTCAAGTACCAAGTCTGTAACTCTGATCTTAGTTTCCAGGTGCGAGTTTCTGCAAAACCTTTCACCCTTCTAAGGTAGGCAGTGTGTCACATCAGTCTTATTGTTCTGATCCTGTTGGTCCTCTTGAGTGCGACATTAAAGCTTTTTTTTCTGTCTTTGTCTTACTTGTAGATCAGCAGAGTTCCTTTAAAGGAAAAGATACGAAGCTCAGTTCCAGGAGCAACTCTTTGTTCCATCAAACAGGTTTTTAACAAGATTTAGTTGCTCCTTCAGCTCAGCAGGAGCGCCGGTTTGATCCAACTTCTGTTTGATCTGTGAAGAGATAAAAAATAATAATAATTGCAAACTCTTGAGGGAGAGGAGATGTTTCCTTAGAGCAAATGAGCAACTGTTTTTTTTTTTTTTTTTTTTACAGTATTTGAGGTCAAAAATCAACGGGGAAAAACCTTTTAATACAAAACTACTCGTAAGGTGTTCTGTGAACATGCACTCTGAATACTTAGTGCAACATGGATACTACAGTTCCATTATAGCTACATGAAACTTCTAAAATCTCAGTTCCTCCACACAGTTTAAAGTGTCTGCTGATGTTAACAGTTCTCATTTCCAGAGCGTGTTTCCCAATTTTAATACGTTTTTATGTTGTGTGTGTGTATGTATACTCAAAAATATAAATGCAACACTTTTGGTTTTGCTCCCATTTTGTATGAGATGAACTCAAAGATCTAAAACTTTTTCCACATACACAATATCACCATTTCCCACAAATATTGTTCACAAACCAGTCTAAATCTGTGATAGTGAGCACTTCTCCTTTGCTGAGATAATCCATCCCACCTCACAGGTGTGCCATATCAAGATGCTGATTAGACACCATGATTAGTGCACAGGTGTGCCTTAGACTGCCCACAATAAAAGGCCACTCTGAAAGGTGCAGTTTTGTTTTATTGGGGGGGATACCAGTCAGTATCTGGTGTGACCACCATTTGCCTCATGCAGTGCAACACATCTCCTTCGCATAGAGTTGATCAGGTTGTCAATTGTGGCCTGTGGAATGTTGGTCCACTCCTCTTCAATGGCTGTGCGAAGTTGCTGGATATTGGCAGGAACTGGTACACGCTGTCGTATACGCCGGTCCAGAGCATCCCAAACATACTCAATGGGTGACATGTCCGGTGAGTATGCCGGCCATGCAAGAACTGGGACATTTTCAGCTTCCAAGAATTGTGTACAGATCCTTGCAACATGGGGCCGTGCATTATCCTGCTGCAACATGAGGTGATGTTCTTGGATGTATGGCACAACAATGGGCCTCAGGATCTCGTCACGATATCTCTGTGCATTCAAAATGCCATCAATAAAATGCACCTGTGTTCTTCGTCCATAACAGATGCCTGCCCATACCATAACCCCACCGCCACCATGGGCCACTGGATCCACAACATTGACATCAGAAAACCGCTCACCCACACAACACCACACACGCTGTCTGCCATCTGCCCTGAACAGTGTGAACCGGGATTCATCCGTGAAGAGAACACCTCTCCAACGTGCCAAACGCCAGCGAATGTGAGCATTTGCCCACTCAAGTCGGTTACGACGACGAACTGGAGTCAGGTCGAGACCCCGATGAGGACGACGAGCATGCAGATGAGCTTCCCTGAGACGGTTTCTGACAGTTTGTGCAGAAATTCTTTGGTTATGCAAACCGATTGTTTCAGCAGCTGTCCGAGTGGCTGGTCTCAGACGATCTTGGAGGTGAACATGCTGGATGTGGAGGTCCTGGGCTGGTGTGGTTACACGTGGTCTGCAGTTGTGAGGCTGGTTGGATGTACTGCCAAATTCTCTGAAACGACTTTGGAGACGGCTTATGGTAGAGAAATGAACATTCAATACACGAGCAACAGCTCTGGTTGACATTCCTGCTGTCAGCATGCCAACTGCACGCTCCCTCAAATCTTGCGACATCTGTGGCATTGTGCTGTGTGATGAAACTGCACCTTTCAGAGTGGCCTTTTATTGTGGGCAGTCTAAGGCACACCTGTGCACTAATCATGGTGTCTAATCAGCATCTTGATATGGCACACCTGTGAGGTGGGATGGATTATCTCAACAAAGGAGAAGTGCTCACTATCACAGATTTAGACTGGTTTGTGAACAATATTTGAGGGAAATGGTGATATTGTGTATGTGGAAAAAGTTTTAGATCTTTGAGTTCATCTCATACAAAATGGGAGCAAAACCAAAAGTGTTGCATTTATATTTTTGTTGAGTGCATATTTTATATATATATATATACACACACACTAATATCTCTTGTAAAAAAAAGTTTGGTTTTTTTTTATTCAAAGAAAAACAGGTCAAAGTTCAAGTCTTCTTTCCTCTTGATTTCTATAAAAGACTAAACGGAAAGAAAAAAAACAATCTGAAATTCAACTATGTGCCGCTGTTAGTCTGAGAGCATTTAGAGCCAAGTGCAAACGTAGTGAAGGGAAAACATTAAATTGTAGAATTCTAAGTAACATGTTATAAATCAAAATTATGGTATGTATGGTTTGTATGGTTTTATGGATATTAGCAGATAAATAGAAGTTTTAATAGCATAATTGCCTTGGATACATACACACAGAAATGGTTTGATGTTGGAGTCCTGAGATTGTACTTTTAGTTTAAAGGACGGGGGTGGGGGGTAGTCATTGGGAATAACTGCAGGAAAAATGGAAGAAAATACCAGACATGAGTCTGGTATTTTAAATTAAGTTTTTTTTGTTGTTGTTGTTTTGTTTTTGTTTTGTTTTTTTTAAGGATATTATTGATGCCTTTGAATAAATTCTCAACATTTTGATGTCAATATTGGGGTGGTGGCCAAGTGTGCTTGGTTGTTTGGTTTCACTGCAGATGTTCCCAGGTCAGACCCCACCCCTGCCACATTTCTCCATGTAATGTGGAGTTGTGTCAGGATGGGCATCCGGTGTAAAACCTGTGCCAAAATCAGCATGCAGATCCACCTTGGGTCTGCTGTGGCGACCCCAAGTGGAAAAACAAGGGAACAGCCAAAGGGACTTACTTTTAGTTGAACAAAGGTATGGGTGTTGTAACTGTATCTTTTTCTTTTTAATATTTCCATGCAAGTAAATCGCCCTGTCTTTCTGACTATCTGTCCACCAATCAAGGAAAACAGTTCTAGTCGGACATCATTAGCGGGAGTGAATTGAACTTTTGTGTTTAATTGATGCATCATGTGATATTAACTCCATAATGGCATCTCCTGAACTGTTTTATGGATTTGATTTCATGAAGATATGCATGAAGGAAAAATATTCTGGTCCACCAAAAGGAGACACCTGGACTTACTGTTTTAATCGGGTTGTCTTTTTGTGGTGAATTTTGTTGAACATCTCTATTTACTATACAATATACACAAATTGTTCCTAACACCTACTGAACATGTCTTCACCATCAAGATAAAAATGATCTTGAATAAATGGCGCTCAGGACTTACTGACCTGTATGAAGTATTGCTGTATGTATTTGTAGAGCTCTCGAAGGGCTGCATCTTCGTTAAATTCATTTTCATGTTTCTGAAACACATGAACAATTCATGTCGTCACACCGGCTCCACTTTCCTCAGTTTTGTGCTGATATTTGTGTTACCTTTGTCTCCTCCAGCAGAAACTCCTTGAATTCAAAGGCTGTGATTGGTGGTTCATCTTGAACTTGTTTGTAATACGCCTTCACTTCCTGTTTGTACTTGGGAATGTCGTTTGCATAGAGAAGCTTATTGGTCGGTGAATACTGGAACACAAAAGGTATCCTCTCAACTCAATACATCCATCCATTTTCTTCCGCTTTATCCGGAGTCGGCTGCTCCCGCGACCCGACTCCGGATAAAGCTTTTTTTGATACACATAATGGGAAATCTGGTAGACTTAAAGTCGCACATTAACAGCCCAACACACTGGAATTTCTCTTATAAAACTGGATGTATCACATGTCACTGAGGCTGCTTCACACCAATGTGGCCAAATCTAATCTATGTATTCATATTTCCTGCTCATCTATGGATCAGAGCCCAAATTTTTGTAAATTGGTACCAGTTGGTGTTACCAAGCAATACTCAAGTTTTTGAAAATCTTAATCTCCACTATGGAAATCTTTGCAAAATTGATATCTAATAGCTTTATAATAGAAGTAACATTTATGTGAAATTAGGCACTGTGACGTACCGGTTTGTTTGAAATAGAACTATGATTGAAATGGTTTTTGGCTACTAATGCTTAGGGTCCTAAAAAGATTAAAAACTCATTTCAAGTCCTATGATTACTTAAAATCAATGAAAAACATAATACTTAGCTTCTCATAAAATTTTCAGTAAATAAAGTATTTCTGAAACTTAAAAACAATCTGTAAGTACTAACATCCACCATCAATGACCAGAATGTATATAAGGCAATACAATGTAATAGAATACATTGAGCGTGAAGCCAACTGAGGCCTTTATCTCACATTCACAGCTTACCTTTCCTAGCTGGGTGTCACTGAGGGAGAAGGAATCCATGAAGGCCTGAGCAATGACAGACAGACAGCCGTCCACGTGTGGCGTCTTCTCCATGTCGAAAACAAACTGAGGGTTTTTCAGGATGTTGACCCAGAAACGCAGAGGCAAACTGTTTTACAACCAAAGAGCAGAAAAACATATCAAGCATCAAAATTGGTACGCTTTCAACATTCTAAATTTGGCACATTTGTTGTGTATATAATAGAGCAGATCTTTAATTTAATGCTTCCTCTCTTTACTGAGTCCATTTTGTCAGTAGCCAAAAGTACCTGTTGGTCTTCCAGATGTGGAGGACATCTGGGTCAGTGAGCTTCATGTTGTCTGCTTGAGCATCCAGGAAGTCAAAGAAGTATTTCACGGCATGTGGTGCTCTGCCTTGTGTTGTCCCCAAGATAGACATGAAGAGATTCTCCACAAATGAATGCACCGCCACCTTAGAGACACAGACAAAGGTACAGTCACTCACCCCTAGTTGCAAGTGCTGTTGTAATAATTGCTACAACAGTGGGTCCAAATACACAGCTAGCTCAACCGCTATTGTAATTGGGGCCCAAATAGACAAGGAACTCAACTGCTATTACAGTAGTGGGACCAAATGGACATGGAGCTCAATTGCTGTTACAGTAGTGGGCCCAAATGAACAGGGAGCTCAACTGCTATTACAACAGTGGGCTGAAATGGACAGGGAGCTCAACTGCTATTACAACAGTGGGCTGAAATGGACAGGGAGCTCAAATGCTATTACAACAGTGGGCCCAAATAGACAAGGAGCTCAACTGCTATTACAATAATGGGCCCAAATGGACATGGAACTCAATTGCTGTTACAGTATTGGGCCCAAATGGACAGGGAGCTCAACTGCTGTTACAGTAGTGGGCCCAAATGGATAGGGAGGTCAATTGCTATTACAACAGCGGGCCCAGATAGATAGGGAGCTCAACTGCTGTTACAGTAGTGGGCCCAAATGGACAGGGAGCTCAACTGCTGTTACAGTAGTGGGCCCAAATGGACAGGGAGCTCAACTGCTATTACAACAGTGGACCCAAATGGACAGGGAGCTCAACTGCTATTACAATAGTGGGCCCAAATAGACAAGGAGCTCAACTGCTATTACAATAATGGGCCCAAATGGACAGGGAGCTCAACTGCTATTACAATAATGGGCCCAAATGGACAGGGAGCTCAACTGCTATTACAATAATAGGCCCAAATGGACAGGGAGCTCAACTGCTATTACAATAATGGGCCCAAATGGACAATGAGCTCAACTGCTATTACAATAATGGGCCCAAATGGACAGGGAACTCAACTGCTGTTACAGTAATGGGCCCAAATGGACAGGGAACTCAGCTGCTATTACAAGAATAACCCCAAATGGACAGGGAACTCAACTGCTGTTACAGTAATGGGCCCAAATGCACTGCTAGCTCAACCACAGTTGTCATAGTTATTTGTTATTCAAGTTGGCTTGTTTTTAATTCCTCAAATTTGACAAAAATTACTTCTAAGAAATACTTTACCAACACATTTTATGAAGATAAAATTAATAATGTAACATCACTTGTTACTGTGAAGTTCAGTAAGTGTTGATCGAGAATAAAGTGGTGGTTTGTGGTTTCCGTCACCTTGGTAGAGACCAGCTTAGTGAGATAAACCTCTTTCAATTTAAGTTTCTTCCTCTCTGGGTTTTTTCTTTGGTCCTTCTCTACATCAGGGTCAATCTGTCAAACAACGCCAGCAGTCAAATAAGATCAGTGACATGCACCTTTTAGAGCACTGAGTCAAATGTGTATTATAATAAAAATTTTGTAAAGGGGGGGGGGGGATCCTCTTACCAAGTGGAAATACTTTCCAGAAAAGTCTTGATCATCTGCCAAGGAAAATGAAAATAAAACATTTAATGATGCACAGTGAAATTTGATTACATGCAGATTTAACATTTTATTTATTACTGAAGGAAATGCAAAGGTGAGACCTTTTTCCAACAAGCTGAGCAAACCAACATTTTGGTGCCTAAACTAGATATGAATCATATATTACCTTTAAACATATTTAATGTGATTTAGATTTGTAGTTTTCATATGATTAATTGTGAGTCTTATGCATTACTCATGCCATCATCCAGATATTAAAACATTTTGAGTTATCCTTCAGTAAAAACCAGCATAGATGTACTACGAGTACCCCTACATCCTCTACACTGTACCTTTTAAAGAGGTGATAACTTTCTCATTGTAAAATCAGAAAAATGAAATCAAATCATATGAAGGCTTCAGATTTTTACCTTTGATGCTTCCTTGTTGACTCAGAGTAGGATGAGTTTTCCTAGAAAGCACTTTGATTGATGCTCCATCAGGCACCTACAGGCAAACCAACAGATACAGGCAACATAAGGAAAATCTCTCAAACTGGACGCACGTTTAAAGAGTTGAGTAACTACAGTGCATCCAGAAATTATTCACAGAACTTCACTTTTCCACATTTTGTTATGTTACAGTCTTATTCCAAAATGGAGTCATTTTTTTTCCCATCAAAATTCTACTCACAGCACCCATAATGACAACTTGAAAAAAAGTCTTTTTTGAAATGTATTCAAAATAGAAAACTAAGAAATCACACATACATAAGTATTCACAGCCTTTGCTCAATACTTTGTTGATGCACCTTTGGCAGCAATTTCAGCCTCAAGTCTTCTTGAATATGATGCCACAAGCTTGGGGCACATATCTTTGTGCAGTGTTGCCCATTCCTCTTTGCAGCACCTCTCAAGCTCCATCAGGTGCACAGCCATTTTCGGATTTCTCCAGAGATGTTCAATTGGATTCAAGTCTGGGCTCTGGTTGGAACATTCATAGAGTTGTCCTGAAGCCACTCCTTTGATATCTTGGCTGTGTGCTTCAGGTCATTGACCTACTGAAAGATGAACCATCACCACAATCTGAGGTCAAGAGCTCTGGAGCAGGTTTTCATCCAGGATGTCTCTGTACATTGCTGCATTCATCTTTCCCTCAATCCTGACTAGTCTCCCAGTTCCTGCTGCTGAAAAACATCTCCACAGCAAAATGCTGCCACCACCGTGCTTCACTGTAGGGACATACATGGCACCTGGCATTCACGCCAAAGAGTTCAATCTTTGTCTCATCAGACCAGAGAATTTTGTTTCTCATGGTCTGAGAGACCTTCAGCTGTCTTCTGGTAAACTCCAGGTGGGCTGCCATGTGCCTTTTACTTAGGAGTGGCTTCAGTCTGACCACTGTATTATACAGGCCTGATTGGTGGATTGCCGCAGAGATGGTTGTCCTTCTGGAAGGTTCTCGTCTCTCCACAGAGGAATCCTGGAGCTCTGGCAGAGTAACCATCGGGTTCTTGGTCTCCTCCCTGACTGAGGCTCTTCTCCCCAATTGCTCAGTTTAGACGGGTGGCCAGCTCTAGGAAGAGTCCTGGCGGATCTGAACTTCTTCCATTTATGGATGATGGAGGCCACTGTGCTCATTGGGACCTTCAAAGCAGCAGAAATGTTTCTGTACCCTTCTTCAGATTTGTGCCTCAAGGCAATCCTGTCTCAGAGTATGTGTCTCGGAAATATGTGAACATCTTCACACTTCATGATAGCAGTCTGGGTAATGACCACTAATTATTTAATTTATGGACAGTTTGCATTACCAATGTCATTCATATAAATTTTAATTATTTGTTTGACTTCAGGTCAAACAGTTATCACTAAACAAATGAAAATTGAGGAGTCCTTTATCACAGCATGTGTCTGGCTTTGTGTTTCGTTTGCCAGGATGCAGAATCTCATGTTTGAGTTTGTCCTGAACCCTGAGGTGATTTTTTTTTATTATTATTTAAAAAAAAAACACACACACACAAATCACCTTTATCCAGTTATGAAGCCATTACAAACCACTCGACTGCGAGTAACCTGATTCACCCATCTGAGCGTAAAAGCTGTATGGTTTTGTAAAAAGATTTATAACATTCTTCTAATATGATCAGATGTGGTGGCGGTGATAACATGAGGCGGGTGGAGGAGCGTCACAGTTCCTCTTCGTGTACAATGAGTCTCTTTGAGCACTTTTCTGATTTATTCTCAACCCTAATCCACATAAGTAGGGAGTTCAGCCTTTGGTGGTGGCGAAACATTGCGTGTATCAATGCCTGAAAAGTCCCTGAAGAGACTCCTGTCACTGTTGAACCACAAAAAACTTAACAGGAAATTTCAACACAAGAAAATGACGAGTCAGAATTGTTCATGCGCCCGTTAAGCAGTCATGAGGAACACTCGGCGCGGTAACTGTTCCACTCACCTCAGCGCTTTTGTCGTGCTCTCTCATATAAGTGGATTTTCATAAGCTGAACAAACAGCCTGGAAAATCAGTTTTTGTTGTCCTGCAAACCATTTGAAGCCAGTATTCAAGAAGCTAAGTTACATTTAGATATAGCAGATCAAACTTTTGATTCTTATTCCTTATGTGGCTTTTGTAAAATTGGTGCTATATTGTAGCTTGACTTTGAGAAAGTTGTTGGTTTCTGGCTCAGTCTGCGCGAAATCACCAGAGGCCTCATACTTTATCCTTTGCCAACATAATGTTGTTAATCCCAGGAAACACCACCCAAAATTTCAGCCTTATATCTTCATTATTTTTTGAGATACAGAGGTGTGACCCTGATTTTATATTAAATAAGGTGCTACCGAAGAAGTTGCTACATTCAAAAGATCATTACTTTTGAACATTCATGCTAGATGTGTTAAATTTTCAGAAATTGTGCTTGGGTACAGATTATCTTTAACAACTGTAATAAAAGATCCATAGTTGCATATTTTTGATATTTTCCAGTTTATATTAAATTGTATAAAATAATTAGGTTGTCCTTTGGAACAGTTTTGGCCACAATGAAGTACATCAGATCTGTCAAATTTTGTTTTTTTTTCCTTTCTATCATACTATTTTTGGTGACCAAGTATCTTTTGAAAACATAAATAAAATTTTCTCATTTATGAGGAATTAAAATGCTAATTTCACACCTACATGTCAAATGCATGTTGCTCATGAGGGACAAGTTCTACCTTTAAAAATAAGCACACCCTTGGAATGAGCATGTCTTCATCATATGACGGCATTTTAGGGCCACATAGAATTAGTTTTTTTTTGTTTTGTTTTTTTTAGACTTCGAGAATAAAGTCGTAATTTTAAAACTTCGAGAATAAAGTCGTAATATTACGAGAATAAAGTCGGAATTTTATGAGAATAAAGTCGGAATATTACGAGAATAAAGTCATATGATATTCTGACTTTATTCTCGTAATATTACAAGAATAAAGTCATAATATTACGAGAATAAATTCGTAATTTTATAAGAATAAAGTTGTAATTTACGAGAATAAAGTCATAATTTTCTGAGAATAAAGTCAGAATATTACGAGAATAAATTCATAATATTATGAGTCATAATATTACGAGAATAAAGTCATACGATATTTTTACTTTTTTCTCGTAATATTACGACTTGATTCTCGTAATATTATGACTTTTTTCTCAAAGTCCAAAAAACAAAAAAGAAATTCAATGTGGCCCTAAAACTGTCATATCATCACTGTATGCACAAAATATGAAATTGTTTTCAAAGTAATAAAGCTGAAATGTTGTGTTTACTGGGAATATTGACATTATTTTACAAAGTATGAGGGTGATTCTTAGACTACGGGCACTTATCCTTTGATCATATTGTATGAAAAACAGAAAAAAGTGGAAATTTCACACTTTTATAGTTATCTTTACAATGAAAGTGTGTTAAGAAATTTGTGTTAGTAGTCTATGATGACTTTTTCACCTTTTTTCAGCATCATTATATGCAAATATTGCCGTTTTGTGCTTGTCCCACACCCAGACTTTTAATCTTCAATGATAAAAATGAATGGTAAAGAAACGTTTTTTCTAATGTTTTCAAATATCTCTGAATAAAATATCAGTAAAATAATCAAAACATAATTGGGGTATTCAGTGTCATACAACTGTTGTGATTTTTTTTAAACAAAATGTAGTTGTCCCACACTATTACCGTAATTTCCACCACAACACTGTAATGTCCCTTTAAACAGTTTGTATGAAAGATTGTTTGGGTAGTTTCTATGGAGATAAACAGTGACAACAGAGCACATGTATATAGCACCAAATCACAACAAACAGTTGCACCAAGGCGCTTTATATTGTAAGGCAATGGTGTGGTGGAAATTACATTTACAAGGCCAATAGTGCCCGTAGTTAAAGAATCACCCATGAATCAAATTGGAGCTGGTCAGTGAAACATTTTTCAGAGATATGGTGATGTGAAATGGATTTACCCTTCTTACAAAATAGCATTTATGCAAATCTATGGATATATGAATAAGAATTAACAGCTGGACCTCAGCCTGTTCCTTTAAATAGAAAAATGAGTTCCTGCTTTCTGCTTTACTTTTTATGCACTGAACTCATAAAGTGAAAAGGAAAAAGTGATAAAATATAAGGGGGAAGCTGTTCTCGTCTAATAATATCGTAGAAGAAATTAGAATAAGGTTTTTGGTTTTAATGGCATCTCACCTGGTAGTGCTTCAGGGTGTTGAGCATCGTAACCTCCCCAAGAACCTCAGAGGTCTCATCCACCTCCTGGAGAGGAATAAACAATCCATCCTTCTCGTATTCTAATTGGGGAAAATGGAAGCAAGTTATATTTGACCCTTTAATGCAAATGACAGAGATTACAGACTTTCTGGAAATGACCAAATTTGCAGACGTGTGCTGGTATTTATATCAGACATCGCTAAAGCAAACTCTATCTGCAGTAAGCATTAGCACATGCAGTCACAAGTTAGTGATCAGTTTCATCATATGTGGTCATGCTAGCAGCAGATGATCTTGACCACATCTTTGGCAGTGCTGCATTCACATGTAGACACCATAAAACCAGTACATTCACTGTTATTTCTTGATGGGAGACGTGGCAACTTTGCAGAGTTATTAACACAGATAATAAGGTTGCTTAATCAACAGATGCAGCAGCATTTTAGCGTGTTGCAGAAATATGACACATCTTTAAATCAGGAACACAGATGTTTTTTTTTCCTCCTTTTCAGAATGTGAATATTCAGTGTAACTGCTGTGCGGCTCCTCACCGACACAGATATCCCTGAGCGAGGGGTTGTAGGGGAATCCAAACTTGGCTTTGAAGGTGGTGAGGATTTTCTCTTTGAGCTGCCCGACTGTGTCACAGCTGAGGGCTTTGACCTCCAAAGGTTCACTGACCTCGCCCTCGGTTCCCACTGCAAACAGCACCTTCAACTTCTGTCAGCGACACACGGAAACGCACAAAACTGATACCACCAGCGTGATAGGGAGCAGCAGAATATCCTCCAGACAAATTACAGTTTTACAATCGTTTTCTACACTTAGAAGGTTACATTGATGCTGTTTTTACTGACAGCTAATGAATTTTCATCCAACTTTGACTTAGAATCCATAACATTTTATGAAAATAGTTTCCATTTCCATTTAAAACGGAATTATTTTGGTTGAGCTATGGAACAGTTTACAAAAATTGGATTATTTACAAATTCATATTTGAAGAAGAAAACTATCCAGAACCACAGAAACATAGGCTCTGAAGAATTCCACATATTACTTATTGTCTCAAAGTTTAATGTAGAATTTAAATAACAATGGGGTGAGGATTTTTTCCCCTCCATCATCAGTGGGTCAACAGCAAATTCAGTGTGAATGTCACAATATTCCTATTCCAACAAGTATTAGTGACTTTTTTCTGTCTTCAGATATTAAGTGATAAATTAATACAGTAGTGTTCAGAATAATAGTAGTGCTATGTGACTAAAAAGATTAATCCAGGTTTTGAGTATATTTCTTATTGTTACATGGGAAACAAGGTACCAGTAGATTCAGTAGATTCTCACAAATCCAACAAGACCAAGCATTCATGATATGCACACTCTTAAGGCTATGAAATTGGGCTATTAGTAAAAAAAAAAAAAGCAGAAAAGGGGGTGTTCACAGTAATAGTGTGACATTCAGTCAGTGAGTTCGGCAATTTTGTGGAACAAACAGGTGTGAATCAGGTGTCCCCTATTTAAGGATGAAGCCAGCACCTGTTGAAAATGCTTTTCTCTTTGAAAGCCTGAGGAAAATGGAACGTTCAAGACACTGTTCAGAAGAACAGCGTACACTGTAAAAAAACTCTTGTCAAATTTACGGTGAAAAACTGGCAGCTGTGGTTGCCATTTTTTCACCGTAAAAAATACAGTGATATTGTATATGGCTTCATGGTAAGGTATATTAACACTTGTAAAAACAACAGTTTGAAAATGTTCCAATAAAGATGAGTTACTGTTAAAATAACGGTGAAATTGTATATAGGCTCATGGTATAGCTGTACAATTCACAATGTAACCCTGTTGATTTTTAAGTGAAATACTATCCATTCCACAGCATTTATTGTCCTATTTTATGGTCAGTTTCTGTTAAAACAACAGCACAATTATTTATGCCTTGACGGTATGACTGTTCAATTCACAGTATAAACCTTTTAAGGTGAATTTCTATCCATTTGACATAATTTATTACCCTATTTTATGGTTTATTCCTGCTAAAAACAACAGCACAAAAATGTATCGGAAGTTACAGATAATCGATAAATTCCAGTGTTTTTTCTGGTACATTTGCAATTACTAAGAAGCTGAAATTGACTTTTAACACGATCGCTTTTGAAAGCATCAAAAGCGACAAAAGACTCAAAGAATGAGCCAGTATTTCCATGTTTGACCATACTGCCCCCTGTAGGAAGCTGCACAGACACATCCTGAGAGCACCCAGAAAATCAGCTCTCTACTAATCATAATGAAGGTCTAAGGCGGAGGTCTTGAAAAATAGTCATACTAACTTATGGTTTTGTGAAAATAGTGATAGAATAACTCCATTAATGTCAATTCTATCATTTGTACAAAGTTAAAATATAACATATCTTTTAATGTTGAATAATGCACTAATTCTGAGGTTTTGTAACAAACACAGACTGCAAAGCATTCTGGGTAAAAGTGCCTCTGCTAAACACTGATTGGTTCTTAAAAATGAGCACATTACTTTAAAACGAAAACATGTATCTGATATTTTCACTTTATAAAACTTCAGACATGACAGTAATTTTAAATAACTTGTCCAAAATGAGTAGGTTAAAATTTGAACCATAAGTTAAAAATGTATGCCTCTGGATGACTTGGGTGATATTCCGTGAATAATACAGTAATGTGCTATTTTTAATATGACTGTCCAATGCTGTCACCATTTCAGCTTTTCACCATATATTTCACATGTTAAAACAATTAAAAATAACATTTTTGACAGTTTTTAAATTTATGGTAATTCAATGTTTATTCTACAACAATAAGCTTCTTATTGCTTTATGGTTTATTCCTGTTGCCATTTCACAGTTTTTCACTGTAATTTTCACGGACATTTTTTTTCAGTGTAGTTTGATTAAAAAGTTGATTGGAGAGGGGAAAACTTATACGCAGGTGCAAAAAATTATAGGCTGTTCATCTACAATGATCTCCATTGCTTTAAAATGGACAAAAAAAAAAAACAGACGCGTGTAAGAAAATGGAAACTAACCATCAAAATGGATAGAAGAATAACCAGAATGGCAAAGGCTCACCCATTGATCAGCTCCAGGAAGATCAAAGACAGTCTGGAGTTACCTGTAAGTGCTGTGACAGTTAGAAGACGCCTGTGTGAAGCTAATTTATTTGCAAGAATCCTCTGCAAAGCCCCTCTGTTAAATAAAATACGTGCAGAAGAGGTTACAATTTGCCAAAGAACACATCAACTGGCCTAAAGAGAAATGGAGGAATATTTTGTGGACTGATGAGAGTAAAATTGTTCTTTTTGGGTCCGAGGGCCGCAGACAGTTTGTGAGACGACCCCCAAACTCTGAATTCAAGCCACAGTTCACAGTGAAGACAGTGAAGCATGGTGGTGCAAGCATCATGATATGGGCATGTTTCTCCTACTATGGTGTTGGGCCTATATATCACATACCAGGTATCATGGATCAGTTTGGATATGTCAAAATACTTGAAGAGGTCATGTTGCCTTATGCTGAAGAGGACATGCCCTTGAAATGGGTGTTTCAACAAGACAATGACCCCAAGCACACTAGTAAACAAGCAAAATCTTGGTTCCAAACCAATAAAATTAATGCCTCGCAGATGTGAAGAAATCATGAAAAACTGTGATTATACAACTAAATACTAGTTTAGTGATTCACAGGATTGCTAAAAAAGCAGTTTCAACATAATAGTTTTGAGTTTGTAGCATCAACAGCAGATGCTACTATTATTGTGAACATCCCCTTTTCTACTTTTTTTTTTTACTAATAGTCCAATTTCATAGCCTTAAGAGTGTGCATATCATGAATGCTTGGTCTTGTTGGATTTGTGAGAATCTACTGAATCTACTGGTACCTTGTTTCCCATGTAACAATAAGAAATATACTCAAAACCTGGATTAATCTTTTTAGTCACATAGCACTACTATTATTCTGAACACTACTGTATCTAGTGGACAAGTCTTAATAAGTCACGGGGGCAGGAATAAAGGTCAAGATGGTGCAGGTTTTCCTCACTACCGATCATCTCAGCAGGTGATTCCACAGATGATCAAGAGAAGCTTGTCAGTAAAACCACTTGCAAGAAAACTCCTCCACCTTCATGGACACTGTCAGCCCCCCGATAAATCACATGCAGACAAAAGGTCTACTTTACATACACCGACGTGGACATACCCAGACGTATCCCACTGTGCCAGCATTCCCAATATTATATATATAAAAGAATACTGGCAAATTACTGTTTAAAGATGCCAACATGGCCCAAAATAGGAGGTGCACTGGTCCTCACCTGCATCTGTCAGAATCCAGGATTTCAAAGCTAAACATGAAGTAGTTTCTACACCATTAACCTTTGCAGACCCGGTCATCCAGTACTTTCTGTTGCAACTTTTTAACATATAACTGACTATTTGATGTAACTTGTTTTGGTCTCTTTTTTTTTTTTTTTTTTTTTTTTTTTTTTGTCATTTTTGTCACATTTTATACAAAGAACAGATTTTTACCACAAATTCTTGCACAGTGTCTATTTGAGCATTAAAAAAAAAAAAATCATCCGGTCTACAAGATCGGCTACTTCTTAAGGCCAGTCATAAGATTTATGTAACTTAAGAATGTTGCACGTGACTGTTGCTCATTTCCATTCATCAAATTTTGGATAAACTACAAATGTGCACAGAGAGGAAATACGCTCCCTGGTGTGAAAACACTTTAACCACACTTTTTGTACATTTGCAGCAAGAATAAATGACATCACAAGGACGGCATTTTGTTTTTAAGAATCTGTTGTTACATGGCAGTATGAAGCTGTTGCATTATGGAAAACTGAGGTTAGCATTACTGGTTATTTTAGTGGTTTTGGAGTGCAGGTGCTTACCCATGCTAACCAGTGTGTGCACTTGCTGTGCAGGATGTTGTCCTTTGTGTAATTTATAACAGATGTTTTTTGATTGATGTGGCCTGTGTGACGACTGATGAGACATGTTAAAGAAACCTGCTAACCGCTGTTAGCATGAGCATATGTCGTCATGCATTAGCAGATAGCAATAGCCTACACAGCCATGCTGGTTGTGGTAAATGCTAATGTTAGCAGTTCACACTAACCGCGGATGAGGCCAACTGCATCATTAGTGTCACCGCTACGTGCAGAAAGTTTGTTATAATGGGATGTTTGTCTCTGCACTGCGATATCTTCAAAATGCAAAGAATAATTTCAAGCAAATTTGGTGGATAAACTCAATGGGCTATGCTCTTGGAACATAAGTCATATCAAGGTCAAATATCAAGGTCAAATCAGAGACCATCCTTGAAAATACAGTAATAACTGTATCATAGGACCTATGTGATATAGAAATAGAACCTCTGGATAATCGTCTGCTCTAGTGGGACTAACAGATGTATCAGACCTCGGACGTTGTTATGACATCACGTAAAGTGGAAATATTAGGCCAGACTTTTTTATTTTATGATTTACAGACCCGCCGACATGATTTTTGGCATTTTAAAATAAATTTAAATTCCGATTTTAGGTTTGTTTTTTTTGGTTTTTTTTTATTTCCGCCGACACATGAGCGCCTTGGGGCAACTGTTTGTTGTGATTTGGCGCTATACAAGAAAAAAGTTGATTGATTGATTGATTGACACTAGTATCTTTCATTGTTGTATACTGTTTCAGTATTATTATGCGGATTGTTGCAGTATTAAACAGATTGTTAAAAAAAAATTCACATTATCTCTTTTTTGGGAATAAGGGTAGGGACGTTTGCAAATTTAGAAATGGTACATCTTGCTACTTGTGATTGTATTATGTGATTATTATCAGAGCTATATGAAAATTGTTTGGGATTAGTATTAACAAAAGTATTAAGAATTGTATTGAGAAATTTTGAATTTGCGAAATACCTGTGTACAAACACAGGAGAAATTTAAATTTATTTTTATTCCAAGTCCCGACACAAAATTTTGATTGGAAATGTCCATAAACCAAATAATAAAAAATGTCTGGCCTTAGCTGGTAGTGGTGAAACACCTCAGTTGCCTGGATGCCTTGTTAATGCTGCAGGTACACTGGCAGTGTGCAGCAGACTGGAACCTGAATGTTCCGTTGTTTTTAAGTTAGAGTGTGTTGGGAAATCCCATCCTGCACATTGCAAATGTGCATGTTAAAACAAAATAAAATCGACTGTTTCCATTTGCCACTAACAATACTGGGCAACCTGGATCCAGAGAGGTAGAAGAGTCAAGGAACTTTGGCTAATGTGATGGTGAGGATGAAGTTGGACATAGTGGACAAGTTGAAGGTGTGTAACACCGGGAGGATTGGAGATGGGTTTAAACTGTTCTACCACAGTGTGGATGTGCATCTAAGGTCAAGTATTTATCGTCCAGAGTAACTGTTCTGTCGAGCCTCATTCAGGAAACTTGGCTGAGCACTGAGCCACAGTCACGTTCTTGAGTCTTCTAATCACAGGAAGTGGTTTAGTACCAAGAAAAGCGTGTCAAGAAGGTGCTGCACGCACACTGAATGCCACAGTGTTAAACTTGAAGATCGCTTTAGATGTGATTTTATGAATGCAGTCTGATCTGTGGGCTTCCTGGCACATCAAGCGTTAGCTTTGTGTTGGTTTCATCACATTGGTAGATAAGTTAGGAGATATTCAGTGTTTGTGTTCTGATACTGAATTTGGATATTAAAAACAACCAGCTGTGTTGCCAAATAAACCACACTACCACATTGGGGATATCGGTAAATAGAATATTGGCAGTTCTGCTTTTCAAGTTTTATTTAGTTATGGTAAAAATATGAAAAGGAGCCAGCTGATATGTAATCATCACCATCGCCCCAACTCATCTCAGATATGCTTATTCCTCATGTCCACGACAAATTTTGTGAAAATCAGATAAATTCTGTTCAAGTTATCGAGGGCGCAAGAATCAATCCGTAAAGTGGGCAGTCTTTAGAGGGTCTTGGCAAAACCCAATTATGCTAAAATTCAAACATATTCAAGATGTATTCATTTGGGACGTTGAATTTTGGTGAAAATATGAAAATGTTTGTTCAAATTATATAATAGGCTTTAAATAGTTTGATGGGCATTTCTTTAGCTCTCTTCTGGTCTAATGGCCAATGGGGGATTTAAAAAACAAAACAAAAAAACAAGCTCAGATGTAGAAGGGGAACTGTCATATGTACAGTAAGAAACTTAAGTAGGGTTTAGAGAAGCGGGAAGTGGAAAGCAGTCGTGCATTGTTCCACATTTAAGTGCACAATTCATATGTGTGTGCCAATGCAGCCACGCTGCAACAGGCTGAGTGAGATATACTGTAAATGAGAAACCGTTTGTACCAGAGTGCTGAAGTCCTGAGCCTGCCAAAGCAGCCAGTCCTCGCTGAGTGTGTAGAGCGCTTTCTCCGTCACGCTGTCCACCGGGCCTTTGGCGATCTGCTGCATGAGAGCGCTTACCATCAGGAATAGGTGCTGCCCGACGCTCTCCTGCATATGTTCATAAACGGAAACCAGCGTGGTGAACCATGGTCACAAAACATAACGGTGTCACGCAGAAGCACTGTGTGGTTGGAGCCAGAGCGGTGAAGTCTGGTGCCATTTGAGTCCGTTTGCTGTAAACCAACTCAGAGTGGCATAAAAACATAATCATTAAAAATGACGTCAAGACTCCTTCCCCCTTTGCAGTTCCCTCTTGTTTAATTCTAGAAAGAAGCTTGTGCATCAATATACAAATTTCCTCAGTGCTGCGCTCAAAATGAAGCTGAGTCAAAGCAAACAGCAGACTGAACTTTTCTGCCTAGAAAAGCCTGCTGACAGTTGTCGGAGGGTTTATTCTCGGCCTGTTAATGAAATATCTCAAACACTAATTGAGAAATTTTAATCAAATTTTGTCCATCAGTTAAGTCCCACCTAAGGATGAACCCATTAACTTTTCAGATTCAAGGGTCAAATGTCAAGGTCACATTGCAAAGTTAAAGTTTTTGCCCAATGCAAAATAGAAAGTAGGAAAGTTTTCAAATGGTTGTAACTCATTAATCACAGACACTCGATTACCATTAGACATGAATAGGAAGTCAAATGTGGCCTTTCAAAATACACTGTCGTATCTCACCTTGAGTGATCTTGAATGACACGTTCAAGGTAACCCACCGTTTGATTGCTTGTGGTGGCCAAACAGTGTGATATATGCCCATATTACTATTAGTCGTCACGTGTGGGTTTTAAAAAAATATACCATAGCATTTGACCTTGAGTGGCCTTGAAGGTCACATTCAAGGCTGCTCAAAATTTTCTAGCTGATGGTGACTAAATGGCGTCAGATAGGCCCATAATTGCTATTAGTTATGAACAGGAAGGCATGTTAGGGTTTTCAAAATATGCCACCACATTTCACCTTGTGTAACACTGAAGGTCACAATCAAGGTCACTAAAGCTTTGATTTATTTGTAATAGCTAAACGGTGCCAGCTAGGTCCATAATGAAGCGGAACAAACTTCCCCCACTAATACAGTATCCCTATGGCGCTAAAACGTTGCTGTCTACTTTGTGCTGACTGTAATTTTAAAGAGCGCGATGAGCGCGACAGACCCGAAGGAATCCGTAGAGGCAGATGGACATCCAGTTGGTGAGCAGCTTCTCCACTGTGGACGCCGTGCGCCTCAGGAGCAGCTTGGGCTGAGTGTTGCTGTTCTGCTGCATCAGAGCCTTCAGCAGAACCTCCATCACCTCAGTCAAGTACGACAGGTTGCTGTGGAGCGCCACGGTGAGAAGTGACGCCAGCGTACACCTGCATCGAAAAAAAAAAGATGAGGACACAAAAAGAGAAAACAGCAAAACGTGGTGCCACTGTGAGATAATTACAAATTGAATAATAAAAAACATAACAGGAGGTAAATATAAAAGGTTAAAAAAATGTTTCAAATCAAATAATAGAGTAGCCTAGAATCCTGCTAGATAAATAAAGATAAATAAATGAAGCAAAGGACAGAATAATTCAAAAGTGTCAAACGTAAGCAGTGAAACACGTCTCACTTCTCGTTGATGCCGAAGCTCTTCTGTTCCTCCAGAGCGTGGACCATGGAGGTGAGGAAGAGTCGGTCTTTGATCAGCCTGGACAAGGCTTGGCAACACTTGTGAGGTTGGACATTCCCCAAGTCCTAATCCCAGGACAGATTCAATGTGTCACAATCATGAACTGATGAGGTCACACATTAGAATCACAACAACACCTGGTTTCCAACCTTACCTGACCAATGTCTTTGAGACACAACTTCATCAACTGCTCATTCTGGGATCAAAAACAAATAAAGACATAAATCTTGATGTAATGTGGTTAAAGTGATGAATACTTAATCATGATTATGGTATTTTGAGGGCTTTATTTTGCATAAAATATGTACATCATTGAAATTGTGACCCCTCACTTGAAATGAAGTGTTGCATGTGTAAATTTTAAAAAAATATTTTAAATACTATTATATTCTTTAGCTGCAATGAAAAGTGTCAAAAAATGAGAATTTAAGCCAATAAACTGGCAGACAAGTATCATTCTGTGCCACAGCTGTGGACATGCAGGATGTCACATCATCACGTTTTTGTGGACGCATTCACTGCAAAAAAAAAAAAAAAAAAAAAGGGTGTCTAAAAATACTCAACCTGAGGGAAATGATCTTGCTGCTTGGACAGATAATTTCACTCTTGTATTAAAATTTTTAAATCTAGAAAAAAGCATGTTGACCACATAAAATAAGAAATTAATCTATAAAACAAGATAAATTATCTAACACTTTTAAATCTAAATCTTCTTAATCTTGGTAACAACCAAATAATTTGCACAGTACAAAGATGAAAAACTTGGTACACTGTAAACACATATTGTACCCCATGAGAACTATATGAGCTGAGTAGATTTTAGTTGTTTGGTACATACCATATTTTCCGGTGTACAAGTCCCACCTTTTTTTCTGCATATAGAACTTACTTTTTTTTAAAACCTCCCTTAGCGCCAGTTTAACAACAGAGAGGAAGTCTGTGTAGCACATGTGCACACCACAGCCTGTGCTGTTACTTAATATAAAGACTTTTAAATTCCAAAAAATGTGTGTGATGGGCAGCATACTGAATGTTATTTGATGCATTTTGGACAAAAGAAGTTATCAGATTCATATGGATTGTTGGCCCACAGCGTTTGAAACACTACAATAAAAACATGAGTCCATTTGATTTTTTATTATTATTATTATTATTATTATTATCTCTTTAATTTGGGATTTTTGTGTATTGTTGCACTTTTATTAATGGAGTTTATTTTGTTTAGTGCTTTGATTCCTGTAAATGTCCTGTGTAAAAAATTATTATTATTGATGATAATAATAATAATGAAGATGTAATTTTTATTATTATTATTATTATTATTATTATTGGCATATATGTTACACTGATAGAACTCGCAGGGCCTCAAAAACTATTAAAAAAATAAAACAAGTTAATTTCTGGAAGATATAGTACATATTGTATTTACACACAAGGCACCTATTTGTTGGTACTACATTCTTATCAAACTATAACCTCTAATTAGCAGTGCATTAACACAGTTTCACTGTCTTCCATTTGTACCCATTTACTCCATTTCCTGTAAAAGCACTTTCATTTTTTGGTAAACACATCTAGATACATTAGAAACACTCTGAAATAACCACAACACTTGCAGTATTAATGGAAGCCTGTGGTAAAATGCATCCAGAGCACACACAGGCTCACTTTTAACATGACACCAATGATGCATGACAGATTATCTTTCTTACAATATCTTATATGCAAGCGTGTTTTCTTTTCATAATAGCTGTACCTCAGGAAAAAAGATTCTGGAGGCGAAGTGTTTGTAGTCCAGGAATGGTACTGCCCCAACATTTTCCATCAGGTCAGCCTTCTCTGTCTGCAGATCCACAAAACCTATGGAATATCATTCATTTAATTATACAGTATTTGTTCCATGTTGCAGATTATTTTGTTTCCTATAATGTCAAGTAAATAAGTAATATGAGGGTTGACTGAAATGTTCATCGGCCAGCCGTGTTTCCATTAAGACCACGCGCAGGTTAATTTTACATGTCAATCACACACTTCTAATGTTATTGCAAGATTTGGGTCCCTTTGGTGTAGAAGGTTTCATCCCGATGGTCCCAAAAAAAAAAAGACCTCAACAGTAGATATGTCATCACTCTGTTTCTTTCCTGATACACGTTTTTAAATGTTTGTAACTCTGGTCATGTCTGGGAGTGTAGGCCACTGCTGTACATCATTGCCCCACCACCACATTACAGAACCTTCTTGGGTTCTGGGTGGTACCTTTCAGAGCAGGCAACAAAGTCTATGCCCATGTTTCAAAAGTAGCCATCTATCTGCTACATCCATTTGAAAAGTGGTTTCCCCTTGGCCTGATTGAGTTTCTGGAGTCATCAACACTGAGGCGCCTGCATGCTGGATCATGCCTAGAGTTACACGCCACATGGCTAAAATGTCGTACCTGATGTTCCCTCAAATGACAAGTGATACTCCTCATTGTAGTCTCCATAAGTAACTGTTCATTTGACACATTCTAGTAGCGCACAAGGATCCTGCAAAGACACCTGGTACCAAAGACATCCATTTGTCACCTTAGGACCAAAGACACGTATTCATCACCTTTGGACCAAAGACACGTATTCATCACCTTTGGACCAAAGACACCTATTCATCACCTTTGGACCAAAGACACCTATTCATCACCTTAGGACTAAAGACACCTATTCATCACCTTAGGACCAAAGACGCCCATTACTATTCGTCACCTTAGGACCAAAGACGCCCATTACTATTCGTCATCTTAGGACCAAAGACGCCCATTACTATTCGTCACCTTAGGACCAAAGACGCCCATTACTATTCGTCACCTTGGGACCAAAGACGCCCATTACTATTCGGCACCTTGGGACCAAAGACGCCCATTACTATTCGGCACCTTGGGACCAAAGACGCCCATTACTATTCGGCACCTTGGGACCAAAGACGCCCATTACTATTCGGCACCTTGGGACCAAAGACGCCCATTACTATTCGGCACCTTGGGACCAAAGACGCCCATTACTATTCGGCACCTTAGGACCAAAGACGCCCATTACTATTCGTCACCTTAGGACCAAAGACGCCCATTACTATTCGTCATCTTAGGACCAAAGACGCCCATTACTATTCGTCACCTTAGGACCAAAGACGCCCATTACTATTCGGCACCTTGGGACCAAAGACGCCCATTACTATTCGGCACCTTGGGACCAAAGACGCCCATTACTATTCGGCACCTTGGGACCAAAGACGCCCATTACTATTCGGCACCTTGGGACCAAAGACGCCCATTACTATTCGGCACCTTAGGACCAAAGACGCCCATTACTATTCGGCACCTTAGGACCAAAGACGCCCATTACTATTCGGCACCTTAGGACCAAAGACGCCCATTACTATTCGGCACCTTAGGACCAAAGACGCCCATTACTATTCGGCACCTTAGGACCAAAGACGCCCATTACTATTCGTCACCTTAGGACCAAAGACGCCCATTACTATTCGTCATCTTAGGACCAAAGACGCCCATTACTATTCGTCACCTTAGGACCAAAGACGCCCATTACTATTCGTCACCTTAGGACCAAAGACGCCCATTACTATTCGTCACCTTAGGACCAAAGACGCCCATTACTATTCGGCACCTTAGGACCAAAGACGCCCATTACTATTCGTCATCTTAGGACCAAAGACGCCCATTACTATTCGTCACCTTAGGACCAAAGACGCCCATTACTATTCGGCACCTTGGGACCAAAGACGCCCATTACTATTCGGCACCTTGGGACCAAAGACGCCCATTACTATTCGGCACCTTGGGACCAAAGACGCCCATTACTATTCGGCACCTTGGGACCAAAGACGCCCATTACTATTCGGCACCTTAGGACCAAAGACGCCCATTACTATTCGGCACCTTAGGACCAAAGACGCCCATTACTATTCGGCACCTTAGGACCAAAGACGCCCATTACTATTCGGCACCTTAGGACCAAAGACGCCCATTACTATTCGTCACCTTAGGACCAAAGACGCCCATTACTATTCGTCATCTTAGGACCAAAGACGCCCATTACTATTCGTCACCTTAGGACCAAAGACGCCCATTACTATTCGTCACCTTAGGACCAAAGACGCCCATTACTATTCGTCACCTTAGGACCAAAGACGCCCATTACTATTCGGCACCTTAGGACCAAAGACGCCCATTACTATTCGGCACCTTAGGACCAAAGACGCCCATTACTATTCGGCACCTTGGGACCAAAGACGCCCATTACTATTCGGCACCTTAGGACCAAAGACGCCCATTACTATTCGGCACCTTAGGACCAAAGACGCCCATTACTATTCGGCACCTTAGGACCAAAGACGCCCATTACTATTCGGCACCTTAGGACCAAAGACGCCCATTACTATTCGGCACCTTAGGACCAAAGACGCCCATTACTATTCGGCACCTTAGGACCAAAGACGCCCATTACTATTCGTCACTTTAGGACCAAAGACACCCATTATTATTCGTCACTTTAGGACCAAAGACACCCATTATTATTCGTCACCTTAGGACCAAAGACACCCATTCGTCACCTTAGGACCAAAGACACCCATTCATCACCTTAGGTCGTCCAACAGTCTGTGCAGTTAGAACTAAACTGTGCCAACTCAGGAGTGTATGGCAGGATGTCAACAAGCTTGAAGCCACACTCAGGCACAGCAGCTATGGCAACCACAAGACTTGAAAACCGGGGCATTGTCCTGATTAAATATTCTTGAGAGCCAAATGTCTCAGCAAGCATGGCACAGCACTTCCTATTTATAGTTTGACAGTAGATAGCTAGATTGATAAAATGTGTGTGTGTGTGTGTGTGTGTGTGTGTGTGTGTGTGTGTGTGTGTGTGTGTGTGTGTGTGTGTGTGTGTGTGTGTGTGTGTGTCAGTGCTAGTAACTGGTTAAGTCTGACACCAGAAAAAGGAACGTCTGCTGTTTTATAATCAGTAAAAGGAAGTGAAACTGCCTGGGTTTATGTGCAGTGACTACATTTACTGTGATAATGAAGAGATATACCTCTCTGACGTGAGATAAGAGTTGAACCATTATTTCACCTGATCAGAGAAACCATTTGTAATAGCTCGTCACAGGAAATATGCAACGTTTGACATTTAGCAATAACAGGAAGATGGCTTGTGAATACCACCGGCTCAAACAGGATGTCATCTTCATCTGCATCCAACATGTTATGAAATTCAGACTAAAATGCATTAAAATGTTTGCAATGTTGTGTTGGAAAAGTTCTGCTTCATCTGAGACCAGGACAGGTTTACGAGTATTTAAAAGGAACAATCCAATGTTTTGTGGAGGTTTTGAGTTGATGCTTCAGCCAGAATCCCTGTATACAGGGATTCTTTAACTACGGGCACTATTGGCCTTGTAAATGTAATTTCCACCACACCATTGCCTTACAATATAAAGTGCCTTGGGGCAACTGTTTTTTTAATTATTTATTTATTTGGTATGACATGTTTTTAGACTTTTTAATCTGTTGATGTTTTAACTCATTTTGCTTTTATTTTATCTTGGGGCCATCCTTTTTTTTTCATAGCTTTTTAGCACTGTCGTGGCTTTGTCTTGTTCTGTGTTTTGCTGTATGTTTACCAAACGAGATGACTCACTGTAAACCAATTTTACCCAAGCGTATACTAATAAATTGACTCTTGAATCCTGAATCTTGATGTGACAGTAGCACGTGTCATGACAAAAATTGCAAAAGAAACAATTACATGTTCTGTTGCTGTCCACAATTTTGATAGTTGTTCAAGTTCTTCTGTCATTTGTAACACAATGGATTTTAACTTGTTCCTTTTTCCTTTTTTTTTTTTTAATATAAGCATTTGCACACTTTTTTTGTTCCACCCCATTTCCTTGCTACCCGACCTTGTCTGATGTCATTCCTGATGTCAAGCTCCAGGTCTTCCATGCGCTTGTTCATCTTGGCTGTAAACTTCTTCTGTTTCCTTCGGTAGATGATGAACACCACTAAAACACAATCAAACCAAGTGTTAGGGTTTGAAGCACTTTTTTTTTTTTGTTAAGGTGGTAGCGGCTCAAACTTGCCAACAGTCAACGTGTACTTACCAATGAAAATGCACGGTATCAGCAAAAGTGCACCTATCGTTACAAGGAACAGTTGTGCTGAAGACTGCTGGTCAACTCTTACAGTTTTGTCTCCATATTTTATCTTTAAAAACATACAAAAAACACAAAGAGGACTTTGGTGTGTAGTTTCATGACATGTTGTACAACTTGTAAGTGTCTGTGTTAAAAGTTCTGCAGAAACATTTACCAGTATATACTGAATTTCCATTTTGGGTGTGCTTTGAATATCACAGATGAAAAAGTCAGTGGCGTTACTCGTATCTTCGGGTTTTATCTCGCAGGGGTACTGGTTCCCTTTGTGAACTCCCCACACCAACACCTCTTCCGGCTTCATTTCCAATTTATCATCTTCTTTCTAGAATGAAACCACACAGAAAAAGGTAGGGGTTATTTATTTTTATTTTTAACCATTTATACAACGCCTGTTCCGAACACGTTGTACCTTTATGGTGATCTGTATGTTGTCTCTGATCTTCATGGATGTGAAAGTAGTGAACTTGGGATCTGGATAGTAGGCCATAATTGTGGAACAGTTGACAGTTTCATTGCCAGCCTTCACCAATATCATGCTGAAAGTGGGAGCATTTTTGGCTGGAGGTGTTTCATAGGTTAGATTCTGCATAAAAACATAGTGTCTGATTAATCTGACAGTATTAAGGTGAAACCATTTAAAAACAAAACAACCTATCATTATGTCGTTATATGGATGTGTGTTCATATTTGGGAGTTGGGGAGGGCTGAAACTAAGGACTACAGAGAGGTGATGCCTAGAGGTTAGAGAGTTGGGTTTATGACCACAGGATCATCAGTAAGATTCCCCATGTGACTGTAAAATCACCAAGATTCCTTAGGCAAGGCAAGGTTGGTCCCGGTGTGCAGTTGAACGCCTTTCGTGGCGGCACGGTACGCGGACATCTGTGTGAGTGTGTGTGTGTGTGAATGGGTGAATGTGAGGCATCAATGAAAAGCCCAATGAGTATCTGCATCAGATGGAAAAGCACCATAGAAATCAGTCCATTTACATTATTGTGAAGATCATTGTTGACCACCTATATCCACCAAGGTAATCCTTCAGGACAGGAGAGCTTAGACTGCAAAAATGTCAGTTACTCTGGAGCCACCACCAGTCCTCCAAGTTATGACCCACCTCCGAGTTTTGTTTTGTTGGAAGGCTGACTTCCTGTAGGCCGTGGTGGTCATGTACAACCCCTTCCACAAACCCCAGTTGGTATCCTCTAATTGTTATCTTTCTCTTCCCACTGCAGAACAGAACAGAGGCTGATCAGAAAAGGATCAATCACATAACCATTGTTGATCCCACAAATCGATACACTTTGGTCCACATATATTTGGGCATTGACGAGTTAAACACAGATAACGATCACAGCAGGTACCTCAGGACGACCAATATGTAGATCTGGGTTTGGTTACCAGTTGTACTACCTTTGTGTGTAACCTTTGATGGAATTGTATCTGGTATCAAGGGATACAGGGACCCTAAGTGCCTGTATAGGACTTACTACTTCTGCTTCTACAGCATATTAAAGATGTAAACACTTGATGACTATGAGCGCAGAGGGTAGCATAGTGCAGAAAACATCAACTCTATGGCAGCATCTCACATCAGCTTGCAGGCCAGCTTGGCTGAAAAAACGGTGACAGAAGTGCCACTTTCATTTGATGCAAACAAAGTGGAAGTGGTCTTATCAAGTCAAAGACAGACATCACCAGCAGGAAGTGACTCTTTCCCCATCAGATGACCCTTACCCTGGAAATGTTCCTCTGATGGCAGTTGTCAGAAAAAGCTAAAGTGAAATGTAGTGAACTCATCTCCACTAATATTTTTTATTGTGAAAGGTTAGTTCATAGAAACGGTCACATTAGTTATGGTAACTCAGATAATCCCTGCAGACTCTTATCAGTATCTGTTTCGCCTTGCCTCATTGGGTTATATAGGGTTCTGTTCCTTTCTTGCAGTTGCCACAGATTGAAAGGAAATGGGATTGACTTAATGGCGATAACCATTAACCTATCATACTATGGAAGTTATATGTAGTCTTATTTTATCATAAACTGTTCTGAAAACAGATCAAAATCATTTTAAGTCAGCTGCAACACAATAATGGAGGGTACATATACATTCCTTTTGTGTAAAGTTTCATTTACTCTCACTGGCCACTTTATTAGGCACACTTGTTCAATTGCTCGTGAACACAAATAGCTATTCAGCCAATTACGTGGTAGCAACTCAATGGATTTAGGCATCTTGATATGGTGAAGATGACTTGCTGAAGTTCAACCTGGGCATCAGAATGGGGAAGCAAGAGGATTAAGTGACTTTGAATGTCAGTTATGAAGGCAAAAGGGGGTCCAACCCATTACTAGCAAGGTGTACCTATTAAAGTGGCCGGTGGGTGTATTATAGGCTTGAAGCAGTAGTCTTTGTGCTAGCTTGAGTAGTAGATAGCAAATTTTATGAAATTAGACTATACACAGCCACTTGCCATTGGGCAGACCTCTGAACTGAAGCAGAGTACGTCCTGATTAGTATTTGACTGGTAGACCACTTTGGAATTGTGTGTGATTCATCATGTAGAATTACAGTTGTGTCAGGAAGGGCATCCAGCATACAATTTATGCCAAATCCCAATGTAGTGCTCTACTGGATCCACTCGAATGAATGTGAACAACTGGGGGCAACCGAAAGCCAAACAACATAAAATTCCACCATACCCTCTTCTACAAACCATCTGATATAGTTACCAGTAAATTACAAGATTATACAAGATGGTATTTGAGAAGCTGATTAATGAAGAAAATGAGCGAGAGAAAAGGCTGGATGATGTGGTGAGAGTAAGTCAGGAAGTACAAGAGATAAGGAAGAAGTGAGGGGTGCTATGAAGAGGATGAAGAGTGGAAAAGCAGTTGGTCCAGATGACATTCCAGTGGAGGCATGGGAATGTCTAGGAAAGATGGCAGTGGAGTCTCTAACCAGATTGTTTAATAAAATCTTGGAAAGTGAAAGGATGCCTGAGGAGTGGAGACGGAGTGTGCTACAGAGGACAGCGTGAGATGGAAACGATTGATCTGCTGTGGCGACCCGTAATGGGAACAGCCGAAAGAAAAAGAAGAAGTATTTGGTCATTTATTGTCTGGGTAAGAAATACTCCCACTGGATTAGACGTTCGATAGAGCTTTATTGATCCTTTGTGAAGACTCCCTCAGGAAAATTAAGGTTCTAGCAGCATTGTATAGCAGCACACAGGGTAAGAAGCACACAGAGTATCAAAAGTGGAAATAAAAAAGAAAAACAGTTTGCAATATAAATACCAGACATACTGCTTTCCTCTCATTCCTGGCCTCTGTCTTCCTGTTACTCCTCCTCCCCCCGAGTGAGGAGTTGTACAGTCTGATGGCCTCATACATGATTCACAGGACTAAAGGTTTATTTTGTTGGACATATAAAAGTAAAAACAGTTTCTGTCTTACCTCACCCAGGTGCTCTGCGGTGTAATTCTGTTGCAGGACGGTAATGAACGGTAGGTGATTTTAGCATTGCCGTGGCAACTACCATCTGGGAGGACAGCACATAGTTTAACCACGCCCTTAGTCCCAGCACTTGGAATATGGAACATCAGACTACCACCAGTGTTGTTCCACACAGGAAACCTTAGAAAGGAAAAAATAAATCAATAAGAAAAAAAAAATCTATTTTATCAAACTCAGACACCTCATGGTGCTACTTTAATAAGTTAAGTTTAGTTGCTAAACATTTCGTCCTCTGAAATGACGTACTCTTTGGATGTGCAGTCCATGTCGGCTTGGATCCTCACTCTGATGACATCACTGAGGTTACGACCTGTCATGACCGCGTGGTTCCTGCCGTAGAAAGACACGGTGCTGGGAGTGATGGAGGAGATCTCTGGTATCTGACACACACACACACATATGCACATTTAACTTGAAAGTAGTCACATTTCTCAAATAATTTTTTTTATTCCAAGGAAGATAAAACTGGTGAGCACTGAAAAAAGGTTCAGACTCACGGCTAAATTCAACCCTGAAGGCAGCATGTGGCAATCACTGTCCTGTTGGAAGTGAAAGGAACAAAATTAACATGTGACATTCCCGGAAACAAATGACGGTTAAATCCTAACGAGATAGATGATGGATAGACATCAATATAGAGAAGATTTTGCCTTGAAGATCTAACTACTGAAAGTACTACATCTGTGTTTTTTTTACGTAGCCTTTTAAACAATCTGACCTGTAGATCACCTAACCTGACCTTTGTTTTAGATTAGATTAGATAGAACTTTGTTGATCCCTTGGGAAGACTCCCTCTGGAAATTGAGGTTCCAGCAGCATTGTATAGCAGCACACAGGGTAAGAAGCACACAGAGTAAGTATCAAAAGTGAAAGTAAAAAACAATTTGCAAATATAAATACACAAATATAATTACCATAAATACTGCTCAATACAGGCTATTACTGTTCCTCTCCTCTCGAGACTTCTCAAACTCTCAAACTTCATCAGTGAAGATTGAAAATCAGGTTCACACATATCAGGAGAAAAGTGAATTAATTTGGGACTAAGATTAGGTATAAGGATCAAAGATCAGAGCTAGATAAATGATGAATGATTGGGATCAAGATCAAGATAAGGATCAAACAGAAGTGAACAGGAACAAAATTCAGGATCATGGGATACTGATCAGGAAAGAACGTGATTAGTCAGAATCAAACGTAAGTATTGAGGATCAAATTTATGCAGCCAGGATCAAAGATCAGGTTCAAACATCAGAGGTTGTGATCAAAGTTCATTCATGCCGTACTAAAAATGGGGATAACAATCACATCAGATATAGGATCAAAGATTAATGAACTGGATCAAAGTTCTGGATCAAAGGTGAGTGTTCAGGATCTTGTAATTGTCTATCCAAATGGATGTAGTTGAACCAGCGTTATAACTATGAAGAGCTTAGAATTTCATAGTCACTTACTTTTGTTTCTAACACCGTTCTGAGACGTTCTTACAAAGGTACGTATGCTTAATAATTATATGTCAATTTTGGGTAAACAGTTTCTGTTACATTCTTTCTGCTAGTTTATTATGTTATGTGTTTATCAGAATAGTTGCTGCTGTGGACAAAGTGGGATCGCTGAAGATACAAACTTGTGGCTTTTTTCCCAGTCTTGCACAGTTCTCCAGATTAATACAGTTTTCAAATACAATACTTGTAAATGTAGCGTAAACCATTGGCGGTGCCTGTGAAAGGTTTGCAGTCTGTGTGAAATGATGATGTGTGTCATTACGCTCGTATGTCCTGCAGTAACCCACGAACAGCCGCTTTTGCCCCAACTGCATCTAGCTGAGACACACTGCCGACACCTGACAAGAAATATCACAAAACCCAAGAAATCAGATCAGTTTTTGGACAAGTTTTGCTCTTTCACCTCAAAATATTGTTTAAAATTCCATTTTTGTTTGCACGGGTTTTTACCCGCTTTAATGTAACTGAACTGAATGATCAGTTTTGCAGCCTGCTGCATTTAAGAAGGTACATAATTATTGCAATTAGCTGTTTTTAAATAAGAGCTTTGAACTGAATTTTGTTGTTCTTGTTAGACCTCAGCCGTTGTGTTTCTTCACTTTGCTGTTAAATCGGCCTCATCACACCAGATGCTGGTGTCTCTGCCAATTATGTCTGCAGTATAACTTAATCACATTATACATTGTAATCAGATTCAGCAGTAAAGAAATCCTCGTGATTTCATCAGAGTCGCCGAACTGTCACAAGGATCCAGATTTTCAAGACATGATTATGAATTAAACCAGTTCAAAAATACAGTTTTCTGAGTGCTGATGGCACACAGCATGTGAGAGATGTGACTGGGAGGAACGGCCTCCCTGATCTAAACCCGAGTGGTCATTTGGACTTCTGTCCAGAATGAACACCACGCTCAAACATAAGGATGCTCATAAGTGTCCATGGCACCAGAGCACCCTAGGTCGAAGGTCAATCATCGATTTGGTCATCATAACATCTGATCTGAGGCCGCATAATCTGGAAACTCGGGTGAAGAAGAAGCAGAGCTGTCAACTGATCACCGTCTGGTGGTGATGTAGTCCTGTTGGCTTCATCAGCCTGTGACCTCCAACACTCACTGGGTCGGTTCACAGCTTAGTGTAAAGCGGCTGGGATGAGGATCAGCACCTCTAAATCTGAGGCCACGGTTCTCAGCAGGAAACCAATGGATTGCCTACTCTGGGTAGGGAATGAGGTCTTGCCCTAAGTGAAGGACTTCAAGTACCTTGGGGTCTTGTTCATGAGTGAGGGGACGATGGAGCGTGAGCTTGGCCGGAGAATCTGCACAGCAGAGGCGGTGTTGCATTCACTCTGCCGAAAAGTGAAGTTCTCGATCAACTGGTCAATCTTCGTTCCTACTCTTGCCTACGGTCATGAGGGTTGGGTCATGACCAAAAGAAGTATATCGCGGGTACAAGCAGCTGGAATGGGTTTCCTCAAGAGGATGGCTGGTGTCTCCCTGAGCCGCTGCTCCTTCACGTTGAAAGGAGCCAGCTGAGGTGGTTCGGGCATCTGGTAAGGATACCCCCTGGGTGCCTCCCTAGGGAGGTGTTCCAGGTATGTCCATCTGGGGGGAGACCCCGTGGAAGACCCAGGACTAGGTGGAGAGATAATATCTCCACACTGGCCTGGGAACACCTAGAGATCCTCCAGTCGGAAGTGGTCAATGTGGTCAAGGAAAGGGAAGTTTGGGGTGTCCTGCTGGAGCTGTTGCGTGTGACCCGATGCCAGATATGTGGTTGACAATGAGTGAGTTTTCTTGGAATATTACACCCTCCCATTTGTTTTTAATAAATGACAATGGCTCTAGTACACTAAAGAGAGACAAACAACTTCCCCACTTTACTTATTTGCCAGAAAATTTGTTCTTTTGTGTTTGCAACAATTTCGATCATGTTGTAGAGATTTTGTAGGAGACGTTTGACTTGGTGAAGATTTTGTTGGTATTGTAACAGAAACCATGATACTTACTGCTCCAACATATTTATGCTTCTTTGTGAAGGACACCATGCAGTGTTGTTGGAAGCAAACACTGTAATGTGAATACGATTGGGTATCACTTATTTAATTTATTCTTACACATCAGAAGTTTGCGTCCCCTTGATGTCAGAACAGTTGGTTAGCTTCAGTTCTTCCAACAGTTGTTCCTTGCCAAGTCTGATCTTTACTGTAACATCGATGCCTGCATTCAAAAAACAATAAAATAGAGACTTTTTTAAAATTTCCACGCAATCCAGCTCAGTCTGTTGTCCAAGTGTCTGTGGGTGATTCTTTAACTACGGGCACTATTGGCCTTGTAAATGTAATTTCCACCACACCATTGCCTTACAATATAAAGCGCCTTGGGGCAACTGTTTGTTGTGATTTGGCGCTATATACATGTGCTCTGATGTCACTGTTTATCTCCATAGAAACTACCCAAACAATCTTTCATACAAACTGTTTAGGGACATTACAGTGTTGTGGTGGAAATTACGGCAATAGTGTGGGACAACTACATTTTGTTTAAAAAAATCACAACAGTTGTATGACATTGAATACCCCAATTATGTTTTGATTATTTTACTGATATTTTATTCAGAGATATTTTAAAACATTAGAAAAAACATTTCTTTACCATTCATTTTTATCATTGAAGATCAAAAGTCTGGGTGTGGGACAAGCACAAAACGGCAATATTTGCATATAATGATGCTGAAAAAAGGTGAAAAAGTCATCATAGACTACTAGAACAAATTTCTTAACACACTTTCATTGTAAAGATAACTATAAAAGTGTGAAATTTCCCCTTTTTTCTGTTTTTCATACAATATGATCAAAGGACATAATAAGTGCCCGTAGTCTAAGAATCACCCCTGTGCTGGTCTATAATTAGCCTTTTAGCTCAATATTCATGTCCATGTCCATTCTCCAGCTAATCAACAGTTGGCTGAACAATGGAACACACCTGACTGAGGGAATGTGGTCTGATTTTATCAAAATCACACTTTGAAAAATTTTTCAAGAGTCTCATTGTTCACATTTCTGTATTGCAATGGTTGTTATCACGTTGACTGTCCCCCGATCAGACCCGTCGTCTGAAGACGGAAAAAATTACATATATTTTAAAAATACAATGCTAACACTTAAGAGGTCGTGCACAGTGCAGAAAAATCTTCAAAGACGGGAGCTCAAGGCACTGACCTTCATGAGGAACTGTGCTTGTAGAGAGGATGCGGGTGCATTGTGGGAACTTTGGTGGAGGACTCTCCATGCTGTACCTCAATATGGAATTTCGAGAGAATTCACAAGCGAAGTTTGACTTTGCATCTTGGCCCGCTGTCAGGTGTGTTTGAATGTGTAACATGATCTAAGAATAAAAAAAGAAGAGTGAAGTATGTGAGACTTTAAAGGATAAATAAAAACCGTCTTGTATGAAATGTGTTGGTCATCTGTACCTGTCCACTGCTGTTTTTTTCAACTTTATGTGAGACCATTTTCTTTTGTGAAAAATCATCAGGTATCGACAGCCACATGGAATCAAGGCAGTCACTGTCAATCATGCAACTGGGAAGAACAATCAATATGTTAAAAGCCTGACTGGTGTAAAAACGTTATCATCCCGTCTCACGAATGGGCCTGACCGTTGTGCAGTGCTGCACCAGACGCAGTAAGGATCCTGTGCAGCCCAACAATCCTGTAGGGTTGAGTATGTGTGGCATCTTGACACAGGAACACGCTTTATCTGTAACGGAATGCACAAAATAAGGAACACTGTATGCCATTGTTGGTAATGTACAAAAAGTAAATCAACAACAAATCGGGCAATAATCTGAACTTTGTCATACCTGTTTTCCAAATGCCACGTAGAAGTGTTTCGAATCCGTTTTATCCAGATGCATTTTGGGAAATGTCTTTCGATCATGACTGGCCCTGTCGAGCACTTTGGGACAGGCGGTGCGATACTTCTGGTCCACAACAAGCTAGCAACGAGATTGTACGGTATTTTTTTGTTTAGTACCAAAAAGGTCAATGGTTCATTTCAAAGTATCTTATTCATTCGGTGGTCTAAAGTCAAACTGCCTAACTGGGAATTAAGAAGTTGGACTATGATTTATTTTTTGCGCATTTGTAATTGCTATAATATTGGAAGGCTGGTCGCTAGTATGGGCTATAGTGCAGCAGATAACTGAAACAATCGTGCAAATGGTGATACAAGCACCAAAGTTGGCACAAATACTCCTTAGACATTACTCTTTTGAAAAAAATGACTGGCCACTTGAATTTTTAATAGGCGGCCAGGTAGGGGTCAATTAAAGAATTACACGGGGTCAAAATTAAAAATGCTCAAATCATTTTGAAAACTACACCACATTATTTGTCTGATCTTAAAGATTCCAAAAAGGTATAGTTTGGATTATCTATGACTGAATGATCAGGAGTTATGGGGTAAAAACAGCAAAAATAGTGACAAAGGTCAGTTTCAGTTTGTACAGGGGTCAAAAGTTAAAGTTCCTTCAGTTTTGGTAAAAAGTGATGCAAATCATTGGTTGAGCTAATAGGATTAATAAATGTAATAGTTTTGATTATGTTGAATGTTTGGTCTCCAAAGTAAAGGTCAAACAAGGTCGACGTCCATTGGATTCTATGACATGTGACATACGAGTCCAAACTATTCCTTTTAAAAAACCCTGTTCAAAATGCAGACAATCAATTTTTTTTATCTGTGCCTTACTGCAGTACTGCCACGAAATTGTAGGAGATACTTTATTTACAGGAGGAGAAATAAAACAACTGAACATCATAGACTCTTAATGTGTGCAGAAACAGACTGTGCACCTTTAAAAGTGCTTTGTTGTGTCTATGCTTCCCAGTTTGTGTGAGAGAGGTGGACACCAAGCATGTGCCACTCCTTTATATTTAAAGCAACAGACACAAAAACTCTGTTTTATGAAGGTTGTGGGCTTTTATTTGTTTTGATGCATCACCTCACTGTCTCGACTTTGTCTTTTTTTTTTATTGCTCTATTTCAGATATCTCAGAAGATGTAATTGACTCATTGAGATGTCTTTTGACACTGTCAAGTGCAGATCAGATGAGCAACCGGAAACCAGAGTTGAGAGCTGAAATATCTTTCTGTTGAGTTCCTGCTGTAAAGTCCTTAAATCTTGCTTCAGCTCTGTTGCCTCATTTAACGTTTAACAGGATGTGTTGCAACAATATTTTGTACTTTATTTTTCTTCTAAGTCTTTATGTTGCACTATGTCCCTCTTTAACATTCACCACGAGGCCATAAGTTCACATCCAGTTTGTTAAAAACAGCCAAACTTAATTTTCCCCAACTTGGCATGTTTCATATTTCATTCATTTTTAAGTCACTTTATACGACTTAACACACGTATTATGTTGTAACAGAAAATGTGATCAGAGATCAATAGAAAATCAATTTTTCCTCGGCTGCATAACTGAAATATATGTTATGAATCGTCATGAAACGAAGCTATTGTGCAGATTTCAAATGCATGTGACGCAGAGAAAATCAAGAAGGAATGACAAGGAACTGATTATTACTGTGACAAAGAAGATTGTGTTAAAGTACTGCGAGATACTATCCATGTGTACGTTATTAAAGTGGGAAACAAACCAATCCAAACTGGCTGCTGGAATTGTCACTTTCCATGTGATCGTGACTTTGATGTTGTTGATCGCGTGTTTCTGGTTACCGCGCCCACCTTGATGAGCTGTCCATCTCTGGTCCCGATGAAGAAAACCATCCAGCTGTTGTGTGTCACTGCCAGCACACTCGTCATGAAGATCTGTTTGAAGAGCACAATCTCCGGCTGCAGAGATTTGAACTGGGAAACAAACACAAGTTATCATCGCCTTGACATCTAACGGGTATTTAAAAATTCCGAACCCTTGCAAGAGGTAATTCCTACATATGCCTCGGTGTCTGTGCTTATCTCCAGATTCTGTAACATGAAGTGGGTGAGAGCCTACACACACCCACCCCGGATGGAACATCAGTCTGACCCAAGTTATTTCCCCAACCAACAATGCAGATTGTGTCTTGTCCAAGGACAAAGATGGGTAGCAGGATTCCATCTTTGATCCCAATTTCTTATATCCTGATTTCTGCACTCTTTACAGGACCAAAGGCAGACAGACAAACAGAAATGAAAGCAAAATGTTCCTCTGTGCGATTGAACGGTCAATGTGCAGTGATCGGGATCAAAGGTCAAACTCAAAGGTGAAAATAAAAATAAACTGGATATCAAGATCAAGTTCAAAAGTGAGTAACCAGGATCAAAGCTTAGGATCAAAGATCAGTGGTCCAAGATGTGTTATCATAAATAAATATCCGGCTCAAAGATGAGCAGTCAAGATCGCACCTTAGCACATCAATCAGGATCAAAGCTTAGAATCAAAGATCAGTCTTCCAAGATGCATTATCAGAAATAAATATCTGGCTCAAAGATGAGTGGTCAGGATCACAGGTTAGCACAGCAATCAGAATCAAAGCTTAGAATCAAAG